>NW_026126639.1:3650000-4375000 GCF_943737965.1 Phodopus roborovskii | reverse complement strand
ACTGTAGACCAGGTGGCTTTGAACTCACAGAGATCTGCCTGCTGGGATTAAAGGAAGTGCCACCAGCGCCCGGAGTCAATCAAGGTTCTTAACCTTGACTCATCCTCAGTTCCCATCTTCAAGATATATTCAGTAATAGCTCATGTTCCAGATAGAACTGTGATATTCATGTAGATATTAGTAGACATGAATTAGTAGGTGCTCAGTGAGTACTCAGTCATATCACATCTGCTGGTGGTTAGACTAATATTCAAAGGTGACATTTCTACATCTTTTTAAGTTCATAAAAAGTTTCCTGGCTGAGATGGCAAGGCAGCAAATGGTTTGAAAACATTGCCATGAGGTACTTGCAAACTGTGTGAAGAAATGAGCTGAATGAGTTGGCTGGAGGGAAGGCTCAGCATTTGCTCCTGTAGAGCGCGCATGTGTCGGTTCACACATAACTCCAGTTCAAGGGATTTGACAGTCTCTTCTGATCTCCGTGGACAATGCATACATGAGATGTGCAGAAATACCTTTGAGCAAAACATTACTACATGTAAAATAAATAAAATTACAAAGAAACAAATAAAAGACAAATAAGGATGTGCTGATGACTTTTGGATTTGTGAAATACTAATTAACTAATTCCACTGATATATATTGGGTGCCCACCCTATCTGTGACCCAGAGAGGATGCTGGAGACACCCGAGTGAGTAGGACAGACATGGCCTCTGTCCTCAGAGAGGTGGCTGTCCTGCAGCTTGCCATTCTGATTCTCACCATCAACTTGGAGAAGGACCACTGCTGGGCAGAGCTAGCCCCACTGGGATGGAATGAACTATTTAAGCCAGAAGGCAAAGTTCCTGGCAGCCTTGGGAAGAAGGGGTACCGCATGGAGAATGGAAAATGTCCTTCAAAAGCTCTGTCAATAAAGGAGGGAAGATTGCGTAAGAAGAGGCAGAGTGTAGTTGTAGCATGCTCAGCTGATGGATAAATGCGGGGTCGTGAGAGCCATCAGATCATGGCTCTCTACAAGTTACAGCCACGCCCTTTCTTGTGCTCTAGATGGAGATGAATGGGAGAAAACCCACCTTGGTCTGTAGGACTTTTGTGGATAGAAATGCATGGATCCTGGACAAGCATGGATGCTTGGTCATTTCTACCAGATTTTTCTGATGTTACAGCATTCTGTGCCCTGGATGTCAATAAGTTAGGGCCAGTCAGGGATACACCAGGTTTTCACGCTTAGCCAGCCAGACTAGGCAGGAAAATTAATCTGCTGTCTCCTCTTAATAATGAGGGTCTGGCCCATGGAGACCTTTGCCAATAACAGGGCACAGATAGACCCACCTAGGTGGGAGAACACACCAGGACTCAAGCTTGCAGCTTGCACCAGCAGGTGAAAGGCAGAGAAGCCCAAGATGCATTTTGGAGATATTGACAGTCTGCATCTGGTAACTTAAGGACAGGAAAGTAGGGAGAGAACTTGGCATTAAGGTCAGATGGAAGGCAAAGCTTCAGTTCTCAGAACTAGCAGGGGTATAACAAGGTTAAGTCTCAAAGACAGGTGAGCAGGAGACCCATTGTCTGGACGAGTGATGGCAGCCGGTGAGAGGTGGAGTGTGGTCTGGCATACACGGCCTAGAACCTTGATTTCAGAGCAGAAAGCAAGATGTCATTGACTTCGTGTGAGTCATCAATGCCTTCCAGGACATCCATTCTCAGTATTTTCCTGACAGCTAAGCGACCAGCGAACCCTGAGTTCTCTAAACATTTCCTGCCTGGGCAGGGCAGAACCTACTTATCAGATCCAGCCAAGGGGAGATAGAGAAAGGGGTGGCCACTGGTGGCCACTGGGTACTTTGTATCCCTAGGCTTTTAAGTCCTCACAACAATCCTACTGGAACTGTCCATGTGAGTTGAGTGATGAACCCACCCTGATGGATCAGTGAGCTCAAACTGAGCTAGGATGACCCAGATGTGGCAGTGATCTGCTAGTAACAACAGGGTTTGCAAATAATGAATTGCGGGTAAATGGACAGTCAGCAACTGTCCACGTTTGCCCGGGACTCAACTAGCTTTAGCCCAGAAGTCCCTCAGAGTGGATAAGCAGGGACAAGAGCTCTGGAGTCAAAGACACCTTCTGCCTATTCAGTTTTGTACTCTGTGTCTAAGGAAGACAGGTGCTTAGTGTGGGTAGCATTCTTCATATGACAGGGACCCGAGGACCTACTGACTGTAGAGGTCAGACACTGACATGATGTGCCCAGATGTAAGAAAAGAGAAATGCTGAGTCTTGTTAAAGTTTTCGTTGTAGTTAAGTGAATTTATATGCAGAGGATCTGGGTTGTTAGCAAGATCTACTCTTGGCCGTCTCGGGGCTCAGGTGTGCAGACCCACAAAATCTGAACCAACATAAAAGCACCTGGGTTGAACTAGTCTGGTGTTGAGGTATGAGACTGAAACCATGCCACCACACTGTAAAAGTGTCAAGACAAAAGCCCTTGGATGGCCTCTGCTCAAATGGTCTGTGCTTTTTAAAACAAGTGCATCTTACAGATCATTTCAAATGGCTAGAAAGGAAATGAAGAAATTAATCACTGTGAAAAGTACCAATTGATGTGATTCTTTATGTTGTTGGTATCTTACTGGACTATCAATTTTTAAAACGTAGTAAAACTACTGGAACTCTCCGTGGCTATTTTTCAACTGGAGACTGCTATGATCCAGTCTAACTGCTCACTGATTTACAGCCTTAAAATGAGCTGCTCAGGACGCTTCTTTTATTTGAGAATCCTGTCTTCCATGTGATGCTTTGTAGGGAGCTCTTTTAGAGGGAAGATCCACAGACAGTGAGGCAGTAGATTTCCCCAGAAAGGACCCTGAAATGAGCTCTTTGGGTATCAACTTCCTGCCGCTCTTATCCCCAGGCTTACCTCCATTATTCAGACGAACACCACAGACACATTTTACTTCTCAATGCAGACAGTCTCCGGGCTCTACTGTGTCTTTGGTTCTGTGCGGACACTTTTCTCTGGACCGTCTCCTCGATTGCCGTTAACTCAAGTAACATATCTAAGGGAGAACACTGAACCTGTAGTCTTACCTGTATACTCAGGTTTAAAGACTCTACAAAAGCACATGCCTTGGAGACCTTGTCACTCCATGCATATGTGTTCTGTTTCGTCCCGGTGCTGGGACAAACACCATGGCTACAAACACTTGGGGGAGAAAGAGTTTGTCCCACCTTTCAGGCCACAGTCTGTCATTGAGGTCTGATTTAGGTGACTCCTCAGTCAAGGCTTTCCTCTCAGATGTGGGCTGTGTCAGGTTGATAATTAAGGCTAACTAGGTCAGTATGCTAATGGTTTTGGGTGTAGGGAAAGGGTGACTAAGATTTTACGAGACCCAGTAGCACGGGTGCTGTCTCAATGAGAAGAGGCCTGACTAGCATGGTTGCTCTGTCTTGCTGTGTGATGTCCCCCATGATGTAGGAAGAAGGCTCTTAGCAGAGGTTAGGCAACTGTTGGAACCATGCTCTTGGCCATCCTAGCCTCTACACCTGTGAGAAAATTTAGCCTCTATTGTACACAACATGCTATTTTCTACAACAGAAAATTCAGTAAGACATCTGGTTCTCTAGACTTCTTAGCTACCTAGTAATTCCCTGAAATGCTTCATGGGCATCTTAGACAGATGGTGACCCTTTCCCAGCCGCTGGAAGGGCAGCTGTGTGGAGTCTCTTCGACTTTAGTTTTTCTGTGGAGTAGCCTCCCCAACAAATGTTCTTTGAAGGCTACAGCGCCTGCCTCAGAAGAAAGCCTGTCACACACCTTCCTGCTACATGTGGCCTCTCTGACCTCCTCACCGCGGGTGACGCCACCTAATGTACTGACATCATTGCAGAGTGAGCCTCCTATTCCTTCTTATCCAGTCATGTTCACAGGCCGGGCAGAGAGAGAGCCTGGAGGCAGCCACCATGCTTCTGGACAGCTGTATCCCTTGCTCAGGCTGAGCATTCTGAGTTCTCTGGAGGGTTCTGAGGCCATCAGTCCTTCACACATCCAGACTGGACTCAGACCAGAACATCAGTCATGCATGTAGACAAGTGGTGTGTGTCCCTCGAGGCCCTAGATGGCTTCTGGGCATCTTTGCTTACCAGACTGGCACTGGTTTCAGGGGCTGTGGAATGACAGGGCAGCAGACAGATGCCCTTAGAACAATCTGAGAAGGGAAGGGAAGGGCATTGGAGTTTACAGATGAGGCAGAAGCTGGCTCTTGTCTATGACTCTGCTGGGTGGCATGCAAGGCCCTCTGCCCACTAGGAAAGAGAATGAGGAACTCCAGCTTATACGTGTAGGGTTGAGGCAGGAAGCTGTAAGGCTGTTAACTAAGGTTCCGAGTCAGCCGCGGAATGGAGAGATGGAAATATGGACTCTGCATATCACCTTGTGGTCTCACTTGGAGTCTTTGCTGAGTTCCAATTCATTTGTTTTCTTTGGCAACCACCCTATTATTAAACAGGGGGTCTGATAATCTCTGTTGGCATTTTGCTGTGGGAGTTAAACCTTGCAGGCATTCTGGCCCATTTTAGAACGTGTCCACCCATCTGTACTAGCTAACATGTATCATCATCAGACACTGGCCCCCACAGCTCTGTAAATAGCCTGACTTGCGATGTTGTCTCAGTAAGCAGATGAATGGAGGCCACAGCTCCATGGGTTTGGCTGTCTGCGAACAATTGTTCTTGAATCACTGTACTGATTGGCTTTTCATTGTTATCAAGCTTAGGAAGCATGCTAGAGTTTATTGTCACAGTCCTCCTTTTCTCAATAATCTTTCCTCCTTTAGGTGCCCCAAATCACTGATTATATGATAAAGTGCTCCCCACCTTTGGAAGGAGAAGGCATGTCCAAAGACTAGAGCACAGGGCACACCCGATCAGGGCACACCCGATGTCGTATGAGCGTGCATACACTTGGGGACACACCATCACGGTAGTCTTTAGCCAAGAAGTAATAAAAGGCTCCTTAAGGCCCTTCAGGTGGTAACTGTTTCTTCTGCTTGTTTTTTAAGTCGGTCTAACTACAGTGCCTCCAATGGGACCGAGTCAGCAGGAACAGGTGTCAGTAAGAATTAGAGGACAAAGCATCTGGGCAAAAGATGATGTTGGATTTGAAAAAAAGATGCTGAGTGAAACTAAGAGCATTATGTTAACCGAAATAAGCCAGACTCAGACAGATGTATATCCCACATTACCACTCATATTTGGATGACAGGCTATACAATATATCCTAGAAGAGAAGGAAGAGCTTGGAGGGTGTAATGGCCACATGACTTCATGAAAGTGAATTTGTTAGTAAAAATTAATAAGACAGAAAAAGGTAGTCACAGTGCAAGTGTGAAGGCCAGCTGTCACGTTGTTTATGGCCTTGGCCTTTCCCACAGCCAAACAAACCTAAGGACTCTACCTCACCAGGCACTTCCGCCGGCTGCAGTGAAGTCAATAGATGGTTTCGCTGTCTGGGCCCTGGGCGACAGATCTTTATATAAAGGCCTGCCCTGTTGAAGCCTGGATTTCAGAAGGCACCCCAGCCCTGCTTCTTTTCCAGACTACCAGGAGGGCCCCTTCTTAGGCACTTGCTCTGCTAGGCACCATGGCTTTGCAGTGTGCAACCGTGCCCTGCGTTTCCCAGCATCCTCTCCTTCCCTCTCCCTTTTCTCCCTCCCTCTCCCTCCCCTCCCTCCCTCTACTCTGTGTGGCTTCCCATCAGTTCTGCTAATCAAGACTCCTCAATGAAGCCAGAACAACATTCCCAACCGTTTCTGCAAGCCTCAACATGGATATCACACCAGGAAACTCACCTCATTTCAAACTGGATTTATTCTCTTTTCTCTCAAACCTGTCTTTTCTTTTTTCTCTCTTCCTGTGTTTCTTATTTTTTTCATGGCATTATCTCCCCTCCCCCCCCTGCCAGCCACAAAAAGTCATCTTTCTCCATTTTTCTTCAATTAAAGCCCCAGTGCTACTTACTTTATTATATCATATGAGTGTGTCAGGCATGTTGCCTTATGGGTGAGGCCCATGTTCTCAATGAGTCTTTGAAGCACATACTGTATTATTGGATTCTGCAGCTGAGTGGTTGAAGTTAGCCTTTCAATCCAGCCTTTGGGTTATTATTTCCAAAGCCACCACCTTGATACGGTTTTTCAGTTTCTTTTCTGTTTTTCCACCACTGTTCTTGCAGCGTAGGCCTTCTAGAAAGATCTGTTTGTTACCCAGTGCTCCATTAGCAAAATGGTCTCATTAATTGTGCATCTGCTGCACTCCTAATTGGAGGCCAGTAGATGCTGCCAGGTAAAGCAATACCCTTCTTAGGTTTGTATTACCATGAGAGACAAAACAAAAACATGACCAAAGGCAAATAGAGGAGGGAAGAGTTTATTTGATTTACATGTCCTCATCACAGCCTACTGGGGAGACCAAATGAGGAACTCAAGCAAGGCAGGAACCCGGAGGCTGGAACTGGAGCAAAGGCCAAGGAAGGACACTGCTGCTTACTTAATCATCCTGTCAGAGGGGTTAAGGGGTGGCACTCTCGCAATGGACTGGGCCCTTTCCTATCAGACATCAGACATCAGACGGGCTGGCTTGCCCAGGCGAATAGAGGTGTTCTCCACCCAGGTTTCCTCTTCCCCAACTGCCCTAGCTTCTGTGTAGTTGACAAAAAAAACCCAGGTGGTGGGCTTTCTTGGCTGAATCACCTTCTGTGTTTACCAACAAAGACGTGGTGTCTACAGCTGTGTTACTGCTTTGTTACTGTTTCAGTACTCTGAGGTCTTAGTTTTGGTTCCAAGAAAGAAATTGGGCACCTGTGGTCAGGATGTCAAAGAGATTAGGAGAGCCGTGGACACATAAGATGTTCTTTATTCACTCTAGACAAAGACCACCACAGGGCCCATCAAGCAGGCGACTGCCAGCAGATGCCTAGGAAACACCAGCATCAATGGGCTGTACATATGCCGGCTTCCACACAGGCTACATGAAGGTAAGCACGGGCCTGTAGACATGTTGGCAGACAGACAAAGGCACCCAGCTCTGACCCCAAGGCCATAACTTTACAGATCCACAGAAGTGGCATTCTACCTGAAATAGTTTCTAAACAGATTACATCACTGTTTACTTTGTGGTTCCCCCCCCACACACACACAGCCAGTGTCATCCGTTTTGTATCCCTGTGGATATCCAGGGTTAGTCATCTTGATCCAGTTGTTTAGACATCGGGTGACCTTTGCAACCCTGCATTTCCTGCAAATACTTAATTAAGTCCCCTGTCCTCCAATGAGTGTGAGCGTGAAAGAGACCAAGACCTGTGAAAATTCAGTTCAGCATCTTGGAAAGATGTGAGAGTGGATGGCTGGAAAGTACTATAATTCAAATAGATAATGGGAAGAATGAACTGCAATGGAAAAATCGTGCAAATGTTTTGAAGATTTGCATCAGTGTTTTCGTTTTTATTGTAAACATGGAGAAACACAGTGTATGCAAGAAAGACAGTGCAAAGCTCTAATTATCACTGATCAAAGAGTCCTTGTCACTCTTGTGTAATGGATGTGTGTGTCACCATCTGTGCTGTGTGGCCTTTGTCAACTTCTTACAAACGGAGGACCTAAGAACAGGGAGCCTCAGCTGAAGAATTGCCTTCACCACATTTGCGCTCAGGCAAGCCTGTGGGCCATCTTCTTCACTAACAGTCAGTGTGGAGGGCCCAGATTCTGTGGGCAGTGCCATCCTGGGCGGGGTCCTGGGGTGTCCTTTATAAAGCAGGCTGAGCATGCCATGGGGAGCAAGCCCGTAAGCAGCTCCCTGCCTCCAGGTTCCTTTCCTATGTTCTGTAACCTTTCTTCCCATGTTGGTTTTGGTCAGGTCTGTTTTTTATCACACACACACACACACACACACACACACACACACACACACACACACGTACTTTGGTACACCAGCAAACTAGAATGCTATGTTTCTCGTTAGTCATCACATGGAAAGCTTTTACAAGTGGCTTGACTGACAGCTTCAGTTTCTGATTTACCGAGAGAACTTTGGCTCTGTCTCCTCTCCTCCTCAGATAGTAGCAGTGCTCTGATAGGTCCTTAGACTCCTGCCCCTGCCATGACTCAATTCCTCCACAGCCTCTCCCCTGGCCGTGGCCTCAGAAGGAAGCTACAGGCCACAGGGCCCTGACAGCCGCTCCAGCCGCCCCTTACCTGCTGCCCTTCACACAGTGCTCTGGGCTCTCTCATGTCCAAGAGCCATGCCTTCTAGAATTCTTTCAGAGAACAGCCAGTGAACTCTCTTCTCTTGCACCTTACATCTCCCCCACCCTTGTGCCTTTTAGATCATGGTGAGAAGCTCACAGTAATTCAATCCTACAGGGAACGCTGAGAGCGCTGAAGTAAGTTTACCTGGATGAATTCCAAGAAATAATGTCATTTTCTCTGGCGTGGTGGGGGTGGGGGGTGGAATGCTCACTTACCTTTAGTGATCAGAAATTCAGAATTTTCTGTATATACTCAAGGTAAGTTAGTAAAGGGTTAAATGTTGGCACAGAAATGTGGCTGTGGCTGCCCTCATCAGCTTACTGACTCAGGAAGCGCCTTGTTCCTGGGTGCCGGGCATAGATGGAATGCTGGCTTGCTGTCTGGATTTCTTTTCTCATTACTGTGATAAAATGCCTCAACAAAAGTAACTGAGCAAGGAAGGGCTTGCTTTGGTTGACGGTTAAGGAAGTGTACTCCATCTCGGCGGTGGGGAAGGCATGGTAGCAGGTGGCTCTATGGGGTAGGAGTACGTGAATGTGACTTTCGGCCCCTTGATACAGCAAGAAGCCAAAAGAATCGCAAAGCGGGGTTAAGCCATAAGCCTCAAGGCGGCCCCTGGTGACCCATTCCTAAGATTTCCAGCCTTCCACAGCCTGGTGTCCTCACATGTGGGCCTGTGGCAGCATTCCTCGTCCAACCAGCAGTGTCCTTCGTCTGCTCATGTCTCTGCTCTTTCCTGAAGCCTTAGGCCCACTGACTCCCAGCCGTCTCCCATCACAGGTCCGTTTGAAGGTCCGTTCCCGTCAGGGCATCCGCGGGCTCCGCTCTTCCCTTTTCAGTTGCTTTTGTGCGTTTCCCCAAGGACACGCTCTTACAACCCGACACATTTTAAACCCGCTTCCATGGCAGCCTCACCTCTGCCTGCTTACCCTGTGTGGGCACACCATCTCTGAGGAATGGGGATTACCCACAGCCCGGGGTCAGCTTAGCTTTTCCGTAGCCCACCGCAGTATCGCTAGTATCTCTTTGGATGAATAGTGAATATTTAAGGGATCTGGACTATGTAAAGGAATGTGCCCCTTGGGATCCAAACATTCTGCAGAGTTTGTCTACACGCACTGTGTGCGTGTGTCCCCTGTTCACGCCACTTCCTGGTCGCTTCTCAGCTTAGGCTCTGCCAGGGCTGTTCTCATGGAGGTTGTAAATTACTTCGCTGGCACTGTTTACGTTGGTACTTGTGATCTAACCCAGGGCTTTGTGCATGCCAGGCCAGTGGTTTACCACTGAGCTAAATTCCCAGTCTTGCTTAGTGTTGCATTTAATGTCCTTGTCTCCGTTTGCTGTGCGGGATTTTCCAGGGCAGAGAGGAAACATCTGCTCACCCCAGGTATGGTATCAACAAAAGACCAAAAAAGATGATTCCATGGAAGTATGGTTTGGTGAGCCAGTGAGTTTTCAGTTTAATTAGGGTTGATCAGGAATGCGGGCACCTTAGGAGCAACCACACCACTGGAGAAAGCAACTCCTCTGTCTCTCTCTCTCATGACTGAGTCTCCCTCAACCATGAGCTACCTTTCAGTCCACAGCGGCTGGATGCCCTCAAACTGCCCCTGCTGGGATGGACCAGCAATGGGCCCAACGTTGCACATGTCCCACGATGTAATCACAGCTGCTGAGAGGTTGTGGGGGCAATGGCTGTGCCTGCAGGACAGCGTTCTGCGCATGGGTTTAACTCTGGAGAGCGATCTTCAGAGCAGCCCTCCACTTCCACAGCCCTCCCGTGCTCCCGTGAATCCTCCTCGGCTCCAGACTGTGCCACATCACACTGCTCATGAGGCCTGCTTCCTGGCGTCTAAAATAGATGTCTCGCGTGTGTTGTCTGTCTTTCTTTCTCCACACCCCTGCCGATACCCTTGTGTCCTTGGCCATGTTGTGACTTTAGTTCTCAGATGCCCCAGATGCCTCTGGAAGCCTCCAGTGCTCCTGCTGCTGCTGCTGTCTTTGTCTTGGTTAGGAGTGTGCCATCCACCATCCTTTGTTCAAGCCTGAGGCTCTGGTGCCAGCTTCCAGTCCTCTTCCCTGCCCACCTCTTTTGCGTTGCTATAGTTACTATGGTGCAGGCCTGATATGGCCTCCTGGAGACTCTTGAAACAGTGTTCAGTGTGGTCTCCTTGCTACCATTCTGGCTCCGCTCCAGTTTGCTTCCCAGGCTGCCACAAAAATGTCACTTTGCGAGCATAGGACATGAACTTAATCCCACCCCTTGCTTCCTCTTCTGTTGAAGCCTTCACACACATGGATCAAGCCCCCATCCCAGCTTGCTGTTGCTGACATCGGTGACACTAAGGTCCCTGTGCCTCATGCGTGGGTGTCAGTCATCTCCATGAGTCTGAGCCTCCCTAGGAGGGCTCCCTCCTTGCTGGTGAGCAGTGCGTGTGTGTGCGTGCGCATGTGAGTGCATGAGCATGTGCATGTGCGTGCATGCGTGCGTGCGTGTGTGTGTGTGTGTGTGTGTGTGTGTGTACATGTGTGTGTGTACAACTTGGAGGAGCTGTTCTCTCCTTCCATCATGTGGGCTCCTGGATTTGAACTCAGATTGTCAGTCGTGGCTACAGGTGCCTGTTTTCCCTGAGCCACCTCAGTGACCTGTGCTATCTGTAAATCTAAGGAGGGGACAGTGCAGTGCCTTCTCCTCGTGCGAAAGGTACAGCAGCGTAGAACAAGGTTGAGAGCCCTTGTTGTGTTGGCTTGAGGCTCCTTTCAGGTGTTGGAGTCAGGAGAAGAGCATGATGGGAAAGATTTAGAGTTTGCTGAACTTTGTCCTAAGCCATGACAGTGTCTCCTATAAAATTGAACATCATTACCACCCTACAACTCTCTGAGTTTTCTTCTTTTTAAAAATAATCTTCTTTCCTTCCTTCTTTTCTAAGTAAAATGTCATGTTTAAAACTTAGTTCCCTTAGGGTTTATTCTATATATTCTTCTCATTCAGAAAGGGAGCCCCTTTGTAAAGGTCCCAGGCACTAGGACCCTTGTGCAAACAGAAGCTGGTTTGCTGGCCTGGAGATGTAGCTCAGACCCCCAGTGCTGAGCCTCAGGCTGTAGTGGCTGAGGACCATGAAATCCTTCTCCGGTCACAAGGCTTCCTTCTCTTTCACCCTGGAGAATGTGTGAGGTGACAGGACTACAGATCTATTCTGGGAAGCTGAGCGGGGACAAAGCCCTGAGGACGTTACACCACGGCTTGTCTCAGTGTGGAGGCTCCGCTTGGGTGAGGTCACGTTCACACAGCACTAGTGTGAGCGAAGCCACACAGCAGAGAGCAGTGCACTCTGGAGAACTGTGGGGAGAGTCTAACCCTGACCCTCCACAGGCGTGTTTGGTGAGTCACTGTTCCTCTGAGCTTGGTGTCTTTCCCACTGAAACAGACAGACAACCGTCATAGAGCCGTGCAGCGATGTGCAGACAGACAGACAGACAGTCATAGAGCTGTGCAACGATGCGCAGACAGACAGACAGTCATAGAGCTGTGCAACGATGCGCAGACAGACAACAGTCATAGAGCTGTGCAGTGATGCGCAGACAGACAGACAGTCATAGAGCTGCCTGGGCCCCAGGAGACTCAGCTGAGAGCCAGAGCCATCAGTGTGCATGGGGAGGGTCATGTGGGGATGGCTCACAGTATCTATCAGGCTCTCTTTGAGAAACTGCTTCTTCCATTCCATTCCCCACGCCACACATGCTGCCCATGGAGTGAGGCGGAGTTGTGTTATCTTTTGTTCTCGCAGTGGTGAGTTTGGAGGTGCCTGTTGCTGTCCATGCCCCTCAGCCAGTTCCGCGTCTCTTCTCTGCCCCGCCACGCCTTCTAGAAACCAGCCCCTGTAGGTTATATCTGGCTTGTTTGTTAGTTTGCTTCCAGTTAGAGTCAGCCAAGGAGAGGTCAGAAGGAAGAGGGAGATTAGGTGACTTCCTCCTACAGGCCCATTCCTGCTTGACTTCTGCAGCTCTGGGAAGGCTGGCTTCCTCTAAACCACAGCGCCTCTACACCTGAGCTTCCCCTGGTGACTCTGAGAGCTTCCTTATGCTTAACCCCAAAGGTGACCATCATTTCTCAGCCGTCCACTGACTTCTCAACCCAGTCCAGTGTGTGTAAGATAGTCTGTTTATGATGCGCTCTCCGTCTGGAAGCCCTTTGCACATACTCTCGCCCCACCCCCACCCCCCGCATGCCCCGATGGCAGAGAAGGAAGCTTAACCAGCTGTCAATCATGATGAAGAGCAGGAAACAGTTTTAGAAAGCAGCGGTCAGAGGAGCCAGGCATTAGAGCATAGAGAAAGGGGTGGAGCATGCCATGGCCTCACAGTTAGCAGGTACTTTGTTAGGTAGCTTGCAAGTACCACACGTAACCCTCACAGTAACCAAGTGAGTTAATTTGGTAAACACCCAGTTTTAGGGACGAGGGACTGATAATCAGAGTAATGAAGTACTTTGCTCACTGCGTAGTGTCAATGGCGTTCCTGGATCACCACCTCCCCCCACCCAAGCCTGAGCGTTGCAGAACTGAGAGCTGTGGTTTACTGCTTGCTCTGTGCATCTTCGAGTCTCATCATGTCACATGGTGGACTATTTAAGGGGAAGGCTTGGGGACAACTATTTGGAGACATGAAACAAGTTTCTCTGAGGGTTGGTAAGTCCATAGTGGGAGATGTTAATGAGGGCAGCTGGAGCCCTTCTGTGTCCCAGATCTTCAGTGTCCCTCGTCGACCCCGTGTAGTATGGGGCCTTGCTTGGCTGTGCTTCAGGGTTAACCTTCCCAGGGCTGTCTCCTTCTGCTTGTGCGGTGTGTCCCCATCAAGCTGATGTCCTCTGATGACTCCCTTACTTCTCCTGTTCCCTCTAGAAGTCGTCTTGAGTAACTTCTGCCACACTTAAAACCCTTCCCTCCATCTTGATGGTTCTCAGTATCCCGCCCTTCATCTTGATGGTTCTCAGCATCCCGCCCTGCTTTGAAAGGCAGCCACTTTGCTCGCCCCCACCCCCCTTTGCCTTGGCGAGTACAACACAGTTGAAGGTATTAGTTGTTTGTGCCCTCTTTTGTTCTCTCCTGTTAGAAATTCAGAGTTTAGATGACAGGGGACAAAGCCAGAAAAAACTCTAAAACCCTGTGTGCCTGTTGACGTTGTATTTCAGTCATAGAGCGAGTGAACCGGAGAATGACTGCTCACAGACATGCGGACAGTCCCACCACCACCAAAAAGAGGGAAGCTCCTTGCCAGATGTGAAAATGTCAGCATAGGGGGTGTGGAAGATAAACAGGCAGGTAGCGTGCCCGCTCCAGAAGAAAGCAAGAACTCCGGCAACAGATTCCATGCACTAAACCGTAGGTGCGAGCCCAGTGTGTCAACTCACAACTGTAATCTCAGCACTAGGAGGCTCAAGGCAAAAACAGTGCCACAATGTCAGTGACCGGTGCTGAGTCCAGGCTAGCCTGGGCTACAAAATGAAGCTATATCTCAAAAAAGGAAAAAGAAAAATTAAAGGTTTCCTTAAAAGTCTTGAAACAGATGTGCGTGCTGTGTACACATGAGCATGTACACATGGGACAGAGCTCGATGTTGGGTGTCTCCATGGTCATTTTTGAGCAGGGTTTCTCACTGAACTTGTAGCTGGCTGACTGGTTGGGCAATGAGCTCCAAGGATCCACCTATCTGCCCCCTGCCCACAGTTGTGGGGTGATATAAGTACAGTGCTGCACCCAGCCTTTTGTGGGTAGTAGAACCCATACTCGGGCTGTCATGCTTACATAGCAGGGACCTCACTGACTCAGCCATCTACTCAGGCCTTTAAGTTCTTTAAAGAAGCTCAAGAAATGCGATATAGCATAGACAAACAGTTTAAAAGACAATTCATAACCAGAATGAGATTCAGCAAACACTAAGGAAGGACCAATTAGAAATCTTGGAGCAGAAGAACTCAGCAAATGAGATGTTTACAGAATTTGGAGTCTCAGCAACAGACTGGATCAAGCAGGAGTGACTTAGGACTATACATAACAAGGAGATGAAGCCTCTGCAGTCAAAAATACAACACTCTGATGGGGCTGAAGATGGGGGAAGGGTCTCCTATATCACAGATCCGTAGAACTAATGGTGTTAAAATGGCTGTGTTGCTGAGAGTGGTGTACAGAGCCAGTTCAGAGCCCATCAAAATACCAATGGGATTCGCCACAGAAACAGGGAAAAGCCCTAAAATTCACATAAGGGAAATACAGCCACTTAGCAGGCAATGCTTGAGAAACTATAGGAGAATGGAACCAGACCCTTACCCATCACATAGTACAAAAATCAGCCCAAGGGTTGGGTCCTCTTGCAGAGGACCTAAGTTCAGTTCCCAGGGCTCACATGGTGCTCACAACCTCCTGCAACTCCAGTTCTGGGGACCTGATGCCCCCTGCTGGCCTCCACAGGCACCTGCACTCATGTGCACACATACTAGACACACTACATACACAGTGAAAGAATGACATTAATAAACTTTAATGGCTCATATGGATCAAAGGCCTTCCTTAATGTGTAAATACCTTAGAAAATATAGTGGTAATCCTTAAAAGTGCACATGATATACATGTAAGAAATAACTCTCTGAACAGGACTCCAACAGCTCAGGAAATAACAGCCAGAGTTGACGAATGAGATCACAATAGACTAAAGGACCTCTACACAGCATGGAAGCCATTGCTGGAGTGAAGAGATGGCCTGAAGCATGGCAGAAAGTCCTTTCCAGCTGTCCACGAGGGTCTGATGTCCAGAATACATAGAAAATTCAAGAACTTGAACATTGTAAGACAAGTAACCAACCAGCAGACAAACTGACCGGACAGACAACATTTTAAATAAGCACAAATGACCAATAAAGGGAGATGCAAATCAAACCTGCTCTGAAATTCTGTCTCACCACAGTCAGAATGGCCATAACAAAGGAAACAAACAACACGTTAGCGAGATACCAGAAAGGACCCTTAGACACCATGTGTGGGGTGAGAGCTACTGCAGACACTACCAAAACCGAGCTGTCGTTCTCATCAGTATACATACACCAATCAAAATTGGCTTTCCACAGCGATTCCAGTGTGCCTGTATCTACTGTGGTGCTACCCACAATGGCCAAGTATTGTCAGCCACTCAGGTGGTCATCAGCTGATGAACAGATAAAGAAAATGGTGTTGAAACGTAACAGAGCCTTATCCACCCATTAAGAAGAACCAAATATTCTCACCTCAGACACATGGATGGAACCTGAAATCTTCATGCTAAGTGAAATAAAGCCAGATGAAGTAAGACAATAACTGCATGTTTACCCACATGTGCAATCGAGGAAGCATGTAAAATTAGAAGTATGTGTGTGTATGTGTGTGTGTGTGTGTGTGTGTAGGTATGTGTGTATACACTATGTATCTATAAGTGAAATTACAGAGGAAATGTAAACTCTCAACAGCCATATGAAGCAATACAATCTCTTCACAGTGTTTACAGAGCAAGAACATAGGCAGTGTCTAGTTACATAGTGTCAGCCTGGGAGGTTCTTAAAGCTGTCCATTCAGAGTGATACCCTGACCGTCTTTGATAACCAGGTATTAAAATTGTAGCTCACCAAGACAGAACAAATCCCATGACTCTCTGGGTGATGATGTTTTTTAATGGTGAAGTATTTTCTGACAATAAAATATGATCCCGCAGTAGTTGGGTGAGTCATGATTCAAACTGTAAGCTTGGTTGGAATTCATGGCTGTCTCTACTGAGTTAATCGACATCGAACTTGAATATTTAGGTCAGAATACAAATATGACACCTGTTTGCAAATGTTCAGGGAAATTTAACTCCAGGCAAGGAAGCTATCCTGTGTCACCAAAGAGCACAAAGTTGTGACCCACTCACACGGGCTGAAAAGGAGATGGCGGTGCCTTAGTTTAGTTTTTCCAGACGAGGTGCCCTGTGTAGCCCTGGCTGTCATGAAACCACTGTGTAGGTCAGAGACTGTAGACCAGGCTGGCCTCCGAGTCACAGTGATCGCCTGCCTCTGCCTCCTGGATGTTATTTTGTTTCCCGCCTTCCACATGTCTTCTTTTTCCTGTGTGTCACATGTACACTGACGTTTGCTCTTTTTATAGAAAGCTCTCAAGGAAGGATGTAACACTGTAAAATGTGGGATTGGATGAGCAATTTGTGCTCTGATGGGGGATGTCCTTCCGTGTGCTGTGAATATTTTTTTTCTCTTATTGGTTGATGAATAACGCTGCTTCAGCCAATGGACAGGCAGGATGTAGCCAGGCAAGACGTAAAGGTGAGGCTGCCAGACTAGGAGAATGCTGGGAAGAGGAGCACAGGCAGTGAATCAGAAGGAGACGCCATGTAGTTACTGGGAAGGTAGGACACCCAGGCATTCTCTGGTAAGCCAAGACCACGTGCAGATACACAGATTAATAGAAATGTGTTAATAATTAAGAGAGAGCGCTAGTCAATAAGAAGCGTGAGCCATTCGCCAAATAGTTTATAGTTAATATAAGCCTCTGTGTGTTTATTTGGGGCTGAACCGCTTTGAGATGGGGCGGTACAGTGCCCTGTCACTGTGCTGGGCTTCCTTGGCAGAGGAAGTGGAAAGATTAGGGGAGAAGAGCCCCTAATTTTAACCCTAAAAAGGACTGAAACTCACCTCGTTTTATACTCAGAAGCAGGACTTCAGGCTGCGTTTGCATTAGATTTCACTAATTGCAGAGTCATTTTTAGAACACATTAGACATGTTCCTGATTGTTAAGGTGTTCTGTTCCCATTTCTTGCTGTTCTGTTTTGCTGGAATGTGGGAGTGCAAACTATAGATTTTGTCAAATGAGAGATGCTAGATAAAAGTCAACATGGCATTTATGTTTATGTTTTAAACTCTCTTAAGCACTAAGCAAACAAAGCTGCTAAATGTAATTGGTGTGAGTCATTCTGGATTGGCAATTTTCTTTTGCTTATTCCCATCTCTCTACAACAAATACACATTATTTCTAAAGGAGAAACAATAATTTGTCAGTTTGACTTAATAGATTATTAGCAATAATAACTCACCAGACATTTCCCTTCCCAGGAGACTGACGCACTGGTTAGTGGTGGCCTCTATTAGAGAAAGTAATCATTTCACAGGAAGTTTGTCCTGCAGAGCTGGAGATGTGTACGCTAGGCAAGCCCTTGGCCGCTGAGCTGCAGCTCCATCCCCAGTGAGTAGGGGCCCCTCCTCCAGTGGGCAGAAGTAAGGATAGAGTAGGAAAGGGAGAATAAGTCTGAAAAAGACGAAAGGCCCGGGCTCTTCGCCTCGAAGTTCTAAAAGCCACTGTTAGGAAATTTACCCACGAATCTTCTTTAGTATTCTTTGTAACTGTACAGTTTCGTGTGCATATGTGCATATATGTACACACATGCACACATGTGTGGGAAAGAACCTATCTGAGCCCGTGTGTAACCGCCTCACGCTTCCGAACTTCTCCCCAGTAGCTTTACACAGTTTTCTCTTTTTATCATATTACAAAACAAAAACGCGCACACACAAACTGTCTGCATGCATGTCTGTGTACCATATGCATGTTTGGTGCCTACACAGGCCAGAAGAGGGCATGGGATTCCCCTGGAGCTGAAGTTACAGATGGCTGTGAGCTGTCATGTGGGTGCTGGGAACTGAACTCAGGTCCTCTGCCTGAGCAGCCAGTGACCTTAACCATTGAGCCACCTCTCCAGCCCCATAAAATTTTTTAAACATTTAATCTCAAGCATCCAGTTTGTCCCCCCACAAATATTTGTTATTAGCACCATGCTCTAACCAACTGAGCTCACCGGCCAACTGCCCCCACAAACATTTGTGAATGAAAACTATCACACTTACACTGCTTTAGAGTATTTTTGGGATTCTAACTGAACTCACTCTGGCAACAGTCCTGACCATTTCAGTCAGCCATTATCATCTGGTGCTGAACTAGATCAGCGGTAATCTGAGATTTCTCTTTGCCTAGCTGTAAAGTGGAAGGCAGGCTGATTTCATCTCTCCTTTAAGAACTTGCAGCCTGAACAAGCAAGCCTCTCTCTGCGACTCACTGATGAATAGCGCTCTCCCGAAAGCCGAGTTTTGTGGGAAAGCAAGCACAAGGCACGTAACGTGGGAAACTCCCATGGTTTGGGTTGGAAATCTCACTCACTGGCCCTAATGTTGAAGCCGGGTCCCTTGATGATGGCTGGGTGCCAGGCAGTTTGTTGGGACCTTTTGAAAGTGGGGTTAAGGAAAGTCACTCCTTAGGAACACCTGGTTTTTTTTGGGGGGGGATGTTGTCCTGGGCCTTCCTGTCTCTCCCCCCCCATCCCCTGCCTGCCATGAAGTTTCCTCTGCCCAGTGCATCCACCTATGTTCTGTCTCAGCACAGGGCAGCCATGGCCAGAAGCTCCCTCCGAGAGAGTGTAGCCCAGGTAGATCCTTGAAGCACTTTTTCATTGTTTGCCACTGCAGTGCACAGCTAGCACAATCAACCAAGAATTTAAGAGTAACATAGCCTTTTCTTCTGTACAAAACGTACACATTGTGAAGGAGACAAAGGAGCGGCTCTCTCCATAGATTAATGAAAACCAGCCCTCACCTAAGAAGGAAGGGTTGTTACTGTTACTGTGGCAACAGCTTCTGCCCCCCCACCCCCACACACACACACACTGGGGTTCCTGTGGCCTGGCCAAATGCTCTTGCTGCCTCTGTTTAGTTATTTTTCAGCTCTCTACCTTAAGCTCTTGAGTGGGTGTGAAATCGGCTAGGGGTCTGTAAAGGGGATGTGCCTTGCCTTCTGTGACCCGCTGACCTTGTGTCTCTTCCCTCGGCGTTTGTCCATCTCCCATTTGTTTCTACGGTGGGAAATGCTGGGAGCGTGTGGACAAGAGCTCATGCAGCAGTCAACAGTTTACCAAGTGCACACCGGATACCAGGCACTGGCTCACCCGCTCACACAGGCTGCCAGACTGTGTTCCTATGAAAACCAAAGCAGACAGGCAAACCGACCCATGGTGCTGACTCTAGTAGCTGCTGTGAAAAAGCAAAGTATTGTAAGATAGTTACAGAGTTTTGTTAAAGAATGAAGAAATAATGAAACTTACCCATGATGTAGCTGGGGGGTGGTGGCGGCGGCGGCGGCGGAGGCGGCGGCGCACGCCCTTAGTCCTAGCACTAGGGAGGCAGAGACAGGTGGATTTCTGTGAGTTCAAAGCCAGCCTGGTCTACAGAGCAAGTTCCAAGACAGGCTCCAAAGCTACTGGAACCTTCCTAGTCTTAAACAACAACAACAACAAAATCATGATGCTGTCTTTTCTTTCATGTGTGTTTTTGGCTTACCTGTCAAAAGTCAGGCATGTATAGGAGTGTAGGCTTCTAGCTGGGCCTCAATTTTATTCCAATGATCAATATATCCGCTTTTATACCAGTTCCCCTGTGGTTTTATTACTGTAGCTCGGTTATTTAACTTGAAGTCTGGGCTGTTGATACATTCACCAGTGATTTTATTGTTCAGGATTATTTTGGATATCCTGTCTTTTGTGTTTCCCTATGAATTTTGAGATTACTTTTGAATGTCTGTGAATTACACTGGAGTTTTGTGGGGGTTGCACTGCACTGGAAGATTACCCTTGCTCACACAGCTGTCTCCTGATGCTCATCTTGCCATCCGTGAGCATGGGGCGTCCTTCCATCTTTTGGTTTCCAGCTTCTTTCTCTGCTACCTTGACGTGTTCCTTGCATGTCCTTCACTTCATTGGTTAGGATTATTCCACGTTTGTTTGACGCTGTTGAAAAAGGCACTGTTTCCCTAATTTATTTCTCTGTATGTCTGCCATTGCTACATAGGGAGACCCTGATTTTTGTGTGCATTTTGCATCCGGCTGCTCTGTTTACGAGCTGTAGAAGTTTTCTGGTGGAATCTTGTGGTCTTTAATGTGTGGCTCATGATCTGCAAATACGGATACTTTTATTTCCTCCTTTCCCACTTTATCCCCTTCCTCACCTCTCTCCTTCAGGGTGGAACAGGGTGGAAGCGGCAGACACCTTGCTTTGTTCCTGATTTTGATGGACAGTATCTGCATCTGTTCCATTTTACATGATGTTCGCCTGGGGTTTGCTGTATATTACCCTTTTTGCATTTAAATGTGTCCTGGTACCACCACATTCCTCAGGACTTTTAGCATTTAAGAGATGTTGCATTTTGCCAAAGGCCTTTTCTGCATCTAATGATTTCTGTCCTTGAGTCTATTTTTGTGGTGGATGCATTTACTAATGTAAGTACATTGAACCACCCCAACATCTCTGGGATGAAGCCAACTTGATTGTGATGGGTGACCTTTTTTATTTGAATATGGTATTGAACTTGGTTTGTAAATACTTTATTGAGAATATTTGCATCTATGCCCATCAGGGAAATTGGCCTATAATTTTCTGTTTCTGTTGGGGTTTCACCTGGTTTTGTGTCAGGGTAAAGATAGCTTTACAAAAAGATAACCGTCAGTGAACCCTGCAAGCTATGATAACGACCAGCCTGGCAAGCAGTGTCCACTGAAGCCGTGCCCATGAGTGCAATAATGGCGTCAGTCTTACGGGAGTAACCAGCCACTCTCTGATTAGATTTAAATGTCACTACACAAGATGGAACTCATTTCTAGTACTGGTAAAAGGGCCAGAATCGGTGGCTGAGTTGGTCATAATCCCCATGTTAGCACTATTTTTCTGCCTTTATGTAATACTACTTATACTATATTATATATATATAATAATACTATTATTCTGTTAAATGACGTGGTATTAAATTGCTCTCTGATTCCTTATCTTTTTATCTATAGATTAGTGTTTTTTTTAACCTTATCAGAGAAGCTTCCATTTACAGTTAGATGAGAATTAATCCAAAGATTGACAGCTCATCAGTGTGTGAGAACAACAGACTGTGGAGTTCTAATTCCAGAGTGACATCTGTGTCCCCTTCTGCCCAGGCTCAGGGTTGTGGCACAGGAAGAGTAGAAGCAGGAGTTGAGTGGTGTCTACAGAAAGCACCGTTGGCGGGACATGACAGAGCTTCTGTAATATGAAGTCACCGTGGCTGGATCACTTCCCAGGGCCTTTCTTTCCTTTGTCCTGAATCCTCCATGATCCATTCTGGCCAGATGAGTGTGAACCTCTCCTCTCAAACAAAATGCTCTATTCACAGGACAATCAGAGGGACCACAACATAGACAAAATTCCCGTAAGAGACCTGCATAAGAACACAGCAGCCAGCTGGGCTGTGGTGGCACACACTTTTAATTCCAGCATTCAGGAGGCTGAGTTAGGTGGATCTTGGTTAGTTCATGACCTACCTGGTCTACACAGCTAGTTTTAAGACTTCCAGGGCTACACAGAGACACCCTGTCTCAAAAAAGAAAAGAAGGCTCATTGAAGTACCACTCTTAGTTGAAGAGCTAATTGAAGCCTGCTGGAGAGAGATGCCTCCCACATTCCACAGATGGTATGCATGTGTATGTGCAGATGTGCATGTGTGTCTATGCAGTTGTGCATGTCTGTGTATGCAGATGTACATGTCTGTATATGTAGTTGTGCATGTCTGTGTATGCAGATGTACATATACAGACATCACTAGTACACCTGGTGAGCTTTAAAACAGCACATGAAGCTGGAAGAGAAAAGTTGGGGGGGGATGGGATGTGGATTCAATCAAAACAATTACAGGCAGGTGTAAAATTATCCAGCTATAAGAATCTTAGCCAGCAAACACACTGTATTAACTAGGATGTGATGGGAGACGTCATTCTGTATATGTTTATCCTCCTGGCTAATGAATAAAGCACTGTTGGCCAATAGGAAAGCAAGATAGGCGGGACTAGGAGACAAGGAGGAAAGAGGAAGTAGTAAGGAGGAGTCAAGATGGAGAGACTGGGGAGACCAGACGCCTGCCCCACTCCCCGGTAAGATGAGACCACGTGGAAATACTTAGATTAATAGAAATGCGTTAATAATTAAAACAGAGCTAGCCGATAAGAAACTAGTAACTGGCCAACAGAATTATATCAAATACAGAGTCTCGGTGTGTTAATTGGGGCTGGTGCAGCGGCAGGACAAGACCAGCGGCGGGAGAAAAAAACCTTACTCCTTACAAGGATGGATTTGATCTCCTTCCTGATTCGTTTGCTTTTACCTCCTGAGTTCTAGGATGACAGATTTATGCTCCTGGGTCAGTTTATGTGGTGCTGGGGACTGAACCCAGTGCTCTGAGCATGTTAGACAAGTTCTCCACCAACTAAGCTAAATCGCTAGACCTTGTCCATTTGGGTAGGTAGAGGGCTCATTAGCAAGTGACGGGAGTCGCATGCCTAGCTCTAGAGCTGAAAGTGTGGCAGACTTTAATGATGTCAATACAATTGTGAGTGAGTTTTATACCTCCCTTTCTTTGAAATTTCTTCAGACGGTTTATATATGGTAGACAGAAAACATATTTTGAAGTTTTAGTGTATTTTCCTCATGGACAGGAGGATACTATGAGGGGATCTGAGCAACCCCAGATGCTCAGGTGTCAGGGTTCGTCCTCAGCATGGAGGTCTGAAAGAGGAGACCTAGTGGGAAGTCTCCTGCTCGCCATGGCAGGCTCCTGAAGGGGTCCTAAGGTCCAGCTTCCCCTCTTCACACCAGCCTTGCTGTGTGTCCCCCACCCCAGCTCCTGCTGTACTGCCCCGCCCAAAGCAATGGGTCCACCGGACCATGGGCTAAACCTTCAGAACTGGAGCCAAGTAAGCCTTTCCTCATTGTTTACTAAGACAGTGGAAAATTTTACTTCTGGCTTAGTCTCCTAGACCAAGTTACTCTGTGAAGATGGGTTTGGGAAGAATCAATGTATGTTTTTCAAATGGCAGAACCATTCCAGCAACCGAGAAGGTTAAAGGGCTGGGATTTGTCTACACAAAGGAACCTACAAAATCGAGGCCCTGCCACGGGATTGAGAAAACTGGGCAAAGACGTCACAGGCCAGCCCTCCCCCGCCACAGATGACTGAGCTGCACATGCTCGGAACCACCGCCATGGCAGTGGCACATGCTCGGGACCACCGCCATGGCAGTGGCACATGCTCCGGACCACCGCCATGGCGGTGCTGCTCCTTCCAGATTGCACTCACGCGTTCTGGTCTTGTAAAAAGCTTGGCACAGCCCTGCTGGTTTCATGGGACAGAAGTTGCTGTTGCTGTTGTGTTTTTGTGTTGTGTTTTTGTGAAGCAGCTGCTAAGATTGCGTAAAGCACCCTTGTTTCTGCTGCTTGTGTGTCTGCAGGTGGATTGCAACTGTGATTGTAATTCAGTGACTTGCTTTATTTGAAGTTGGTATTTTGCATATGGTTCTAAGGTTCTTTGTCATAAGACTGGTTTTAAAAATTGCTTCGGTTGAATAAAGCATAGAACATTCAAGTCCAGAAAACTCACAATTTTATTTTATAAGGGCTACAGGCTCTTCAGCTCTCCTGTAAAGCTTGAACATTTGCTACTATTTCTGTCTCATTTACTTTTAAGTGTATGTTAGTCTTCAAACTATTAGGGTTATTCCTTGTTGGTTATTGAATTTAAATTTAATGTCTCAGGGACCTCAGGACCTCATTACAATAAACACATGACGGAAAAAAAATGAGGCTATCTGTTCTAACCAAACAGAAAACAGCAGCATACAAAAACACAGATGCAGATAGAGTTTCTGTCACACCTGGTTCCACAGCCATTTGGTCCCAAACAAACACACATTGTATTAATTATAAACTGGCCAATGGCTCAGGCTTCTTTTTGGCTACCTCTCTCTTAATGATTAACCCATTTCTATCAATCTGTGTATCCCTGTGGGGTTCTGGCTCCCTGGAGAACGCCCAGTGTTTTATCTTCCTGGTAGCTACATGATGTCTGCTTGGTGACTCACACACTGCCTTCCTCTTCTGGTAGTATATACTTTCTACCTGGCTACTGGCCATTCAGCGTTTTATTAAACCAATAAGAAAAACATATATTCACAGCACACAGAAGGACACTACCCCATCTCGCAGAGAATAAACTAGTGCAGCTCCCCTAATCCTGCTGACCCCCCCCAATCCAGATTGTCTTCTGCTCAGGTCTTCATGCACTCAGTTCCACTGAACTGTTTTGATCCCTTCCAATTCATATGTCTTGGGCGTGGGTTCTCCATCGGTTAGCCCGAGTCCTTGGGGTGCAAGCACCTGGCTTCAGCCCATTTCTCCTGACAGCACCCCATGTACCAAGCCCTCAGCAGCGTGTTGGAAGATTGGAGCTGCAGTTGGACAGCTCTGGAGGGAAGGGTACCCACCTGTCGGGGAGTCATGCTGGGGTGTGGAGGGAAATGGTCCGCATAGGATGTAGCAATCCTGCTCCTCTCCTAGAGAGAACCATTACAGTTGAGCTCTGCTCTGTTCCCCTGAGCGAATGTCCTAGCGGAGCTATCCAGTTCCTCTACTACTGCAGCCCAAGATGTTGCTTCTTCTGCTTGGCTCTGCTACCTAGCAATGTCCTGCAGCTCCAGTGAAAAGTTTCCTGCTCAACTCCCAAGGGAGTTACCTAGCACATGCAGCTATTTCTCCTGGTTTTTCTGCCCAGCCCCACTGAGGTGCTGGTGAAAGATCTTCACCCAAAACTCCTTTTAAATAGACATTTATCTGGGAAGGAGAGGTCCAGGAGAGTGACTGCCTCTGCCAGGGTGGGAAAGGACAGCCAGCAACTGACCTGGCAGACAGGTTTATATGCTTATACAGGGCTTCTTAGGGGCGGAGTTTTCCGGGGAGACGATTTCCTGCTCAGGGATTGGTTGGTTTCCCTGCTCAGTTATTGGTTGGTTTAGTGGGTCAGGGGCAGAGATGGCTCTGGTTTCGGGGCAAACTGTGTCTCTTTCACTGTCTGTTTTTTAGCTTTTTTGCTCTATTTTCCAGGGCCAAAGTGTCTCACTGGCTCTGGTTTCAGAGTCAGGGTGTGTTTCTTTCGCTGACTCTGGGACTGGTGTCAGGGTGCTAGAGTTTATGCTCCCAGATTGGTCGGTTTCTTTGGCTGGCCCCTTTACACTTCTTCTTAGAGACAGAGCTGGGGTGTGCTCAAGGGGTGTATATGCCGTCTCTTAAGGATTTCTGTTCACAGCTGAAGTCTAAAGGAAGTTAACAAGCTATTAATTTTTTCTAAGTAGAAGCTGTGGGTATTTCTGGTTGTTTTGAGGCAGGGTCTCCTGTAGCCCAGACTCGGCCTCACTCAGTAACTGAGGGTGACCTCGAAGTCCCGGCCTTCCTGCCTCTGCCTTCCAGGAGCTGCAGGTTTCTAGTCGCTGATGAACAGTCTTCTCTGCCTTACTATTTAATCAGCTGCATCTTCTGAAGAACAAGAAGGGTCTTTGGGTTCTCACTGCAGTGCAGACTGTGAAGTCTAAAGTAATTTCTCGCCGCTGTTGCCTCGCAACTCTCTCCTGCCTCTTCACCTTCATTTGCTTCCCGGGTTTCCAGTCCCGAACGGAACAGAGACTGCACGCGCCTTCTGTCTTGTTTCAGTTTTACTTGCATTCCACGGCCCAGGCGAGGGCGTGGCTATTTTTCCTGAGTTGCCGTTTATTCTGCAGAGAAGCCCACATTCCTGTCCGTCTTCAGCACTTTGCTGTGGGTGCTACTTTGTTCAGGTCTCCGTGACACTCTGTCTGTGGCCTGTCTTAATTGTTTCCTTCTGCCCTCACCTGTGGTTCTCTTTGCTCAGACCTGAGTGATTAAGTCATGTTGGCCTCACCTGGGAAAAGCATGCAGCAGGTGGGCACTGAAGGCTGTGGGGGAGACCAGCTGCTGGGGTAGAAATCTTCGTATTCTGTAACGGCAGCAGCTTCTCCCTTCCAAAGAAATAACCGCTCCCCCAGGCGCTCTGCAGCGAGCATTTCCTCAGAAACCAGATGGACCCGAGAGACTGCTGCCCAGTTCAGTCTGGGTTTAATTTCAAACCCAGAGTCTAGGCATGGACACAATAAAGAGGTTAACAGATCTTTGAAAGCGTGCATTTGATTTGGTAAAGCCCTAATCATGCCTAGCCTCCTCCCTCTAGGTTTTAGGATTTCAAAAGTGGTTAATTAAAAAACAATTCTTCCCAGGAGCCTGTTCCATCAGGGGAAGAGGGATATTAACTATAACAGAGACAGGGACCTCGGGGACGGAGTACTGTTGACTGAGCCTGTGTGCAGGCGCCAGGACAGGCTCTTCCTGTCCGTCCAGGCTGGTGGGCCGCCTCCCATACAGCACCTGGACTTGAGTGATATGCCATGGGAAGACAGAGCCCGGTCCTTCCCTCCACAGATGCCGGAGCTGGGTCTCTTTAGCGTTAATACATGGGAACACAGAAAGCTGGCCTGCTGGGAGGAAGGAACGGTGAGGCCTGTTTTGGACACCTTGGCCCCCAGGGAAGCCTGTAAAGGACGATCTCTGTTGGGAGCATTGTGTGTACTGGATGCTGCCAAGGACAGCACCATCTTCCCGGATCTGTCTAACTGCTCCTGGGTAGGGCTGGGGCAGGGAAAGCACTAGCTTTGCACAGAAGCACTCAGCACACCGCTGTTTAAAACCCTTCCTTCTGCACCACGGTGCTTCTGATGTGGGTTTCTGAGGAAAAGCAGTGTGTCCCTTGGTTCCATCACCTGGTGAGCAGGGGTCAGCAAGGAGGCATGCGGAGGGAGTCTTAGCCAGCCCGTGTGGTGCGGGCTGCTGTGGAAACAGGCTGGACTTGCTCAGCCTGCCCGCAGGGGCCACTGCCCAGCCGGTGAGCTGGGCTCTGTTGTCCTTTCTACTTTGGATCCGTCCGTCCCCCTAGGCCTCAGAGGGTCACAATGAAAGGCGACCCCTTTCCCAGGTGTCCTAGCCACTCACCTGCTCTGGCCGCTCCCACACCTGCTTGGCCCTGAGCTAAGGAAGTTTTCGCTTACCCAGGCAGGGCCCAGCTGTGCTCACACAGGCTCGGTCGGGGGTTGCCTGGGGGTGATTGTCCTCACTGACCCACCTGAGCCTGAGGAGATGAGGCTGGGCAGAAACTATTTGCCTTCACCCAGCCCTGCATTCCTCAGCCTGCACCTTCTGCAGCCACACAGAGGTGTGGTAAGGCATGCTCAGCAGATCCCTTGAGGGCCGGAGTGGGGAATGCAGGCTGGTCCTGGTTAGCATGCTCAGCCAAGGCCACTCACTGCCTCTGCCTGTCCCCCCAGAGCAAACAGAAAGCAGCTGTAGGTTTGACGGGCACCTTCTCTTCAAACTTCACAAGTTTGGAATTGGTCTTGCAGATAGAGAAGGGAGATGCTGAGGTCTGGGACTAAGCCCCCTGCAGTCTCCAGCTGTCCCGCCCTTCCTGTATGATGGAGCGTGTGCCTCGAACACGCGTACAACACGTCCCTTCTGTCAAGTGTTTCTCACCGCTGTGGACCCAACTGTGGCTCTTCCAGCCAATGGTTCACATGCTGAGCCTGTGGGCCCCTGGGGCTGCGTGTGATGCCAAGACCTTAGAGGTTTTAAGGCAAACTGAGGCTGTGAGCTAAACATGGAGGGCACACCCGTGGGGGTCTCTGCTTAGATCCACTTCAACCTGGATCTTTGACCCAGACTGCATCTCCTGCTGGGAGGCCGGCCGTGTAGGGACATGGAAGACGGAAGCTTTTGCTGGCCTCCTCCTTTGAATGCCCTTCACTGGCCTTAGAGCCCACTTCTTTGGGATTCCAGCGCATTCTAAAGACCAGCTGAGACATCCAGCCCTCCTGGACCGAGCAGCTACCGGATTCTTGGACTTTTCCATCACTGGCGGCCATTATTGGATTAGCGGGACCACAGCCTGTAAATCATTGTAATAAATCCCTTTGACATAGAAATTGCAATCTCTGGCTGCCCCTAAACACTCAACAGTAACTTTTATGTAAAATACCTTCTAAAATGCCCAGCACAACCGATCTCAACTTCTCCCCGAAGGGAAGGACTCCGCTTGTGGCCTCACACACCTGCCCTCCGCAGGACCCTCTCCAGGCGCCCTGTCTTCCACCGTGGTGCAGTGCACACCCCACCCCCAATCCCAGCAGTGTGCCTTCACCAGCTCTCCCATCACCTTCCTATGCCTATGGCTCAGTGGCTCACACTGACTTCTGCCCCCCACCCCCATAGAACTGCAGGCAAGTGAGGCGGCCTCATGCAGCCCAGCCGGTGACAGGAGGGCCTTCTGTGGCCCAGGGGTTCAGCGTGTTAGAGATGTGGCCCAAAATGCGGTGACACTTTGTTTCTGATCTAACAAAGCTGGCCTGAAGATCAGAGTGTGAAGCAGCCATACTAGTCAGCCACCGAGGCCAGGCAGTGGTGGCACACACCTTTAATCCCAGCACTTGGGAGACAGAGGCAGATGGATCTCTGTGAGTTCAAGGCTACCGTGAGCTACGTGAGATTGAATCTGTCTAAAAGAGAAACAGCTCACAAAGATGATCCCAGCACTTGGGATCACAGGCCTTTAATCCCAGCACTAGGGAGGTGGAGGCAGGAATGATGTGGCTGGGCAGAGGGAGTATAAGGCGGGAGGAGACAGGAGCTCAGTGCATTGGAAGCAGTCTGAGGTCTGATGGAGACACATGCAGTCTGAGGACAGGGTCGCCATTTGGTCTGAGCATTGGGAGAGGAGAACTCTCTAGTAGCTGGGCAGTTTGCTTCTCAGATCTTCAGGCAAGTTTTACTCGTTAGATCAGAAACAAAATATCACAACCCCTAAAGAACAAGGGGGCAGAAGCAAATAGGACTTGAGTGTACATTATCTTATATTTTTATCATCGATAAAAATAGTATTTTAGGAACTTGAATGACGGCTCTGTGATGAAGACAGGGTGTTGCTCTTGCAGAGGACCTGAGTTCAGTTCCCAGCACCCACACCAGACAGCTCACAGTCTCCTGCAGCTTCGGCTTCAGGGGATCACACATGTGGCAGACACACACACTCACACATACACAAGAATGAAAATAAAAACAAAACCAAAAAATTTTAAAACTTGGATTTCTGAAGCAAGACATAGATGTCAGTTACTGGGTCGACACCCTACAGTTCACACCTGTTATCCCAGCTCTCAGGAGGCTGAAGAAGGGGGCCAGCCTGGCCTACACAGGGAGTTCCAGGTCAGCCTGAGCTACATCAAAACCCTGTTTCAAAATAATAATAACAGCGATCCCACAAGGAGGAGGCTTCCACCTGTTAGTGTTAGTGTGGCAAGTCCCTTCTCAATGCCTCCTGCCTTACAGGGTTGTAATTACAGTCCTTTTACCTAATTGCCCCCTTAGAGCTAATGACCTGGCTGCTGCTCTGTCTAGGACCCCTGACCTAGTCAGCACAGGGTGGGGGAGGGGTCAGTGTCCCTCTTGCACATTGCCTTGTAAATTCATAGTTCAATCAAAGTGCAGTTTCCACTTTCAAGATGCGTGCTGTAAGATCAAGCCAAGCCGGTGTCTGCAAGCATTTCTTCCAGGCATACCCCGGCTAAAATCTGGAGGGGAGCAGTGGGCGGCGGACTGTTGCTTTTAAAGAGATTCGGCACACAGTCTTCATGGAATTACTTATGTAGCATCAACCGTGGGCATTCTCTGAATATGCCCTTTGTTCTCACACTGAACGTCATGTGTAAGTCAGAGGACCTTATTTAGTTAAAGAAACCAGTGTGTGAATCACAAATGTGCCAGCACACCCTACTCGTGGACTTTGTTTACCTCCAAAGGCGTAGTTACTTCTTAGCCAGTTAAATATGTGTAAGCATCTTCTGGCTTAAGAATAACCATCCGTAAAAGGACAACTTACATAGTTAAAACTGCTTCTCTAGTCACAGAATCTGAAGGGGAAGAGAGGAAGTAAGGAAATGTATTCACTTCCCGTGTAAGACAGAAAGCCCGAGACAGACAAAGTGATTTGCAGAAGCCTAATTCCTGCTGCCAGTGAGAGGCTGAGCAAGGAAAAGAAAAAACGCTCCTGAGAGACTGCGGGACAAGGAGGCATGGGCATATCCCAAAGGGATTCACGGGGAGTTAAAGAGCTATCGCCCCTTGGATGCAGCACAACAAAACAGGAAAAAACAAACAAAACACACACACACACACACACACACACACACACACACACAAAGAAAAGCAAAAAAAAAATAAATAAAAACAAAAAACAAAAACAAAACCACACACACACACACAGAAATAACCTAGGATACTTTATCCTCATTAGTTGATTTTCCTTTCATGTATATGTCCCACACATATATGGGTACCCATGGAGGCCAGCAGCGGATGTTGGATCCCTGGGACCTGGAGTTCCAGGCAGTTGTGAGCTGCCCAGCACGGGTTCTCTGGGAGCACAGTGGTCACTCTGCAGCCAACGTGAGTCAGCCCACACATCCAAGCCCTGCAGCATTCTCCTCTACACAGATTTTCTGCTCACTGTCCTGTTTCATTTTTGTGAATGAGCTGGTCAATAATTCTTTTCATTTAGAGCTTTACAGATCAAGGATTTAGTTAGTTACAATGACAGAAAAGAGGTTTGTGACATAAGTTCAACGTATTAAAGTGTTTAACAAGTGTTGGCCTTTTATTGGTAAGTGGGGTGTCAGCCAGCCAAATGCTGCAATCTGGCCATGCTTAGGTGGCCTGTGAGCTCTGCACAGACATCATGGCAGATTGTCTGAGATAGTTCTTTCATTTGTTTTCACAACCATTGATTATTTATAACAAAAATATAGACTCCTCACTTTTAACTTTTCACACACATTGATATGAATGTGGCAGTTGGTAAAGCCCGGAGGACTGCACAGTGATGGCTTCTGTCTTTGAAATACCATGTTCTCTGCCTGTCTATCTCGGATCTCTTTTTTCTTCTGTAATAGTGAGAGCCAGGGAACACTGAAAAGCAGACACACGTTCTGCAGACATCTTGTGTCCCAGCAGCACTCCAGAGGACTCTGAGAACAGGTCCCAGCGCTGGTCAAGGTGACAGGGACAGCCAAACAACACATCACAAGCAGCAGAAGAGGGCCCTGGGAGATGGGGGCTGTGGGGAGGAGACTCTGGTTCTAGGACTGTTTCAGCAATGCCACTTGTGGTTTCTGCACAGTGACCTCATGTTTCCACGTGAATGTGAGCACAGGGCTCTCAGAGGCCACAGGTGCCTGGAACTAAAGTCGGAGACTGTTGTGAGCTGCCCGATGTGGGTGCTAGGAGCCCAACTCAAATCCTCTAGAAGAACAGTAGGTGTTCTTGACCATGGAGCCATCTCTCTGGCCCTGGTTTACAGTGCTGTAGTGTTGCAGGGACCCTGCTGGGACCCCCCCATTGGGGGAGGGGGTGAGAAGATGCAGCACTGGGGACAGTGAGTAGCAGAGCGTGCTGCAGACTGGTTTAGTAAGGAAGTTAGATCCGCCTTTGTACCCCTCCCAGGGTCCCAGGGGCTCAGGCACTGACCCTGCTGCATGTCCTTCCCTCACTGGCGGCTCTGGGACAGGCTTCTCTCTGTCAGCGGTCTCTGGGTGTAGTGGCAGGCCCTCCCTTGGTTGGCTCAGGGAGGAAGTGCCTGCCACGAATTCTCCTGTGGTCTGGTTTAGGTAGGGCAGCTGCAGCTTGGGCAGGCTGGCCAGCAGTTTCTCCTAGCTGCAGAACCAGTCCCAGGAAACAAGCCATTGAATTTAGTTCTTGAAGGACTGCATGGGGAGCAGTGTGGACCTCCATTAAAAAACACTATTGTTCATCCTTACCTAGTCGTAAAGAAAATATCCTTGCATTCTGATAAAACTGGATTCACAGTCTGGATTGCCATGAATTTAGACAGAGATTTGAAAAGACAGTTTCAACCTGTGTAGATTATTTTATTAGGGTTGATATTTCAAGTGAGAAAAGGAACACATGAATATATGCATCCCACATGAAAATGCCCCCATTTACCACACTGCCATGTATTAATAAATATTAATAAATGTGTATAAATAAGATGTGACAAACAAAACCAAACTTCCTAATACTCGGTATGCGTACTGACAACCAAACCTTGACGTGGACCACATTAGGACTTTAAGGGCTGACGCGGCTACTCCAAAGGCTGGATGTTTGTGCTTGATGTCAGTACATACTGGTTCTTTGCAGAAGGCCATTATTTAAGCATTGTGACCCAGGTCTGTGTAATTGGATTTGCAAACCATGGTAGCTGTCATTAACTGGGCTTACCCTCACAAAGCGGGCCCGGGGTTCAAAGGAGGCTTACAAAGGAGCAGTGGACCCAGGTGATCCACAGGTGGGACAAGAACAAGATAATTGCCCAGCAGACACTTTTTACAAAGGCGGGGCTCTTTTTCAGCTACATTTGTGCAATTAAGACAATGATGATCTAATTAAGTATGACAAGCAGTTGAGATGCAAATTATCAAAGGATGTTTTTTAAGATGTGGGCTTGTGTCAGCTGTCATTAGTAAGCCCTGAGCATATATGCCGGGCGTTGAAGTGTTAACCAACAGTAGCATACATTGTTTTAGAATGCAGGTGTTTATATCAGAGGCCTCTGGTCAAAGCCTCTCACTATAGTGATACATAATTATTGAAAATGCTGAGAGCATCCCTTTAGAGAAATACACAGTTCAAAATGGCAAAAGTATGTTTAGGGTCGTTTCTGAAATTTTTGGAAACACTGACATAATCCCAAACCCAAATTCATTTAATGGTTATTTAAATGAGTTGAAAATCAGCAACTCCGGGGCAGGCAGGAAGTTATAGGCATCCTGGGGGTGGGGAGAGATGGGGACATGGAGGGTAAGAGAGTAGATGGGCTCGGAACTCATTTACAGACACATATATAGTGTGTGTGAACAACAGTTCTTACTGGGAGGGCGGGCCTTCCATCCGACATCACCCTGACCTTTGCCACCTCTCCTGCTTATGGAATCACAGTTTTATATAGTTATCAGGAACACACCACCAAACCAGCAACCTGACCTCTGACCTCAGATTCACAGATGTAAGGCAGGAAGACACCAGGAAGGCCTGATTGAGAAAATTCTTTGCCCTTCTAGGTGACATATCCCTACAACACCTTCATCAAAGCTCCCTGCCTCGGAAGTAGAATTCCCACAGCCCTGGGGATTGGAACCTTAATTAGCAGTGATTATTATTTACTGATCTATTATTTTCAGGCAATTTACATACATTATCCTTTTTATGTGCTTAACAGCCCCATGACGCAGGGAGCTATATCCCAGCCGAAACAGAAACAGAGGGTCTGGGTGCACAATAGTAGAGGCAATCCGGAAGACGCATCTCCATGTTGGAAGCAGGCTGTTCTAGTTCCAAATCCAGCTTCTTTTCATTAGCTTCCGACATTGTCCTGTTGTTCGGATATCCGGTGTCCATTGGCCCGTGTCATTGCTCAATTAGCATGTTAATAATTCCCTGTTTGGCAGCATCCTAGGACACATCATTGTACTGTATTAGCAAGCACTTTGATCTGTTTGAGACAGAAGAGGTGCACGGAAAGCAGTACTTCAAGAGCCAGCAGTGCTGTAATGGTGGCTGCTGCTAACTCTTCCTGCCTGGCACTCCCTCACAACGATGCCTTCATTGACTGCACCTACAGAGCGTAGGCCACCCTCTGCTTCTCTACCCTTGCTCCTGTTTGCACCCAGCCTAAACACATGCCCGTTATTAAAGCCGTGTACTTGAAAACACTGAATCCTTTGGCCGCTCTGCACGCTCTTACGCAGCTAGTCCCCAGCCCTTCACGAGCCACCGCTATGCCTGCAGGGACCATGACAGGGAGGGTGACTGCATCTCCGTGTCTACAGCAGGGTTTGGCACATGGCAGTTGCCGAATCATTGTATGCCAACCTGTACACACGTGCGCGCGCACACACACACACACACACACCAGGCTCTCTGTTCTTATAATCCTTTTCTCAAGAGGACCTTTGTGTCTCTACACTAGAACTGAGGGAGGGAGCAGCATCCCTTCCTCTTTGATTGACACCTGGTACTTTCTTTTTTAAAGCATACAGTGTTCTGTTCATTATGACATTTTCATAAATATTCACCATTATATTTTGTTTTATTCATCCCTTCCCCAACTATTCTTCTCTCTTCCTTCCTCCTACCCTAGATCTAGCAGAATAAAGGACTATAAAAAAATTAAACACAAAGAAGACAAATTATCCAGTCAACAAATGTACTAATTAGCTGAATAGACAGTTCTCAAAAGAAGTACAGGCAGCCAATAAATATTTGGATACATCTTTAGCCATGTTAGAAATTCAAATTAAAACTGCTTTTCAGAGTCCACTTCAGTCAGAATAATTACCATCAAGAAAAGTGATTAACAACCAATGCTGCTGCTGATGGGGGCCATAGCGTGATTGACAGCCAGTGCTGATGAGGATGATCCCATAGCATGATTGACAGCCAGTGCTGATGAGGATGATCCCATAGCATGATTGACAGCCAGTGCTGATGAGGATGATCCCAAAGCATGATTGACAGCCAGTGCTGATGAGGATGATCCCAAAGCATGATTGACAGCCAGTGCTGATGAGGATGAGCCCATAGCATGATTGACAGCCAGTGCTGATGAGGATGAGCCCATAGCATGATTGACAGCCAGTGCTGATGAGGATGAGCCCATAGCATGATTGACAGCCAGTGCTGATGAGGATCGGGGCAGCATCCTCTAAGCACAGACACTTAGTTGGAGGTGACGGCTCTGGGTCTCTTTGGCTTACCTCTCTTGTCGTGGAACCTCCACCTTAAGAACAGTTTGGAAAGAAAGTGACAGACGCCGTAACTTTGGCCCTTTGCTGTGATGCGGAGGTTACATCCTGTAAGTGTAGGGCTGTGTGAGGAGGCGCGGCTGACTTCTCAGTTACACTTGTCTGGGTTTCTACAAGGATCTGGGAGGAAATAAGGAAACACTGGTTCCCTGCCCTGCCTGGGGTGGGGAGGGGGGAGGAAACATCCCTCCAGGGTACTGGGGAAAGGGCCACACCCACTTAGAGGAGAGCTCTGTCACCCTGAACAGGGATGGGGAGTAACTAGTGGTTCAGAGGAGACAGCCAGTGTTATCTGTGGGAGTAGATTTTCCGATTTATGTATTAGCCTGCCTTCTGTGTGTCCTGAGGTTTCATAATTTTTATTAATTGCAGCTGTTTTACTGGGAGGGGGAGAGCTGGCCATGCCACCACTGGGACAGACTTCAGCATAATGTTATGTATGTGTACATGTATGTAGACATGTATGTATTTAGGATTCTTAAGACATAAACTTGTCAAGCTGGTCTCAAACTTTCTCTGTAGCTGAAGCTGTCCTTGAACTCTGAGCTTTCTGCCATTCCCTCCCAGGTATTGATCTGCAGGCCTGTGCCACTTTGCCTAGCTCCCCCGATGGTGAATTTGTTGGAAATTAATACCAACTTGGTGCCTTAAAACAACACAAGTTTACTTTGCTTTGTTTGAGTCAGTATTATAATCAGTGTAACTGTGTGGTGTTCTGAATGGCATCGACCACTGTAGGCGCACAGATTTGAGTCCCTGGTGCCAGGGGGTGAACTGCTTTGGAAGGATTAGGAGGTGTGGCCTTGGAGGAGGTGTGTCACTTAGGATGGGCTTTGCCATTTCCAGTGAGCTGTCACCCAGTTCTACTTGCCCATCCAGATGTGAGTGCTCAGCTGTTTGTGTTGCCATCATGGATGTTAACCCTTTGAAGCCATTCGCCAAGTTGAACACTTTCTTTTCTAAGTTGCCTTGATCGCGGCAATTAGCACAGCAATAGAAAAGTAACCAATATAAAGTCAACAGGAAGGGTCCTTTCCAGTGTAGAGAAAGCCTTGCTTGCCGCGTCCTGCATCTGGAGATGTCATCAATCCTAACTGTGGGCTCCACAGCTCATGTCGTCCTTTCTCTACCTCTCCCGCATGCTTTTCTGAGTTCATAAACTCTGCACCTGTGCCGTCAAGGACGCCCTCCCATAGCAAACTGCTTAACTTGATCACTTCTGTAACTTCTCTCTCAGCCATGTGAGTAATTACTTCCAGACCCAAGATATCATGAGTAACTATCACCAAAGGATGATAACTAGAATGGAAAACTTTAAATGTATGAAAGGAGCTACAGTCTTCAAAGACAGGAATATAGCTTGGGTTGGTTACACGCATGCTGAAGGCCAGCTTTTGTAATTTATAGTGTAGCTTACTGAATGAAATATGATATTCATGCTATTCTTCCTAAGCTAGAAATATAGGTGAAAACAGTTTTGTTTTGTTTGTTTTTTAAATCAAGAATATCCGGTCAACTTAAAGTAATAATGGGCAACTTGGTCACTGCATTCACTTTTTGTCTTAAATACCCTTGTCGTCTTAAAGAAAAGTATTGGGTAAAGCAAGATGCTTTCCCTAAGTTCATTTAATCCATGGCCATGAATATTTGCAATAAAACAGTCACTACCATATGTGGTGTGGGATCAACACGCCCATTGAGGAACTCCATGAACCGCGTTCTCTTAGAATGAGAAAACTCATCTCTGACTTGAGAAGGGAGCAAGAAAAGTTAACGAACGGGCTGTGTCTAATGTCTCTTTCCAGCGGATATCTCCACTAGTTCATATTCATATCTGTAGTACATTCTTCCCCAGAACCCACTCAGGAAGGGCAGGCTGGGCATGGCGACATTTATCTCTACATAAAATGACCTGTGAAAAGAACACACTAATTTTACACGGAGCGTTTGGGAAAGTTGTCCTGGGAGTGGCAACTGCTCTTTTTAACTCCGAGCTCTTCAAAGATGGAGGGGAGGAGAGAAAAGAGGGAGTGAGGGGAAGGGGAAGATGGGAGGGGGGGCCTCCCCTGTGGGCCTCTCTCACCAGCACGTGAATGACAGTTACTTGTAAGCAGTAGTCGGGGAAAGATGGCCTTGAAAGTACTAAGGGCCAAGAAGAGCAGCTCTGGTGACCTTGTTAGCATGTGACATTTGCCCTGTGTCAGCTCAGAGAAAGGAGTTAGTGCAGGGTATTTGCAGAACCCTAAACGTGGTTCTGTGGTATGGACCTCTGTGACTGCAGAATGGACCTTATGTAAGGACTGACCTCCGAGAAAACCACGAAGAGGACGTGAAGATTTAAAGCCCCCCCCCAGATAATCACAGGACACATCTCTATAGTCAGTGCCAATTATTGTTCAGCAGTGACTCTCACCAGTAGGATAATAAGAAATAATTCCTAAACTCCGTATACTTGGCATGTAGTTCCTTTTCCTTAAAGAATACAGTGTGCTTGGTCCGATCACTTAACTGTCCGCTGTCAGGCTCGGCGGGTTAACTTCTTCTCTACTAAGGGAGCAAGGGTCGTTGATTTGATCCTCATATTAGCCCTTTAAGATGGTGCACGCCACAACTGTGCCCTCACTGATGGTTTTATAAATGAATAGGAGGAGGAGGAGGAAGAAAGGCAAGGCAACCAGGGAGCATTTAGAGTATTGGATATCTGTGTGGGGTGAACACACTCATCCATTGTTCTCTCCTTCCTGGCGGGACACGGTGTTGTCAGCCACCTCAGGCCTCTGCTCTTTGCTCCCTTCCATGCCAGTAGACATGGCGGATCCTCCTCCTCAAATTGCTCCTCTCGGGTTAATTTTATAACAGCGACAGAAAATTGACAAAGACAGAGGACTTCTACAAGTCTGTGCTCTGACTGCCCGGTGTTTTCATCAGACTGGATGTTTCCAACATTTCCCTGGCTGCTGTGCTTTCCACTAGTGACACCTCCAGGCTTGCTGGGTGATAATCCGTTTGCGTGCAGGAAACAGTGGCACTAAAACAAACACACAGACCTAATGCAATAACTTTTTGTTGCAAGTTTTGCTCTCTCGATGAGTGATTTCTCTTTCAGCGCCCCCCTCTTCCTCTTCCTCTTCCTCTTCCCCTGTCAGTTTCCTTGTGACCGGACGGTTACGGCCAGGCGCTCACTGCTCCTGAACTCGTAGGCGCTGTAGGAAAAGCAGTACCGGGAAGCTGGTACAGACCGAGAGGGCGGCCGACCTGGACCTCTCAGACACAGGCTGTGGGCTGCGTGTTGCGGCTTGTGAAGTCACAGCAGACTCGGAGGTGCCGACCCTGAGCTGGTGGGTGCTAAGGGGTGTAGGTGTCACACAACACTGTGCATTTGCTGTCATGTCTTTTATAGCTGTGGCTGATGGGGACAGATGAGCGGGCAGTGGCAGACAGCGCCTCAGAGCCTGGCCTCTACAGCCAGCTCTCCTGAGCTTGACCCTCCCAACTGGCTACAGTTAGTTCCTGGAGCCCTTGAGACCATGGGGTGTGTGTGTGTGTACACATACATGTGTGTGTGTGCGAATGTAGTGATGACACGATGCAGGCAAACATGTGTATATACTTGTGTATACGTACCTTATGTAGACTGTATAAGAGGGAGGGGGAGGGAAGACCTTCAGCCTTTAATGCTTGGCTTCAACATACCCACCCCGCGTGTCCTTGCAGCATCCACTATAATCCAGGGATCCTGAGGATGCGGTGTCAGATTTCAACACAAACAAAAGACACTGGTCCCCAGAAAGTGAGATGGAAAGCCTGGAGGCCAGCAGAGGCCAGGCGTCAGCAGCGCCACACGGGTTTCCTGCATACCGTTAATCACTAAATAAGTGTTTACATGTGCTCTGCACCGTCCCCATTCTCATCCTACGTATACAAAGGCCACTTCTGTGAGACAGTGTACCACATCATGCCCGAATTATGAGTGAGCAGTTCCTGGCTACATCAAGAGGCCATGTGGACAAAGTTACGAGTGGTGTGGTTCTCAGAGCGTCTCTCTCATTAGTGTGCGGCTGCACTTGCAGTAAGATGTTGGAAAGCTGGTGTATGTATATGAGTGTGAGTGTGTGTGTATGTGAGTGTGTATAAGGGTGTTAGTGTGTGCGCGTGTGAGTGTGTGTGCGGGTGTGAGTGTGCGTGCAAGTGTGCGTGTGTCCATGTGTGTGAGTGTGTGTGCTCTAGTGTGTGCGTGTGTGCGTGCGTGTGCGTGCATGTGTGAGTGTATGTGTGTGTGTTCACATGCTTGCCCGTGTGATCATGTGTGAAGGCTGTAAGTCAGTGTTGGTGACTTCCTGTAGCGTTTCTCGCTTTATGTGCACACTTGCGTTTGCCTTTTGGGCCTGTCACTGGGGCAGTCCCCACACCCGCGGCCCCTCACCGTGGGGCCATTGTGCATCTGCAGCGTGGACCTGTAGCCTTTTATCTTCATCACTCTAGTGCTGCTTGTTATGTCCCAGCTCTGAGCCCTTTTCTAAGACAGGGAGCAGTCTCCGTCCGTGGTGTTGCCCGCCCTCGGCTGTCTGACTGTCCCAGTGCATCACTCTCCACACCCTGTGTCCGCCCTGCAGTCTGGAAGGCTTGAGAAGGTCTGTGCAGGCGCTCTCCGTTACATGCTAGCCGAGAGGTCCCATGTGCTTCTGGTGTGCCCTGTGGACACCGCCTTCTGGGGGTGGCTGACGTCAGCTAAACACCTGGTTTGTGTAGCGCCTCCGAACCAAGGGGCAGATGGCAAGGGAGGCATGGGAACTCGGAGTTCTGCTAAATTCACCCATTTCCCTGCATGGTTCATTAAAAATGCATGAGCAGCACGTGTATGCCCAGCAGAGCCTCCCCTTGAATTATTGAAGGGAATATTAATAGCGGCAGGAGGAAGCAAGGCTCGGATAGCCAGCTCCTGTACAAGTGACTTCACCTCTTTGGGCCTCGGTTTCCTCCTGGTGTGTGCTGTTAGAGTGCAGTGACGCAGAGCTGGCTCAGGTCTGGCCATGTGAAGATCACATGTTAGTGTGCATCGTTGTTCAGATATGACGTGGAGAGCCCCCTGCTGAGAGCTCTGATGGTGTGGCATTGGTCCTGATTTCTTTCTTTTTTTTTTTTTTATGGTACATGTCACTTAAATAAATAATGTTTGCTGAGGGGCTGGTGAGCACTTGCCACTAAGCCTGAGTTCAATCCCTGAACCCCACATGATAGAAGAGGATTGAGTCCTGAAAACTGCCTTCTGACCTCCATGTGGGCTCTGGGGCACAAGGGGGGTAAATAATGTTTTAAAGTTTCTAATTTGATAAATAAAACAGTTGCCCATAGTCTGTATGTTGCTACCTTGAGAACGGTTTGTGTTATAATAATGTGACATAACGTTTACCTTATTTTTAAAGTCCTCCCTAGTAACTTCAGTTGTTAAAGACTCATGTTGTAAAGCATCTTCTTAACTGAAGCACTAGAATTAAAAAAATAGTTTTGGCAACTCTAAGAGTCTTTTTTTAACCTCTCTAATTTGCAGATTGCAGAATGTCTGATCACTGTGAGGATTTTGAGAGAGATTTTTGGCCTTCCCCCTGGGCCAAGAGGTCAGAGAATCCTCTTTCTAATGGCTGCAAAGCCTGTGATTCTCCAAGGTTCTCTTCTGATCTTGTCCAGAATCTTTGCAACCTTCATTGACCCCAGACCAGGATTGGAAGTTGTTTCCAGTGACTCCTAATTCACAAGCCCACTCTGGCCAGATTTATACACCGGGCGTTGTGTTCACAGGTTTGACAGAATCACACCAACTATGGTCAGCGCATCTCCCCAGTGACCTCAGAAACTTTTTCTCTCTGTTGCACACAGCTGTGTCTGGTGAGCCAAGACTTACCCTCTCCCACCTCATCCCTCTCTGGCTGATTCTGGCTGATGCTATTGGTCTCTGTTGTCAACTTGACTGTATTAAGAGACCTGGACAGAGGCATGTGTCACCCATTCCCTGGGCTTATTTCTGGAAGGATGGAGAAGTCTGCAAAGCCCTTTGTTGTCCCAGTGGCTGTCCTCATCTTCCCACCCACATCCAACTGCATCATCTTCATCCTTTTTGAGGCAGTCAACGCCAGCCCTTCTGCAGAGCCTGCTAGGCTTTCATCGCTGAATGGCACTGCTGAGGTGTCCTGTGCTGGCTTGAATACCTGATCTCTGCCTCCCCAGCTTGCAGATGGCCATTGCTGGATTCCACACTCTCAGTGTAAGCCAGTCCAGAAAGTTCAGTTTTGTAGCATATTGCCCTCCTCTGGAGAGCTGTGCCTAATGCAGCCGGCTCCCTGGGCTGAGTTGTGCTCACCTCCTGATCCTCAGGTTGGATTCCAGTTCAGCTCCGCAGAATGCGACTCCAGAGACAGGGTCTTTACGGTGGCGGCTCACTGGCGGATGAGGTCATCAGTGTGGCCTCCACAGTATGACCCATGTCCTTGAAGAAGAGCACAGTAGGGCACAGACACACAGACAGAAAGCCAGGCATTCCCAGCAAGGACACAAGCAAGGCAGAAATTGACCCTGACGATGTCTTGGTCTTGGCCTTGGAGCCTCCAGAGAGCTGATGTTTGGCCTTTGTGAGATGTTATGACAGTGAAACCCTTTCAAATATTTACTTTCCAACCTACCAAGGTCCTTTCCAAGTTTGGTTTTTCTACCCCACCCCAACTTGTTCTATTCGGAGTCCTGGATGTTAACTTAGAAATAACTTACCACACCCAAGTGCAGCGGGTTCCAAGCTTGCAGGACACACGATGCACAGGGGGAAGGAATTCTCCAGCCTCAGCTCCTTCATGACTGTTGACTCCTCGGTATCTGGGGGAAACATGGCTTTTACAGATACTTCCTGTTTTACCCCTGGAAGTGTCCTTATAGAGGTGTACCCTGTCAGCCGCCCTAGGTGACTCCAAACCCAGACAAGCTGATGCCGCCACCATCCACCCCCTGTCTTCTGCCAGTCTTCCTCTGTCCCTTACATGAACATGTGATCACATCATTGGACCGGCCGGATAATCCAAAATATTCTCATTCAAGATCATTAGCCCATTATTCAAAACCTCTCTCACGTGTGTGTATGTGTGTGTTCATGTGTGCACCTGTATGTGTGGTATGGTGTGTGTATAGTATGTGTTGTGGTGGGCTGTGTGTGTGGTGTGTAGTATGCTGTGTGGTGTGTGTAGTATGTGTGTGTGTGTGTGGTGTGTGTATCTGTGTCTTGTATATGTCTGTGTGGTGTGTATGTGTCTGTGTATATAGTGTATTGTGGTGGTTGTGTGGTGTGTGTGTGTGTGTGTGTGTGTGTGTGTGTGTGTGTGTGGTGGGTGGGTGTCAGGGACCTAGGAATAAATCTCAAAGCTGGTGAACTTTGATTCAAGCTGGTTATTCATGTTTTCACAATGAGCTTTGCAGTCACTCTGAGTCTGAAAAGTCGTAGTCTGCTGTCTCCACATCAGAAGCTCAGGTAGCTTCCCTAGCTCTGCAGTGAGCATGGGAGGGCAGCCCTGCGTCAGTGAGCCCCATCGGCTGCAGCTGTGAAGCAACTTAACAGGCAGCCGCTCAGCATAAACGTTTGTGTTTCGAGGAGAAACTCTTGCTGGCAGATGTTTACTTTTCGATTCCACCACTCATAATGAAGAGAAAGCATGGAGAGATAATGCCAGGGGGCAGAAATTGTGAGTAAGGAAACTGACTATGCGAAAAACCATTAAAATTGGACTGGTGGGAGATAAATTGCATTTTATTGTAACTTGTGAGAGAAAAACCCTTAATGCTAAGGAAGTTGTTTACTTTCCAAGACCATTTGCTTGGGAAAATGGAATGAAAACTATTTCATCCACAGCTGTGGCTTTGTGCACAGGTGTATATGTGCAGGTGTGTGTGTGTGTGTGTGCAGGTGTGTGTGTGTGCAGGCGTGTGTGTGTGTGTGCAGGTGTGTGTGTGTATATGTGCAGGCGTGTGTGTGTGTGCATGTGTGTATGTGTGTGTGTGCAGGCATGTGTGTGCAGGCGTGTGTGTGTGCAGGTGTGTGTGTGTGTGCAGGTGTGTGTGTGTGTGCAGGCGTGTGTGTGTGCAGGTGTGTGTGTGTGCAGGTGTGTGTGTGCAGGTGTGTGTGTGTGCAGGTGTGTGTGTGTGCAGGTGTGTGTGTGTGCAGGTGTGTGCGTGCAGGTGTGTGTGCGCGTGCAGGTGTGTGTGTGTGCAGGCGTGTGTGTGTGTGCAGGCGTGTGTGTGTGTGTGCAGGCGTGTGTGTGTGCAGGCGTGTGTGTGTGTGTGCAGGCGTGTGTGTGTGCAGGTGTGTGTGTGCAGGCATGTGTGTGTGCAGGTGTGTGTGTGTGAGTGTGTGTGCAGGCATGTGTGTGTGCAGGGGTGTGTGTGTGTGGTGTGTGTGTGCAGGTGTGTGTGTAGGTGTGTGTGCAGGTGTGTGTGTGTGCAGGTGTGTGTGTGTGCAGGTGTGTGTGTGCAGGTGTGTGTGTGTGTGTGCAGGTGTGTGTGTGTGCAGGTGTGTGTGTGTGCAGGTGTAGGTGTGTGTGTGTGTGCAGGTGTGTGTGTGTGCAGGTGTGTGGGTGTGTGTGTGTGTTCAGGTGTGTGTGTGTGTGTGGTGTGTACATTAGCATGTGCAAGATGGAATTCTTTTTTCCATAATGAGCTTTTGTTCACTAAGATAATGTCCTGTAAGAGTTCTAAAGTAGAACACTCGACTGCTGTTGCTGACAGACACACCACACAGCAAGACTGTGAGTTACAGGGCCTGGTACCCACATGGTAATGGGAGAGCACTGAGTCCATCAAGCTGTCCCCTGCCCTGCACAGTTGTAACCCTCCTCACACACACACACACACACACACACACAGACACATATATACACACACATACACATATATACACACACATAAATACACATACACACGCAGACACACACACACACATATATACACACACATACATACAGACACAGACACACATACAGACACAGACACACACACACATACCCACACACATATATACACACAAATAATACACATACACACACACATATATATATACACACACAGACACACACACATATATACACATACATACACACACACAGACACACATATACACACACATACACATACATACACACACACATACACGCACATATACACACACATACATACACACACACACACACACACCATGAAGTAAGTCATTCTGAAGTAAAATAAGACTGTAGGTTGCATGAACTCACCTGCCTAGTCAAGCATTCATTGTGAACATATTTCCTTATCCTGACCCCTCCTCTGGTGTGGGACGTCTTTCCGCATGCTGTGAATATGTGTTGCTCTCATTGGTTGGTAAATAAAGCTGCTCTGGCCTATGGCAAGGCAGGATAGAGCCAGGTGGGAAATCCAAGCAGAGATACAGGAGAAGGGCAGAGTCAGGAAGATGCCAGCAGCCACCAAAGGTGCAACATGACAGGGCAGCACTGGTAAGCCACGGGCCATGTGGCGATACACAGATTCATAGAAATGGGTTCATTTAAATGTGAGAGCTAACTAGTAATAAGCCTGAGCCATTGGCTAAACGTTTATAATTAATATTAAGTCCCAGAGTGATTATTTAGAAATGGCTGCAGGGCTGGGTGGGACAGAAAAGCCTTCAGTTAAGTTCCTCTTTCATCCTGACCCTCCCCCCTTCATGATGATCCCTCCTCCCCCATCCCATTCCCTCCTCCCTCATGCTGATCCCTCCTCCCCCATCCTGATCCCTCCTCCCCCATCCTGATCCCTCCTCCCCCATCCTGATCCCTCCTCCCCCATGCTGATCCCTCCTCCCCCATCCTGATCCCTCCTCCCCCATCCTGATCCCTCCTCCTCCATCCCATTCCCTCCTCCCTCATGCTGATCCCTCCTCCCCCATGCTGATCCCTCCTCTATAGCATGAGTTCTAATTGGTCATAATAATAAAAACTCTGATTCGGATATCGGACTGAAAACTAGATCAGAGAAGCAGAGTGGCTGTTACAGGCAGTTTTCCCACTAGCCTGGTCCCACAGCCACACCAGCCCCAAATAACACACAGAGATTCTGTATTAGATATAAAGCCGTTGACCAGATCCTAGAGTTCCTTATTGGCTGCTCTGTCTTAAATATTAACCCATTTCTGTCCATCTAAGTATTCCCATGTGGTCGTATCTTACTGGAGAGAGGGCCTGGAGTTCTTCTCAAGTCCCTACATCTTGAATCTCCTACTACATCTCCCTGAATCTTCATTGTCTCCTACTCACATCTATCTTTCTTTCCTATTGGCCAACAGGACTTTATTAATTAACCAATAAGAGAAATATATTTACAGACTGTCATCTCCCATCAAGTGGCCAGCCACTAAAGTTCTTGTATGAAATCCTCAGACAGAAAAAGGGGCTGAGCTGCTGTCTCCTCCCGCCTTATACTCCTCTCTCTGTCCAGCCACATCACTTCCTGTCTCCACCTCCCTAGTGCTGGGATTGCAGGTGTGTACCGCCCCTGCCTGGCCTCTGTGGTTAACTATTGGCTAGCTCCGCCCTCTGCTCTGTGAGAGCATGAACAAAATAGAACGGCACTCCTCCTTCATCCTGATCCCTCCTCCTTCACTGAATCCTCACAGACTGTGCTCAGATCTTTCCAGGCTGAGAAGCGAAATGAAACAAATGTGTCCAACAAACATCAGAGCATCAAGCATCGTCCTTTATCCTGTCAATCTTGTCTTGATTAGAAAAGTTTAAAAAAAAAAAAAAGTCTATCATTGTATTTACTCCTTCCTCATAACCTAGTGGTAACACCCAAACATGTTTCTGTCCCCTAACAATCACACTTTCGTGATCTTAGCCCCCAAACATGATGGCCGTGGTGCATGTGTAATATCTGGGCATCTGAAGATAAGCGGGAACCTCCTCTTACGTCCTCCTTTTCTCTGCTTTTCTGACTCCTGTCATCCCTGCACGTGGAGATTTCCCAAAGGTCCCTTCTTTCCATAAAGATACTACTTTGAGACCCCCTACCCCAAGCTGTGCCACTTAGAATAAATGATTTCCCAATTTTCTTTCAGTCCGAGTCTTGCCTGTCACCGTAAACCTCTTATGACCAAACCTAACTGAGCCCCTCCCAGGAGCTAGCCATGCCATGCCAGGCCTCCCGCTCTCTGAGGTTCGGCCTCTGCTCCAGCCAGTGAGAGGCCAAGCCCGTGTCTCTCTACCTGCTGAGCCCTCTGCTCTGTCTGTAATCTCACATGTGCAAGAGCAGCTATGGTATAACCCTAATACCTGCATTGTAGTGTATGAACTCATGTGATGTGTATATGTAATATCATGATTACATCTCAGTCGTATGGACACATAAGGATGGTCAGGAATATTAAGCTGTCTCATTAAGCTGCATAATTTTGATTATACATATACATATATACATGTATGTATATATATGGGTATATATGGATATGCTTCATAACTAGATATGTTGTCTCACAAGGACTTAAAAGCCTGCTTTACTCCTCTTACACAAACTACACATAATTGCTCCTTTTTACCTCAGAGCATTTTCAAACTAGACCAAATACTTCTGTACATGGATCATAAGTGAAAACTTTACAGGTGTCACAGAGTCAGAGTTGCAGATGTCTAACCAAGGTTATTAACACAAAGCAACCTAAAAAATCATGCCAATTCTTTGCTTGCTCAGGGTGACTGATAAAGACTGATGCCTCCCAGTGTGTCTCACCGAGCACTGTGCCCTGGTCACAGTTTATACCAGAAACCTTGAAACCTTACATTGCCATGGTAAATGCCTTGGCTACTTATCATTTACCCAAGTAATGTGCTATAACCAATGAGATGTAATTCTTGTAACTTTTTTTATTATTGCCTCAAGCCTCCTGAAAAAAAAAATAAAATAAAAAGTGTTTAAGCTGCATGAACAAAGAAGCAAGGGAGACTTGGAACAGAGAACTAAAACAGAGAATTGGAACTAAAGAGAATTAGAGACCTAGCAAGGAGATTCGAGCTGTGGAATAATAAAGGACCATGACCCTCAGACAGTGTGTGAAGTCATTAAAGAAATCTTTTGATCCTCGCTCCTGAAACGTTGTCTCTGAATTTACCCTGGGTGGTGGCTTGGGAGCTGGACTTCAGGTCAGTGAGAATCCGTGTGGCTCACGGCAAGCCAGTAGGTTTACTTGGCGAGCTGCCTGTTAGTGAGAGACCCTGTCTCAACAAAACAGTAAGCAGTGCTGTAGAACGGCATCTGGGGTTGTCGTCTTCTGTCCTTCACATACGTAATGCATATGTGTGCACTGCATATGTGTGGACACACAAACAAATATAAATATAAGGTATCTATTAATCTGGTTGTGGATGTTATTTGGTCACTAGTGTGCAAAATGATGTCTCTGCCATGAGTGCAAGGAATTAGGCATGCCAACATCTGACCAATTTCACAAGGAAATTTTTAAAATCTGATTTAAAAAAAACAGACCTCATTTTTCAAGCACACTTGCAACATTCCTTTGCGAGCTATCCAACATGTGTTCCTTATAGAATTTTGAACTTTAAAAGAATTACACATCTGTTTCGTCTTTACGTGATATTAAATCTGTTCTCCACAAAAGTTAAAGGTTGTCTAATTGAGAGTATCACAAAGGAAAGCAATGAGCTCTGGCAAGATGTGAGGAAGCGGTCTCTGTATGAGTCAGGGACCGACCGTCAGCGCATGCCCACCAGCCCCTTCTTCCTGCTCTGTGTCCCCTGCTGCAGAGCTCTGTTAGGTGACACGCTGCCAAGAGCCCAGATGTTTCTCAGCACGAGAAGATGGATGCATGTGTTGTCAAATTCAGAGAAGGGTTGTCAATAGCTGTGGATTAAAAAGAACAACAGAGCACATCACCCTGAAGAATAAGCCTGAGCCTGTGGTTTCTGGCTTCCCGCCCATTCCCCTTTGCTTTGTCTCATCTGCACTCAGCTCTTGAATGAGTGCAGTCAGTAGGAAACGCATGACTGTGGCCTCAAAAAGTATCCAAATGTCTGGAGTCTTCCAGGCAGTGTGGCCAAGCCTTAAAGAGTCGACTTTTAAACATCAGCAATTGAAAGCCTTTTAGGAAAAGCAGAGAGGAGCTGGAGAGATGGCTCAGATGAAGAGCAGCACCCACATTGGGGCAGCTCACCACCACCTGAAACTTCTGCTTAAGGGGTCCAACACCCTCCTCTGACCTCCATGAATGCTGCACGCACACACATGCACACACGCGCACACACACGCACGCACACACCCCTTCTATCCAAGAGGGTGATGATGTGCTGTTGGCAGAGGCAGAGGCAGTTCCCAGAGTCCCCACCGAATCAGCATCTGGGGAATTAACAAAATCAGCAGTGTCCCAGTGTCCTTCTCTTAGAAGAGAAGGGACAGTTAGGTTAGAACTTTCTGCAGGAAGGATGGGGTCTTTAGCTGGATGCAACCCTGGGAGGCAAAGGTTAACAACTGAGGAGCAGTCCCCTGCTGCTCAGGGACATGACAAGTGTGATGACTGAGGTGTCGGCTTTCTGACAGAACTGTGCAGGCTGACATTAAACCCAGTATGTTCCAGAACCGCACTAATTTTATTAACTTATTAAACAAGGTAAATTTATACATACAGAGGGAGATGGGTGGAGTAAAATCTGACATCTTATTAATATATCTAAATATAAAGTAGGTGTTAAGAGCTGAAGGGCCATTATAAAGGAGTTAACTGGTTTTTAGCAAAAGTGAAACAAGAAGACCCAAAATTAAGTGTTGATTTTCTTTTCTCATAAGCTGGTACCTTGATATAAAAGGCATTAGTTTTGCTTTACGGGAGAATTGAATCTTCTCTTGGATTTAATATCCACAAATGTGCTAAGCCACCATATTTACTCTGGTATGCAGGCAGTGGCTACTGCAGGTTCGTCTTTGATGTGTGTCAAGGTGTGTATGTGTGTGTGTGTGTGTGTATGTATGTGTAGGTGTGTATGTGTGAAGGTGTGTGTATGTGTATGTGTGAAAGTGTGTATATGTAGGTGTGTGTGTGAAGGTGTGTGTAGGTGTGTGTGTGTGTAGGTGTGTGTGAAGGTGTGTGTGTAGGTGTGTGTGTAGGTGTGTGTGTAGGTGTGTGTGTGTGTCCGTGTGTGTAGGTGTATGTGTGTGTAGGTGTGTGTGTGTGTGTAGGTGTGTGTGTAGGTGTGTGTGTGTGAAGGTGTGGTGTGTGTGTAGGTGTGTGTGTGAAGGTGTGTGTAGGTGTGTATGTGTGAAGGTGTGTGTGTGTAGGTGTATGTGTGTTTAGGTGTGTGTGTGTGTAGGTGTGTGTGTAGGTGTGTGTGTGTCTGTGTGTGTAGGTGTGTGTGTAGGTGTGTGTGTGTGTCCGTGTGTGTAGGTGTGTGTGTGTGTCCGTGTGTGTGTGTGTGTGTGAAAGTGCATGTGGACAACCTCAGCTGTCATTCCCCAGGCCCCATCCACCTTGTATACATGGAGTTTTTATTTTTGTCATTTGAAACAGGGTGTTTTATCGGCATAGCTTCTTTTTTTATTCGTCACTTTAAAAAAATTATTTTTACATACCAACCACAGTTTCCCTGCCCTCCTCCTCCTGTTCCCTCCTCCCTACTTCCCTTCTGCCCCCTCCTCTGTCTCCACTCAGAAGGGGTAAGGCCTCTCATGGGAGTCAACAAAACACGGCATATATCACATTGAGGCAGGACCAAGCTCCTCCCCCTTGTATCAAGGCTGGGCAAGGCATCCCACCATAGGGAACAGGTTCCAAAGAGCCCCCTCAAGCATCAGGGACAGGACCTGTCTACCGCTTGGGGCCCCACAAAAGACCAAGCTCACAACTGTCAGCCAGATGCAGAGAGCCTAGGGCCGTCCCGTATCTGCTCCCTGGCTGTTGTTCCAGAGTCCCTGAGCCCCCACAAGCTCAGGTCAGCTGCCTCTGTGGGTTTCCTGGTCATGATCTTTAACTCCAAGACATCTACTTCCATCAGTTACTGGATGAAGGCTCTATGATGATCATTAAGGCAGGAACCAGTCTGATTACAGGGGAGGGAAGGCCAGTTCAGGCCCCTCTCCACTGTGCTAGGTGTCTTAGCTGGGTCATCCTTGTCAGTCCTGGGAGTTTCCCTGACACCGGGTTTCTCCCTGACCCATAACGGGCCTCTATCAAGGTCTCTCTTTCATTACTCTCCGCCTCTTCCCACCTCGACCATCCTGACCCCTCATGTTCCCACCCCCAGCTCCTCCCTTTACTCCCCCTGCCCCCAGTCTACCAGGGAAATAGCATCTCTTTCCTTTCCCTAGGGAGATCCCTGCACCCCTCTTAGGGTCCTCTTGCTACGCAGCTTCTCTGGGGCTGTGGATTGCAGTCTGGTTGTCCTTTGCTTTACATCTAACATCCACTTACTAGTGAGTACATTCCTTTAGTATCTGCAAAACATCTGTCTGGGACTTGCTGGCTTTCAGAGTTTCCATTGAGAAGTCGGGTGTAATTCTGATAGGTCTACCTTTATATGTTACTTGGCCTTGTTCCTTTGCAGCTCTTAAGATTCTTTCTTTATTCTGTATGTATAGTGTTTTGATTATTATGTGGCGAGGGGACCTTTTTTTTTTTTTTTTTTTTTTTTTTTTTTTTGTCCAGTCTGTTTGGTGTTCTATAAGATTCTAGTACCTTCATAAGCATGCCCTTCTTTATGTATGCTGGGAAAGTTTTCTTCTATGATTTTGTTGAATATGTTTTCCGTGCCTTTGAGCTGGTAATCTTCTCCATCTTCTATCCTATTATTCTTAGGTTTGGTCTTTTCATGGCGTCCCAGATTTCCTGGGTGTTTTGTGTTAGGAATTTATTGGATTTAATGTTTTCTTTTATTGATGAATCTATTTCCTCTGTTGTCTCTTCATTGCCTGAAATTCTCTCTTCCATCTCTTATATTCTGTTGGCAATGCTTGCATCTGTAGTGCAATCTGTTAGATTCCCCAGATTTTCCATTTCCAGAACTCCCTTGGTTTGTGTTTTCTTTATTGTCTCTATTTCAGTTTTCAAGTCTTGAACCTTTACCTATTTCATTGTTCATTCTTGACATTCTTTGCTTCCTTCAAAGGATTTATTGATTTCTCCCAGTTTCTTGTCTTTTCTTCATTGTCTTTAAGGGAATTCTTCATTTCCTCTTTAAGAGCCTCTGCCATCTTCATAAAGTAATTTTAAGTTCATGTTCTTGTGTCTCAGCTGCATTGGGATGTTCAGGTTTTGCTGCTGTATGGTCTCTGTGTTCTGGTGACGCCATATTGTTCTTCCGTTGCTGAATGTATTGTCACTCACCTTTGCTTCCAAATGGTATGGCTTGTGCCTGTGCCTGTGTAGCCTGCTGGGGCTGCAGGGCAGGGCTGGCCATGGGGAGGATGCTCTGGTGTGTGGGGTAGGGTGACTGAGTGGGTCTTGCTGGGACAGCATCCAGTGGGTAGCAGGGATTGGGGAATGGCCTGAAGGCCGGTCTCTCACCTGCCTGTCATATCTTCTTAGCCATCAAATTATTTTTAAAATGCAAAAAAAGGAAATATATAATGAACAGAAGATGTATTTGTGGTTTTAAATACGATGAATACTTTTATTATGGCTCCAGTTTGGCTCAGGAAGTGGACGCAAACATTAACGCTGTTTATGTCACCCACATGTCGGTCCCCACGCCCCACAGATTGGCAGCCTCAGCCCTCCTCAGGAACCTGTGTTCATCACATTCCCTGTCTGTGCGCCCTGGCGTGTGCACATCTGTGTGCTGATGTTCACTCTCACTTTTGATCCTCTGTGAGGTTGTGAGGTACCCTTGCCTGGTGGCTTGTTCACCGCGGGCGGTATGTGTGTCACATTCATCCTTTGTAGCTGTACACACCGAAGGTTTGACTCTTTCATATGTTGGTCAGCTCTTAGATTCTCTCCAAAACACTGCAATGGTAATGTTACTCATTGTGTGCGAACCCTGGACATGTGTCCCTACGCATGTTTTATTTCACTTAGTGTCCAGATGCACAAAAATTCTGTGTCTCTACCATTTCATAGACATTGCTATTGACAAACTCTCCATATGTGCAGGGTTTAAACAGCATGTCCCTGTGTTTTTACTTTGCATTTGCCTTTCACTGGTGATACTGAATTTACTTTCAAGTCTCCAATGAACATCCAATTCTGTTGTTGTTGTTGTTGTTGTTGTTAATTTCTCTATAGAGCATTTGGCATTTGTCCACTAATACATAGGTTTATCCCTTTTAAACTGTGAATAAAGTGTATAAACAGGAATGTGTGTTATACACACACACACACACACACACACACATATATATATATATGAGTGAAGGACACAGCAAAGTAATCATAAATAGTATATGGACAGAAATATGTAGTCATACACCTGTAATTGAATAGATTCACCTATGAAACAGCAGGGTAAATGTATCACGAGTCACGAAGTACTCGTTTCTAGGGCCCCAGAACCGTCTCTAGCTCATCCTCTCTTTTGCTCCAGGGGGAGCCCTGACTAGTGTAAGAACTATTTCCTTGTTTTTCTTGGTAGCTTACTGCCTGTGCAGACGGCTTCAGCACGGAGACTGGTGGGTTCTTCCGAATGTTGACTGTGGACATGATCTCTAACTCTGTCTCGAAGTGTCCAGGATGTGTCGGTGGTGGCCGGAGTAGGGTATCCCGTCTTATTTTGTTTGTACAACTTTGTATGTACCCCGATCTACACTGGGCTACCTGAGTTAGTGTAAATAAACCTAAAGCAAATGACAGGCATGCACTTCCACTTATATCTCACATTATATCCAATTTGCAAACCTCGATATTAACCCTGGCTTGGGATGAGGGGCCCTGGGTCATCGCCAGCTGCTGTGCTGGATTCAGGCTTAATTTTGTTTCATTTCTGCCTTATTTCTGAACACTCGTGTTTGGTTTACTCAGCTTTAACATACCCACACTTCCCATCTAATCCATCAAATGGTGGGCAATCAACTCTTTTAGAATTTTTTTCTCCTCATTATTTGGAACCTAAATAATTTTAGATTGTAATACCACCTACACTGCCCAGAACCACAGTGCTTGAGAAAAAGAATTAGAACCCAGGGATGTTGTCAGTTATACAGAGGTAAACTAATCTTTAGAAAGTATTTCCCGTGTGTGTGTGTGTGTGTGTGTGTGTGTGTGTGTGTGTGTGTTAGGTGTGTGCACCATGAGCTCCTGGGGGAGTCAGGTCCCGGAACTACAGTTACAGGCTGACGGGAGCCACCGTGCGGGTGCTGGAAACGGAACCCAGGTCCTCTGCAAGCGCAGTGAGCACGTTTAACCCACTGGGCCCTCACTGCATGCCTGAGGCAAATCGATTTCTGTAAATCTTTACCGCTACCCATCTGTCTAGTTTTCTTGTTCTCTGGCCCTTTCTCCCAAAACAGTCTGTGCTCTTTTTAATCAGCTTGACAACTCCTGAGAGCCTCCACAGACACAGAGCAAGAGCGATTGTTAAAGAAACAACAAGGGCAGGGTCACACGGAGAGGTCAGAGGTCAAGGGGGTCACATGGAGGTCAGAGGTCAAGGGGTCAGGGGAGATGTCAAAGGAGGGAGAGGCATGCTGTCTGTGCACACGTCCCCAAGGGAGTACCCACCCCACCCCACCCCCGCTGGTTACAGGGGGCTGTGAGCTGCCATGCGGGTGGCTGGGGACTGGACTCGGGTCCTCCCAAGAGCACACAGTGCTGGTAAACACCGAGCCGTCTCTCCAGCCCTGAGGTACACATTAATTATTGGGATTGATTTAATAACAGTGCCCGAAAATAACAGTGCTTTCGGGCGAATTCAATGGCCCAGTTCACCTGAGCCTCTGAGACTCTGAGGGGTCACTGCTCAGCTTCCTGAGTCACTGTCCTTAGCTCTGTCCCAACCGGATGTCTAAAGTGCTGAATCCAAAGCTGGGCCGCGAGACTAAGGAGAGAGAAGTAGTCGGAGATGGAGTGCACTCCTCGATGACTTTTTCACGAGATCCCCAGGAACACACGCCGGTGCACACATATGCAGTAACACCACAGCTACAAATAAACCAAAACTTCGAAACTGCTCTTTCACTGAGTTTCTTCCAAATATTCCGATTTTTTTTTTTTTGTACAGACAGAAAGTGTGATCCTAACACCCGAGTGGTAGTGGCCACAGAGCTCCCCCTCTGGGACTCAGACTTTCCATGCGTGAACCGAGTGCTGAGCTGGCTGACCTGGGGTCCAGCTGGGGTCACTCAGCAGACCTTTGCTTATGCCAATAAACGTGCTTCCCAGGCTGACACACTGGCCAATGGGAGAAAACAATTGAGGCGAGACCTTCCAGTTCAAGTAAACACAACCCCTCTGATTGCCCCACAGCTCTTTCCCTGGCGGGCTGGGAACCCGGTTCAGTGAGGTCCGCTGGTATTCGACTTTAGCGAATTTACAAAGTGCTTTACTACAGTAGAGCTAGCTTTGCCAATTGCATTTCAAAATTATGTTAGAAGGTTTAATTTGGTGGAGGAAGGAATGGCTCACCTCCTGCATCTGGATGCTGCTGAAGGTCACGGGCCGAGACTACGGTCCTCTGCAAGTCAAAGCTGGGCCAAGCGTGCTGCCAGGCTTCAGAACCTGCCAAGAATCTCGAATAGCAGGCAGGCAGTCTGCTGAGGGTCTGTCTTTTGGGAAGACCATTTGACTCCAAGATGCCAAATGCCTTACACAGCTGTGGGGCTCAGGGACAACGGGCAGAGTGTGTGTTTGGGGTCAAGTCATCCTGTGTCCCATGGTCTCTGCCAACTAGTAGTGGCCATCAAGGTCCAGCTCTTTAAAAGCCAGCCGCTTAACTGAGAAGCAACAGTGCCTTCTGCAGACACGGTCCATTTCCCTTGCAAAGGGTTCAGGCCAGTATTTCTTTGGGTTAAAAAAAGTTTAGGAACCTAATATGGGTGTAATATTTTAGAGTGAATAGCTAACACAAAATTTTCATTTTTCAGCCAAGGAAAATACTCCTTGGTGAATAAGTATTAGATCCAGGCTATGGTAGAAATATACATGTTCCAGGTGTCCAAACAGAAACATAAATAATGGTGTTACGGTTAACTCTGAAGCCACAGTTACATGCTCCTCCAACCCCTAGGAGATCCCCAGCCCTGCCGGGTGTGGTTTTAAATGCCGCGGTCTTGGCAGATGATACACCGTATTTCAAAGTGCAAACGTCTGTATTCATTGCCAAAGCGTTACACTTAAGCGCATATGCAGGGCGTGGGCCCTGGAGTTTTCAATTGCAGCTGCTATCAGATGTTGAAAACCAGATTAAGTTTACAAAATACTCCCAAGTACATGGAATCTGTAAATTAGAAGTGACTTCTCAAATGTCGTACTTTTGCTTACCAAAAATCCAAGATGGGCGTGCGGCTGAAAGTACTGTCACATAGAAAACCGTTTGATGGTTGAATGGAGCTGAATGTGATGTTAAGGGTGTGTGTGTGTGTGTGCATGCATGTGTGTGGTAGTGTGCGTGCATGTGTGTGTGCATGTGTGTGTGCATGCATTGTCTGCATGTGTGTTCATGAGTGTGTTGCATTGTGCGCATGCACACGCATGTGTGTGCATGCGTGTGTGCGTGTGTTGTATTAGTGTGTATGCATGCGTGTGTCTGTATGTGTGCATTGTGTGCATGTGTGAGTGTGTGTGCATGCATGTGTGTGTGCATGTGTGTGTGAGCTGCAGTTCTGTTCCTCACTTGCTCCACTTCAGTCTATCAACAGATTCTGCAGCCTTCCTTTTAGACTCTACCTGGAGCCGGACCCCGCCTCGTCACCTTCTTTGCTACCAGGTGGCTCTGTCTCTGCAATGGCAAAGTCTCCTCCTCTGTGGTCTCCCTGCCCCTTGCTCTTTCAGGCTGTTTTCAATACATAGCCCAAATGGTCCTCTTAACAGAAGGCAGAATCCTCAGACACACCCACACACACCCAGACACACCCACACACACTCAGACACACCCACACACACCCAGACACACCCACACACACTCAGACACACCCACAGACATACCCAGACACACACACACAAACACTCAGACCTACCCACACACACTCAGACACGCTCACACACACCCAGACACACACACTCAGACAAGCTCACACACACACCACTCACACTCAGACACACTCACACACACTCAGACACACCCACACAAACACTCAAACCTACCCACACACACTCACACACCCAGACACACACACTCAGACACGCTCACACACACACTCAGACACGCTCACACACACTCAGACACACACACACTCAGACACGCTCACACACACACTCAGACACGCTCACACACACACTCAGACACGCTCACACACACACTCAGACACACTCACACACACTCAGACACACCCACACAAACACTCAAACCTACCCACACACACTCACACACCCAGACACACACACACTCAGACACGCTCACACACACACTCAGACACACACACACACACTCGGACACACACACACTCAGACACGCTCACACACACACTCAGACACACACACACACACACACTCGGACACACCCCTGCTCATCTTCCTCCTCACTTCAGAGTGGAGGTGAAGTCTCCTGTGGACTGATGAGGCCTGGCGTTGGTTCCCACTCACCTGTCAGCTGTCATTGCCACTCCCCCTGCCACTGCCCAGCATTGCTACCCTCTTTACCAGCCCTACCTGAAACCTCAGTGTGACAATCTCTCTGCCAGCAGGGGCCAAAGTACCAGCCCAGGTGTCAGTTAGTAAGAACGCAATACTGCAGTGGAATCAGTAGGAATGGAAAAGATGATGACTCCATGGCATATTCAACAATAAGACTCCATAGCATATTCAACAATAAGATTCTAAAGCATATTCAACAATAAGATTCTATAGCATATTCAACAATAAGATTCTATAGCATATTCAACAATAAAACTCCATAGCATATTCAACAATAAGACTCCATAGCATATTCAACAATAAGACTCCATAGCATATTCAACAATAAGATTCTAAAGCATATTCAACAATAAGATTCTATAGCATATTCAATAATAAGACTCTATAGCATATTCAACAATAAGACTCCATAGCATATTCAACAATAAGATTCTAAAGCATATTCAACAATAAGATTCTATAGCATATTCAACAATAAGACTCCATAGCATATTCAACAATAAGACTCTATGGCATATTCAACAATAAGACTCCATAGCATATTCAACAATAAGACTCCATAGCATATTCAACAATAAGACTCTATAGCATATTCAACAATAAGACTCTATAGCATATTCAACAATAAGATAGGACTTAGTGATGACGAAGCAAGAAAATTAAGAGGGAAAAAATAAAACTATTATGCAAAAGGATTGTTTTAGGCCAGTGTGCATTTAAAGTTAGCATTCTAGGGATAGAGATTGCTTGTCTGTTAAGAGTGTCTATGTAACGAGTACGGTTTTTCCGCCTGCCGCCGCCCGGTCTTGTCCTGCCGCTGCGCCAGCCCCAAATAATAACACAGAGACTCTGTATTTGATACAATACTGTTGGCCCAGTTACTTGTTTCTTATCGGCTAGCTCTGCCTTTAATTATTAACCCATTTCTGCTGATCTATGTATTTTCCCATGGCCTTCTCTTACCGGGGAGGCGGCTGGCGTCCAGCTCTCTCCAGACTCTCCATCTTGACTCCTCCTTACTACTTCCTATTTCCTCCTTGTCTCCTAGTCCCTCCTATCTTCCTTTCCTATTGGCCAACAGTGCTTTATTCATTAACCAGTATGAGAAACATATACAGAATGACATCTCCCATCATGTCTACCGCTCTTGCTGTGGTCCCAGGTTCAATTCCTAGGAACCTCAGATGGTTCACAACTGCCTGTACCTCCAGCTCCAACAGATCCAATGGCTCTCTACTCCACAGGCATGCACACTCCATGTGCACACTTCTGTACACACACACACACACACACACACACACACACCATTCATAAAGCAAATCTTTTAAAAAGCATCTCATCCTAGATCTCACTCTAAATTCCATAATCCCAGGTACTATGAGTGTAATTATGTAAATACAGCTGTCTTCCATACAACTCCTCATGCATGCTGACATGGGGACCCTGAAATGCCACATGTAGGGTGCTGCGCTTTGTGCGACACTTCCTGAGAAGTGTGAGAACCCGCAAGGGGGGAGTGAGGCTGAGCCCTGGGGGACCCCAGGTGGTCAGGACCCAGAATGCTTCTCTTTGGTTCATGCCTATTTCCCAGGAGCTGACTGAGCCCAAGTGCCTTATTGGTTCTTTATTGACTGCTGAGAAAGATGACCCTTTCCAGTTGGCCTTCTTTGTGTGGATGAGCAGGTGTGAACATTACAGCCGAGTTCATCCCTAGACCTTAGAGTGAGCTCGAGGCCAACCTTTGCACCTAGCATTGACCGCAGCCTGTCACACTGACCAGCAGAGTGGACTGTGCAGGTCTTCAGGGAGCATGAGCAGACGCAAGCAGACACACTGACCACAGCAAGGCCTTGCCTGGAATCTTCACGTCACAGGCGTCCTAGGTAGGTTCCAATGGGGTTAGCAGAAAGCCTTCCTGTCCTCAGTAAGGAAATTTGTCTGTCTGTGCACTCACTGTGCCAGACATTTGTCATTTTAGGTGGGAACTGACCAGATGGAAGTAGCAGAAGTCACTCGGGGCTAACGTAAACTCAGGCAGGGGGTTGGCCCAGTTGGTAAGGGGCCAGTCATGGCCGCATGAGGACCTGAGTTCAGATATGTAGCACCCACATAAAACGTAAAAGCTGGTGCTGTGACTCCTTCCTGTAGGCCCTGGAACTTAGGGGCAAGCAGAAACAGAAACAGGCCAGCCTGTCTAATTAAAATGGCAAGGTTCAGGCTAAGTGAGAGACTTCTCAAAACCTGGTAGAAAGTGAATGAGAAGATATCCAGTGTTGGCCTTCACAGTGCCTGCATGGGCAAGCATGTCCAGGTACATGAACACACACACACACACACACACACACACACACACACACAAACTAAATTCTCATTTTAAATTAATTAATCCTTTATAATTCAACTTATTCCTGATGAAATAGTATTCTGAGTTTGAATTTTTATACAGCAGAATGATATAGTTAGAACTTAGAACATTTATTTCTGGCTTAGTAATTTTTACAATTTATGGACTTTAATGTGTCCAGAAACCTGCTTTGCTGTTCCTAACCAGTTCATAAAGTCAGAGAAAGAGCTCTGATGTCATCGCCCACCTTATCTCCTGCATTTATTTTCTGTTTGCCCTCTGTAGTTCATCAGAAGAGAGATGCCTCGGGTAAAAGAGGGTTCCGGGCATTTTAAAACAAGATGTTAGAGACAAGCACAGGAGTTCCTGTGTTCGTGTGTGAAGCTCTGGTGGGCACACTCACAGGGTGTGGTCAGCCCATCCTAACGGGCACAAAGTCCTCTGCAGTGACTTCATGGGGACATTTCCAACAAGTCGCAGGACATGTGTTCCCATCTGTCTTTCCCGTATACTTTCTCATGGGAAAGGCCACTGCTAGCTTAAGATAGCTTCCAGGGGCAGCAGCTGGTGTTCGGGGAGACTGTGCCATCCCCTAAACACAGTGGCATCAACTCTGAAAAGTAGCCCACCCTCCATTCCCCCCTTTGATGGGAAAGAAAGATCTCAGAGATGGGAGCAGCTTCTCAGAGCCACGCATTTTAGGGCTCTCCATTTCATTACAGATGTGTCTGACACCCAATTTCAAACAAAGAAAAGTCATGAGGTGTCTCAATCACCTTCCTAAGTTGCCTGTATACTTAGCAAATCTATGGTACAACCTCATTCATCAAATGACAATTTTGTCATGGACCAGGCCAATTCTGTAAGGTAACTATTTCAATTAAGAAAGTAATCTTTTTTAAATACCAGCACTCAGGAGGCAGAGGCAGGAGGATCTCTGTGAGTTTGAGGCCAGCCTGGGCTATGGAGCAAGTTCCAGGACAGCCAGGGTTACACAGAGAAGCCCTGTTTCGAATAAACAAATGTGTGTGTGTGTATATGTGTGTGTGTGTGTGTATGCATGTGTGTATATATATGTATGTGTGTATGTGTATATATATGTGTGTGCATATATGTATGTATATATGTGTGTGTATGTGTAAGTATGTATTGTGTATATATGTGTGTGTGTATGTGTGTATATGTATGTATGTGTGTGTATGTGTGTGTAAGTATGTATTGTGTATATATGTGTGTGTGTATGTGTGTATATGTATGTATGTGTGTGTATGTGTGTGTATGTGTGTATGTATGTGTGCATGTATGTATGTGTGTATATATGTGTGTATGTGCATGTATATATGTGGGTGTATACATATGAGTGTATGTGTGTGTATATATGTGTGTGTGTATGTGTGTATATGTGTGTGTGCATGTGTGTGCATGTGTATATATGTATGTGTATATGTATGTGTGTATGTGTGTTTATATATATATGTGTGTGTATGTATGTATGTGTGTGTATATGTGTATGTATATGTAATTTTTTTAACAAAGCTGTTTATTTACATTATGTCCACTTTAGCAAATAAGGTCCACACGAATTTGCAGGTATTTTTCTGGGTCCTAGAGCCATGAGGATACAGAGTCCATGCCCTTGATCCCCCAATGTTGTGATCGGTGTAGATTTGAAACAATGGTTATAGTCAGAAATGGGGTTCAAGACAATTAATACTGTGCCCAGCCTGTCTGTGCACTGGTAAGGCCAAAGCGTAAGCCTGCTTTCTTATAGAAGCCAGGGCCGCTGGTCCAGGGGCTCAGGGATGGTAACAAACACCCACCGTGGGCTGGGGACCCCATCAATCACTCATACAGTTCCTCGCAGGCTTGCCCAGAGCCCCATCTTACAGAGGCATTTTCTCAGTTGATGTCCCCCTCAGATGATTGTAGACATAGAGCTAACCAGCACATCTTCTGTGGTTAGCCCACTGGGCTCTGAAGAGTGACAGCTTGACGTGATGATTGAAGCCCCTCCAGCCAGGTCAGAAGGCATGGGAGACACACCGGGCAGTTTCCCTCGCTCTCAGGGCATCAGAGAGCTCCTTGAGCAGTTCTCTGAGTGTGGGATCCATCTGCTGGCTGGATTGTGGCACATGCCCCGGGGGAAGGAAAACCTGTGAGGCTTTTTACGCTAGGGAGAGGTGTGGTAAGTGTCTGCAAGGGTAACTATGACAAAGAGAGCTGACAGACTGTTTGGACTGCACACATAGCTGGCTGCAATCATCAAGGGGAAGAATGAACACAGCCCAGAGCTCTTGGCTGGAAACCTGGATGGTTTTTACTGAGGGTAAGCAGATGGAGACAGCGTCCTCAGGATGTTTGGGAAGTGAGATCATGAACTTGGGTTGAGACACAGTGTATCATGCAGAACACCCAGATGGAGAAGTCAAACAGGCAAATGGAGACGTCTGAGACGTCTGAGAGAATGTGGCCTGTGTAGTGAGGTCACTGGATTGAGTGTGTGTGTGTGTGTGCGCACATCTGTGTGCATGCGTGCACGTGCATGTGAATGTGTGTACACTTGCGTGCCCTAGTGTAAAATGTCTGCTAGTGTACATGAGCCACTTCCTGCTGTCCGTTGTGAGGAGGACACCTAAGCGTGTGGACACCAGGTGACAGACAAGGTGAGAAGCCTGGACACCAGCAGGTACAGGGTTTGGTCCCCAGGCACTGGAGACAAGCTGTTTAGTCCTAAATGCCCCGTCAGGAATGGATGGAACAGACCGTGGCGACAGCCCAGACTCTGCTTATTTCCTAGTGGGCTTTGATGACAGGGAACTGCCTGTCCTGCACACAAGGAAGCTTGTTTTTATTTCCTGTCTTCACTACGCTGCTGGAAGACCCGTCTGCTTGGTGGAAATGGTGTGTCATGCTCACTCAGAGATGGTTAGGGCCATCTCATGGTGTCGCTGATGGTCTGGGTTGGATGCTGCAGAGAAACATTCTCTCCTAACAGTTCTTTAGGGTCCTCCATTTTAAAGACAACTCTCTTCCTGGTTACCTCTCATCACACTTCTGGTTGTATTCAGAGTCCATGCCTGTTTGAACAATAGCCCAAGGTTCAAAATATTGCCGGTGGTGGCATGAGGATTAGGGGTGGATGTCACTTCTCTCTCCTAGAGCTATGTTGACAAATGCAAGTTGTCTCTTGAGGAGAGTCGAGGTTCCTGGCTTTATGTCATGATGGTCTGCTAACTTCCTGTTTGAGACCCTTTTTCCTGAGTGGATGATAAACTGTGGTGCATGGTACAGATCTTGGGCGTGGCTCAGTCAATGAAGTACCTGCCGAACAAGCAGGAGGCCTGAGTCGGATCCCCAGAACACTGGCCTGTAATTCCAGCACCAGGGTGTAGAAACACTGTGATCCCTAGGGACCACTGGGTTCTTGAAAGAGAAGATGTGGGTGGTACCTGAGAAATGACCCTTGAGGTTGGTCCCTGGCCTCCACATAGGAAAGCACACATGTTGTACACAAGTATGCCGCCCGGAACACACAGAGACACAGACGCACACACTGGCACAACATATGGCCTAAGGAATGCAAGAAATTCTCCATTGGAACTGAAGCACTTGCCTGGAGAAGAGCCTTTCTCCATTGGAACTGAAGCACTTGCCTGGAGAAGAGCCTTTCTTCCTACCTGGTTTCTGGGCAGCCGCATTGCCTCCTCTGTGCCTCTGAAGACTCTTCAGAGCCTGCCAGCCCCTCTTGAGAAGAGCCAGGTGATCCCCAGACAACAGCTCACCGTCATTTCTAGATATAATAGGGTTTCTTCTTAATTTGTAATTCCACCAAGATGCAATTTGTGAGTGAGATTGTGGTAAAGGTGTAATTACCAGTGTGGAGAACATGGTTTTCCTACAGCAAATGCAGTGTGTCTGCTGTGGGCGCGGGAAGGAACACAGATGTCCCGAGGTGTTCTATGAGCTTAGGATCACCGTGATGAGGTGACGTCCATGAGAACAAGTAGTGAGGGTCACGGAGGGTGCCCACCAGGCGGGGAACAGCAGTGAGTCCTTTCTGCTTCAGGAGAGTCAGCACAGCGTGTAGGAAAGTCAGGTGGTGATGGCATTAATATTAATAATTAAACAAGAACCACCATGTAAAGGCACTATTCACATTATTTAATACTCCAAAAACAGGTATTCGCTCTGTCCCTGGTTTTGTCTGTCTGTCCATTTGTAAGATAGGAATGAGAAGAGGAGGGCGGGAATTTTTTTTGTTTGCTTTTTGATAATTTTTATTTAAATTTGAAACAAGCTTGTTTTACATGGCAATCCCAGTTCCCTCTCCTGCCCCTCCCCCAGCCCCCATCCTATCCTCATCCTGCTCTGCAGGGAGGGTGAGGCCTTCCATAAGGATGTCACATCATTTGGAGCAGGGCCCAGGCCCTCCCCAATGTGTCTAGGCTGAGGGAGTATCCTCTATATGGAATGGGCTCCCAAAGTCCATTCATGCACTAGGGATAAATACTGATCCACTACCAGAGGACCCATAGACTGCCCAGGCCTCCTAACTAACACCCACATTCAGGCTATCTGGGTTGGTTTCCCAGGTCAGCTGTCTCTGTGGGTTTCTCCAGCCTGATCTTGACCCCTTTGCTCATCACTCCTCCCTCTCTGTGACTGGATTCCAGGAGTTCAGCTCAGTGTTTAGCTGTGGGTGTCTGCTTCTGCTTCCATCAGATACTGGCTAAAGGCTCTAGAATGGCATATATGGTAGTCATCAATCTCATATCAGGGAAGAGCATTTAAGGTAGCCTCTCCACTCTTGCTCAGATTCTTAGTTGGGGTCATCCTTGTAGATCTCTGGACATTTCCCTGGTGCCGGATTTCTCTTTAAACCTACAATGGCTCCCTCTATTATGGTGTCTCTTTTCTTGCTCTCCTCTATTCTTCCTCTGACTCAATCTTGCTGCTCCTCAGGCCCTCCTCTCCTCTCCCCTGTTCGTCTCCCCTCTCCCCTCCCTCTATGCTGCCAATGTTCTGGGGAGATCTGTCCCTTTCTCCTGCTCCAGGGGACCATGTGTGTCTCTCTTAGGGTCCTCCTTGTTTCCTAGCTTCTCTGGCGGTGTGGATTGTAGGCCGCTGATCCTTTTCTCTATGTCTAAAATTCGTATATGAGAGAGTACATATCATGTTTGTCGTTTTGTGACTGGTTTACCTCACTCAGGATGGTTTCTTCTAGTTCCATCCATTTGCCTTCTAATTTCAAGATTCCGTTGATTTGTTTGTTTGTTTTGATTTTCTTCCTGCTGAATAGTACTCCATTGTATAAATGCACCACATTTTCTTTATCCATTTTTCAGTAGAGGGGCACCTAGGTTGCTTCCAGGTTCTGGCTATTACAAACAATGCTGCTGTGAACCCAGTTGAACAGATGTCCTTGTTGTATGAATGGGCATCTTCTGGGCATATGCCTAAGAGTAGAATTACTGGATCTTGTGGTAGATTCCCATTTTCCTGAGGAACCACCATACTGATTTCTAAAGTGTCTGTGCGAGTTTGCACTCCCACCAGCAGTGGAGGAGTGTTCCCCTTTCTCCACATCCTCTCCAGCGTAAGTTGTCATTGGTGGTTTTGATTTTAGCCATTCTGACAGGAGTAAGATGGTGTCTCAGAGTTGTTTTGATTTTCATTTCCCTGATGGCTAAGGATGTTGAGCACTTTCTTAAATGTCTTTCAACCATTTTAGATTCCTCTATTGAGGATTCTTTATTTAGTTCTGTACCTCACATTTTAATTGGATTATTTGTGTTTTGGTAACTAGCTTTTTGAGTTCTTTATATGTTTTGGAGATCAACCCTCTGTCAGATGTGGGGTTGGTGAAGATCTTTTCCCATCCTGTGAGCTACTGTTTTGACTTGTTGATCGTGTCCTTTGCCTTACAGAAGCTTCTCAGTTTCAGAATGTCCCATTTATTGTCAATCTCAGTGTCTGTGCTACTGGTGTTTTGCTCATGAAGCAGTCTCCTGTACCAATTGGTTCAAGGGTACCTCCCACTTTCTATTCTGAGAGGTTCAGTGTGGCTGGATTTATGTTAAGGCCTTTGATCCGTTTGGACTTAAGTTTTATGCATGGCGATAGATAAGGGTCTATCTGCAATCTTCTACTGGTCAGCCTCCCGTTGTGCCAGCACCATTTGTTGAAGATGCTTTCTGTTTTCCATTGTTTAATTTTAGCTTCTTTGTCATAAAGCAGGTGTTCATCGATGTGTAAGTTGATATCAGGATTTTCAGTTCTATTCCATTGGTCTACCTGTCTATTTTTGCACCAATACCAGGCTGTTTTCAGGACCATAGCTCTATAATAGAGCTTGAATTCAGAGATGGTGATGCCTCAGGAAGTTCCTTTATTGTACAGGGTTGTTTTGGCTATCCTGGCTCTTTTGTTTTTCCATTTAAAGTTGAATGTTCTTTCAAGGTCTGTGAAGAATTGAGCTGGGATTTTAATGGGGATTGCATTGAATCTGTCAATTGCTTTTGGCAAGATTGCAATTTTTACTGTGTTGATCTTGATCCTTCCTTTACGAGAGTATGGGAGATCTTTCCATTTTCTGGTATCTTCTTTAATTTCTTCCTTTAAAGACTCAAAGTTCTTATTACATAGGTCCTTCACTTGTTTGGTTAGTGTTAGCCCCAAGATATTTTATGTTGTTTCTAGCTATTGTAAAAGGTTATGTTTCTCTGATTTCTCTCTCAGCCCATTTTTTGTCTGTATATAGTAGGGCTACTGATTTATTTTTAGTTAATCTTGTATCCTGACACTTTGCTGAAGGTGTTTATCAGCTGTAGGATTTCCCTGGTAGAGTTTTCTGGGTCACTTACGTAAACTATAATATCATCTGCAAATAGTAAAAGTTTGACTTCTTCCTTTCCAGTTTGTATCCCCTTGATCTCCTTTTGTTTTCTTAATGCTCTAGCTGGAACTTCATGTACAATATTGAAGAGATGTGGAAAGAATGAGCAGCCTTGTCTTGTTCCTGATTTTAGAAGAATCGCATTGAGTTTCTCTTGATTTCGTTTGATGCTGGGTGTTGGTTTGCTGTATATTGCTTTTATTATGTTTAGGTATGTTCCTGTTATCCCTGATCTCTCCAAGACCTTTACTATTAAGGGGTGTTGGATTTTGTCAAAGGCTTTCTCAACATCTAGTGAGATGATCATGTAGTTTTTCTTTTCCAGTTTGTTTAGGTGGTGGATTTCATTGATGGATTTTTGTATGTTGAACCATCCCTGCATCCCCGGGGATGAAGCCTAATTGGTCATGGTGGATGAGTTCTCTGATGTATTCTTGGATTCTATTTGCCAGTATTTTATTATTTTTTTTAATCAATGTTCATGAGGGATATTGATCTGTAGTTCTCTTTCTTAGTTGTGTCTTTGTGTGGCTTGGATACTAAGGTAATTGTTGCCTCGTAAAAAAGAGTTTGGTAATGAAGCTTCTGCTTCTATTGTGTGGAACAATTTGAGGAATATTGGTATTAGCTGTTCTTTGAATTTCTGGTAGAATTCTACACTGAAACCATCTGGCCCTGGGCTTTTTTTGGTTGGGAGACTTTAATTACTGCTTCTATTTCATTAGGGGTTATAGGTCTACTTAAGTTGCTTATCTGTTCTTGATTTAATTTTGGTAAGTGATATATATCCATTAAATTTTCTAATTTTATGGAATACAGGTTTTCAAAGTATGACCTGAAGATCTCTGGATTTCCTCCGTGTATGTTGTTATGTCCCCCTTTTCATTTCTGATGTTGTTGATTTGCATGTTCTCTCTCTGCTTTTTGGTTAGTTTGAATAAAGGCTTATGTATATAGTTGATATTCTTGAAGAACCAACTCTTTGTTACATTGATTCTTTGTGTTGTTTTCCTGATTTCCACCTTATTGATTTCAGCCCACATATTGATTATTTCCTGGGTTCTACTCCTTCTCTGAGATGAGTTTGCTTCTTTTTGTTCCAGAGCTTTCAATTGTGCTGCTAACTCTCTAGTGTGGCTATCCTCCGTTTTCTTCATATGGGCACTTAGTGCAATGAACTTCCCTCGTAGCACTGCTTTCAAGGTGTCCCATAAGTTTGGGTATGTTGCGTCCTCATTCTCGTTGAATTCTAGGAAGTCCTTAATTTCTTTCTTATTTCTTCTTTGACCCAGGTATGGTGCAATTGCGCATTATTCAGTTTCCATGAGTTTTTGGGTTTCTGTGATTTGTGTTGTTGTTGAATTCCAACTTTAAAGCATGGTGGTCTGATAAGATACAAAGGACTATTCCAATTTTTTTTTTTTTTTGTATCTGTTGAGGTTTTTTATGTTGCCAAGTATGTGGTTGATTTTAGAGAAGGTTCCATGTGGTGCAGAGAAGAAGATATATTCTTTTGTGTTTGGTTGGAATGTTTTATAGATGTCTGTTAACCCCAATTGGATCATGACTTCAGTTAGTCCCTTTGATTCTTTGTTAAGTTTCTGTCTGGTGGACCATTTTAATGTTGAGAGTGGTGTGTTGAAATCTCTCACTATAAGTGCGTGAGGTTTTATGTATGATTTGAATTTTAGTAATGTTTCTTTTATGAATGTGGGTGCCTTTGTATTTGGGGCATAGATGTTCAAAATTGAGACTTTATCTTGATGGATTAGTCCTGTGATGAATGAAAAATGACCTTTATCTCTTTTGATTGATTTTAGTTTAAAGTCTAATTTGTTAAATATTAGGATTACTACATCTGCTTGTTTCTTGGGTCATTTAACTGGAAAATCTTTTCCCAACACTTAACTCTGAGGTAACATCTGTCTTTGAAGTTGAGCTATGTTTCTTGTATGCAGCAAGTTTCTTGTATGTTTGTATCCATTCTTCTAGCCTGTCTCTTTTTTATAGGCAAGTTAAGACCATTAATATTGAGGGATATTAATGACCATTGATTGTTCATTCTTGTTTGTTTTTGATTTGGTGGCAGTGGTATTGTGTGTGAATTTACCCCATTTTTCTTTTGCCTGCTGGTAAAGCGGGATTATCTATTGCCTATGTTTTGTGGGTGTAGTTAACTTCCTTGGGTTGGAGTTTTCCTTCTAGAACTTTCTGCAGGGATGGGTTAGTTGACAAGTATTGTTTAAATGTGGGTTTTATCATGGAATATCTTGTTTTCTCCATCTATGGTGATTGAAAGCTTTGCTGGGTATAGTAGTCTGTGCTGGCATCCATGGTCTCTTAGTGTTGGTAGAACATCTATCCAGGACCTTCTGGCCTTCAGAGTTTCCATGGAGAAGACAGTGTAATTCTGATAGAATTGCCTTTATATGTTACTTGGCCTTTTTCCTTTGTTGCTCTTACTATTCATTTTTAGTTCTGTATGTTTGGTGTTTTGATTATTATGTGGCAAGGGGACACTTTTGTGGTTCACTCTATTTAGTGCTCTGTAAGCTTCTTGTACTTTCATTGACATGTCTTTCTTTAGGTTCGGAAAGTTTTCTTCTATGATTTTGTTGAATATATTTTCTGCACCTTTGAGTTGGGTTTCTTCACCTCTTTCTATACCTATTATTATGATTAGGTTTGGCCTTTTCACCGGATATATTATGTTAGGTATTTGCTGGACTTAAGATTTTCTTTGGTTGATGAATCTATTTCTCCTAGTACATCTTCAACCTGAGATTCTCTTGCTCCATTTCTTGTATTCTGTTGGTTATGCTTGCATCTATAGTTCCTGATCATTTACCCAGTTTTTGTATTTCCAGCATTCCCTCAGACTGTGTTTTGGTTTTTGTTGTTGTTGTTGTTTTTAATTGTGTATATTTCAGCTTTCAAGCCTTGCACTGTTTGAATGGTTTCTTGTAATTTTTGGCTTGTCTTTTCCTCCATTTCTTGAATTTGTTTTGTTTATTTTTCCTTAAGTGATTTTCTCATTACCACCATGAAGTTGTTTTTAGGGTTGTTCTCTTCTGCTTCATTTGAGTTGTCAAGTTCAGGTCTCTGTGGTATGGAGTCCCTAGACTCTGGGAATGTCATATTGATATTTCTGTTGTTGACTGTGTTCTTATACTGTCCTCTACCCATGTCTACTTCCAGTGCATACTGGTGGGGTCTCTCCCTCTCCTGGTGGGTACAGGATCAAGGTTCTCGTCTGGTGGGTGCAATCGTGTCCAATATTTTGATGGCTTTCCTCTTCCAGTGGGTGGTGGCGGAACTAGGGTTCAGGCAGACTCTGGATGGGATGGGCTGCTGGGACGGGTTACCTTGTACACAGTCCCCAGTCCTCAGGAGGCAATGAGCAGGACCCTGGCAGACTCTGGAGGGGTCCATCCACTGCTAAATTTACACCTGAAGCCATGAATATAGGTGTTTGGTAACTTCCTTACTCCTTCAGTCTGGGGTCTATGAACAAGGTTTGAGCAAACCACCTGAAACTATAATCTCCCAACAGGTGACTCCACGGCCTCCCTTAACAACCTCAGACAGCGCATTTGATGCTGGCTGTGGTAAAATAGCATCTGCACTTGAGGTTGGGTTCCATGCAGAGAGTGAAGGAATACAGGATCCCTTACTAACTGTACATACTAACTGTAACATACTGTACTGTAGAGTCCATACTGTGCATGTGCAGACAGGAAGCTACACGTCAAACTCCGAGTCTGAGGGAATGGCACGTGTCACCACACCTTATGTCACAATCCTCAATTTCATGTCGCCCACATGAAGGAAGGGAAGGAAAAATCTGTACTTAGCCATCCTCCACACAAGACATGCATATCACCCGTGTAATAAGCCCACCCCACCCCCACTGTGCAAACTGTGGCCGCTGAGGACTTTAGTGTATGAAACCAGATCTTTGTCCTGTCGGTGCTTTCAAAATCGTGCGTGTGTAAAGATTTGCTTGATGTTTTAAATAGAAATGTCATTTTTCCACATTTAATTTTTGCTTCATCGGGATTGAAAGCATGAGACATGAAGCATTCTTTTGGTTTTCACTCAAGGTCTCTTTATTTAGACCTTGCCTAGTACTCTTCCATACAGACCAAACTGACCTTGAACTCATGGCGACCCTCCTGCCTCTGTATCCCAAATTCTAGTATTACAAGTGAAACTCAGTTTTCATCCGTTACATCTCATATCTACTCTACAGTGCTTCAATCCTCCTCCTCCCCCCCCCATTCCGAGTTCTGGAATTTTTCACCGTGGGGCTAAGTCCAAAGGTAACTGAAAGCCATGAGGAAGGAAAGACTTTTAGAGAAGAAAATAGCAGGGTAGATCTGGTTCCGGAGTGGCTAGGCTTTTGCCCATCACCACGAGAGGACCAGGGATGCATCACACAAGAGTCATACAGAGAACAGGAGCAGTGATGAGAACTTGAGGGCAAATGGAGACCAACTCCTGGCCGGCGCCTTTGGACAGGGTCACCTAGGTCACCGTCCATGTCATCACTTGGAGAAGGGGTCACCTTTCAGGGTTACGGTGACAGACCCAGGCTCAGACCATCACCTGGATGCAGGGCCGGGTATCATCTTCCCAGCTCGTGCTGGGCCATGTTCTTCCTGAGGTAGAGACTCGGGAGTCTCTCCAGCTGCTGAGTCCTCCCTGCCGCAAAGCGGTGAGCAGCTGATGTGAGCAGGGCGCGTGCATCCCTCTCCACAGCCCAGGGTTGTTTCCCGTGGGGTTTGGTGTGCATGAAAGGAATGGAAGACTACTGCTGAATTTATATGGAATGTGGAGCTGGAGTTCAAACTCAAGTAATAGTCATTTATTTTTCACAAGTGTGACAATCTGGCACAACAGGTGATATGCAGGAAAATCCTTTGCCAAGATAGATTGTGTCAGATTGTAGTGGGTCTAGTATTTCTGGCTCCTCTCCAGTAAAAGCCACCCCCTACACACACACACACACACACACACACACACACACGAATCTTAGCTCCTGTACCTGCACTCTCTCATATAAAATGCTCTTTGTGGTCCAGGCCCACTTTGTCTTTGGGTCAGAACCACTGGGTTTACCCCTCCCCCACTGCAGCAAAGGAGAAAGTTGGTTTTGTTGCAGTAACTTAGGCAAGGGAGTATGGCAAGTCCCCTGCGTGGGAGCATTTCAAGCTTTCAGAAGTTTGCCTCAGCTGATGAAAACTTCCCTCGAAGTACGGAAACATGAACAGAGCCTCTGATGGGATAAACGAAGTCATGTGACACCAGGAGACCATGTGACAGCTGTGTCTTCCTAAAGCTTGCCATATGATTCAGAAAGCAAAGCCAGCCCCAGGCTATAAAGATCAGGCAGTGGTGATGCACACCTTTAATCCCAGGACTCGGGATTAAGAGGTAGACAGATCCCCGTGAGTCCTAGGCCACCCAGATCTACACCAGATTGATTCAGTCCTAAAGAGAAACAGCTCTGGCAAAGATGATCTCAGCACCTGGGATCGATCACACGCCTTTAATCCCAGCACTACAGTGCATAAAAGACAGGAGCAGGGTCTTCAGTGGTCAGCATTCTCCAGCCACGCTGAGGAGAGTCAGTGGTCTGAGGTTTGGTGGGGCCAGGGCCACCTTTCAGTCTGAGGTAGAGTGAATGCTAGCGCCCGGCTGCTTTGTCTCTCTGACCTTGAACTTGAGGCTTGAACCCTAATATCTGTCTCTGGCTCTTTTATTCTTTTGTGCAACAAAGTGGGCTTCATCTTTGCGATGGAGAAAATGTAACTAAATGTTTACTGCCCTCCAGCTTTCTTCTTCAACTTACAATTATTTTACCATTACGTTTTGCATGTAAATATCACGTCACCTTGCATGGGGAGCACATGTTCAAGTCTAGATTGCAGGATGTTTGATCATCCAGGGAGCTAACTATTGCTAATTTGTAGCTTCTCAAAACAGCCACACAGAAAATGTCCTTATTTCTGAGTGAATTTGCTCATCCCTTCACCACTAATTATGCATGAAACTGATGTACAGAAGCCCATAATTTCATATCTGATCATCGCATTCTCCTGCCTCCGGTGTCTTGGAGCATGAAGTGTGGATGCCCTACACCTAGAAGAAATGAAATTAGGAGGGATTTTCCTCGCTCGAGATCTTAGTGTGACTAAATAGGATTTTGGTTGTTGCTTGGATGTGGCTATCACCACTGAGACTGCTTTGTGGCTTAAAATGCACGTGTTTTCTATTCCTCTTCCAGATATTTTCTGTCACTCGAAGTCTTTGTGAGAGGGAGGGACAAAGAAGAGAATTGGGTAGCAAGAGAAGAGACAAGAGTTGTAATAGATTCTCTCTGACATTCGTATACTGACCTCGCTCCCACAGCAGGACATTAAACATTCCCATGTCGGGGAAGACATGGCTCTTAAAAGAAAGTTACGCTGTTTAAGGTCCACAGACTTCAGGGCCTGTGTGACAACCACACACTGATGAGAGCCGGAAGCCACCATGGAGACATTTGCTCATGGTTCTAAGAGGCAGTGATGACATGCAGATGTGAGGCCGTTGTCACAAAGGCTGCTTTCCTGGATCACAGCCAGCCACTCCCCCCTGAGCTGCTCTCCGGGTCCCTCCGTAGTTTGTCTCAGATTCTTAGCCAATATAAACATTGGCTATGCTGGCACTTTCATTTTGCAGAAGAAATTTCTTTTTAATGACAGTGTGGCAAGGAAGTCATTAAATTTGATAAACTGAAGATAGTTGGATAAGCAGGTAAGGTCACTTTAAAAAGCAAGTCTTTCTTGAAGGTCAGCTGTGGTCACTGCCTGATGCCATGATCTGTTACCTAGGAAAGAAAACAGATGTCTCTGCTGGCCGAGATGAAGGACACTCTGGAGGCCCTGGTCAGTGACAGCAAAGTAAAGCTCCAGCCTAAAATGCAGAAGGAAGAGATGTAAGGATGGGGCAAGCAGGGGCTGGGTTAGAGAGGGCGGAGAAACACAGACTCCAGGGTTTAAAACATATCTAGGCAGGGGCTGGTGAGAAGGCTCAGCCGACGAAAGTGTTTGCCTTTCAAACCTGGTCACTTGAGTTTGACCTCCAAAGCCTACATGGTAGGAGGAGGGAAGGACTCGAGTTCTGTCTGACCTCCAGATACGAAGGAGGCACCTCTCTCTCTCTCTCTCTCTACCCCATCTGTCCCTCTCTTCATCCCTCCCTCCCTTCCTCTCCTTCTTCCTCCCCCTCCCCTCCCCTCCCTCCAATAAGTAAAATAAAAACAACTTAGGAAGTCATTAGGAGTAGAAATTGCCTGAGTCTCCTAAATACAATGGGCGACCACAGCATTAGTCCCTTTCTCTAAGGCCCTGGCCCCTGAGCAGTGTGAAGTCTCCAGGACAGAACTCTACCATAAAACCCTGGGTGGGATTTCAGCTCCGGTCGAATGGGCCAAGGCCCTGAGCTTGAAAGCTTGAGCAGAGCAGGTGTGGAGGTGTGGCGCCTTCCCAGCGTACAGAGGAAGCGAGCCTCCACTGTGCTGTGCGAGCCTCCACTGTGCTGTGCGAGTCTCCACTGTGCTGTGCGAGTCTCCACTGTGCTGTGCGAGCCTCCACTGTGCTGTGCGAGCCTCCACTGTGCTGTGCGAGCCTCCACTGTGCTGTGCGAGCCTCCACTGTGCTGTGCGAGCCTCCACTGTGCTGTGCGAGTCTCAAAGCACAAAAACTGTACCACAGTCACCAGCAGCACCACGACGTATGTGATGAACGTTAAAACACTACTAAAAGTCAGTCTCCGAAATGTTTGTGGGGGCAACATATAAAATTTTCACGGCTCAGCCACAGCTGTCAAGCATTTCCTCAACCTAAGCGCAGGCATTGGTTCCCTTTCTGCTGTCCAGGGTGCGTGACTGGACGCTGTTTGCTACTGTTGGGCTCCAGTCTGTTGCTTAATGGTGGTTTAGCGGTGAAAAGTGATTGATACAGCAGCATCTCCAAAGCTGTCTCTTTCCTGTCACTCCAAGTGCTGAGCCAAGCTCCTGGCATCGGGTGCTTTAGTGTCTGTTAGTAAAGAGAGAGAGAAATGAAGAAGAGGCTGGGCAGGACAAAGGCTCCCATCTTCTGAAGTAGTCCATGGATGGCGAGTGTAGGGCACGCTCGGCCAGCTACCCACCAGAGTTGCCCTGGAGGCTGGGGTCACTCCCAGGGTGTGCAGCCATCAGGCACCTAAACACTTCCTGTGTCCCTGAGCCAAGTTTCTCTGTTCCAGCTACGCAGGGGCTCATTGAGAACCCTTACACTGGAATTAAATGTGTTAAAAGGGATATTGTTTTGCTGAAGGAAAAGGTTTGGGGAGCTTATGAAATGAGCCTGCTGAGAAGGCAGAGCCAATGTGCAATGAAATCCAGATGTGAAGAACATGGAAATACTTCCCAGGCTTATTCTACACAGCGGGGGCGGGGGGGAGGGCCGTCTCATGATCCTGTCTCTGGCTGAACTGAGATGACACATGTACAGTCTGCCCCTGAAGCCTCCTGCCCACTGCCATCATGGTCATATTCCAGAGAGTTCTCAGTGTGTCAGTACTTGGTGCATCTTGGACTCCCAGCTGGTCAAAGCTTACTGAGCCCTGGGCCAACACCATCTCTCCACATTTTAAAACGTCCTTGTACTTTCTGAGAGGCACATTTAGTGACATCTGGTGTTAATGACAGAGTTGAAGATTCTCAGGGAAGAAATCTGCAGAGTGAAGAGTCAGGGACTAGACTGAGGACATTGTGAAGATGGTAGGAGAGGAAGCCTCAGGCCCTGGTTCCCATAGAAACCAAGATGAGGGGCTGGAGAGATGGCTCAGAGGTTAAGAGCACTGGATGTTCTTCCAGAGGTCTGGAGTTCAATTCCCAGCACCCACATGGTGGCTCACAGCCATCTGTAGTGAGGTCTGGTGCCTTTCTCTAGCATGCAGGCATACATGCTTGTCAAACGCTGTATACGTAGTAAGCAAATAAATCTTAAAAAAGAAGGAAACCCAGTGAGGAGAACCAACTAGATGCTGTCTTTAAGAACCTTATAAGCTGTGCCACTGTGACAGCTACTCAGGGCCTGGGCAGCCTGAGACAGCATGGAGGAAGGGCGTGGCCGAGGGGGGCAGAAGGGGGCAGCCGCAGGAAGAGGGCGGGGCATGGCCCGTCTCCCCGAGTTCCCCCGCCTCGTTAATCCATCCGTGGATGACCCCATTCCTTGGGACAGAGCCATCTTACTCCGCCCTGTCTTGAAACTCATAGACACATGCGGAGGTGTGAGTCCCACTGACCTCCAAGGCCTCTCTGATGCCAGTCCTATGACACTCAGTGTTAGCCACGAAATAAGTGCTCTGAGAAGCGAACTGAAGGAGAAGTGGTCTGGGAAGCAACGAGGTGAATTCCCGATTCACAGCAAACACTGTAGACACAGCCATGGCGTGGGGTGACTGAACAGGCCAAACAATGGAAGGACACGTGGATTTTGTTCCCATTTGATCTTCCCAAGCATGAACGCATGCACACACACGCGCACACGCACACACACACATGCACGCACAGTTTCTCTGAGCCCACTAGAAGGGTGTTGATGTGGAGTTCATTATAAGCCTTGTCCTGAGATCAATCATGACTACCACTTAACTTGTAGAGAAATTACTGTGTAGATTGGGGACTTCATTCAAACGATAGTGTGAGGGTTAATGAGTACTTTTCTATTAAAAACAAAAAGGAGATGCGTGTTCCTAGATGTCACTTATCACAGTGGAACTTGAACATCATCATCCTTCCCTCATTTCTGGGTTTCCATGAGAGACGGGGGATCATTGTCCACATAATTTTGTCAATATTGGAAAGCTAGTTTAGCAGCTGCAGGAATTCACAGCAGTGGCCATATCAGTGAACAAGCATTAAGGTCTTTTGTAGAAAGACAAATACTCTGGAAAGAAATGTATTAAAAAGCTAAGAAGGAAACCCTAAAGTTCCTGACTGCAGGCATTATACTGTTTATTATAAATTTTAATCTTCAAAACCATCAACAAGAGAATCTATTGATCTTTAATTTAAAATGAAATACACAATGAGACAAGGCTAATAACATTCATTTACACAGTTAGAACCAGAGTTTGGGGATGCCAGCGTCTTGTGGTAGATGTGTGGTAGTTAGCAAGCAGAATTCTGAGTAATACCTGGAGCTTCCTGTACTCGAGCATTCTAATTTTCTTACTTTGTTGGTTGTTGTTTTATATACAGAAGAGAAGAGAAACTTGGAAATCTGACTCCAGCAAAACAGCCGTCTTCGGTCCATTTTTTCCCAAAGATGATAGATTTGGACACTGCAATACAATTGCCACAGTCACTTTCCCACGAAATGCCACTCAGCTTCTACCAGATCACTAGCGCTCAGAATAGCGGCCTCACCTTATCCTCAGCTGGTCCATTGACTTCAAAGTCTACCATCCTGAGCATCACCCGAGGGGATGCCAGCCTGTCAAAGCAGAGTAGGTACCAAGTAGCCAAGATTGGTTGGCTCTTTCTTTGTCCCCTTGGCTGAGGGATGTGCTATCATTTGTTCCCTGTGATGTCTCTCAGTGTCCATGTCACACGTGGAGTAGGCTGGCTGAGTCAAGAGCCTTTGACTCTAGACCTGAAGTACATGTTCATGCAGTGCCCAAATACGGCGTCCCCATGAGAAAGTCCACAGCTGCCGTGATGGCTTCTGGGTCCACTGTTAGCACGGTCCAGAGCTGACCATGCCATGTAGCTTCCTAAGGACCCTTCACTGGATGCTGTTGCAAAGATCAAGATGCCTAGTGCTACCATGATTGTCTGTGGGTCCGTTGTTAGCATGTTCTAGAATTGATTGAGAACTCAAGTCAGGGCTCATCAGAAGGATCCTTGGAACCGTGCAGTGAAGGTCAAGCAATGTGTTCTTCATGCCTGGGATTAAGATGCCTGAGCTGCAGAGATGGCCGGGGTTAAAATGTCCAGCATATAGCAGGAAGGGCAGTTTGCCAGCATACTGACAAAGGATAAGCAGTAACTTCTCTTGCACCTTTAGTAGACTCAAGGCTCGTGCATACGCAGAACAGACATCAGACGGGGCAGTAGCACAGGATATGAAGTAGCCAAGAGAAGGGGGCGCAGGCGCAGAAACTGTGTGGCGTGCCATGGTGCCCGCAGGCTGCCCAGCCGGGTGTGCTGTGAAGTTTGCTGCACCTCGTGGTGAGGTGGCGCTGTGCTGCGCTGCCCTGGGAAACACAGAACCAGCTCTTCTGCCCTCCCTCCCCAGGAGGAGAAGGGAGGGGAGTTCCCAGCAGCCTTGGCTCCCATGCTTCACACCTGCAGACTGGAGAGTGAAATGCCAGCTTCGCAGGTTCTGCTAAGCCTGGGGTGTGTGTAACTCAGCACAGAGCCAACACGTGCATCCCTTAGCCTACCTGTAGGCTCCTTCTAGAATAATCTATATTTGACTTGTGGGCCCATGACTTCCGAATGCTTTACTCCGTCTACTCTGTGGACATTTGTGATCTGGCTACTTCTCATCTGTATTATTTCTGTCTGTTTCTGGTATCTTCCTAGGCTTCAACATGATGTTACACACAGTTGTGTATGGCTGTCATGAGATCACAGTATTATTCGTCATTGTTTCTGTGATTAAGGTGGATCATCCAAAGATGCTTGCTAAATTCTTGCTGACCTTAATCCTTGATCGATATACAGAGTGTTAAATATGCAGATACTAGCTTTAGATCTAAGAAGGGAAAGTTGCAGCTCAGATGCTGTGCAGACCATTGTGTTTGCTCTGTGTTGGGGTTAAACTGTGAAAGCCCTGCTAAGGGGCACAAAGCATAGTGGCTTCACTTAGTGTACCTGAGGTCCTAGGCGCAACCCTAGCATACAACAACAACAAAACCCTATTTATTCTTTTATATACAAGAATCTAGAGCAGAATCTGAGTTGTTTGTATGCTTTGATGATTCTGGGCCCAGGGTCACATAAGGAAGACCCTTACCCTGTGATAACTCCCATTTTCTCTGCCAGCTGAAGAGCAGGCACCTGATTTGCCTCTCGTCCTCACTTTACCCTGCAGGAGGTAGAGTTGCCCACAAGGTGGAGTTTTAAAATGGGCAATATAGCAAGCAAGTATAGAATAAGACTATATTTGTATGTGTAATGCCCAAATTTGACAGGTTCAATATTTACTGACAAATACAGTTCCTAGTGCAGCTAAGTACTCAGCTAAACACCCAGCGTGCTCACGACAGGGAACAAACAGGGAAAGTGAATTCCCCAAGGAGGCCAGAGCCAAGATGGCTGCACAGTCCGTGCAAGCGCCACTGGACGTTTAAGACAGCTGGATAATCCATCTCTAGTGAGTGAGGAGGTTGTAGAGCTCCCACCGGCGCTTCTGATTCTTCTGCTGAGTGTGATGGGCAGTACGGGCTATAAAGAAACATACTTCTGTAAACATGGATTCTTTTGATGATGACTTACATGTCTGTCTCACTTGCTTGTCCAATTTCTTTGAAAGGCCCAAGCTTCATGATTCCAAAGAAACAGCCCCTACTGAGCTTTGACTCGGACATTCTTGTGTTGGGGGAAGGAGAGGATTATTTCTTTTCTTTGTTTGGAGACTCGAAGAAACTCACGGCACATTCGTCCCAAGCTGAGGATGTGACCAAGCACCTTTCTGTGATTCTTGAAGAAGTCGGCCAGTTCACATCCAGGTACACATCTGAATAACTTCCCCTTTTCTGCGGGGCCATAGCACAGGACAGAGCAGAGCTCTGAGCTATTGTTGGATACTTTTATTTAAAAGAACCCTAAAAAAGGAATTCCCTGAACTGTAGCCACATGTGTTCAGAGCAGTTAGAAACAACCGATAGAAGTTTCTAGAGGACCAACCAAGGGATGGGAATTTTCCGAATATTCCAGAAAAAAATGACATAGTATAATCCATAGCTCACACAGAGGCCTTTGCTGCCAGATAATGGATTGAGTTCAATGTAAGAACAAGGTGAATTTTTACACCAATGATCCATCTTTATGGTTGTCAATTTCTATGAAAAGAATTGATCAAGAAGAAAGTTGTTCTTGGGACTAAAAGGAGGGAGCTTGGTCTATTTCTTAACCCTCAGTCTGTGGAAGACTGAGCTGTGAAAAGTGGATGAAGCAAAGCATGGAGATGGGTGTCTGAGAGCTCTGGGGAGCGGGGCACAGGGTGCCAGCTCCCTTAAGCCATGCTTCCAGTCACTCAGGCCCTGTATGCCATTTTACAGATGATGGAGGGACCCTAAGTGTTTGTTCTATCAAGCCCCTTCAGTGTCTGTCATAGTAAACGTGGTGATTAAGGCAAAGGTATAGAAAGACTTTTTAAAACCTCTAAACACAAGTGTGTGTGTGTGTGTGTGTGTGTGTGTGTGGTGTGTGTGTGGTGTGTGTATATGTTTGTATGTATGTGGTGTGTGTGTGTGGTGTGTGGTATATATGTGTGGTGTGTGTGGGGGTGTGTGTATGTGTATGGTGTGTGTATGTGGTATGTATGTGTGTGTGTGATGTGTGTATATGTGTATAGTGTGTGGTGTGTGTATAGTGTGTGTGTAGTATGTGTGTGGTGTGTGAGTGGTACGTATGTGTGTGTGTGTGATGTGTATGTATGTGTGTATGTGTGTAGTGTGTGTGGTGTGTGTATATGTTTGTATGTGTGTGGTGTATGTGTGTGTATGTGCATGTGTGTGGTGTGTGTATGTGTGTGTATGTATGTGTGTGTGTATGTATGTGTATGTGTGTGGTGTATATGTGTGTATGTGTGTATGTGTGTGTATGTATGTGTATATGTGTGGTGTGTGTGTGTATGTGTGTACTATGTGTGTGTGTACTATGTGTGTGTGTGTATGTATGTGTGTGTGTGTGTGTGTGTGTGTGTGGTTCTATGTGGTTCCATCTCTCTGGGGAAGCGCATAAACACAACGCTCTGTTTTTCCTGCCTGTCGGGCACTGCCACCTGCCTTGGATCAATATGCTGACATCTTCAGAAATATTTGTATGTGTTATGTTCTCAGCTGTCTGAAGTGGGGTAGGAACTCCACTCCTCTCCTCACAGTTGGGTGTTTTCAGTCAAAGCTGTTGTTTTTTTTCCCACCACCACCCACCATCTCTGGGGATCGCTTTAATTTTTGCCAACCAGGAAAACAAAAGGGTTTGTAGGCAAACAGGATGTGAAGTATGGGCTGTGAGAGCTCTCACTGTCTGAGCCCTGCCGAGCTTAGCTCCCGTGAGCAGATGTCGCTAAGGGGACAGCCTTCCTGTCTACGCTCCATCTCTACCTCTGGCATAGTCTGCTGCTGCAATAAAACCCTCTGACCAAGCAGACCAGGTCTGACTCTTACTCGCAGGTCAGAATCCATCCCCGACGGCTGTCTGAGCAGGGACGGAAGTGGGAGCCAGGGAGCAGCTCTGCTTGCTGGCTCACTCTGGCTCTCCTAGACAGCCCAGGACCATTTCCCCAAGGACTGGTGCCGCCCACTGTGGGCTGAGCCCTCCTACACCAATTAAACATCAAGAAAACACCCCCAGACATGCCCTAGGCAATCTGATCTCAGTAATTCCTCAATCAAGGCTCCACTCTCCTGTGACCCTAAGCTGAGTCAAATTGACCAGTAAAGCTGAGTAGTGCTCCCAAGGAGTTTCCTAGTTGTTCAGGTCTAAAATCAGAAGGGGCAAGCTTGGGGTTGAGACAGGCTCCTGCCATGATCCGTGCATGGACATCTATTCCCAAAGGACTGATTGAGACTTAAGCCCTTCCTGGTGGAAGTCTGCCCCCGTCAGCAGACAGCTCTGCCACCCAATTGCGGCGTCACTGAGACTGACAGCAAATCTCAGAGTACCGGAAACTTGAAAGCCGAATGGCAACACGGCACGATGAGGAAGCCGAGGCTGCACAAGAAAGGAGAGTGTGACGTTCCTTCACTTCCAGTTGGCGTAGCCTGCGTCTTCCCGTGTCCGTACAATTAAATGTGGCGCAGCTGCAGACAGGAAGACCACAGGCGAGCCTCGCACTCAGCCTACCACTGATTACAAGCGGAGGTCTCAGGGCGGCTGTCCTAGAAAGAACACGTTCGAAGACTTTCAGGGAAGGAAGGGACAAGTACTGAAGGCCGCGACACCAGATTAGCGGCAGCCTCGGCGTTTCCACGTGCCGTGTGAAGCGTCTGCTACAGAAGGAGAGGCAAGTTCCTGGACACAAACAACATTCTGTTCTAGACAGCAAATGAGTCTTACACGTGTGCGTGGAAACAAAGTTAGAGTAATAATAAAACTTCACTTGACCATTCGAGAGTCTTAAAAAGCAACTACAAAATATTTGACTGTATGCTACAAAGAATGGCCCACTTTTCCATCTGCTTCAAAACAAATCTCAGATAGAGGCTTAGACAAAGGAAATCTGAGAAGTGCAAGTGTTGTATAGAAACCCAAGAAATGGGCTGGGGAGGGTGGCGCAGTGGTTAAGAGCCCCGCCCACCCCCGCCCCACCCCACCCCACCCCCACAGCACCCCACCCCACCCCCATCCCCACCCCACCCCACCCCACCCCACCCCACCCCCACCCCCACCCCCACCCCACCCCACCCCCACAGCACCCCACCCCACCCCCACCCCACCCCACAGCACCCCACCCCCACCCCACCCCCATCCCCACCCCCACCCCACCCCCACAGCACCCCCCCACCCCACCCCACAGCACCCCCACAGCACCCCACCCCACCCCACCCCACCCCCCACCCCACCCCACCCCCACCCCACCCCCACCCCACCCCACCCCACCCCCACCCCACCCCACCCCACCCCCACAGCACCCCCACAGCACCCCACCCCACCCCCACCCCCCCATCCCCACCCCACCCCCACAGCACCCCACCCCACCCCCACCCCACCCCACAGCACCCATGTTGCAGTTTACAACTGCCTCCTGTCCCAGGTGACCTGGTGCTTCTTCTGGTCTCTGTGAGCTCCTACACACACAGCACATACATACAGTAAATAAACCTTAAAAAATAAAACCATCCCGCAGAGACTTCAGTACCACTAAGACGAGCACAACGTCACAGGGCCCTGGGATTTGAAGAAGAGAAAAAAGGTGCACTCACAAAGGAGTCAGAGCCATGAATGGTAACACAGAGGAGGGTCAGGGGCCTGGAAGCTCAGAGGCGAGGCTCTGAAGCAGCTGCCCGCCTGCCGGCAGGGGGGGGCGTGAGGGGGGCGTGAGGAGAGGAGACTGTTTGGAAGAGATTGCCCGGAAGTGCATGTTCACACTGCCTCTGTCAGGAGCTGGACTAGAGGGACTGCCCAGGGTTTGGAGGCCTCAACACTTACCTTTGACATTAAGAGGAGAAGGGTTGAGCAGTGTGAGGCTCTGTCATGATTGACTTTAAAATGGGAGGTGTCAAGGGCATGGATAAACCAGGTGTCCAATGAGAATGTCAAAGGATACATCCTGAGGTTAAACCAGGCACTTCAAACTGATTCAGTGAGACTGGCGTGGGCTTGCCTGTGTTAAAACTTAGGTGGCTGCCAGAAGCCAAGCTTTGACAAAACATTATGCAGATCCTTAAGCAATCTCTCTGCAGAGTTTAAATATATGATGCCAGAAACGAAACCAAATCAACGGCATGCTCAGGAAGTAAAGGCCAGACACAAAAGATTGTAGGCGCAGGCGTAGAAGATGAGATGGCCTAGGCATCTAGGGATTCGATCAAGCTGTGACTGAAACATTCAGCCTAGCTCTCTCCACTAGAAGTAAAAGGACCAAAGGTGAGTTCTACAATAAAGTATCCAACAACAGAGACTCTTCCTGTCCACAGGTTTAACAGTGCATTGTGTTAGGAGAAGAAATTGATGAAAATAGACACCTGAATTATGGAGACCGAGGGTTACAACAACAGACAGAGAAGGCTGAAAACTCAAGGGTCAGGTGGCTCACAAGGGAAAGGCACTCGCCACCAAGAGTAAGAGGCCTGAGTTTGATCCCTGGGCTGTCCGTGACGGAAGGAGAGCTAGCTCCTGTAAACTGTGTGTGACTTCCACACATATGAAGCAGTGCCTGCATGTGTGTACACTTGCAAGTACACAAACATGCACATATATGCACACACACACACACACGTGGATTTTCATAACTTTTAATTTGACAGTATAGGTAAGAAATGTGAAGAAAGATGAAACAATATCACTATGTTTTTGTCAAGTGACTGACATGTAAGCAGGATGAATTACTGTAATCGACTGAGAAATATCGATGTTTCTAACTCAGCTCAGGGAAGTCATGACCTTCGGGTGTGGTGCAAGTGACACTGAGGAATGCACATGTGTAACTGGCTAACATGCCCTGCAACATGCTGTAGTCTTAACACCAACTAGAAGCAAACCATTGTATGTGTACATAATGTCACGATCCGGAACTATTTTTGAACTCACAGTAGCCATTCATTGTCACAGTCACTTTCCCAAGAAAGAACCGTGTGCCCTGACTTTTGATGCTGTGGTGTAAGATTACTCATTTTTATGCGTATGTGTGGACGTCTGCACCCATGACCATGCATCATGTGTGTGTGGTGTCCTTGGAGGCCAGGAGAGGACATCAGATCCTCTGGGACTAGAGCTGTTGGAGGCTCGGAGTTGCCCTGCGTGTTCTGGAAACCAAGCCCAGGTCCTCTGAAAGAACAACAGATGCACTCAGCCAGTGAGCTGTCCCCGGCCCCTTGATTTCCCTCTGAGTATTTGATGCCACAGTGGCTTCTGCTGAGAGTAGGAAACGGAGAAAACCAAAGCCACGTTTTCCTGTTACTCTTCTGCCCCGGCACCTAGCCACATCCAGGTTCCCTTTGTTCCATGTAAAATGGTCAGCACTAACTGCTGCTTTGATAATGATCAGAACCAACAGGGCAAGCCATTTTTCTTAGGTTGAAGAATACACAAGTTCTTGGGGCTGGACAGATGGCCCAGTGGTTAAGAGCACCGGCTGCTATTCCAGAAGTCCCGGGTTCAATTCCCCCCCCCCCCCACATGGCAGCTCACTACTGTCTGTAACTCCAGACCCAGTGCCCTTTTCTGACCTTTGTGAGTACTATACGCGTGTAATGCACACACATGCAAGCCAGCAAAACACCCATACACATGAAATAATAAGTCATTTAAAAAATCCACAGGAGCTCTGTTTCACGTGGGGGCAGTGTTACCCCTGCCGCTGTGTTCTCAGGGCTGAGATTACAGGCAGGCACCATGTTACTGAGTTCTTACTATGTGCTGAAGACATTTCTATCCAGACCCACCTGTATTTCTTATTTTCTAGTTTTCTTGAAGACATTAAAATAGCTGACGTAAACGTCAAGGGTTTGTTTGTGAGGCTCGTTAACGCTTCCGCCGACAAAGAAGTAGAGATCGGGAACCACATTCTCCAACAGAACGTTAACGGACAAGCAGTTTCTCTGTACCGATTCCCCCCAAGCATCACAATGCAGGCCAGCTCCACGGTAACAGTAAGTATGGTCTGGAACCATCACAAAGTAGGAACACCATCAGCTAGGGACACTGTGCCCTGGAAACACCATGAGCTGGGAACACACAGTGGGAATACAATGACGTGTGAATAGAAATTTGACCGCCGTGGTGAGATACAATGCCCTGGGAATGCCTTGAGCTGGAATACAGACTGGGAACACCGTGAGCCAAGAATGCCAGGAACTGGAAATGCCTTAAAGTAGAAATGCCATGCCCTGAGAATAGTTAGTGAGAGCTCCTTTGGCTGGGAATACCTTGAAATGTAAATCCCGTGTGTTGAAGATACAGTGTATTGAGGAATACCAGGACTGAGAACAGCTCAGTTGGGAATACAGTGATCTGGGAAAACTGTGAGCTAGGAGAACCAGGACCTAAGGATGCAGTGAGTCATGGAAACCATGAGCTAAAAATGCAGCAAGTTGGGAATAACCACGTGGTGGCAATGCCAGGATCTGACCAGATTTGAGATCGTGGTGAGCTGGGAATACAGTGAGTCTTGGGGATGCCATAATCTGAGAATACCATGAACTAAGGATTTACTAGTGCACTGGGATGCTATCAGCCAGAAATATCAGGAGCTGGGAAGAACTGTGAGCCGGTACTGCCTGACCTGAACTTCATGAGCAGGGAATCCATGAGATAGTCGTGTGGTGAGCTGGGGACACCGGGAGCTGCAAACATAGTGATTTGGGAATACCAGGGCCAGGGAGGGGTAGGGAAAGCTCCCTCTCCACTCAGCCATTGGCGACTTGGGCACTTGTCTTCGTACCGAATGTGAACCTTGTGACTTGTGTGGACAGACACCCGCACTTCAGTCCCCGGAGCCTTCTTCAGTTCTGCGCACAGTCCTATTCAGGCGTGTCCCCTAGCTACTGAAGTGGAAGTCCTAAGTCCCTAAACTAAGAAAACACCTTCTTAAAAGACGAGCTAAGACAGCTGGCTCAGAGAGCAGGCGCTCGGTCTGCTCTCCACTTGCCTGTGCCTCTCTGAGCCTGGGGTGTGCCCGGTGCTTGACAGGAGGTGGTAAGAGTGCATTGTTTTAGTTTTGCATGACCTTGAGATAAGACCTTGTCATCTGTTAAGTTCACATTTGAGAGCAATAAAAAAAAACTCAAAGATGTCAGTAAGTTTACAGCGTGCGGTTGGGCTGCAACCTTGGGTCTCTCACAGCCCGCATACCATGGACTAGGTAGTTGTTTAAACTGTGTTCTATTATATTTTAAAACAGCTTAGAAGTAGTCCCAGGGCCTTGGGAGGCTGCGGCACAAGGAGCTCCAGCCCAGGCAAACGCAAGCACACCTTTCCCCTCCTTTAATGACTTTGAAAACCCTACCTGTGCAGAAAGATTAATGACAGTGACATCTGTGGATCTGAGTGGATCCCCAGTGTCATTTGTCAGCAGCAAACTGCTTTCTCAAAGGTGTGGGCGGCAGCAGCTGAAGCGAAGCCCCAGCCACCAACGGACTTCGTTTGGGAGGAGCAGAACAGGTTCCGATGCAGTCCGGATTGCACGACCATCCTGTGCAAACCCCACGGTGAGGTGAGCGTCAGGGTCGGCGGCTGTTGCTGAGCAGCCTGCCCGCGGGTAACCTTCTGCTCTGTCTCACATTCTGCAACCCTTAACTGGGATCACGCCCAAATGCCAAAGCACCTGAGGCAGACAACAGCTGTCCCTTCCCGCTGTGCTCTGGCCAGCAAGAGCCATGCTGTGCCTTGTTTGCCCAGGCTGCAGCAGAGTCAGAGTCAGAGTGGGCCTTGTTGTTTGTGCTATGTGGGAGTGTGGGGTAAGGAAGGCACTGGACACAGGCTTCTCTGGTCAGCTACTCATCCAGCTATTTCGTGAGACTCTTGCCCATTCTCTAGGCTGAACTATGCACAAGGAATGTAACACGCATGATCTCTGTGCTCAGGAGATGCACATTCTAATGGAAGGGCTTATACTCTTAATTTGAAATGACTTGTCTTTCATACAGAAAAACTAGATATGTTAAAATCTGTAATTCTCTTCAGATGCTTGACACTTTGTTTCCCTTGGTATGATGCTAGCATGACTAAATAGCCTTGGACATACCAGTAGGATAATTTAACCTTTCTATGTCAACCAAACACTACTTGTGTTTCAAAACGCTCTTAAGGTATCTCCTTAATTCTTGTCTTTAATTCTTGTCCTTTGACAAATTTACTGTGCTGAAAATCCACTAACCCTACACCGTGCTGACCAGAGCGTGCATTTCCTTCTTCCTTCTTTACACAGCTGTACTGCGTGCTGGAGTGAGTTTAAAAGATTTTATTTCACTTGAGTGTGTGCTGTGTATGTGAATGTGTGTTCTGTGTGTGGGTGTGTATATGTGAGTGTGTGTGTGTGTGTGTGTCTGTGAAAGTGCTCTGTGTATCTTGTATTATGTGAGTGTAATGCATGTGTTTTTGAGTATTGCCAAACAAGTGAACTGAAGACGCAAGCTTGTGTAGCTATCCTAATAGCTAACAATAGACTTCAGACTAAAATTAATCAAAGGAGACGGAGGACATTTCATACTCATCAAAGGAAAAACCCACCAAGATGATGTCTCGATTCTGAACATCTATGCCCCAAATACAAGGACACCCACACTAGTAAAAGAAACATTAGTAAAGGTAAAATTACATATCAAACCCCACACATTAACAGTGGGAGACTCCAACAATCCACTCTCACCAATTGATAGGTCATACAAACAGAAGCTAAACAGAGAAATAAAAAAACTAACAGATTATCTACAGAACATTTCACCCAAACTGAAAAAGAAATCAGGGAAACAACACCCTTCACAATAGCCACAAACAACATAAAATATCTTAGTGTAACTCTAATCAAGGAAGTGAAGGGCCTATATGACAAGAACTTCCAGTCTTTGAAGAAAGAAATTGGAGGATATAATAGGAGATTGAGAGGTCTCTCATGCTCATCGATTGGTAGGACTAACATAGTAAAAATGGCCACCTTCCAAAAGCAATCTACAGATTCAATGCAATCCCCATCAAAATCCCAACATAATTCTTTAAAGAACAATGCTCAGCTTCATATAGAAACGCACACACGGAAAAAAAAAAAAAAACAGGATAGCTAAAAAAAATCCTGTACAATAAAAGAACTGCCATCCCTGATCTCAAGAGCTACTACAGAGCTATAGTAATAAAAACTGGTATTGGCATGAAAACAGAGATTCATCAATGGAATAAAATCGAGGACCCAGACATAAATTCACACACGTACGGATACTTTATTTTTGATAATAAAAAAAAGCCAAAACTATACAATAAAGAAAAGGAAGCATCTTCAACAAATGGTGCTAGCTTAACTGGGTGTTAGCATGCAGAAGAATGCAAATAGATCCATATCTGTCACCCTGTACAAACCTCAAGTCCAAGTGGATCAAGGCTCCATCGTCAGACCAGATACACCGAACCTGGTATAAGAGGGAGTGGGCAATAACACTGCACGCATGGGCACTGGAGACCACTTCCTGAATAGAACACCAGTAGCACAGACACTCAGAACAGCAATCAATAAATGGGACCTTCTGAAACTGGGATGCTTCTTTCTGTGAGGCAAAGATCAGTGGCAATAGGGCAAAATGGGGGGAAAACCTCGTCAACCTCACATCAGACAGAGGGATGATTTCCAAAATAATTATAAAGAATCAAGAAACTAGACATAAAAAAACAAATTAATTAAAAACGGGGTGCAGATCTAAACAGAATTCTCAATAAAAGAATCTTAAATGTCAGAGAAACTCTAAAAGAAATGTTCATCATCCTTAGCCATTAGTGAAATGCAAATCAAAACAACTCCGAGATTCCATCGTAAACCTGTCAGAATGAATAAGATCAAAGCCACAAGCCAGGCAGTGGGGGCACACGCCTTTAATCCCAGCACTGGGGGGGGGGGGGCAGAGGTAGAGGTAGGCGGATCTCTGTGAGTTCAAGACCAGCCTGGTCTGTAAGAGCTAGCTCCAGGACAGCCTCCAAAACCGCAGAGAAACCCTGTCTCGAAAAAACCAAAAAAAAAAAAAAAAACCAAAAAACAAAACCCCACAAATGACAGCTTATGCTGGAGAGGATGTGGAGAAAGGGGAACACTCCTCCATTGCTGGTGGGAGTACAAACTTGTACAGCCACTTTGGAAATCAGTATGGTGGTTCCTCAGAAAACTGGGAATCAGTCTACCTCAAGACCCAGCAATATGGCACCTGGGCATACACCCAAAGGATGTTCAATCATACCGTGAGGACACTTGCTCAACTATGTTTGTAGCAGCTTTATTTGTAACAGCCTTCTTCAGCTAGAAAGGACACCCTTAATAAGAAGGCAAGGAGACCCTATGTCCACATGAGACCCTAAAAATCACACAGTTCTAAGGAAGGAAGGAAGGAAGGAAGGAAAGAAGGAAATCACTCCCATCCTTAGTGAAACTAGTCCTCACTCCACAATCTCAAGAAAGATTTTCCTGAAAAATCTCATTCCACGTGTTGAATGAAGCAGACAGGCCTGAGATCCCCCGACACCGAGTGACGGTTAAGACGTGGCCATGAATCCTATCTGATCCCAACATGACTGGCAGACATCCTGCCCTGTTTTGAAATCCATAGACTTATAGCACATTAGTGATGACAGTATGCACTCTCGTATTTTCAGGTGCAGGCAGAAACTTCTGGTACTTTGCCAGGCCTTTGTTGCTTTTAAGGTCCAGATAGGGAGCAGATCCTGTCTTCACAGCGGGAGCTCTGGGAAGGGCTGTTTAAAGAAACCACAGTAGAATTTGCAGGTGACCCAGAAGTATCTCTGTTGGTTTACACCCAAAGAAGACGCACAGCATAAGTGTAGAGACCTGTCGCACGACACATGGAATAAGTACTGAAAGGGCACTGTATTAGGGTTTTCTAAAGTAAATTTCACTAGCTCTTGCCACAGATTGTGTGTGTGTGTTCTATAGTTGATATTGGAAACTTAAAAATAATAAAATTTTATTTTAGAAATTAATTCAAGGGCGTAAAAGTTCACACCTTTAATCCCAGCAAGCTGGAGGCTGGAGCAGGAGGATTACCATGACTTGTAGAATAGCTGGGCAACATAGCAAGTGTGCCAGGACAACCTGGGCCGCAGAGTAAGAGCCAAACAAAATCAGGGACATGAGCTAAATAATAGTGCAGTAGGCCTATGGCAGTAAACTCCGGCAATATTTTATATCGAGAACCCTCTTCGTTTCTGTTAGGCTATTGCCTGGTACACCCCAATCCACTGGAAGCAAGCGTGGGAGAAGTTAGAGACTGATATTGAATTTGAGAGGTGTTCAGTAGTGATTCCAACACTGAAAGGCCATATGTTCAGGTGGACGACATCGACGTCTTCCATAAATAAGGAAAAGCAGGAGCCAACCAAGAAAGAGCCCTCCCAGCAGTGTCAGATACAGCCCGTCTGCCCTGCCCTTGTGAGGTAAACCATGCTTCATTTTCTCTATCCATGGAGTCCGTTCCCGCCAGTGAGCCAGCGTGTGGGAAGGCCTGGGAGCAGATGTGTGCCCATCAATCAATCAATCAATCAATGGGCTGTGGCTCCAGTACAAAACGCAGGAGAGCAGGCGTCTACCCACAGGCCTTGGAGGGTGCCATGAGGCCCCGGACCCCTTCACTTTTCCTTGCATTGCTTGCTGTGTGAGGCAAAGCAACTGTAGAGAGGAGGGAAGGTGGAAACAGAAGCGTGCCTAAAAATGTTATCCTCAAGCTAGCTGAGGACAGAGCAAATGCTTGTGACATAGTAAATGCTCTGCCTGCAAGACCAGAAAAGACATGCTATTTGGTTTTTTTTTTTTTTTTTTTTTGTTTTGTTTTTTTTATTGTTATCGTTTAATTTTATTTTGTGTGTGTGGGTGTTTTGCCTGCATGCATGCAGTACCCACAGAGGCCAGAAGAGGGCGTCTGGGAGCTGGAGTTACAGGTGGCTAAAGGCCACCATGTGGGGTCCTGTGGAAGAGCAGCCAGTGCTCGCTCTTGGTTTTTTAAATAGGCTTTCTCACGAATTGCACTTCCAATACCGACGCTACTGCATAAAACACCTTTAGATTTCACATTGGTCTTTCTCTTGTTACAGAAGAAAGGAAATCTCTCCAACCGTTTTACCCAATAGGAGTCCTTGGTGCCGCAGTCCCCACACCCCTCCACATCCCTACTGCTCTCTCATTGAATCACGTGACTCAGACATTCCTGAAAGCAGGTTGGGTATGCAGCTGAAATCTCAGCCAGCCAAGCCGCAACCAGCCCCAGGTAAGCCAAAAGCATACATGGTTCCAGCACAGAGGAGGCAGAGGGTGTGTGTGTGTGTGTGTGTGTGTGTGTGTGTGTGTGTGTGTGTGTGTGTGTGTTTCTGGGGAGATGGCTTAGTGAGTAAATGCTTGCCATGTAGACATGGGGTTGCTCTCCATAATCAAACACTGGCAAAACCTAGTAATTCTCAATTGTCAGATATGCCTAAGGAGCTTTCCCTGTTGACCTAGAATGCTCTGCCTGGTTGTTTTATGTTGGTCTTTTGAGATTAAGTCTCACTCTGTCACCCGGGCAGGCCTGGAATTACTATGTAGCCAGCTCAGCCTTGAACTCTGGTCCGAGGGGGTCTCACCTCTGCCCTGTGCTGAGATTGAAGCACGCATCGCCACACCAGCCCACACTTGGAACATTTGCTTTCTTATTTTTCACTTGTCAGCTATAGCGTGCGCTCTCATCTGTGACGTAGAAGTATTCTGTGCTCAGTGCCATTCAATTCGCCACTTCTCAGTTAGATACGCCGGTTCCCGTGTAAACATGTATGCACAGTATGTCCTTCAGCCCCACTCCAGTACATACTCATCCCTCCTGGGTTCAAGGTTCATGCACACATTTAACAAACATCAAATTTGACCAACCACGTAATAAGACACTCAGAAATAAAATACTAACAGTGTACATTATCATTATGGCTTAAAGAGGCAGTGTGGTGCCACACGGGACATTCACACCGCATATGGTATTTTACACGCACTGCACACGTGGTCAAAGTGTGGCTACACAGAAGGAAGGTGTGGGTTCCTCTTCTGTCCACGCGTTTCCCTGTGCGTGAGTGTAGAAACCACTAGCAGCATAGTATTATATAATAAATCCTCTGCTTTAAAAATGTTAATTCAGGAGGCCGATCAGGCAAGTTACGAGTTCAAAGCCTGACTGCACCACACAGCTAGTGGGAGCAACTTGGTGTGATCGCCATAAGCACATAAAAGTAAACAGTGGACTGGAGATGCGGCTCAGTGCTGAGCACATAAGCTCATCAGCTTACTGCTTGTACACACACGCCTTCCATAGTTAGATTCTTCTCTCGGTTTTTATTACATTTTATGTATGTCTCCTTTTCAACTACTCACTGTTAACTTGGACTTCACAGTACTTCCTTCAAGTCCCCATTAAACACTGACTTCAAACCACAGATCTCTTCGAATTAAAGGAAACCCCAATACCGTTAACAAATGCTAACCCTTTTCTGTGAAAAGGTGACCCTTGGAACATCGACCTGAACTCCTGCCCTTTTTATATTTAGAGACCAAGAAGAAGAAATCAAAGTCAGAAGAAAATAGAAAACAACTCAGTCAAAGTAAGTAACTGTTGTAAACTTGCTTTCTCCATATGAAAATGACACTTCAAATAATTGTAAAAAATGTTTGAGGGTCTCGCTTTATGACCAAAGCTGGCCTCAAACTTATGTTAATCCTCTTGCCTCAGCCTCCTAATGTAATAAGGTGTTTGGAATACCTCAGAAAATTGATGACTCTTTTTTTCCTCTCTTTGTTTTTTGTTGTTGTTGTTTTGGTTTTGGGAGTTTTGGGGGGGTTGTTTGTTTTTGTTTTTTTAAGATAGGATCTGGCAACATAGCTCTGGCTGGCCTGGAACTTGCTGTGTAGAATATGCTGGCCTCCAAGTCACAAAGATCCACCTGCCTCCGCCTCCTGAGTGGTGAGATTAAAGTTGTGCACACCAATGCCTGGCAACACAACTGTCTTCTCTAATTTTCCAACAGACATTTCTGTCGCTTTCAGATCCATCAGGTTTTTGCCTTCTTGTTAAACAACACACTTTCTGGGAATGAGAAATAATTTGCCTCAGAAATCTAGAGTCAGAACTCTACATACATATAAACCAACAGGATTCATTCTGTGTGAGCAATGCACCATTAGTTGTATACCAGAAACTCCTCTAGCGTAAGAACCTGTGGGGCTCCGTACTGGGACATTTTAATGATACTGAGGGGCATTGGGGTGGTGTCAAGGACAATGGCGGCCCCATCGGCTCCGGTGGTGAATCTCCGTCTAGAGTTAGTGGAGCTGTTTGGGAAGGATTAGGAGCTGTGACTCTGTTGGAGGCGGTGTGTCACTAGCTTAGAAGTTCCTACAGCCCACGCCAGACCCAGCTAGCTCTGCCTCACGGTTTTCTCGAGCTGACCCAGTGCTGGCTGCCCACCGTGCTCCCCGCTGTGACTGGCATGGATTCTAACCCTGTGGCGCTGTAAACCCAAATAAACACTTCTTTTGTAAACTGTCGTGGTTGTGGTTTCTGATCACAGCAACAGAACAGCATCCAAGCCGGGCGGTTTCCGTGGTTTTGCGGGGTTTCCCCGAAGGCACCCCATGTCTTTCTGCAGCTCGCGTCTACACACATTGAGTCTCCTGCTTCTGTGCTGTGCACCGTCCCTTGACTTGAGAGCAGAAACACGGCACCCTGGCCCCAGCCTGTGAGTGCTCAGGTCTGTGTGTCAGACCTGGCAGTCTGCCGTCCCCTGCAGTCCCTGCATGTGTCCCAGAGACCGGGACTCCTGTCTGCCCTGGGGTCTGCTTCCGCCACACTTGCCTTAGTCCTGAGTTCTGTAGTTGAAATGCAAAGCCTGGGGTCTGAGATGCCCAGATCTCACATCCAGTGTTACTGACTGGATAGGAACAGTTGCCGATTATTGAGAGAAACATGAGCAAGTTCAAGTTGTGCCCCAGGGCCTTGGCCAATAGCGTTCCCACATGACAAGGGTGCATTGCTGGCAAAGCTGCCTTCACCCAGCCCTTGGCTCAACCATGTGGGGCCGTTGAGTGATCTGGCAGAGATTCAGAGACCCTGAGGAGACTCTTATCTTTCAGTCTGACCATCAGACTATGGAAACATTGGACCCCAGAGAGATGAGAGTCTCCTAGGAATCTCACTAAGGAGAAGGGAGAGGCAGCAGCCAGGGCAATCTTACCTCTGGGAAAGATACTTGAGGAAGCTCTGACAAATTGTGAGACCCCTCCCCCGTGAGACTGGGTCCCAGGTGGGCGGGCGGGCGGGACCACATCTCTCTCGACCAGGGCTGCTTAGATACGCATATGCCCGGCCCTCCCTTGAAACTGGCCTCACTTTGTGATCCTGAAGGACTCTGAGGGATGTCACTGCATCTCTTCCCGTTGTGGTCACATTGAACAGCCCTCCTTCCTCTGATCCCCACTGTTAATCTGGCTTTTTATTTCTGGCTATTGAGTATGGGTGGCTGGGCCTGACTCGGGGCACCGGGCTGTGCCTCCGCCTTGATAACAGGGCTGAGGGATATATAGGCGGGCGTGTCGCAGAATGCTGCAGAAACTGCTTGTCACAAGCCAGAGAAGTATGTGATGGTCATTTTTCAAAGACAAGTCTTTGCCTGAGACACAGGAGTGATCCTGTGCCAAGGGAGGTGGGCTCCGGAGGGAGACTGAGAGCTGAGTGTTGTGCAGTCATGGGGACAGCCTGGGGACAGCCTGGGGACAGCCTGGGGACAGCCTGGGGACAGCCTGGGGACAGCCTGGGGACAGCCTGGGGACAGCCTGGGGACAGCCTGGGGACAGCCTGGGGACAGCCTGGGGACAGCCTGGGGACAGCCTGGGGACAGCCTGGGGACAGCCTCGGAGCACTGCTCACAAAGGATAATTAATTTAATTGTCAACAGCTGTTCCTGGGTCTGTGCCTCTAAATGAGGAGGTAGACACTGACAGCTGCCCGGCTCTGCCCCCGCGGGCTGAGACGCTCTGCGAAGATTCTGGTCGGGGTCTGGAGACAGGAGGGCTTCTTTGGGAAAATGGAAAATGTGACCAAAACCGTTTCTCCTCTCTTCGCTGTAGGAAGAGTGGAGGGACGACTTGTTCCTGACTTTGTTAGTGAATCATTTGAGGGGAGCAGCATCTGATATTTAGCCCACTCTGTCAAAAAGGAACCAGAGACAACCCAAACGAGACACACAGTGGGCCAGCCTAAGTGCACACTGATTGCCCGTCAGGTTGTCTTGACTCTTACTATCAATGCTTTTTTTTTTTTTTTTTTCTCATCGGGGCAACATGACAGTCTTGAAACTTTAAGAATAACCATCTAGACAGCTGAAAATGTAATTACTAGGAATTGTCTAATCAACCCTGATGGAGCCAGTGAGCCTACTGACTTGGGGGTCAGCAAACAGCCCCATCTGGTCGGTCACAGCACCCACACACATACGCTGAAGGCAGCGACTTTACAGCCTGGAACTCAAAGCAAGGGATGAGTGGTTGAGTCTTAGTCATCTCCATTTCATCCTGATCTTTATTCTGAGCTGCTGTCTAAACAGACTCAGCGTCAGTAGCTAGCCATTGTCCATCACCATGGAGAGGAACGTAACTACAAAGCATTGTGTGTCATGGTCCAGCATCACCCAGGGTCTGAGCTAAGTCTGTGGCTCCGGTTTCCACCAGGGACTGCGTGGATACCCAGGGTCTGGACTGTTACCTGAGGCCACGTCAGTGTCCACAGGTAGTGTGTTGTTGCCACCAGGACCATACTGACCTGGGTAGCCTATGTTGCCACCAGGACCATGGTAATGTCTAGGCCCAAGCTACTGCTGAGGGCCATGTCTGGGTCCATGGTCCTGCATCTGTGGTCTGTGATGATGTCCATGGCCTGTGTTGCTATAGGAGGTCATAGTAACCATTGGTGTTAAAATCCAAGAGGGCCACGCTGAACCAGCCCTGCCCCTCACTGGATAGCTGGCCCTATCCCCAACTGTATCAAAAGAGTTGGCCACGCCCCCTCACCATGGGCGTGGGAGAGCTGGTTCTGCCCATTACCTGAGGGAGTGGTTCAGAGGCCTGGACCAGCCAGCTCAGCTGCCACCCAGACCCTCATCCTGGGCCTAGAGTCGTCCCACCCTAGTGACCGGTCCTTTGGAATGGTAACCACAGGCCCCGTGACTCAGCCAACAGCAGGGTATCCAAGAGGAGTTTGGGCTGTGTTCTAGTGATGATGGTGTGCCAGGGGCCTTGAACAAGACCGATGACTCACGCAGTGGACATCTTGTGAGTGGAGCAGAGTGACACACCACAGCACCCAGTGCCACCAGTATTATTGAAGAGGTGTTGGAAAGACAGAGGAGCCAGGTGGTCTTTTGTTTGGGTTTTGATGTTGTTTTTAACTGATTTGGGGGGGTTGTGCTGGGGGGGGATGATGCATGGGTGGGGGAGGATATGGAGGGACTAGGATATGAGCAGGATTGGAATCAATAATCATTATATACAGAAAGAACAGTGTGTTTGTGTATGTGATGAATGCGTGTGTGTGTATGTGTAATGCATGTGAGTGTGTGTTGTGATGAATGTAGGTGTGTGTGTATGTGTGTGTGATGGATGCATGTGTGTGTGTGTGATGGATGCATGTGAATGTATGTGTGTGAGAGATGAATGCATGTGAGTGTGTATAATGCATGTGAATGTGTGTGTATGTCTCTGTGATAAATGCATGTGAAGGTGTGTGTGTGATGAATGCATGTGAATACAGGTGTATCCATGTGAAGCTAGAAGTCTAACATCTTCAATAACACCCCTTATTTATTTTTTTATTTACTTATTTATTTTTTGCAAGTGATTTCCAAAAGATGTAAGAAATTACAGAAACAGCTGGATACCTGAATAGTCACCCAAAGTCTCTCTGCAATGTTGGGGCTATAGGCCTAGACTATCTGTCAGACCATTTGGGAATTTGATTTTAAAATAGGATCCATGTTCAACTGCAAAGAAGGGTACAATTCCCTGAGTGTTTTGTTTTGTTTTTGTTTGATTTTCATTTTATTTTGCATTCCATCATTTTTTAAATTGTGGTTAGCTTTTATGTCCATTTATTTGTCACTTATTGAACTAACATGATTTATCATTTGTCATTTTGCTACAAGTAAATGTTTTGAGGAAATAACAGTATAAAAAGCAAGTTGCTTTAGAAAAATTCAGAGATTATTTTCTGGATACACAGTGAGAAATATACTTAAATGTCTTGAAATTTTAAAAAAATGATTTGAGAATCTAATAATATTATAATGCTAGTTCTGGTGGGATAGCCATTTTGTAAATACTGTTTTTGTTCTGTTTTGTTTTGAAATCCAGTAAGAGTCATTTAAATTTAGATTTAATTTTATTACCATGTTCAAAGTCCTTATAAAATGAATTCCAGTCTAATCACCAGCTAATGGCATCTCCCAACCCATACTCCTTACAACCAGCCCTCAAAGGGACTGCACTTAACATCAAATTACCCAGATACACCTTGCCCTAATCCTCTAGGGGGATGCTACATATGGGTGTGAAAATGGATTCTATTCATATGTCTGTGACGTGGAGGTGTGTGTGTGTCTGTATGTGCACGTGTGTGCGTGTGTGTGCATGCGTGAGTGTGTGTGTGTGCGCGCGTGCGTGTGTTTGCGTGTGTGTGGCCCCTAGGTAGGGAACATTCCTCAGATGACCTCTACCTTATTTTGGCAGCAGGGCCTTGCAGTCAAATCCAGAGCTCACTGGTTCAGCTAGTCTGGCCTACTGGCTGCTCAGGAAAAGCGTCCACCCCCACCCAACCCTTCGCCTTAGCCACATGCCACACGTGGACTCTCGATGACAGGATGATGGCTGCCCGGTTTTTGTTTTTCCTGGGTAGTCTCATGTGTTATTTGAAAGCCGCTCCTTCTGTCCTCCCTGTCTCCACAGCACATGTATGAAGCTCTTCTTTGCAGGTCTGGGAGGGTCCAGTCCCAGCACTGGCGTGCTCCATCCTCCCTTCCCCATTTGTTTCCTTTGGCAGACACTGGACTGAACCTGGCTGTACTCAGCCTTAGTGGTGGCAGTAGCTGACATTAGCAGCCACATCCTAAATGCGCCTGGCAAATGGCTTCGCCACCATCCTGATGGACTGTCACACTGGGCGCTCATAGTTTAGCCTAGCTCATCTACAGGGACACGAGACCGTGTGTTGCAGCTGTAGCTTTTAAAGGCCTCCCTCCCTCGCCTGAGTCGTAAATGTCTCTGCACACCTGCTATGGTTTTAATGATTGAGAGCTGAGCGCTCAAAGCCTCCATATCTGAGCCCAGGGGACCTGTAACCAAAAGAATATAATCAGATCCTTGACAGCATCTCTCAGGCGCCTCTGGAGGCACACGGACTCCCTTCTAGTTAGCGTTCTAACGGCGACAGTGACTCGGCTGCACTGATCCCGTCCGTCCTTGGGACGTGAGGAGAGGGGCTCGGCCTTGGCAGCTTACTCCCATATCAGTGTCCCTGCTGATAAATGCAGAGCAAAGGAGGTGGCTGATGACAGCCGAGGTGACAGAAGGTGGTTTTAACCTTCAGAGTCTCCATTCAAATGGCGCTGGATGTAAAGGGCTCAGTGTCGTTGACTAAAGGGGCGGAAGCATTTAAGAACTGTACTCTCTGTCTTCATTGTTAGCTTCACCAAGGAGGCTGTCACCCCAGCCCAACACCATTCCCCTGCCGTGGTTTGCTTTGGTTGGGCTTTCAAGAGGGTTTTTCTGTGCTGCCCTGGGACTCGCTCTGTACACCAGGCTGGCCTCAGACTCGTAGAGATCCCCCTGCCTCTGCCTCCCAAGTGCTGGGAGACCTGGGCCACCATGCCCAGGAAACCAGCACTGAACTCTTAAGGCAAATGCCCTCATTGTCCAGGTAATAGCAAACGAGATTGTCTGTGTGTTGGACACAGGACTGTATTCAGCTTACAGAGTGAATGGGGAGGGGGATGGATGGGTCTTTGAGTGGGTAGAGCGCTTGCAGAGGACCTGGGTACAGTTCCCAGCACCCACGTGGCAGCTCACAGCTGTCTGTAGCTCCAGTTCCAGGGCATCAGACACCTTCTGCCTCCACAGGCACCCCCTGTACAGGCACACATACATACATGCAGGCAAACACCCTGTATGTGTATGTATGTATGTACATGGAGTATATTTGTTATCTGTGCACTCTGCTCGTCTACTAGAGTTTGCAGCGATGGTGGCTGCCACCACCTCACAGTAGTGTTGTGGCCTTAGATCAGTAGATGCGTCCATAGAGGGACAAAGATAAAAACACAACAGATTTACTGAAGAAAGGTTATTCGTGGAAGTTACCCTTCCACACTGGCTACAGATGTATTTGTTTTCTTCGCTTTATCGCGTGCATCCTTTGTGGTTTCTTACGAGCATTTGAAAAGCCGAGGACCACTCCAGGTGAGGGCAAAGACTGACGGTAAAATCTGTACGCCCATCGCGGTGTTTACCAGCCTGGCGCAGCAGCTCCGATGCATGCCGTCACCCTGATTGTGTGGCCGTGGGCTGATGTGCGGAGGGCAGCTTCCATCCCTGCACAAGTGTGTTTGCACGTGTTGGAGGCCCAAGGAAACATGGAGAATCTGCAAAGTGTGGGTTCTGCAGGGGCCCGTGCAGGCTCAGACCTGTGTGTCTGAATAAGAAGCCACAGCTCTGCTTCCACTGAGAGGACAGGGCCAGCAATCCTGCTGCCTTCCCCCAGGGTCAGTGTTGCTGAAGAGCAGCTTCCTCTCCCACCCTGCCCCTCCCCTTGTCCCGGCCAGGGTGCCTTCTGTGAGCACCCATAAAGCAGCCACTCCACTGGCAAGGTTACCTTGTCATCAGAGGACAGTTTTACAGAGCCCCACCCCACCCCCCATTCCCTTCCCTTGAGGACTGGGGACAGGCCAGTGCTTTCTGGCAAAAAGCCAGTCATGGCTCTCCAGGTCTGGGCTGAGAAAAGCGGCTACTCCTGAAGCCAGCTCTGCCAGTTGCCCAGCGTCTGGGAAAGCTTCCCTCTGCCAGCAGCCTCAGTGTGTGTCCTCTGGTGGTGGTGGCTTCTTGCCACCCTCTCCTGGGCCAGGGTCATCCCAAACTCAATTGAAGTTAATTAGATGTGCCTAAAAGTAGGGATTTTCTGAGGAAATGAACTTAAAACTACTGTGAATTTCTTTTAAACTTTATGTTTGTCATTTAGATTTCAGCAGGGTTTCTATTTCATATCCCTAAACACGGCCCTTCACACGAAGCAGCGCTGTGTCTGTCGGTACTCCTTACTCTCCCTCCCCATATATTTGAGAGACGGAAAAGGAAGGGAGGGAGGACGACCCTAGCAGTGAACCCAGCGCCCTCGCTGAGCTTGCGGTCACTGGGGAAGCCGTTTCCCTTGTCTAGCGCTGGGCACCTCTCACTCTGCAACCTGGAGGTGAGCTAGATTTACAGACCCGAGCTTATCAGGGTAAGAAGGAAGGGAGGGAGACCCAGCCCAGAAGTGCCTGCCTGTATAACACACACACTCACACACTCACACACATGCTACACACACTCACATACATACACACATGCTATACACACATGCTACACACACATGCTACACACACTCACATACACACATACACACAATCACACACATGCTACACACACATACACACATACACACACTCAATCACACACATGCTACACACACACACTCACACGCTACACTCACACACACATACATACACACATACTCACACACACTCACACACACATGCTACACACACTCACATACATACACACATACACATACTCACACACATGCTACACACACATACATACACACTCACACACAATGCTACACACACACTCACACATACATACACACATACACACTCACATGCTACACATACTCACATACACACGCTACACACACTCACACACACACATATACACATACACACACTCACACTCACATACACACATACTCACACTCACATACATGCTACACACACTCACATGCTACACACGCACATACATACACACATACACACACATTCACACACACATGCTACACACACTCACATACACACACACACACACACACACACACACACACACACACTGCTGTCCTCAAGTGAGGGGCTGTAGCTCTATCAGAGCCAAGGAGCAGGCTTGATTCCTGCGTTTTACCCTGACCTCTTAGAAGAACCAAGTCTACACTCCCGAGTTTCCAAGGATTAGCTAGTACTTGAGGTGTCAGTACTGCCTTCCTCCTCATCCTCTTCCTCCTCATCCTCTTCCTCCTCCCTTCTCTCCCTCCTCCCCTTCTTCCTCCCTCCCCCCCCTTCTTTGCCTGGGTCTCACTATGTAGCCCGGGATAAACTGGCCTGATACCCTGCCAGGTAGCTCCGTCTGGCCTTGCCCTTGGGATCCTCCTGCCTCTGTCTGTTGGGTCTGGGATTCGGGAGAGAATCCCCGTGCTAATTAAAACACTTTTGTGCTATCCTTTCGTCCCCTCTCAGACCCTTAAGTGCTGTTATTTATTTATTTATTTAGATCACTGCATCATCTCCCATTCCTCGCTCCAAACCCTCCCATGTACTCCAACTCTCTTCCAGATTCATGGTGGCTGCTTTTTTAAATTGCTGTTACATAAATGCATGCCGACAGCCTGCTTGTGTGGTCTGTGTAATGTTACTGTGTGTGTGTTTTCAGGGCTGATGGCGCGGGACATCCAGGGCAGCGCTCTTCCCTGGGGAAGACCTTCTGCCCTCCCAACACTCCTTAGTGCCAGCAGTTCTTTGTTTAAGGCTGAAGCCTCTCGAGCTTCCCCTGTCCCCATCAGCCTCCTGTTGCTGCCATCCCTGTTCAGGCCGTGTTTAGGCAGCCATGGTGGTGAGACTCCACGGTTTTAACTTCTGGCATTTCTAAGAGACATAATCAAACGGCAAACTTCCTGTTCCTGTCTCTCACGATCTTTGCACTCTCTCCACTGTGGCCCCTGATCCTTGGGTTGGGAGTTGTATCGCTGATATGTTATACCTGTTGGGCCTGGGTACAACACAATCTCTTGTTCTGTGCATTTGATCAGTTGTGGTTCTCTGCATTGGTCTTCATCTGTTGTAAAGATAAATTTCCTTGGCAAGGGTGAGAACCAACTTGTAGCTGAACATTTGGAGGCTTTCACTTAATTTTTTTTTTAATGTATTCTAGTGGAATTGCTCTAGAGGCAACATCACAAGCTTCCTTCCTTAGACAGAGGCGGGGCCTGGGCCAGCCCTGGCATTGAATGGCCACCTCTTGTCCTCCCTGGTGAGGTTCATAGTCCCTGCCTAGGGTTAGGAAAATGGAAAAATAAATGACATTCAACTTTGGGCAGGTGAGATCAGCATCACTTTATCAGACAGATCCACACCTTGGAGAGAAGGATGTATCAGACTTCTACAGGGCCCACTGGAGTATTAGACTCAGGAACAATGGCGACCGTGGAGACCGTGGATGTGATGATGGGCAGGAGCTAGCTCTGGTCCCCTCAATGAGGAGGTCTGCCGGAGCTGGGGACTGAACCTCTGAGCAGGGGTGGGGGTGGGGAGGGAATGTTCCGCTGGACAGTCCGAGGCATCCCCCAGCGTTACCAGCTGTCGAGGCAGAACTTAGGCGTGGCATTGAGAAGGAGAGTCTAGCAGATGGCTTCTGGCACACAGCTAGATGTCAGTAAGAGGTAAGGAACTGAGAGGCACAGTCTGTCACACAAGCCTCGATGCTCTTCTTCCAAGCCAGAAATAGACTGTGGCATCAAAAGCCTTCCATACCAGCAAAGCTGTTCCCAAGCTTCCAAATGCACAACCGTTAGCCCACAGTGCCACGACCGTTAGTCCATGGTGCCATGTTTCTTTTGCAAGATTCTGCAGGCGTTAATTCATCTTCTGCTAAGCCAGCACAATAATTCGGAGGAAAATACATCTTTAGGATCTTACAACACGCCTCTGTGGGAAGCATGTGAGCGATGAGGCCCACGTCAGTCTGCCGTCATGACCAGCTGCCACAGTGAACATGAGAATCTGCAGGGAGTTCATCCATACCGGCCTTAATTTATTTTTCCAGCTTGGGGACATATTATTATTCTCCATGTATTAAAATTTCACCAATAAATGGGAAATTTAAATTCTTAAGATCGTAGTAGCTGATGTCTCCAGACTTCCTAAGGAGAGATGAGGAGGAGAGGCTACAGTATGTCGGTGGACATGGGAGAGTAAGGGAGGGGACATTTGTCTCTGGCATATTCAACTGTAGTGAGATAATCCACCCTGCCCGAACCTGTTGCACTGACCACACTCTTCGGGGGAAGCTAGGTCTGGGGTCTCGGACCCCAGCTCGCTGTCTTTCTTCCTGGCCGGGTTGCTGATAGCATGCAGGTGGTGTCCTTGGAGCAGGAACCCATGGCGATCATCTGTTTCAGGTGTGATTTCTCCCAGAATAAACATCATTCAACCTATACTGTGTCCCAGTGCATCTTATTTCCCATGCGATATTCAACACATCATGTGACTGTTTTAATCTTCACAATGATTTAAGAAGGATTATTTTTCTATTCTGCAGATGAAAAAGTTGGCCCAAGAGTATCTGGTAACCACTACATGAAAACAGCCAGTTAACCAGGCCCAAAATGCGAGGGGTTGCCCTGCCCACCCACGCTCCTGCCCGCCTGCGGTCACTTCCTGCTGATTATTGTGTGTCTGTTCGTCCTGCTGGCACCAGACTCGTCTCTTCAGCATTCCAACACAGATGGAAGATGAGCAGCTGCCAGGAACCTTCTCGTCCTTCAGCACCAGATCAGTATGGCAGAGGCCTCCAGCTTCAGAAACTCATCAGTGTGCAGACAGCCATCATCATGGGACTACCCAGCCTCTGTCAGGTAAGCCAACCTAGGGAATTCTCACAAATGTAAGTGTGTGTGTGGTTTTTCTTTTTATTCACAGAATGCGCATGCATTCACCTGGCCCTGTTCCTCTAGAATGCTTTCTGGCCTAACAGAGAAAGCCCCGAGGCCACAGAGGTCTTATTCCCAGGTTAAAGGAATATCCATAGCATCAGGTGTCTACATTTCCAACACCTGTCTGTCTTTCCAGGTCAAGTTCACCTGTCACCACGCTGTTACCACACAGCAAGAAAGGGGGCAAGTGTCCGGACAATGGAGAGTTGACAGTTGATACATAACAAGCAAGGCTTGTCATCTCCAGTCAAAGCCAGCCTGGGTTACAGAATGAGACCCTGTCACTAAAACAAACAGCACGTGCACACACACACATGCACACGCTTATGCATGCATGCACACTTGTGCACACACATGCATGCACACACTCATGCATGCACGCACACACACATGTCTGCATCCTATGAGGGCCTGGTCAGTTGTGTGACCCACCCAGCTGTCTCTGCAGCCATCTGGAACTGAGTTTCAGGGTTGAGAGAGTGGGGAGCTATGATCCGTCCTCTTTCTGTCGGGCACACAGTGCAGAGCACTAACCATCCTGCACTTCCTGGCTCTGTTTCCTGAGCCACTGGAGCAGCTTCCCCTGTCCCCATCTTGTCCCTGAATCTCCTCGGAGTCCAGAAATGGAAGTGGGACCCAAGGCCTTCCTGAGATACTGAATGTGATAGCCATGCATGATTTGGTCCTCGCCCTTGACAGACAGATACCAAGTGGTGGCAGAAGTCAGGGGTTCCTCGATGGACAACTAAGTCACCATAGCCAAGGGGGAGGTGGGATGAAGGGAAGAGGGAAGTCCAGGGAGATTTGTGGAGGTGCCTGGAGCACACAGGGCCTACCCAAAACCCTCTGCCCCGCCGACCTTGCAGATAGTAGGGTGGATGTGGCAGGGACAGCTGTGAACTTGGTTGTTCTTCTCTGGGGCCCCTCACTAGCTCACCTTTTCACCTTCGGCAAAAATTTCTTGAAACTCAATTCTTATTTACACATTGAAAGAGTCTTGTGTTGCTGTTAATGCCAAGATGGTGTTGCCTCGACTTTAGTCCCCTCTGCGTAGCAGTTGGTATTCACAGCTGCATCACCAGATGTGCATTGCCAGGTGGTGTCTAAAGATGTGCATCTACAGGTGTGCTCTACAGGTGTGTGTCTACAGGTGTGCGTCGCCAGGTGTGCTCTACAGGTGTGCATCGCCAGGTGTGCTCTACAGGTGTGCATCACCAGGTGTGCATCTACAGGTTTGCTCTACAGGTGTGTGTCTACAGGTGTGCTATACAGGTGTGCATCTACAGGTGTGCGTCGCCAGGTGTGCGTCTCTAGGTGTATGTCTATAGGTGTGCATCACTAGGTGTGCGTCTACAGGTGTGTGCCTCCAGGTGTGCGTCTACAGATGTGCATTTACAGGTGTGCATCTCCAGGTGTGTGTCTACAGATGTGTGTCTACAGGTGTGCTTTGTGAACACAGGAGACATACTCTTGCAGGGAACGGTGAAGAGCTCTCCCCTTCTGCAATTTTCTCCTTCAATTTTCCCCTTATCCACAAGGATCCTTTTATGTAATTACCCTAAATATTGGTTGTCTTCATTATGTATGACTTCCATCTTCATAAATAGGTATAGTTGCCTCTTGTTTGAGCCTAGCTTTCAAGCAACTCCTGAGAGAGCATCTTTTATGACAATTTTTCCATATAAAATTATCAAATTTCCTTTGGCTCCTCTTCTGAAGGGAAAAGAAGCAGAAGCCGTGCTGTTCAGTGTTCTGCCTGCCCCGGTGTAAACTGAACACAATTCCTAGCTCCACCTTGGATTATCCTCGTGACAGGAAAAATGCCTAACCTCTGTGGGCGCCCCTTCCTTCCTTATCCGATGCTCATGAGGATTGACCTCAACTCACCCCAGTTGGGATTTATTTTTTAACTCTGATGACATGTGTGTGATATGTACTCAAAGGAACCATATTCGTTTTGTGGTGGTTTGGGTTTAGGTTCTCTGAAACAGCATTTCACAAAGTACTGAAAGCTGACCTGGAATTTACTGTTTAGCTCAGACTGGCTTCAAAGTCTGATCCCCCTGCCACAGCCTCCTGGGTGCTGGAATTAGAGGTGTGTGCCACCACACCTGACTAGAAGCCATACTTGGAGGTTTTTTTTAGCTTTTCCTGGGCTAGCAGTAAGGCATATAGTACTCTCTTGAGACACTGGGCAGTGCCCAGTCAGCCTGTTGTCATGAAAGTTGAGTCATAGCCCACAGTGTAACAATGCTAACGTCCAATGCTGTCATTCCGGCAGACGATTGATGCCAACCATTTCCTCTTGCTTGCTTACCGTGCTGTGTAGGCGAGGCAAATGAGCATCTTCAATTTCTAATGCTTTCACATTACGATAGCTTTTTTGAGATGACCCCATCAAAAGTTGAGAACTATCTATTTATTTCCTGGGTGATGTCTAGAGCATTAAATGAAACAAGAAATTAAAGACTTACTCTGGTACCTAGCAGGTATAGATCACTAAGTAGGACTTGTAATCATGAGCATCTCATAGCACGTACTTAAACAAAACATATCCATTAAACAAAGGACTGAGAAAGAGTTGGTGCTTCTGAGAGCACAAGCTAATACTTCAGAAGATTGCACACCCATCCCAGAAAGTGGGGAGGACAGATGTAGAGGCAAGGGTAGAAACCAGCAACTATGGTGCTCAGTGGCGGCCTGAGACACCCTGCTTGAGGAAAAGCTTCCAGTATGAGTTGGATCTTGAAGGATGAGAGACAGGAATTTTCATGTCATGGGTGATGGCTTGAAAGTGGGAGTTTGGAGCCGAGTGAACAGTGTGTGTGGAGGAAAATATCCCCCAGGCAGCTGGCAAACAAGTTCTGTGGGTAGATGGTCAGACAGGATGCTTTTCTTCCCATTTTCCAAAATGTCATCTCTCAGTGCCTTATGCAGAGCATCTGATCAGCAGCCAAGGGCTTTGAAAATGTTTGGTTCTAGTGACTCAGCATCAGCATTAACTAATCAAATGCTGTGACTCAATTCCCTCCATGCTGGAGCTGCAATACAGAAAGGTGTGTGTGTGTGTGTGCGTGTGTGCGCCTGTGTGTCCGTGTGTGTGAGTGTGCCCCCATGTGTGTGTCTGTGCGCACATGTGTGTGCCTGTGTGCATGTGTGTGTGCCTGTGTGCATGTGTGTCCCTATGCATGTGTGTGTGCATGCGTGTGTGTGTGCACATGTGTGTGTGCAGATGTGCCCCCCCTCACCTGAGACTCACCATCTGCAGAGGAAAGAGCATTTGTTTAGTGTGGAGAGTTGCTGATTGTCCATTCTGTCAGGGAGCCGGTGGCAGCTGACAATGAAGTGACAGACACTAAGTGACAAAGGCCAAAGGAGGCAGAGAGTGAAACACTGAGCTTTTGGTTTTGGTTTTGGTTTTGGTTTTTTAGTGGTTGAACACAGGGCCTTGTGCGTACAGAAAAACACTACCTTGGGTGTGTCATGACATCTCCATATATTATATTGCCATTTAGTTATATGAACCCAAGGAATTATTATAAAAGCATGTTCCAATGACATTACTTCAAAATTTACAAAGCCCTGGAAGTATTTGTGAACACAATGATTCCTCTCAGGAATGGAGAGCTTGGGAGAAGCCATGTGGGAATGTCTCTCTCACTGGATCATGGGAGACGTCACACTGAATGTCTTTCTCATGCCATGTCATCGTTTACACTTAGGCTTTTCTGGAACGTGATCAAGTCACTGCTCAACAGTTAAGAGATCTAAAGCCCCAGACAAGCTCACTGCATTTTAAATAGTCAGGAAGATCAGTATGGAAAGTTGAATAAACATGGGAAACATCTTCCCTTGACACCAGGGGGTAACGCTCACGTATTCTCCCACAGCACGGAGTGTTGGTGAGGAGCTGAAGCAACTGAGCCAGAGTTACACACAGTGACTGGTAAACAGACGTTCCAGTGAAGAGTGTGTGTGCACATAAACTATGAATACATATTAGTGGTTTGTGAAATGTGCATTAGAAAACATAAGCAAGCTCGATAGTGTTCACACTGTGGGGGGAGGAGAGCAAGGGATGAGATGAGATGGTAAGTAGGCTCCGCTTTAAGTCTAAAAACAACGGAGTAGACTGCTGACAGTTGGGGCCGGAGGGTGGCCCAGCAGTGAGGAGCCTGTCCTCTGTCCTCTGTCCTCTTGTGGTGGACCCCAGTTTGCTTCCCAGGAGCCACACCCATGTCACAGGGCTCACATCTGCTTTCAACTCCAGCTTCAAGGAGGTAACCCTCTTCCAGCCTCTGCTGGCAGCTCCATTCAGTGGATATCCTCTCTCTCTCTCTCTCTCTCTCTCTCTCTCTCTCTCTCTCTCTCTCCCTTTGTCCCTCTCTCTCACGCACACACACATATATATGTTTAACTATGTGTGCACATATATGTATATGTGTGTGTGTGTATATATATATATATATATATATATATATATATACACACAATCTTTTAAAAGAATGCTGCCATTATGATTTAGCTGCACCATTGTATTTGTATTTTTAGCTAAAAATAGAATATTTTATCTGGCTTTGTAAGTTCAGTGTGAATGAAAACTACAATTCTGTTCCAAACAGAATGAAAGAGTGTATATTCCGAGCCAAAGTGAACTTTTATTTATAGGTCATGCAACAAAAGATACTAATAAATCAGGACATTAACCAGACAAAAGCATGGGGAAGTCAGGTAGGTGGTTTTTGGCAATGCTGAGACACTACATAGATTTCAGGTGCTGTCTGATGTGGTCTGCTATGTTAATATATTAATTTAACACGAAGAAATGGCTCAGCAGATAAAGGAGATTGCCACCAAGCCAATGACTTTAGTTCAGTCCCTGGAAAGAGAGACCCAGCTTGTACAAATTATCCTCTAATCTTTACAACTAGCTGTGGCACGTGCATGCATACATGCACCCAACATGCTTACATGTGCGCTCGTGCACGTGCACACACACACACACACACACACACACACACACACACATGCCCGCGTGCACGTAATTTAAAGTTAAGAAGAAGGAGGATGCCAGGTGTTTGTACCGTCACAGCCCTCTGTAGCCATAATCCCCAAATAAAACACTTCCCTTTATATGCTGCCTTAGTCATTGTGTCTTACCACAACTCAAAAAAGGTAACTCAGACACTTGGCCAGTGCAGAGCTTGGTGACAAATGGTTTTAGGAGATTAAAGGGAACTTGGGATGGTCCTGGCTATTAACCTGCAACACTCTTAACTATTCACAACCAGAGAGTTCTGGCAGGTCCTCAGCTCCAGCTGCGGCTCTCACAGTACCTTTCCACTTTTTAACCAGCAGAGGAATAAATTGATTCAAAAACACACTATTGACTTTTCCTAGTGAGAGGCAAAGAAATGCGTAGTCGCCCTATAACCACAGTTCTAGCATAAGAGCTGTAAGGTTGGCAGCTCCCACGGGCTAAGACTGGCCACACAAGCAGATGGTGAGGTGAGCCTTGGGGAAGCCTTCCAGAGACTCGAGGCATGGATGCCAGGGTCCAGAGATGAAAGCTCGCCTCTGGGGTTCTGACGCTTTGGGGCAGAGGTCTGCGGACTTGAGCAGTGCTCATCAAGGTGCACTGTTAGTCCATGTCAGGTCTGATTCTGTTAGGAAGTGCTTATTGCCCGAAGAGACAAGCTGGTCTCTGGAGATCGTTGTTCTGTCTGTCCAGACTACAGCCTCCACCTCATGGGCAACTGCCCTCACCTGGGGGTGATCCAGATCTGGGGCTTCTGGAAGCCAAGCCGACTGCTGGTGTAAGGTAGTGGCTTGTCTTGTTACTTCAGCACTGAAGAGGAAGGTGACAGCTCGCCGGTGTGTCTTGGTGACCACGTAGGGGTCAGGGGGCAGGAGCAGAGTGCAGGCAGGATTGCAGGTTTGCCCTGCATTTAGCTACCTCCATGGCACGAAGAGGGTTCTGGGTACTTTGTGGACCTCAGATAGAGAGGGTGGAAAGGATGAGGAGACCAGGAGGTAAACACTGGTCAGGCAGTTTTAGGTAGAAACATTCAAAGTGACCTTTTGACATTTGCCCTTGACATTTGTAAATTGACTGCCACAAACTGTGCTGTCTTCTCGTTCTGTGATCAGTGAGGGCCAAAGCCCTACTTCCCTCAGGCCCAGCAAGTCAGGCCTCACTATCAGTCCCGATACATCAACCAAAGAGAGTGACGGATAAAAACGCCGTGAGGAGAGTTAATCCATGTGCTGGGAAGAACAAACCGCAAGAAGGGTCCAGTGGCCCCAAATCCATCTTCCGGGGTTCTGACGTGAGGGTTAAGTAGAGGACACAGGCCAGTAGGTTACAAGAAAGGGCAGTCTCTGTTGTGGGCCTCCGTGTTGCCTGATGGTAGGTGTGGGTGGAAGCTAGGGGCTCTATTTGTACATTCCAAAAGGCGTACCTAATAGTCACAGGATGGATGTTAGGCCAGACTTAGAGGTGAGCTTAGAGGCCAGGCTTAGAGGGCTAAAAGCAGCTAGATAATTAGGCTCCTCACCTACAACATCTCTACCACCTAAGATCACAGTAGTTAATCAGCTTTGGAGTCTTCAACAGGGCATAGCTTTTGTCTGGGAACTTTAGTTTGCACCAGCATGGGCTCCTGGTGATTTTGAGGATAGCCTGAGCTACATAGAAAGACCCCCATCTCAAAAACACAGATAAAACAGCACACGCACACGCACGTACACACACACTCTGAAATGTGTGTTTTTTAACATAGGGTTTTCTTTCATGTTGACGGTCTGTGTAAAGTTGTCAGGGAGGGAAGCCGCACATTGGGTCACATGTTCTGACCCTGCACAGGTAGGCAGGCTTCCCATGTCTCTGCTGTAGACCTGCCCTTGGGTTCAGTGCAGACCCCTCCAAGGCAGCAGTCTTTATGCCAACAAATGCTTCGTCGCTGGTGTGGCCAGAGCAGCTCTCGTCAGAGTTTGGGGAAGGAAATATGTTTGACATAAAAATATATTTCATTATGTCGTTTATTCTCTGCTATGTTTACCATTTTTAATGGCTTAGCCTACCATTCTGTTAAATGTGTTTCTTCCACAAGAAACAATGTAATTAGTAACGCCAGAGCTGCTGTGTCCTGTGACACACTCTGGTAATGCAGAGGTGACCTTCGGCAAGCGTGTGAGCGGCCGAGTCCGGGCGCACAGCACAGGGCTGTTCTGTGCAAAACGTGCCCACGTGATTCTGTCTGCCCCGTGAAGCGCATTTACGGATGAGAGGGGAGTGCTCGGGGAAGGCATGTCTGCTATGAACCCAGAGACCGTGTCCCTGGGGGGGCCAGGGGTTGCCCCGGGAGTCAGCTCCAAAGCTGGGCAATTTTGGGTGTACCCTGGGAATACAGACACAACACCTGTGAAATCTCTAAGTGGAGGCATCAGATTTGCTACTGGCGGATTCCATCGTGTGCGTGCATGTGTGCAGAACACGTGTGTGTGACGCATGAGAGTGTGGGGTACGCACATGGAGGCCAGAGTCAGCCGGAAGCTGTCTTCCTCCCCTGCTCCGCGCCTGACTGCTTTGAGACCTGTCGGCCTGTCTGTCTCTGACTGTTTCCTGGGCTGGGCAGCCCGAGCTCTCAGGGTCCAGCCCTTGCTGCTGCTGTTAGAAGCACATGCATCCATTCCTGGCTTTGGGGGTATGGGAAACTTGCAGTCACGCCCTCGTGATTACAAAGCAAATGCTCTTTCCTACTCACTGTTCTTGGTAGGTTTTAGTCATGTGATGAAACATTTATTATGTGATAAAACATCGACCAAAATTCTCTTAGGAAGGAAAGAATTTATTGATTTGCAACTTACAGTCCGTCATTCAGGGAAGCAAGGGACTCAAGGCAAAGCCTGCATTCACGGACTGACTCAGAGGCCACGGAGGAGAGCTTCTCACTGGCTTGCTCTTCATGGCTTGCTCAGTCTGATTTCTTATAGCACCCAGGACCATCAGCCACAGGTGGTACCAGCCTCAGAGGGTTGAGCCCTTCCCCATCAGTCATCAATGAAGAAAATGTCCCCACAGACATGCCTACAGACAATTTGGTGGAGCATTTTTCTCAAATGAGCTTTTCCTACCAGATAATGCTAGCCTGGTCAAGCTGAGAAATGTAACCAGGACACTCTCGAGACACTTCCCAGCTTCCTCTGGCATGGTTCTTAAAACCTAAAAAGTTAGCTGGGTATGGTGGTGTACACCTTTAATCCCAGCACTTGGGAGTCAGAGGCAGGCAGATCTTAGTTCAAGATCAGCCTCGTCTACAGAGTGAGTTCACAGCTATATAGTGAGACCCTGGTTGGGGATGGGGGTAGGGGCAGGGGGGTTGGAGACCTAAACAACTAGGTATTTATCTCTCGGCACAGTAGCAGTGGCTAAGTTGCCTTAGTAAGTGACAGAAAACGGAAGGAAGTCTGCTCATAAATGGCTGAATTTCTAACTGTAGAAGGCCCAGCAAATGCTTGTGTCTGTGAGGGGCTCACAGGACACGAGGCGCCATTCAATAAGGAATGCAACATTTGCCTTCAAAGTTCAGCAAGACTCTGCTTTACCTTAGGGACCTCAGGTTTTCCCCTCCTGCACACAGTCTCAGCCGGCACCGCGGTCGGAGCTTACCGAGGGCCCCATCCACAGGCCTGGAATCTTACGCACAGATTGCCCATCTGCCCATCCAAGGTGTGCGTCCCCAGGACTGCAGGCTGGAGGGGGGGTGCACTGCATCACCGTAGGTAGCCTGACTGACGTGGGTGCAGGGGGTGGATCATCCACAGGGACCCAAGAAGTAGAGAAAACGAGTGATGTCGTCACAGAGAGAGATGCAGATTCGAGGAACAAAACATCGCTGAAACCTCACAGATCATGGTTCCCACCCAGGACATCTTTCCCTACAGAATATATCCAACCACCACCACCTCTTTCCTTTTTTTTTTTTTTTTTTTTTTTTTTTTTTTTTTCATGAGAAAATTTAATTTAATTTCTATTATTTACAACTTACTCTGTTTAATACAATAAATAGGGTAGGGGAAAGCAAGTGGATTTTATCTTGATGTGAACTTTCTAGTAAACAATGTCACTCCCCCAAATGCAGAGAAGTTTTCTGTAATTTTCGTGTTTGGCGAGCCTGTCATCAGCGTGTAGAACGGAACCCAGCTGACGCAAATAATTGAAATACAGAACCTGAAAAGTCCCTTGCCATTCTGGGACATGGTTGCAAATGTCAGGAAGGTGCCTCTGGGAAAATAAAATCGTTTCACTGTTTCAAAAATAAAAGACTAATGAGTCTGCAAGTGCTGGAAACATTCCAAACAGGACATGCAGAAGCGTGTGGCATTTCAGGGGAAAGGAAGCATTTGGGAGAAACTGGAAGCACATTTTAAAATTCCTTTTTTTTTTTTTTTTTTTTTTTTTTTTTCATGAAAAGCAGAGAAGGTCCCCAAGTGTTTGAGGTGGGTGGAAATGTAAGTCCACATAAACTACAGGCAAAGTAGCTCTTAAATTTTCACTTTTATTTACTGACGGAAAGAAAATAATTTAAAGTTATAAAATGGAAAAAAGAAAAACAAATTGGCAAAACTCTCTGCTTCTTTCCTGTTGATCTCACTGCCAACAGTGCCCCCTGGTGGTGAACTGCGAAGACGGCGAACTTTTACAATTCCACTCGGTAACTGAACGTTATATTTGGCAAGAGAACTGAATCGTTACAGAGATTCACAACAGACAGCCTAAGACATAGGCGTTTCCAAGCCGGCTTTCCCAGTGATTGGCTTAAGCGCACGCCACTCCTCACCTCCATCAGCCTCTGCAGCCACAGACCCGAGCACTGAGCGTTGCTCTGCGCCCTCAGCCCGGCAAACCTCTTCCGATGCTTCCTAACTGGGTCGCCTCCAGGAACTGCACGTGGGTGTGACCTTGAGGGGGTCCTAGACCCTCTTCCAACAACCGCCCTGAATGAGAACAGCCTCGAGGTGACTTTGAGGAGGGCGTGAACCAGCCCTGCGTGCCAGGCAACCTTTCATGAGGGCTTCGCTGGGAGCAGACAAGGGCCCCTCTCATCTCTTAGAGTGGATTCCTTTGCATCACCTTGGTAATCACTTCCCGGTTTGCACAGGTAAAAGGGAACGCATATGCTAACGTTTTTCAAAGAACCCTCGCCCTCATCGACCTTAGATGACGCTCTGCTTCTGAACTCCAACTTGGTTCATCACTGCCGGTGTGTCAGGACACCTCGGCGATGGTCGTGTCAGGCCCCAAGACTGCTGCTAATTGTTATTAAGTCCTTTACACAAGTTAAGGAGGCCTTTGGGGATGCACAGAGTCATGTGGCATGCAGGATAACCATGGATAAACTAACAACAAAAATGTATAGAGTTCAAAATGGCAGCATATTACACCGTGATTCTCAGAGTACCTCTGCAGACCTTTACCCAGAGCGTGTGAAAAACTCCAAGGCCAGATACTTGTACTTTAGGAGATGTTGGGTACAGAATTTTTTATGAGAGTTTCAAATTCCAATCGTAACCCCCTTTGGGTGTCTCCAATAACGCCAGCCTCATCGCAGGTGCTCAGAACTCGTGACACTGACCGCCACATTGGACAGAACTGAATGCGCTATCACTACAGGAGCTCCAGTGCACAGCCCTGGCCTACAGTCTTCCTCATCGTGTTGTAATCATCTTCAAACCCTAACCTAGAGAAACCCCTGAAAACTGGACTTCATAGTAGCAAGAGCTCCTAAGCTATCAGAGAGAAGCCCTCAGTCCTTGGAACCACCCTTAAATCATATATCCCAGCCTTGAAGTGAGCCAGGAAACTTGAGCAGTTCCAGATCCTGAAATTTGTCGACCCAGGTCTCCCATATGGGAATAGGATTTTCCAAATAAAATAAGCTGTTTTCCTTATCTGTTTCTAATCCGACTTTGAGAACATTGTGGCGATGGATTACATGGAGATGGTTCCCACACAGAGCCATGTCAGTTGTGGCGTGTGCACGGAAGAGGTCGGTGACATAGACCTACACGCTACCGTGCCAGAGTGCTCCTCTCTCCAAACAGTCATGCATATTTACTCGCATTAAATGGAATCTCTTCTTGAACAAAATGAATTATGAATATTATATGTTCCCAAAATAGTAGCCACAGTGAAAGACGGACTGGGAAATAAGACCAGAGACTTCCAACACGGAGGATTCTGGGAGAAAATGGATATATTATGTCCTTAGTGCCAAGGGTAATCTCTCAAAATGTAAGAACCAGAAACTAGAATCCATTTCCAAACATGTTTAGAGAAATATGCCCTCCCCAAGCCGCCAGAAGAAATGCAGACCACACCTTTTACTTTCTCTGTCTTCCATTATGGCCTTTTAAGTTTGTCCAAAAAAGAGTCTTAAAAATAAGTAGGCTGTGTCACAACCAGACTTGGCTCTGCGTCCTGACCCCAGCACAGCCTTGTGCATGTTTGTGTGGTTGTATGTTTAAAATCCTGTTTGCTCATTAGACTTACTGAGAGGAAGAGGTGGGCCAGGGTGTGCTGAGACACACGTGTCGGTCAGAGGACCATCTACCGTCCTTTCTTTCCATCCACCCTGTGCGTCTCAAGTGGCAGGTGCCTTCATCAGTGGAGGCAGCTCACCGCTTTGGACTCTAATTTCTGTAAGTCATAAAAATTAGCCCTAATACCATCTATTCTTTCCCGTATGGATAAGTCATTGCTGGGACGTATGGATAGTGGGTAAGATCTGTATGGCAATGTGGAAGCTGTGTTTCCAGGGGCTGGAGGGAGGGCTCAGCACTTAAGAGCTGGCTGCCCTTCCAGAGGACTTGGGTTTGATTCCCATCCCCCACAAGGCTCTCAGCATCTGTAACTTCAGCTCCAGACACTTCAGTGCCAGTTTCTGGCCTCTGCAGGCTCCTGACCACGCTCAGTGCACAAATAATCATTGTTAGCCAATTTCCCTAGGATGCAAGACAATAATAATAATGTAGAGCCAGCCCACATATCAGGACAGCAAAGACATCTCACGCTCTGTGTCAGGGCTGCACGTGCTCTCTGACACACATAGCAGGCACACACTGGGAGGCCCAGCTTACCAGGAGTCAAGCAGGAAATGTGTGAAATTCTGCACAGTGTGGTGTATGACTTTAAATTTGTCAAAATATACATGCTACTTGAAATAAAAAATACACTGGAAAGATACTTATTCCATCATTATTTTAGTCTTGTATTTTAAAATACATTGGTTGTAAGAGACCAAAAAAAAAAAAAAAACCCACGCAATGGGAAATGATAGGCAGATCTTCCTTATAATGAGTACTATCTACAAAGACTGCTCTATCCAGGAGGTGGAGATTAACCTTACCCCCTTACCCCTGAGGGTGGGTGGGTGGTCGGCTTTCTCTGCCAGCTGGAGCACAGGATGTGAGATGTTTGGTCAAGCATCGTTCGGGCAGTTTCTGAGCCAGACTTTTGGGCTGCATTCACTCCAATGAGGAGGCTTTAAAGCAGATGCTCTCCCTGGTACAGGGGCCTCGCCACCCAGCGAGGGTCTGAAAGCACAGGTGCCGCCCCCCCCCCAGCATGAAGCTGGAGTGAGAGGTCTTCCTCTGTCACTAGCTGGCGGCCTCCATAAGGCATCTGTCCACCATTAACGCTCTGCCACACCTACAGAATTCTCCCTGCTGCGTCTGCTCCTTCTTATTAGCATACGTCAGTCACGCGTAGCCATGGCCCTGGCATCTTCCTCGTGGGCATATCTTGCTCATTCTCTCTCTATTGTGCACTATAGCTCCCACTGACCCATCTCTCCCTGACTCTCATATCATCTTATTCTGTGTGACCTGTTGACTTCCGTTAAGGCTGGTTCTGTGAGCGTGGATGGAGAACTGTCCACTTACCAGTGACCACCCCACTGAATACCTGTCTCACCTTTTGAGAAGACCTGCATATCTTCTTATCACAAGTATTGATCTGCCTTCTAAGTAGAAAGAAATTCGTATAACCAAGGGGTGAACTAGTCATGGCCAGATCTCTGGACTTGGCTAACTTATTCAGAAATCTGTCCCTGCCTCCATGTCTCCTCTGCACTGGCCTCTGCCTTCAGAGGGCTTTGCTCAGAGATCACGGACCCTTGGTGAGCCCTGACTTGATGGGCTGATCCTCAATACCAGCAGTTCCAGAGGGGAAGGGGCTCCTCCCTGAGTGTCTGGGGGACTCCCTGAGTGTCTGGGGGGCTCCTCCCCGAATGTCTGGGGGCTCCTCCTTGAGTGTCTGGGGGGGGCTCCTCCCTGAGTGTTGCACAGAAGTCCTAAAGAGCCCAAGCAGTGTGTTACGTTGGCTAACTTGGGTCATTTTCCCCAAATCTGAAACAAACACTAAGGCCAAGAGCACAGGGATATCGTAAATCTTAGTTATAACTGTGTTGCGGGTGATGTGGCATGAAGGAGGGAGAGAGGCCGCGCCATGCATTAACTACCTGAGTGATAGTGCTGGGACCCTGGGGTGGGGGGGTGGGGTGCTTAGCTGGGTGTCCATCCCTGGCCTCTGCGATGGGTGACAAGGGACAGTCAAGTCTACTCAGATCGCATGGATGGCCTTCATCTGGGCAGAAGGGTTCTGGTACCAGTATTGGGGTGGGGTGCCCTAGGAGAATAAGACGTCCATCCACCAGAGCCTTCTTCCTTCCTTCCTGTAGGACCCAGACTTGTTTTGTTTTATTCATGTTGTAATGTATATTTTGTCTGGTCATGGTGGCACATGCCTTTAATCCCAGCACATGGGAGGTAGGCAGGTCTCTGTGAGTTCAAAGGTCATCTAGAATTGGAGCCAGCCAGACCTACACAGTGAGGCCCTGTCTGAAAAATAAGATGACAAAGGTTTAATTTGTTTTTAATTGTGTTTATGGGATACGTGTGAGTGCAGTGCACATAGAGACCACAAGAGGGCGCCACGTCCCCTGGAGCTGGAGCTGGAGCTGGAGGCTGTAACCTGCCTTCTGTGGGTGCTGGGAGCTGAACTCGTGTCCTCTCTATGAGCAGCAAGTGCTCTTACACACTGCACACCTCTCCAGCCCTGTTTGCCCACTTTAAGTGAAATTAAATATCTTTCTCCAGCTTCGAGTATTTCAAATGCTTAAGAATACTACCATAACGTCCTAGGTGTCGCCACGGTCCTCACAGAACTCTGCCCACCCTGCTTGTGTCCAGTTTCGTTTACCTGCCCTGTTTTTTTTGTTTTTTTTTTTTTTTTTTTTTCTCACCCAGACTTTTATTCCAAGTCTTCTTGGACACTTGCCATGGTTCCTCATCAACAGAACAATTGTAAAAGGAATGGCGTGTCACTTTTATTCAGGTTTCTCCTGATTAGGTCTGTTTCCCCTAGATGACACAATCATGCATCTGTGTTTCCCATATTTACCTTTGCTGTGATTGCACAGATGTTGAGGGGATAGGTATTTCATACCTGTCGGTGTGTCAGCGTTATAGAATCTGGAAGCACGTCTCCTCAGACACTGTAGGCTTGGCCCACCCACTGCCCAGCACAGAGAAGCCACCCAGATTCCCCCCGCCCCCCAGTAAATGATTAACTCCAGTGAAATCTGACGCAGTCATCTTCCGTAGGTCAGGACCGCAGTGACACACAGAGCCTGGACTTGCTTCACAGCTGGAAACACTGGACTGCTGTGATAGACAGAACCCCTCGATCTGTATGTGGAATGTGTCTGAAAAACCAGACACAATATGAAAAGCTACATTCAGGATTTTGGAGGGGCGGCTCAGTGGTCAGCAGCACTTCCGGTCTTGCAGGGGGTCTGACGCCCCCTTCTGGCCTCCCGAGCACCCTGCTCTCGTGAACCCGTACACTCACAGACACATAAGCAAACATAAGTTTTTAAAATGTTCAAGTATGTTTTCTCAACTGGCGTGGATCTCCACACGATTGCGGTGATCTGGGGGCGCTGAAGGCATGGAAGTCCAGGCCCGCTGTGGGAATCTGCCGTGCCAATCCAGGCTGATGTCGTTCTGACAAGCTTCACCCAAACTAGAAAGCAAGAACAGGAGGAAAAAATACTGCAGACAGAAAGCGAGGTAATTTTAGTTTTATTTACACGGTTGTTCACCTTAGACACTGAAGTCAGTTTCAGACACTCGGACAGGTCTGTAATGAGTACATTTCTGCCATGCTTTCCCTGGGCAAACAGTTCCCAGAGACACTAAAACACAGGCTTCCTTTCTGAAAGGAGGCCAGTGTTCCCTGTCTCCAGCGCCTCTCCCCATATCCATTGTCTGCTGCCGCGAAGGCTGGCTTGCTGGGGTCACTCTGAACTGGCTGAGGGGTGTGGAGAGCCAGGGTGTGTCAGGGTGTGGAGAGCCAGGGTGTGGACAGCCAGGGTGAGCCAGGGTGTGCCAGGGTGTGGAGAGCCAGGGTGTGGAGAGCCAGGGTGTGCCAGGGGTGTGGAGAGCCAGGGTGTATCAGGGTGTGGAGAGCCAGGGTGAGCCAGGGTGTGTCAGGGGTGTGGAGAGCCAGGGTGTGTCAGGGTGTGGGGAGCCAGGGTGTGTCAGGGGTGTGGAGAGCAGTGAGGGTATGTCAGGGTGTGGAGAGCCAGGGTGTGTCAGGGTGTGGAGAGCCAGGGTGTGTCAGGGTGTGGAGAGCCAGGGTGTGTCAGGGTGTGGAGAGCCAGGCTGCATGCATCCTGTGGGTGTCTCTGTGTTTCCGAAAGCATCCACAGCTACTCTCCCAGTCACAGAGCCCCCTCCTTCTGTTTGCTCAACAGAACCCAAGGGAAAAGAGAGGGAGGAGGAGAGAGTTGTGAAGGGCCAAGAGGAAGAGTAAGGGGAGGCCAGGCCTACAGAGAAGCCAGCCGCTGATGGACGGTTGGCGCAAACCATCTCTGGAGGCCTGTGAGCCCTCCAAACATCATCTCTAACGTTGAATCCAAAGGAGGGGTACAGTTAGAGTATTGTAAATATTCTAAAATGTAGGCGTTAAGTGGGGAATAGTAACTCAGTTGCAGGGAATTGGGATTAAGTGTGCATGTGGTCCATGACCACTCTGTGGGAGAGGGAGACGCTTCCTGAAATGGACAAACCCAGTCCCAGTCTCTGTAAAAGGTAACAGTGCTGTGGTTTACACATTAAAACCATGCGAGTGAGAGTGAGTTAGAAGTGTATCTTGTGTTGCACAGACTGACACACGTGTGGTATACACTCACCATGTATCCTCATAGCCTTCATGCATCCTACAGGACCAACTGCGGGGGTTGGGAGATGGCTCCGAGGCTAAGAACACACATCCTGCTCTTCCAGGGGACCCACTTTCAGAACCCAGCACCCACATCACATAGAGCACAACATCCTGGAACTCCAGCTCCAGAGAGTCTTCTGCCATCTTCTGGCCTCGATGAGCACTGCACTCGTGTTCATGTAACTGCACGGACACATACTAGTATGTCTAATTAAGACAATGTGGTGATATTTTGTTTGTGACCTAATAAATAAAGCTGCCTGAAGATCAGAGAGTGGAGCTAGCCATACTAGTCAGACTTAGAGGCCAGGCAGTGGTCTCACACACACACACACTCACACACATGCACATACACACTCACACAGCACTCAGGAGGCAGAGGCAGGTGGACCTTTGTGAGTTCAAGGCCACCCTGGGCTACATAAGATGCCGTCTAAATGAGAAAGGAGCCAAGCGGTGGTGGCTCACACCTTTAACCCCAGCACTAGATTGCTGGAGACGGAAATGATGTGGCTGTGCAGAGAGAGGAATATTGAGTGGGAGGAGACAGGAGCTCATTGCTCTGAGTCTGAGGATTCGCAGGGACAGGGTGGCCCCTGGGATCTGAGGGTTCGGTGGAAGGGTCTCTTCTGGTGCTCCTTTACTTCTCTGACCTGTCAGCATTTGTCCCAATGTGACTCTGACTCTGGGTTTCATTCTTAAGACCTATTAGAACTCGTGCTACAAGACAACAATAATACTCTTTTTCTTTTTAAGCAACACAATTGAGTATAAGAATTTACAGCAGAGCCCATTATAATTTATAACAACAACTTGGGACAGTGGCTGACGCACTTCCTAAAGGTATAACAAACCAGCACACTGGAAGACACAGAAATGCCTAAATGAATGTTTACAAATTCAATAATTTTAAGAAACTAAAATGTTTTAATTTAAAAAAGTGCCAGCACATATACAGAAAGGGTGACACTAAATCTCTATTTTAGAGTTTTTTTTTTTTTTTTAATCTGTTTTTATTACATCATGGTGGGGTGTACTGCAGGTCAGAGGGCAACTTTCAGGAGTCATTCTCTGGGAGTTAAACTCAGGTCATCAGCCTTGCAAATAAGCATACTTACTCTGACCTTTACTTTTTCTCTCTCTCTTTAGTTTTAAATGTTGCCCCCCCCCCATGAAATCACAGTTGTTTCCTGTGATGATGAGATGACTCAGTGTGTAAAGGCACTGGCCACCGAGGGTAATGACCTGCATTTGACCCCTGGGGCCCACTTGGCAGGAGAAAACTGCCCTCTGGCCTCCCATGCATTCTGTGGGCACGCTGTGTAAACCCTGACGGAGTTTGAAACTGTAACCCAAACTTCAGAGCACACCTTACTAAGTAACAAAGAAAATCAAGTCACGTGTCAGCACAGAAGAGCTCCCGGATTTAGCGTGTGCGGATGACAGTGGCGGGCCGTTTTTTGAGTCTGTGGGACTCCGTTGCTTACAAATGAGCAGACTGCAGATGTGGCTCAGTTGCTAGAATACTTGCGGCGCATGCACGAAGCCCCGGACCGGTTTACCAAATGACAGGGTGTGGTGGTGGCACACACCCGTAATCCCGGTGCTCAGCAGACACACAGCACATCAAGTTACACACAATTGTAACCTAATAATTAGCTCGCTCGTCACTCCAGGACCCTCCTGATGCAGGTCTAACTGCAGTGCAGCCCGGCCGACGGCAAAGCCTCTTGCTACAAATCCAAACTGCATCTAGGCTTGTAGATGTGTGAACTGTGTTGAGATTAACTTGCATGGGGGACCTTGGTGGATTCCATGGCAGGCGAGGGTGACGGAGGCAAAGGGACAAACACCCCAGGCAGACAGAGCTTAGTGAGAAGTTTCATTGGGGGAGGGGGGGAGGTCAAGAGATGCAGAGACACACAGGCAGAGGAAGAGGGAGACAGGAAGAGTCATGTCTGCACCAGGGGAGCAGCAGGAAAGAGAGCGCAAGTGGGCGGGGTCTTTCTTTTAAAGGGTCCTTTGCACCTGCCTGCAGACCATGGAACCCTGGGCTGACCAGGGTACTGCCTGAGTGCATTCTGCCAGGTGACGGGCAGGCCGGCATAATGCCTGAGTCTTTACAAACTGCAACAGGACAATGTGTAGTTAGCAATTAATAACGGGAAAAGACAACCACCAGACATATTTAAGTGTAGCCTTTTGAACTGGCTTGAAGTATGGAACTTAGAGCCAAACATATAAACAAGACATGGTTTCTGAACCTTGAAACCAGGGAAAGAGTCTTTAATCTGGCCCTAGAACCTCTGTGACAAAGTATCAGAGATGCAATAGCCTGAGCCACAGCAATGCAGCCACAGCTTTGGAGCCTAGCAGTCTAAAGGCAGGCTGCCGGCAGGCGCTGTCACCCCTGAGACCTCGCTCAGGCTTCCATGGTTTTCTGTCTGGGCACCCACGTCCATGACATACCCTCCACTTCTTGTAAAGACACACACATTACAGCCTGGGAGGCCCAAACTGAGCGTGCCGTTTAACTTTGTCTCGGTGAAAGCCTTATCCAGATACACTCTCCCTCCAAGGTACCCGGATGATTTCAACAACATAAATGTGCTCTTGGGGATGGGGACACAGTTCGTCCCAGAGCCAGACTTGCTTCAGGGGCAGCCATGAACTTTGCATTTCCTGCGAGCCCCGAACTGTGTGCCGGGCTGACACGGATGAGTTTTCCCCTCAGCCCCGGAGTGTACTCAAGCCTCCCCTAAACACTTTCTAATCATTAATTATGCTTTCAACTCTGCGTCTGGGCTGAGAATGAAGACGCCAGGGCATCTGTGATCGCTACCTGCTGCTTGCCATAAAGGAGGGCAGCGTGCGTGCCTGCTGCTGGAAATGTGACACCCACCTTAGCTGTCACCATGGAGACAAGCAGGCCCTTCATCTCTTTGCTGGTTTTATTTAGCCTCTGGCCTCCTAACAACTAAGAGCAGCCTCAGCATAGCTCTTTCCTCCCCAGAACAAGCAGGGTCTCAAACGTGACAAGTGGTGGGTCGGACAGTTGAGATGTGCGGTTTCCGATTGACATGGTCACTTTTTTATTACTATTATCACTATTACTTTGTAATTATAATTACATTATTCTCTGCCTTCCTTTACTTCTCCCGATCCCTCCCATGCACCCCACTTGATCTCTGTCAAACTCATGACCTCTACTTCTTTAATTACTGTTACACATATGCAAACACATGTTAGTCTGAGCTCTCTAGAGAAAGAAATGACAACAAATACACACACGCACACGCGCACAGTTTATCGGAGTGGCTTATAGGCTGAGATCCAACTAGTCCAATACTGGGTGTCTCTCGCTAAGAATCCAGGAGTTTCTCGTCCATGTGGCTGGATGTCTCAGCTGATCTCGGTGTTTGTCAGAATCCCTAATGCCAGTGGATCCAAGCAGACACAGAGCAAGGATCCTTCTTCTTTGTCCTTCATACGGACTGCCACAGAAGACATGGCTGCTCAGCATGGACCTTCCAGCCCCCAATGATCCAATTAACTATGCTGCTCTTCATCATAGACCTGCCTGAGAGTGACTGATCATTAATAACCGTGAGGCACAATCAATACTAGGCTGTCTTGATCTTAACCTCCTTGGTCCACAACATTAGCCCAACACTCTCCTCCCTTCAGCCTCAGACTACTGCAGGAGTGAAATGGAGTTACCTTCTTTGCCAGAATATCACAAGAATGGCCTGAAGCCCAGCTGCTAATACTGTTCCCCTGTAACCTCCTGCTAGGACAGTCATTCAGCCCTGCTGTATTTGTGCAAATACCCCTTTATAATGCACAGTCCCAAAGTCTTCCACATTCCTCCAAACAACAACGTGGTCAGGCCCGTCGTGGCAATACCCCGCTCCCTGGTGCCAACTTTTGTCTTAGTCACTGTCTGTTGCTGGCATCTCTATAAAAAGAAAGCATTTAACCGGGGGCTTGCTTACAGTTTCAGAGGGTTGGACCGTTATCCTCATGCAAGAGGCAGACAGGCATGGGTTAGGGTTAGAGCAGACACTGAGAGCTGTACATCCTGATCTGCAGGCAGCAGACAGAGCCGATTGGGGAGAGGAGATTGGGTTGTCCCGAGCTTTGAAACCTCAAAGCCCACTCCCAGCAACACATCTCCTGCAACAAGACCACACCTCCTAATCCTACCCATACAGTTCTCCAAGGGGTACTAAGTATGCAAATATATGAGTGTTATGAGGATCTGTTCTCATTCAAACCTGTGTGTGTGCGCGTGTGCGTGAGTGCGTGGGAGAGAGGGAGGGAGAGAGAGAGAGAGAGAGAGAGAGAGAGAGAGAGAGAGAGAGAGCATACATACAGCCTACTTGTCTGCTTGGTCTGGGTGTTACCTCAGGGCTGGTACTGGATGACCCTTTGATGGTCTCTTCCTTGGGGAAGACCCTCCCCCCCCTCCCCCCTCCCCCCCCGCCCCCCTCAGCATTTACTAGCTCCAGTGCTGCTTTCTCCAGGGTTGAGGCCCGCGGAGCTTTCTCCTCCTGTGTTAGCATGTGCACTGGAGGTGCCGTCAGGTAGGTCCTGCCTAGCAGCCCTTATGAGGCGGATTTGTGGTGTAGCCTCTCACCCTCACAGAAAACTTCCTGTCCCGCTCACTCTTCTGCTCCCCAGCCTCGCGGTGCAGGAGCTGTGCTGTGGTTGCATCCCTTGGGACTGGGTTCCACAGAGTCTCTCGTTCTGTGCATTTCCATCAGATTTTTGTTTTGTTTGGGGTAATGCTCTCCTCTGTTGCGAAGGAAAGTCTCCTTGATGGCGGGGTGGGGACTACACTCATCTGTGGTCATAAGGACACACATTTAGTCTGCAGTTAGGGGATGCCATGGTTTAGTAAAGTTGTGCTTGTGGGTTCTCCTCCAAGATCCGTGATTTCACTAACCCCGGGTAGTTGGCTGTCTCCAGGACCAGGCCTTCTTCCCTCCTGTTAAAGCAGGCCTGCTGTGCTTTCTAAACGGCTTTTTATTTACCAGGTATACAAATAAGAATAACAAATAAGGCTGAACTTTTCTCTGCTCAGCGGAGTGCACGCTTGTAGTGAGATAGTCCTTCTGTGGCATCACACCCAGAGTGCATTCGGATGGTCAGTTATATATAGAAAGACGGCTCAGCGGTTCGGCGCTTGCTTGCTTTTCCAGAGGACCCCAGTTCAGTGCCCAGCACGCACTCTAGGGGAGACTTAAGAGACCTCTTCTGACCCCTGTAGACACCAGCACAAAGGTGCACATTCAAAGAGACACACATAACGAAACATTAAATCTTTTTCTAAAAACTGCACAATACTAAAATTGTTGGGAAAGTTTTCCATGCAAATATTTTTATATTTACACAGTTAATTCAGCAAATAATGTTGGTACAACACATCCGTCTTTTGCTTTAAACAGAGTTGGTTGTAAGACAAAAACCCGGTTTTTATTGGCAAGCGGAGGTTAAAAATCTGTACAACAACGTTCACAACTGTAGTTAGCAAAAACTGTCTTCTGTGTTTACAGCTAACAACATCTTAAGACTCACCCACTCACCTCGCTCTAAGGTGGTCCCGTGCAAGCCCACCCGGTCTTTCTCTTTGGGGTATCAGTGACTAGAAGCATTTGCCAGCAGGGGGAGCCCTTCTGCTAAAATCCAAAGCTTTTTTTTTTTTTTCCTCTCTCTCTCTCTCTCTCCTTTTCTTTTCTTTTTTAACAGCTGCATACTCCCAAACAGCGGCATGAAAGAGCTTGAGGCATTGTCTTCCCTCCTAAGTGAAGTTGCTAAATGAGCTCCGGGATTATTTGTGACTACACAAATGTCAGGCTGAACATCGATGAAATATAATTTAGTAAGATGTTTGCGGCTCGCGCTTTTTATCTGAGTGCATCGCCACTGTCTCGCAGACCGCCCTGTGCGTGCCGCGTGCGCTTCAAGGGCCAGGCGTTTGAACACAGAGTGGAGAAAGCCACCTGGCTCTAAGCCTCTTAAATTTAGTTTGGGTGCTTGTTTGCTGATAAGGTCTCACCGTGTGGCCAGAACTCTCTGTCTTCCTGCCTCAGCTCGGCGTTCACAAGCAACTGGGATTAAAGGCGTGAGCCACACACCTGGCTCGGACGCTGATTAGATCTGGGTTTAAACCTGGAGGCTCCGGACCTCCTGCGTCTCTTGAGTCCTGCTAGCTTTCTTCCCCAGCTCACTGCGTCTTACAGAGACAGCGCAGCTTTGCTTTTTCTTCCTTTTTTTTTTTTTTTTTTTCTCTCTTCAGCATCGGAGTGGCCAGTCATCTCACAGATCCCTGGACGGTCCAGATCTCACGTGATTTAAATTTAGCCGCCAGGAGCCACCCGCAGCATCTGCTCCCGGGTCTCCTTGAAAACTTTCTTTCCTGATGTTCTTTCTCGGAAGGCGGGGGACGTTCTAGAGTACCACCACTGGCCCATTTTATTTCATTAAAAATGTACGCATGTATAAACACATGCACATGCACAAACACACATACAAATCATACATATGATTGTTTCCGAAGCTTTTGTGTAGCCCAGGCTGGCCTGGGACTCCAGCAATCCTCCTGCCTCAGCCTCCCCGATGCAGGCAGGGCGCGCACGCGGCCCCCACGTCCCACCCCACTCGGGACCCGGGTCCGCGTCCCAGCGACTCCGCCCCCTCCGCGGCCCCGGAGCGGCGGGCGCGCTCCCGCCCAGGTCGCCGCCGGTAGGGTTGGGCCAGCCCTCCATGCAAAGGAGATGCCTGCGGCGGCCAATCGGAGGCCGGCGGGGCCGTGACGCGCGCGCCGAGCCCGGTGGTATTTATAGCTCGTATTTAAAGAGCCCTGGGGAGTCTCCTGCTCGCTGGGCGGCGGCGGTGAGCGGGAGGGGGACGGAGTGCACCGTGCTAGGGGGCTGGCTCTGCCCTGCGCCTGGGTTCCTGGAGAGAGAGCGAGCTCTGTCACTGGACAATTAAGACAGAATGTCACTCTAACCTAGGCTGAACTGATTAGCACTGTGTGACTCGGGCTGGCCTGTCCCGGAACTCTCCTGCCTCGAGCCTGAGTTTACAGGCTGATTGATACAGCAGGCGCGCACCGTCACGCCTAGCTTGACTATGCACACGTATCTGTGCATACATGCTGCAAATGCTTTTTAATCATTTAATGAAGCTAGGGATTTGGACTCTCGAGCAAAAGCAGAAGATCAAGATCCACTCAGACCCCACCCCAAGCCTCAGTCGGAGCCACCAGCAGCGGGGGTTTCCTGGTGCAGGCTGCTTGGAAGCCGCCTTCCTGGGGGGAGGGGAGGACAATACGAGCTGGAAAGTCAAGAGCCCTGGGACTGCGGGGCGGGCCTGTTGGCTAGGTGACAGTGTGTTCGTGGAAAATGAGATGCTAGGTAGTGGCGGTGATCGGCTCGTTTCAGGCGACTGACCTCCAGACCTTGCGGCCAGCGAGCTTCACTCTGCAATGCGAAAGCAGGAAACACGTTACATCACAGGACGGAGGAGCCCTGGACAGGACCTGCTGTCTGCAGAGTTGGCTGACTTCCTCTCTCCTCCAGTACACACACTGTCTTCCAGCAGAGTTTGGCCTGGGCGGTGGGCTCAGGCACTGGGTCCTGCCCCCAGGAGGCTTTGCGGGTATCTGGCATGCCTGTCCACCCGCCTGTGCACAGGTGCAACCTCAGTTTCATTTTAAAGACGGTCAGGCAGTTGAGTGGGTGTGTAGAAATCCCACAAGGGGAGCTGACCGAAGTGCTGTGATTACTACCCTAACTTCAGGCACACGGGAACCGCACTAGTATGCAGGACACAAAGGTTTCCCAGCTTCCTTGGCAAGCCCCTTTCTCGGTAAGCCAGGATCACGATGTTACTCACTAGGTCATGTCTGGTCTCCTCATCTCTTCCTCCCCATCACCCTCCCCCAAAGGTGTTTGATATAGATCTCACCCTGTAGACCAGACTGGCTTGGAGCTGTGTAATGTCGTCTACACTGGTCTCATACTTACAGCCTCTCCGGTGCTGGGATTATAGGTTTGTGCAGCAGGCTCCAAATTCACTGTACACAAAGCCCCAGACTAAGGGAAGCAGATAATCTTCCTGAGCATCCAGGTCATCTGTGGTAGCTTTGCAGGGTCTAATCTCAGTCCCCATTCTACTGAGAGAAAAGCTAAACAAAAAGGCCCTGGCTATAGCAGGACCAAGCAGTCCTGAGCTCTGCCGCACACTGTCTCTCCAAGTGCCCACAGTGTCAGGTGAGCTGAGTGCAACTGTGCCCATTTCACAGCTAAGAATACAGTTTCCAGATTCAGTGTGACCACCCCCTAGTAGGATGTAAGCCAGGCCAGAGTCTACAGAGCTCTCCAAAGCCTCCTAGATGCTCTAAGCACCCATCTGTGAGGAGGGGCTGTGGCAGTGGAAGGCAAAGGCCTTGAATCTTCCCTGCTGTCTGGCCAACTGGTCAACCTAGTCAAGCTTTAACATGGTAGGTGTCAGGTTGACCTAAGGTGAGTTAGAAAATAGTTGGGACGGAAAGCTATTGTTCAACTGTCTTGAATCTGTAAAGAATCTGTAAAGGTGTCTTGTAAAATTGGTTAATGATTAAACTCTAGGCAGTGCTCTGCTCTGGGGCCATTTGGTGATGGTTGATCCTTTCTTCCTGTTACTTGTACAGAGAACCTAAAAAAATCGAGCGATGCTCAGATTAGCTAATAACCTTCTCAAGGTTCCTTTATCTGTCATTCAACAAGAGCAAGACTGGACTAGCCCCATTTGGGAGGGGAAACTGTCACTAGAATCTGGGTATTTGAATGAGAAACTGTTGAGGCAGCTAAGGCAAAGTGTCTGCAAGACCACAAATGTGAGTAATGGAAACAGACCTGGCAGGTGGCCATCTGATTGGGTTAATGCTGGCCCCATCCCAGCTGGATGGCCCTAGGCAAGCCTGTGGAGCCAGAGGCTTCGTTTCCTCATCTGAGGATTGGAAATTGCCTGTCCCTCCTGCCAGTGGACTCACTCCTGACCTCTCTGCCTCCTCTTCCTCCCCACGCTGGACTCTCTGAGTGCCCTCCTAACCCTGCTATCTCAGCACACGGTCTTGGGTTGTCTGCGCCCACATGCTGCCCCGTGACTGCTTTCTGCATGGCCCAGCTCTCCCTGAATCTGCATCCCCACCACACTGCTGTGGTCTGGACGTCAATGTTCTGCAGGCTCATATGTGGCCCCCAGCTAGGGTGGGGCTTGCTCTCTCTCCCTCCCTCTGTCTCTGTCTCTCTCCCTCTCTGTCTGTGTGTGTGTGTGTGTGTGTGTGTGTGTGTGTGTGTGTGACCCTCAGGAGGTGGCCCCTTGCCGGGGGAAGTGGGTCTCTAGGGATGGGTCTTGAGGTTAAGCAGCCCAGCCCCAGTTCCTGTCTGCATTTTGCTTCCTGATTGCTGACAAGTGTGACCACAGCCACTTGCTCCTGCCGCGTTGCCTTCCACACTCTGATAGACGGTATCCCTTCTCTTTTTCAAAATATCAGTATTTATTCTTCGGAAGTTTCAAACATCCATACAGTGTAAATTGGTCACATCCATCCACCACTACCTTCGACTGTCCAGGGCCCCCCCCCCCATCTGCTACCCAGCCTTCTGTTTGTTGTTGTTGTTGATAAAGCCCGAGTCCAGTTAGAGCTTCCCGTGTGCACACGGGTGTGGGGGCGTCCACCAGGGCATGCACAGCCTCCTCAAGCCACAAATCAAAACAATCCTTCTTTTCGTGGGTTTCTCGTGTGGCAGTGAAAGGTGACTCACGCTGGGAATGGGGTCCACACCTCCCTGTTCTTGCCTGTGCTCCGCCCCTCCCACCTGGCCCGTGGGGTCTATCGGTTTTCCCTGAATGTCACTCCCTTCTGCCGCTGTCCTTGGCCTCTGCCTAACTCTGTCACCACAGTGGCCACCGCTCCACTTCGCCCAGAAGGTGCTGAGTCGCCATCATAGCGTCTGGACGCTAGAAACGAGTGTGGTTATATTTTCTGAATCTGGGTCCTGGTCTGTTTGGAAGAGCTTTGGTCACGCTGGGCCATCGGCACAGATAAAGCCACGCGTGTCCCTCCAGTGTGTCCAGGTGGACGCGGTTGAGCAGCACTGCCGTAGGTTTTGTTACCAGTGTTTCCCAGGAGCCTGGCATGGATGGGGGACAGTGGGACACGTCCCAGAAGTGCTTGTCACGCAGACCGGAATGAGAGGGTTACACTGTGTTTAAGTCCCCTGGACATAAAGGTATTGAGTAAAACCCGCGTCCCTTCTGCTTGCTAACTTGGGACGTAGAAGTTGCCATCTGCTATTTGGGCCCTGCCATCCTTTATCACCTTCCAGGCCGTAAGTGAGTCATTGCCATGTCTGACTTGGGGTGTCGTTTTCGTTTCATTTAAAGGCGCCTTAAGAAACTTGTAATACCTGGTGTGGTATAAGCCATTGTTAGTTTGCCAACTGCCTCGTGTTTACTATTTCTCCGCTGGTCTGGTTGTTCATTGTTGTTGTTGGTTGGCTTGTGTACGGGGGTGTTGCCTATGTGAATCTAAACAAGTGTATGAGGGGTGCACATGTGTATGCAGATGGGCGTACATGCCCCTAGAGGCCGGAGGTGAACGCTGAGTGATTTCCGACATCTCTCTCCATCAGAGTCTCCTACTGAACCTGGAACTCACTGACTGACTAGACTAGTCAGAAAGCTGTGAGAGCCCTCCTGACTCTGGCTACACTGGGATGGCATGTGCACCCCACCCGAATGCTCGAATGTTCGGCTCTTCATGTGAGCACTAAAGACAGACTCAAGCCTTCCTGAGCATCTCCCCAGGGACCGTCTGTTGTCCTCTGCGGAGAAACATGGTTGCCAAAGGAAAGAAAAGCATTTCTTGTGTGTCTTTGTTACAGCTTATTGAGACTGGGTTTCCTATAGCCCAGACTGGCCTTGAGCTCCAGATCCTTCTACTTCCACCATGCTCTGGGGTCACCCGGCATGTGTTACCATGATCAGCTGCAGAATGTTATTTCCTATGCCTTTGGAGAGGTGGGACAGAAATTCAGGAGCAAGAAGGGAATGACGGGAAAGGCAATGGGAGCCAAGTGGGTTTCAGCTAAGTGAAGGATGGCTGCAAGGCCTGGGCATCCTGGCGTGGTCCTACCCCCAAAGGAAACAAGATGTGAATGGGCCCAGAGTCAGGTCAGAGTTTCAGCTGGATTCTGCGGCCTCACTCAGCGTGGTAGCCAGTCCTCGGAACACTGGTGCTTTGTTAGCCTACAGTGAACCCCACTTGTCAGAATACAAGCATTTTGCAAATTATAAAGTACTGTGGCTGGAGAGTTGACTCAGCAGTTAAGAGTTCAACTGCTCTTACAGAGACCCTGACTGAGGTTGTAGCGCCCATGCTGGGATGCTCACAGCTGTATGTAACTCCCATCGCCAAGGTATCCAACCCCCTTCTCCTCTGGGCTCCAGGAGCATTGCGCTCACAAATCCACACACAGGCAAGCACATATGCACATAATTAGCAAATAAAGTCTCCTTTAAAAGGTGTGACGTGCATAGGATATTATCATAATACGGGCAGCGAATTGAGAGTGGGCGTCGGCACACGCTTGCTGTGGGGTTAAATACTGAAGTGAGAACATGAATCGAGATGGAATCTGCATCAATCAGACAAATCTAAGACTCTGCCCTCCAGGGACAGGCCCATGATTGTCCAAGTGACAGAGGCGCCCATTAAAGTCCTTAGAAGCCAACTGTAATGCATGCCACAGTTGTCAAGTGGACACGGGCTGGGAACCGATGGCGCCTGCCTCTCCGTGGCGAGGAAGGAACAAAGACAAGGACATCGGTGCCTGAGCCTTCATGTAGGACGGACAGATGCGTGAGGAGGGGGAGGGGACGCGGAGAAAGGCAAGTTAAGGCGGTGAGAAGAGTCAGGAGAGGGGAGAGAGAGAATTTGGTGTCTTGGGAGGGGGCGGCAGTGTGTGGAGATGAGGGTGAACACAGAGGTAAACTGGGCGTGGCCCTGGATGGCTTCATACTCCATACAGACAATGAGCATCAGCTCCTCAGTGGCAGTTCCCAGCTGTGGGCCATGACCCACCGGTGGGCCCTGAGTCGCTCTTAGTGAGTCACGATCTGTATTTAGAAATGGGAGACTTGCAGAGAAAAGGAAATAGCAAGGCACCCTGTGTCTCAAGGTGAAATAATTCAGGAATCTTCCAGTCAGTTGATGGGCTTACACGTCAGGCATACAATGTTGAGAACATTTGAACTTTTAATAAACCCACTTCTAAAGTAGGTGTAAACTGTCTTCTAAACGATCAACTTAAGAGTTGCTTCAAACACAGCAAGTACAATGACAGGAATATTACCTGTCAACATGGACACCGTCATTTTAAATATAATACTACAGGGCAGGGCCGGGAAATGCTCTGTGGGTAAGGTGTTTGCCATGAAAGCCTAAACCACGAGTTCAGTTCCCCAAATCCACATAAAGGTGTGAAGTGAGCGCTAACTGCACAAAGTTTTTCTCCGGCCTCCACGCCTAGGCCATACATAGCTCACGTGCACGCACTTGAGTGAGCGTATATACACATAAAGATGTTGGTGGTGATAAATAATAATAATGATGAAACTTTTAAACATGACACATTGAAACCTTTATGTATAATATAAGGACGATTACCTGGGGAAAATGATAGAGATACAGTGTTCGCCTAATTCTTGATTTATGTCTGAGTGTACCCACTTACAGGTTGTCCCTATATTCTTTAGTGGCAATTAATAAATTCGAGCCTCGGGATGGGATGCATTTCCTCCACCATAAGATGCTTTCCTCCCTGTGAGTCTTGATTGATGCAAACAAGGGCCAGGGTGTGGCTCCCTTAGTAGAGCACTTGCCTGGCATTCCCAAAGCCCCTGAGTTGGTTCCCAGCAACCGGCAAACAGCAGAGACACACACCTGGCATCTTAGCCTGGCAAGGCTCAGCTCTTGGCTGAGTAGAGAGTTTGAGACCAGTCTAAAATGCTAGAGACTCTATCCGTAAGCAGACACTGGCTAAGAAGATTGTGGCTCCCTATAGGTCGAGGAGGTAGATCGACATAGCACAGTAATTTCTGAGGTAAGGTAGTTAAGATGTCTGGCCAGTTGGGTGAGGGAATAAACAGGAAATCAACAATGATTCACTCACTTCCAGAGTGCCTGAGGATGTGGCTCAGGTCACTCCCACCAATATCTCCCTCTCTTAAAGAAACAAAACCTTTTTTGTTACCCATATGTGTGTGTGTGTTTATGATGGGGGCATGTGACAGGGGACAACTTGTGGGAATCAGTTCTTTCCACTCACATGGGTCCCCCGATGAAACTTGGGTCACCAGGCCTGGCGCAGGTGCCTTTCCTGCTGAATCGTCTTACTGGTCCCGATGCCACCAGCATCTCCTGATAGGAAATACAGATGGTGGAGAGAGCAGTTGGGACCCATAAGTCAAGATGCCGGGAGAGAAGACACTCACCCTCAAGGTTTGAGAATAGGAGTCATCACTTTGGTCCCAGACAGGCACAGGCGGCCACTCGGCCCACAGGAAGTTTATCCTGGTTCGCAGAGAGATGTTCTAAAAGGAAACAGCCCTGAACAGAGTCTTGAAGGAGAGCTAAAGTGATCACGTGTAGACAGGTGAAAGGAAATAATATGACAGCCAGGAAAAGGATGCGGTGGCCACGAGAGCGCACCTTGTGTGTGCCACAGCAGGGCAACTCCTTGTTACAAAGTTGCAGATGGGGGTGGGGATTAATGAGGTAAATGCCAACCCTTCTCCATCATCCGAGGAGGCAGCTCCTGTAGATGCTCCTGGGATGGGCTGGTGAGTCACTGAGTCTCTGAGCGGCAAGGTCACCAGCATGGCCAGCGGGAGACCACTCTGCCTCTGGAAATGCTGCTCCTGGGCTAGTTCAGTGTGGTAGAGTCCACAGCACTCCAGGGCATCCATCCGGGCACCCGTGGGCTCGTCAGCAGAGTCAGCAGAGTCAGGCTCCCCCCAGTTGTGATGCTATGGGGAATTTCTCAGCTGACCTGCCATGTTTGAAATCAGAAGACAGACGCTGCTGTCTATGGAGCAACGGTTGTAGCTGTCGACCTTCTGACCTTCTGTCCCTGCTCACTTAATGCCCTGCCCTTGGGCCTGTCTCCTGAGGGCTTCCGGCGTAATCTGTTGGTCTTCTTTTTAGAACACTCAACCATGGTTAGAATGTGATTCTTGGAAACAAATATGCCGTGTCCTCTTTTAAAAAGACAAGCCCGAAATTCACTATGTAGATGGGGCTGGCCTAGAACTCATGGAGATCCACCTGCCTGTGCCTCCAGAGTGCTGGGCCTAGGGGAGTGTGCCACACAGTTGCCCACCTTCCTCTTACCGTTTCTGTGTACAATCCTAGCTCTCCCCGTGAAAAACTCTGTACCCCTTGTTGTTCTCAACATTCATTTTACAACATGGAAGCCCAGGCTAGGCGTGCTGGTGGCGTAGATTTGGGATAGGTTGTTTACAGTTTTAGCGTGCTACCTTTCAGGTACCACATGGTGTGGTTATGTGAGCGCTCTTTAAATAGCGGCTTCACACCACTGACCGTCACCGTGACACGCACCGGGCACCTCAGTGGCTCTTAGAGACTCACCTGCAGCTAAGGGCCAGTCCTATGAAAGTTGTCATGGAGGCTGTGACCATCGCTTCAGGAAAATGTCCTCCAAATACACGGCTGCCTTTATATTTTACATGTTGGCTTTTTTTTTCTCTCTCTCTCTAAGAGTTCAAAATTCTTACTGTCAGGTCCACGGGAAGCTCCAGGTCTCCAAACTCCAAAAGGCCGAAGGGACAAATGGCCGTCTGTGGCGCCTGTCACGGCCGGCGCAGCAGAGCCCATGCTGGCCCCAGGCCCTCGGTATCTCCTGCTACACACTTCAAGAGCCTAGACCCTATCCTAGCTCATCCCTCCCCAGACTCCCCAGACCCCAGGCTCCTCCCTCAGCTACTCATTCCCCTCCTGCCCCTCCTGCCCTTCCTGCCAGCCTCCCCTGAGCCAACACTCTTCCTCCGCTCTCCTCCCTTTCAGTCTCTCTGTGCCCTGCTTCTGTCTCTCCCCTGGCCAGGTCCAGTCTGCTGGCCGTGTTCTATGTTCTCCTTCCGCTCCGGAGTCTTCCAGACGCTGCTGGCTGCTCTCCCTCCCGGATCTACAATAAAAACCTTCCCCTTAGCCATACCGTGGGACAGTCAGTCACACTGTCAGCTTATATACTTACCAGTGAGTTACTGAGGACCACTTACTTACTTGGAAATAAAGTAAAAGCATATGTTGAGATCCGTTTGCCCCTGGCTGAGGGGAGGGCATGCCTCCCTTTGGTGTTTGCTAGCTCTCTCCCCGTTGGGTCATTGAAGATTGTTTTGTTGTTTTCTTAAAGGGTCATGTGACTAAGGCTGGGGCTATAGGCCTGTAAATGCTTGCACACCAGCTTTCAAAGCATAGGAGAATGCCTGTGTGGCTTCTCTGGGTAAGCAGCCAGTACTTTGCCGGCACATTCTCTGCCATTGTCTCCAGTGAATTTACTTAGTTTTTAAATAATCTGAGTCAGGGGAAGGTGCTTGCTACCAAACCTAATGACCTGAGTTTGATCCCCAAGCCTGCCTGGATCGTAAAGGAGAGAACCAATGCCTACCAGCTGTCCCCTGGTCCCAACATGTGTGCCACAGTGCACATAGGACGTGTGAGTCCCTACATATGGACATGTGGATCCACACATGTAAAATAAAAATAAATAAGTATAGAGAACTGAGTTTGTTTCTCTGATGTAGATGCCGTTTCTACTTTTTGGAGAGGAACTCGGCTACCTTCATGATACAGTTTTTTCGTTAGTAAAGGGCAGATGGCATCTGCATGTCAGCCACTTCCATACACTTTAATTATTTAATTTTCTTTGTTAAGAATCTAAAAAGCAAATTATTATGTTTTCAGATTTTTTTACTTTATTTACATAAGTGTTTTGCCAGTGCCTGTATGTATTATATATGTACGTATGTATGTATGTATGTACGTGGATGCACCAGATGTGTTCCTGGTGCCCACAAAAGTCAGGGGAGGGCATCAATCAGCTCCTGTGGAACTGGAGCTGCAGACAGTTGTGAGTGAGAACCACCAGGTCAGGGCTGGGAATCGAACCCAGGTCCTCTGCGAGAGCAGCCAGGCTCTCAACCCCTGAGCCATCTCTCCAGCCCCTCGTGGGTAACATGTAGTTACCCTGACAGCAGACTGTACATCTAATTATATCTATCATTCCCCAGGTATAACTCACACTAGCGTCCTCCGTGTTGACATTGTCCTGTTTTAGTCACATGTGTTCATTGTTCCTTTGTCATTTTATGTTTTTGGATGAAGTGAGTGCTCAGAGTGTTAGTAGCGGTGTCCCGTGCCTCGAGCTGTCCTCAGAGTCACCACCTTTAATTCTGATCCTTTTGGCTCCGCCTACAGGTGTGTACACTGGCTTTGTATGTGCTGGGGAATGAGCACATGCATCTCACATGCTTCATACATGCCACACACATGCTTCACATGTGCTACACACATGTCACATGTGTGCCACATGTGCCACACATACTTCACACATGACACACAATGCTAGACATATGCCACACACATGCCACACACATGCCACACACATGCTACACTGACTTCTCCTTACTAAGATACATCTGCAGCAGAACTTGCCCCCTTTTAATGTGTGGACAATGTATTTCGACACATTCACAGTTATGAAATGACAAGCCCAATCAAGATTTAAACTCAGGGGTTGGGCGAGGCAGAGCACTGGTCTAGCCTGCACAACACCCTCGGTTTAATCCGCAGCCCTGCAAATCTAAACCAAACGGGAAACAAAAAGATATGCAATGCTGTCCCTTAGTCATCTAGAAAGTGCTCCAGGGCCTCCCCTACTATCTGGCCTCAGCAAGAGCTCTTCTTAGTCCCTGTAGTTTTGAAAACTTTCTCCAGAAAGTGATCTGGAAAATTGTGGGGGAGGGTGCTCTTTTGTCTCAAACTTCTTTTATTAGAAATGCTTCTTGGGGTGCCAGAGCTATGGCTCAATGGGTAAAAGCATGGGGACCTGACTGTACCCAGGTAAAAAAGCCAGCCTGGGAGCTGCTCAGTGCTGAGACAGAGGCAGGGGGTCCCCGGGCTCCCTAGCCCAGCCTACTACAGCAGTGAGCCGCAGAGGCCCTACCTCAAAGCACGGTGGGGGACAGCCCCTTGGGTGACTCATCCCTGCTGCAGGATACAGGACACTAATGCTAACAGCTAAATAAAGGCTTGCTTCAAAAGATGATTGCAGGAGACACCCAGTGTTGACCTCTGGCTACACACATGTACTCAGGCATGTATACCAGCGCACACACACACACACACACATGTGCACAAACACAAACAGATATTGTCTCGGGTCAGGCTTGGTGGTGTACGCCTATAGCACAGATACAAAGAAGGCTGAGGCAGAAAGATTACAAGTTCAAGACTGGCTTTGGCTACAGAGAGATGCCAAGGTCAGAAGGAGCGGTAATTTGATTACCTTTACTGTAGTGTGAGTCTGGGCTGTTTAATGAGGACAGTTTGCTTTCTTAAGTTATAAACTTACAGCTATCACTGGCATGTATAATTATCTTTGGTCTCTGAGTTGAGATTTAACCTTTTCTCCCTTCAAAACTTTACATTGCAGGCAGTTAACAAAATCTAGTTAAAAGATGTTTTTGCTACTTTCTAAAAGTTAAAAAAAAAAAAAAACTACCTGAATTAACCAAAAAACCTAACTAAACAAGATCTTGTATGTTTGAGAGGGACTCCTCGGACAACAAGAGACACTTGGTCGTCCACGGGCACTGCTGGAAGGTGGAACCAGCCTAGATGCCCGCCAACAGATGGGTGGGAGGAGACTGTGTGAGACATGTGTGCAGTATTGTACACAGATGTGAAGAGACATGCAGCTGTGACATTCACAGGAAATAGGCACAACTGGAAATCATTTTAAGTGACGTAAACCATGCTCAGAAAGAAAGACAAATTCTGTGTGTTTTCACATCTATGTGAAAAGTAGGTCCAACTATACGTGTGAGCATGTTTGTGTATGTTAGTTGTATGTGTGTCATGCATGTACAGTATATGAATGAGTTGTGTATATGTGGTGTATGTGTGGTATATGTGTGAGCTGTATGTATGTGTGATATATGTAATGTGTGTATGGTATTTATGAGTTGTGTGTATATAGTGTGTGGAGGCTGTTGTGTGTGGTATATGTGGTGTATATGCGTGTGGTATGTGTGTGTGTGCTGTTCTGTGTGTGTAGTATATGTGTGAGTTGTGCATATGTGATATGTGTGTGTGTGTATGTGTTCTGTGTATATGCTCTGTGTGTATGTGTGGAGTGTGTGGTATATGTGTGAGTTGTGCGGATGTGACGTGTATGTGTATGCGTTCTGTGTGTATGTGTGTGCATGTGTGTTCGTGTGTTCGTCACAAAACCAGAAACCAGAAAGTGTAAGAAGAGATCGAGAAAGGAGGAGCCCGGTGCAGCAGACAGGGAGCTGACGGACAGACAGACAGACAGCAGAAAGGACCAGCTGACGGATGGACAGACGGACAGACAGACAGACAGACAGCAGAAAGGACCAGCTGACGGACGGACAGACGGACAGACAGACAGCAGAAAGGACCAGCTGACGGACGGACAGACGGACAGACAGACAGACAGACAGCAGAAAGGACCAGCTGACGGACGGACAGACGGACAGACAGACAGACAGACAGACAGCAGAAAGGACCAGCTGACAGACGGACAGACGGACAGCAGAAAGGACCAGCTGACGGACGGACAGACGGACAGACAGACAGACAGACAGACAGCAGAAAGGACCAGCTGACGGACAGACAGACAGACAGCAGAAAGGACCAGCTGACGGACGGACAGACGGACAGCAGACGTGAGAGGAAGGTGAGAACAGGAGAGTAGGCAGGGCAGTTGAGGGCAAATGAGTGACATATGGCCCTGAAGGTGGCACATGAGATGCACCGCCTCCCACTCCGACGGGACAGGGTGGTGGTGCGGAAGGGACAGCAACTTTCAATCTTCTGACTGAATGAAAACGCAGAACCCTACCTTGTGGTCTCGCTGCACCATGGAAACACTTCCTGCTTGGTGGCTTTCATTCCTTGCCACGTTTGCCTTGGCTCGCACGACCCTCCATAGCAGCCTTGACCTCCAGGCTAATGGCTAGTTCAAGGCCAGGCCTGCCATGTTTGTTACCTCAGCAAGGGTCATGTACGTGCTTCCTCCTGATTAAAGCCCCAGGTGGTTGTACGTCTTGCTAGAGCTCTAGGATTGTGTGGTCAGGGTGTGTGAAAGCTTGCTCTCTGCCTTCACTTTTCCAAGTATGGAAAGGGCGATGGCCATGAACCACTGTACAACGGCAGGCCGCTAGCCTTCTGGAAGGATGTCTTCATGCTCGATCACTGTTTTCCAAAGGAAAGTATTTTTCAGCCCTGTAGTTAAAAGGAGCCCGTACTCAGACTCACTTGTGTTAAATGCTGCCATTTGGACATCAATCTGGGACAACTCCTAGACTGCCCAGGCTGACTTAACTTTTTCTAAAACCAGTTGTTTCCTTTCTTCCTCCTTTCCAGGCCCTTTGACTCTTTAGAGTCTACAGCCGAGGACAGTGGTGCAGGAAAGCAAACATTAGCACAAATCCTTCCCAATCCCCTTCCTTTAGCAATTAACAGGGTTTGCAGAGCTAAAAATATTTCAGTAGCATGACTTTCCTCAACAAACAACTGTGAAAGCAAAACAGACAGAGTTCTAAAACACCCAACAGCAGCATTTTTGTTCAATGTGATTTTTAGACGGTTAGGTTTTAAAAGACAACCCTTTGGGTGGGTAGAGAGATGCCATCTCGCTGGTTTGTGTTCTTTTAAAGGGAAAATGAACTTGGTTTTCAGTGTGCTTGTGTGTGTGTGTGTGTGTGTATGTATGTGTGTGATTTTGTATATGTGTGTGTATGCCTGTGAGAGTGTATGTATGTATGTGTGTATGTGATGTATGTATATGTATATATATGTATGTGATGTATGTATATGTATATATGTATGTGTATATATGTGTGTGTATATACATGTATGTGTGTGTATATTTGTCAGTGTGTATGTATGTATATGTGTGTATGTGTATGTATATGTGTGTGTGTGTGTATGTGTGTGTGTAAGCACAGATGCCATTGTGTATCTGTAGACAGGAAGACTTGAAGAAATTTTTTCTCCTACCATCCCTCCTTAGATCATCAGGCTTAGGGGCAGGCTCCTTTACCCACTGAACCATCCCACCAGCCCTCACTTAAATTTTTACTTAGAGTAAAGAAAACAGAGTATTTAGTTTCTCTGCAACCAAGTTCTCATATGTCTAATTTCCAGACATAAAATTTCTTGAAAACATATATTTCTCAGAATTAATCAAATGGAATTTAATACCCTAATATTGACTCCATGTTGCAGAAAAGGTGCCACGCTTTTTAAAAAACTCACTTCTTACACTATTTCGAGAGTATATGTGAGTTGTGCGGTGGGTGGCGCTCTTGCCAGAGCACACATCTGGAAATCAGAGGACGGCTTTGTGGGGCTGGTGTTCTTGTTCTACTCAACTCAAGCAGCCGGGCTGTGCTAGGAGGCTCTGTGCATGCCAGCCCCGAACCGCCCGAACCGCCCTTAGCTGTTGAACTTAGGTTTCTGTTTGGCTCGTGTGTCAGCTGTGTGGCAGGTAATGCTGGGACTGAGCAGCTTTAACGAAGCCACGCGAGAACGAGACAATCAGGGAGTTTACCTGGGCCACTCAGCCCCTTCTCACGAGGCTTGAGTTTGATGTCACGGCTTCACTGAAGGGACAAGCATGGCACACAGCTTGTCAGGTTGCTGTAGCGGTTGGCAGCCCTCAATTTTCCTCCTCATTCGCCTTTCTATAGAGGGGCTAAAATAATGTGCTGCCCGTTAGGAGTAGTTTTCCCCCACCGGTCTGGTCCCACCGTGGCGCCAACCCCAATTAACACACCGAGACTCTGTATTAGATATAAAGCTGTTGGCCAGGTACTAGTTACTTATTGGCTAGCTCTGTCTTAAGTATTAACCCATTTCTATTAATCTAAGTATTTCCACCTGGTCTCATTTTACCGGAGAGTGGGCCAGGACCTCTGTTCTCTCCTCTCTCTCCATGCTGACTTCTCCTTACTACCTCCTCGAATCCTCCTTGTCTCCTAGTCCCTCCTATCTTCCTTTCCTATTGGCCAACAATGCTTTATTCATTAACCAGTATGAGAAACATATTCACAGAGCCCAGCTTTCCTAAGAGCAAGAAGCTTGGCAACTCTGGCAGTGTCTGTACTTTGGAAACTGTGTGTCTTAGGGCAGGGGTGGTGGTTTCTGTAAGGTGCACAAGGACCTAGTCTGACACACATACATGCACACATACATATACACACATATACAGACATGCAAATACATATGTACATACATATATATACATGTATACATGAACACACATATACATACACATGCATGCATGCACATACAACTATACACATACATATACACATATACACTCCTACACAGTACATACATATACACATGTATATGCACATGAACACACACATATACACACATACACACATGCAGATACACAGACACACATATACATACCACACACACCAGTTTGTCGTACTCCTGGATCCACGTAGTAACCCTGGTGCAATGTGAGACTTAAGCCCTGGATGCCACGGACATGAAGGTCATCAGCTCCCACAGCCTATGCTATGAGGACTCATGCATATTTTTTAATGGTGGCCAAAATACAAAAGCATTGTTGTTTTTTCAAATATAAAAGTCCATTTAGATACATATTTTTATAAGATAAATATTGCTGCTTTAAAGCAAAACCCTGATGACATTCATATCCATCTTAGACTCCCAGACCATGACTGAGAACTCGCTGAGAATGTGCCCAGGACTGGCCCTGAGGGCACAGACCTCGGGAATGTGACAGCATGTCAGTATTATCTGGAGGGTAACTTCGTAAGCTCTTTTCAGAATGATGCCCTCTGCCGAAAGTTAGGCATGGAATTCAGCCCAGGCCCTAGGCTGCGCCTGCGCCCCCAGCTTTCTGTGGGAAGTTCTGCTTTCTCTTAGCCCTGCGTGACATGAGCACAGCTACTTGCTAGGACAGACGGACAGACAGCCTGCACACGCTGTTTTCCTTTCTCCTCTGTTCCTTCTTTTGCCTCCCATCCCACACTCCCTTCCTTTCCCTTGGTGCTGGGGATGCAGCATACTGACCCTCTCTCTCTGCCTCTGAGCTGCCCATCCCCACCCCCCCACCCCACCCCACCCCCGTCCCTCCCCATCACCATTCCATTTCATGCTGCAGACACTGATGAAGCCTGCTGCACACGCAGACCCACTGTGATTTCCCGATATTTGTAAGTGTGTTCACAGTAGGAAAAAAGCCTGGAAGGGTACAGGCAGACTGTCCGTAGAGGAAAAGAGGCATTTCTTTGTTTGTGTCATGCCTTTTACTTGAACCAAGTACCAGTGTCCCTGTCTTCCTGTGTGGCTGCTCTGGCTACAGGAACCACTGGCCATAGTACTTGATCCAGAGAGGACCTTTTGTCCGTGCCTGACAAACCAGAGGACTCTCTCTGACTGTCTCTGGTCAATCAGAGGCTCACTGGCTTCTTTTTTGGAGGGGGAAGGAGATGTCCACAGTTTGATGAGTATTCAACCTGCCGACAGCCATTTCACAGCTGCTGGAAGAGAGCCAGTCTGAGAGACAGAGTTAGGATGCCAAGAAAAGTCGAGAGGAGACTGAGGTAGCCATGACTCACTGGTCCACAACGACCCCAGTACTAGGTGGCCACCATTGCCACCCTTAGCCTTGGCCGGATGAGTAAACGGGCCTCCCATTTGCTTAAGTTGGATCTGATTGGACTTGTGTCAATTATATGCTCATACTCTAAGACCTCTTGAGAAGGAGTTGGGGAAATGGGTACATTTTAAAAATGTTATTGTCTCATGCATCTCCAAGTTGTCCTGGAACTCACTACCTAACCAAACGGCCTTTGAACCTCTGATCATTCTGCCTCTACCTCCCAAGTGTTTGCATTACAGGTGTGTACCTCCACGCCCAAATTACACGATGCTGGCAATCAAACCCAGGGCCTCTTGCATGCTAGCCACGCACTCTACCAACTGAGCCACACCTCCACCCCTTCACGGTGTTTTCATCTTTCTCTCATTTCAACTTCACACAGTGACGGTAGATATTCATCGGATTTCTGTTACTATGGGTGACAGAAACTCTGCACTAACACAACAAGGTGGGGCGGGTATTAAATCACACATCCAGACGGAACAAGGGCCGAGGAAGCTGGCCTAGGACATGAGAGTCAGAGAAGGACCATGGGGTCATTTATCAGTTCTTGGACAATTACTGTGACCCAAATCACAGGTGCTGTTGTTGTCCACGCTGATCCCACATGAGCGCCTGTGCCCAAGACTCATGAGAGGGCAAGTAGTAAGTAGTTCCCATGTGGGGTCTAGAGCGAAGGAAGGGGCCTCGGTCCACAGGAGACACACAGGGGAGCTTCGAGTTCAGAAACAAGAGGCAGGGCGCGGTGTGGCACACCGCGACCTTAGCACATAGAAGGTAGACAGGGAGGATCAGGAGTTCAAGACTAGCCTTGGCTACATTGTAAGCCCAACGCCAGCCTGGGACCCATGATACCCTTTCTCACCCCTCCTCCAGAAGTAACTATCAAACTCCAGAAAGCGTACAGTTTGACTACTGTGGGGCAAACCCCTGTCTCATCTTGAATCTGGGCTGCATCTCTCCAATGGTAACATTAAGGGTTACAGACACAGGTCTCGGGGAAATGAAGTATCAGGCTGTGACAGACAGAGCAGCTGACTGAACTAGAGATAACTAATTACCTGCACCCCTCAGGTCACCTTGGAAAACCATTGCCTGTCCAGTTCCCTCCTATTCTAGATGGATTCGAGACAGTACACTACTCATCTTAAAAATAACCTGGATGGGGCACGGGTGTGGCGGGAGCTGTAGGAGCTTAAAATCATTTTCTTTGCACTGTGATGAAAATGGAATCATTTCCCTCAAGGTATGAGCTCAGCGTGAAGCACGGAAGGGCCATTTAATTTTAATGGATACATTGTTTAGCACCCTGAACACTTGTTTGTTCCGGAACTTCTACAGGGTGTGTAGAGTGGTTGTGTTCCCCTGGGGACAACTCTGCCCCCCCCCCAGGGATATTGCACTGTACTGTTCTTCAGGTGCCTCCCCAGAAACTTAAGTGAAAATGCTGAACTGTGGCATCAAATTGATGCAAAACTAGTTGCATCTGCCTCGAGAAGGCTGTCACAAAATATAACACACTGCAGAGGTAAAGCTCTTGAAGAACCCTTCATGTGGAATTGTTTGTCTGGCCTGGCTTGTCAGACAAACAGTGTAGTGGTGATGAAGATGGGGATGATGATGTTAGTCCCTGGGGGTAGGCAATTAAGAACAACTACGTCATTCCTACATTGGAGAGCCATCTTTGCCCTTAGGGCAAGAAGACAAGTTCCCAGGTAAGACAGACACTAATTGGCTGGAGATTTGCCTTAGTGTGTTGTAGGAGGTGGTTTGGCGAAAACACAGGCAGGCAGAGGCACACTTCAGCTGGATGCCCTTTGACCTGCTTTATGGCACTCTCTTAGACCTCCTTGATTTAAGTATGTGTATTACTAAACTCATGTTTAGACACATATATGCATACTTCATCACAGTGAACCACCTGTTTGCTTGTGTGTGGGCCAGGCACGGTGCCTGGCTTGCTGTGGGCCTGGTTTAATTGTATTTCTATAAATTCTGCTGTAAGAATACCTTTCCCATATGATCGTATGGCTTAAAGAGAAAGCTGAGGGATTTGAAGATGGATGTTAGGGGGAATTAATAACTAGTAGAATATTCTGGAAGACATTCTGGCAGCTGTATTACCTATGCCCCGGCCCATGGAAGGAAGGGTCAGAGTTCAGACTCCTTTCAGCCTGCATCCAGGACAGCCTGGTTGCTGATTAATAGTCTCAGGCCCCCTGACTGACAGCCATGAATGCCGCTACAATATCACTCACTGGAGCCTGTGCTTGGGCGTGGGTCCCCCAAACTTTCCTGTTTCCCCCACTCAGCCCTGCAGAGGTGCTAAGAGACACTGACTAGCAAGTGATTGGCTGACACTTTGGTTACTGCAGGCTCGAATTTTAAAATAGTGCTAAAACTAATGGGCGTGATGGGGACTACGTGAGCCTCTTCACTTGACGGCTGCTTTCTGGAAATTGGCCCTCGTGCCTTAGGGGGCTGGTGAGGTGACTCAGCTAGTAGGTATGCTTGTCATGTAAGTCTGGGGCTGAGTTCAGTCTCCAGGACCCACAAAGAGGGGAGAGCAGGCTCCACAGACTTGTTCTTGGACCTCTGCATGCCTCCCTTGGCACACATGTCCCCCACCACTCACTCACACACACATACACACACACGCACACACACAGGCACGCGCACACACAGGCACGCACACACACACACATACTCTCACACACACACATACTCATGCACACACAGATTCATACACACACACACACACACACACACACACACACACACACCCACACACACCCTAACCCACCAGGGTGTCAGTCTGTAATTCAGGCTAGGCTCTACTCCAGGCTGTCCTGTCTCGGCCTCCTGAGGGCTGGGGTTGATTTCTGATGTTAGAAATGATACAACATGGCACAGATTTCCGTGTCTTCCTTGCTGTGGCCTCTCCACCGTCCCCAGAGCTCTTTGCTTCTCTCTCCACAGAGACATACAGACCTTAGAGTGGTTCTTTGCATTTTTGCTTCAAAGAATACAGGACACAACAAGCTTGGAATGTCACTGTTTGACAAGTGAGAAATAGAGCTCTAAAAAGGGAATGAGATTCCATTCCATTCCTGTGGCTGAATTAGGATTAGAAGCCAACAGCTCAAGCCAGGCTTGGTGGCACACACCTTTGATTCCAGTAAAGGCAGAGTTCGAGGCCAGCCCTGTCTACAGAGAGTTCCAAGACAGAGGAGAAAGGGGGAGGGGGTGTGGGGGTGGGGAGCAGCAGCCAGCAACAGAAACCTGTGCAGTAAGTAGCCCTACATCCTGGCATACAGGAGATACTGAACCTTCTTTGCCTACGTGCGTATGCTTGTGGGTGTCTGCACGTGGAGGCCAGAGGTCAGCGTGAGGTGTCTACTGTCACTGTCCACCTTGGTTTTTCAGACAGGGAGGCAGAGTCTCTCTGAGTGAGTGGGGACTCGCTGGTTTGGTCACACTGGCTGGATAGCAAGCCAGGGTTTGGATGACATCAGGTGTCACTCTGCAGCCCTCTGAGGCAGGTGACTGAGCTGTCTGAGAAGCTTGGTTCAGTCAGAGCTACAGTGACATCTCTTGCTGCTTCAGGACACCAGGGGCTCTCAGGCCTTAGGGAAGTCCTCTGAGCCCCTGAAAGTGTCCCTCTCCCTGTGGTATGGAGGACTTGAGAGGACTGTAAACACTCAGGCAGTGAGGTGGGCTGAGACTGTCTCACCAGGCCAGCTCTGGATTCCTTAATCTCAAGACCTTGAGCCAGGACGATGAATGCGCCCAAAGGTTGCCATCGGGGGCCAAGGCCCTGGCAGCTGGCTGTGCCCTCCTCCTGGTGGGGGCCTGGCTACAGCAGCAAGCTTGTCCTTCAGAGTCCTGCTGCTGGCTTAGGAGTTCTGTGCATTTTAAGTAGATGAAAAGGCTTTATCGTAAGCCTTATTATACACCGGCCAGAGGTACCCAATCAGAACCCAAATCTACTAAGAAACTGTTTTCAGTAATCTTGGACAGCAACTTGGATGCTTAATTTTCATTAAAAATAGATGTTTTGTCTGAGTGTGAAAATATGACATTCTTAAAAGTGGAAATTGGAGAAATAAGTAAACTATGAGGGTGTGTACTCAGGGAGTGTGTGTAACACACACACACACACCATACGTATATGTTATTTCCCGGGGTCCAGAAAAGATTTCTCAAAGCCGATCTGCTGCAAAGCTTGCTGGTAGGACCCAGAATCCACACGGGTAAACATCGTACGTGGCGCCTGTGAAGCTTCGTGGCTGGACTCTCGCCACTGATTTGACAGTTGCTTTCCCTTGTAAACCACAAACTTTCTTCACTCAGATATCATTGTAGAACTCAGTCCTCTAAACCCACCCTCTGTGACTCTGCTTGCAAGCATAGGCAGGCTCTCCCTGGGGCTTGTTGACTGTCAACTGCCCCCATTAGAAGGAGGGGGTGGGGGAGGGCCATGGGGTTCTCACCTGAGATTGCCCCCAACCCTGCTGTGGTATCAGCCCTAATTGCTCTCGCTCCCTGGAAGTGCTAAAGCACACAGCTCAGCTCCGGTCATTCATTGAAGGCGGCCTCCCATATATATGAGGCTAAGCGGAAGCCATCATGCTGGGTGAAGACCTCCCACTGAGCCGCCCTAGCCCCCCCCCCCACACACACACACACTCCCACACCCAGGAGGATCACTGGTCCCCCAGGGTGAACCACCACCTGGAAACTTTGGTTGTCATTGCAACAATTTGAGAAGGTAAACATTGTTTATTTTTGCCCAGGGAGGGGAAGGAGCTCACATCAGAAACAGAAGAGCAGCTAGGATTCTGGAAATGTAGAATGATTTGCTGGTTCCTCTAAAAGAAATTTCAAGTTCCTACTGAATTAATGTCGCTCTCAGATTGGCTTTCTCCAATCAGATGACTACCAAGTGCAAGATAACACAGGTCAGCTAGAGAAGGCAATGCCATGTTCTTGAATCCACAAGAGACAGCTGCTCCCTGTGATTTGGGGAAGCAGTGTTCTTGGAGTCCAGGCAGACGAGTAATGAGCTGGTGCACCTTAGCCCTTTTGTTTGATTTTAGTTTCCTTGTGCCAGCTGTAGGTTAGTGAACATGTGCCCGTCTCAGGTTCCGGGAACAGGATTAGCAGCTGGTGCTCCAGCCATCAACACAAGGCAAGTATTTATTCTATAACCCCAGCCCCTGGGTAGGTTTCCAGTCCTGTGCCTTTGAACAAAGGCGACGACCAGGCTCCATGCAGCTACTGACAAAAGCCACCTCAGTGGGGAGAGAATTCAGTTTGGCCTGTGGTTTTCAGGGACACAGTCAGTCATGATGGCAGGTCACAAGACGGCCCGTCACATTCCACTTGAAGTCAGGGAGCATTTGCTGTTTCTTATTCCCTCTGGAGCCTCCGGCCCATGGGAATGTGTCACCCTGTCCAGGGTGGGTCTTCCCTCAGTAAAACTTTTCTGGAAACACCCTCCTAGCACACATCAGAGCTGTGTCTCCTAGGAGAGTCCAAATCCAGCCAAGTTAGCAGATGAAGAAGGGGTAATATGTGGGTGTGGGTGTTTTCGTCCACAAATAGTCACCCTAAAAGTGGGAGAGGGATGGAGTAAGTCCGTGCAGTTGTAAATTATTTACATATATATATATGGTTTTACTCTCCGCAACACATTAGCAAGTTTCTACATGAAGATGTGTTGCCTGGTGTGAGTTCAAGTGTAATTCTACCACTCAGGAGGCCAAGGGATCGTTTGTTTGATGTCAGACTGAGATGCATAATGATAGCTCACCTCAAAAACAAAAACACAAAACAAGGAAGGAGAGGGCATGGAGAAGGAGGGCTAGGGTGCCACGCCCCGCCCCCTCCCCCACCTTCCCCTCCCAGTCTTCCCAGTGACCAGTGCTCTATGAAGCTGTGATACTCTGATCAAAGGCTTTAAATGCCCCTGTTGAGAAAGACACAGCAGTTGGAGGGAAAGCTATCTAAACATTCCAGAATGCCCCAGTTCCTCTTGAGGGCCTCTCCCAACCCAGGCTCCAGCTTCTTCCTCGGCATCTGTTCTCTCCATGGCCTTCCACTGCCCAGACATGGGGCATTGGGGTTCCACTGCCCAGACATGGGGCATTGGGGTTCCGCTGCACAGACATGGGGCATTGGGGTTCCGCTGCCCAGACAGACATGGGGCATTGGGGTTCCACTGCCCAGACATGGAAATTGGGGTTCCACTGCTAGACATGGGGCATTGGGGTTCCACTGCTAGACATGGGGCATTGGGGTTCCACTGCTAGACATGGACATTGGGGTTCCACTGCCCAGGCATGGGGCATTGGGGTTCCGCTGCCCAGACATGGACATTGGGGTTCCGCTGCTAGACATGGGGCATTAAGTTTCCACTGCCCAGACCTGGGGCATTGGGGTTCCATGGTTGCTTTTGCTGCTAAGCCATCTCTGGTGAGTGCGGGTCTCTTGTTCTGTCTCAGTCTTTCTTACTCTGTCCTCTCCTGCTTGAAGAGACAGCACCACTCCCTGCCCCCCCCCCCCAGTGTAACTCGGGTTCTCAGACTCACGAGGCAGCCAAGGATAACCTCCAATTCAAGATCCTCCTGCCTCCTCCTCTTGAGTGCTGGGCAAGTGAGCTACCTACTGAGCCACACCCTTTGGGCCTCCTTTTCAGACTCTACTCCATCCCGTGAAGGCCCCAATCCACACTTTCATGCTAAATTCAAAGCTTACATGTGTGTGCTCATGCATACACACCAATGTGACAAGGCTCGTGTGGGTGTCAGGGGACAAATACCGGAGTTGGTTTTCTCCATCCACCATGTGTGTTCCAGGGATTAAATTTAGGTCATCCGGCTTTGTGGCAAACGTTTTTTAGCTGTAAGCTCATACCCACTGTGATTATTTCTTCAGAAGGTTTCTTCTTCATGCAGATAAGTGAAGCTGTGAGAAAGAACACACACCCAGTTGTTACGAACAAAGAAATGGTTCCAGTGCAGGGACCCAATGTTCTGGGAACCTTGCTATGCATAGACAGTACTCACTGAAAATGGTTACATGGCTTACGTAACTGTAGACACTAGAAAACACATCAAGAAGAAAGCAGCCATACAAGCCTTGACTTTCACACTGTTGATCGTTAGCTCATCAACCGCAACAGTGTGCTAGGGTCTGGCTGACTTTGCCCACAGTGCCTTAGTGACCATGCTGGGGTGTTAGGGATCATCAGTACTATTTGTTTAGTTTATTATTTTGCTTATTTGTAGTGCTGCATATTGAGCCTGGGCATTGCATTGTACAAGCACACTCTCTAGCACCTATCTATACCCGAGCCCTTTTTAATTTTAGCATCCCACCAATTATCCACACCTCAGCCTCCCATGAGTTAGCTTGGATGATGAGCTGGGCCCGTAAGCCTAATGGCCAAGTCATGATGATTTCTTTCCTTCTTCTCTCTCTCTCTCTCTCTTTCCTTCCTTCTTCCTCTTCCTCCTCCTCCCTTTTTTGAGATAACTCTCTTTACGTAGCCCTGGCTATCCTGGAATTCACTAGGGAGACCAGGCTGGCCTCAAATTCTCAGAGATCCAGCTGCCTCTGCTTCCTGTCCAGACAGCGTATGTCTTAAACACATATAGAACCAGAGTTACAAATGCATTTTCAGCTCCATTCCATTGATTTTTATTCTTTCTATGAAACATATTTTGTTTTGTTTTGTGTATACACCCTTGTGTGGGAGTATGCACATGCTTTGTCATGGGGGAGGTGGGGGGAGGTCCAAAGGTATTCTCTCCCTCACCATGTGAGTCCCTGGAATTGAACACAGGTAGTGAGGCTTGGCTCAGAGTATTGTTTTTTAATTTAGTTTTTTGTACCTGTTGTTAAATACTCATGAGCACAGATCACAGAGACGTCTGTGGTTGAGAGACCACAGGGAGTTCTCAATGTCTTAAGGGATGAGATTGCAGAATCAGTGTCAGCAAGGGCCCAGCCCTGAGAGCACTCACACAGTGTTGGGGGACACTGGTGACCCGCCGTGCAATGGCCAGACAAACTGCACCTGGTTGGGCATTTTCCTTTTTCAAGGACTTTCCACAAGCTGGGCGGGCACACTCCTGCTGGGCGGGCACACTCCTGCTGGGCGGGCTCACTGCTGGGCGGGCTCACTGCTGGGCGGGCTCACTGCTGGGCGGGCACACTCCTGCTGGGCGGGCTCACTGCTGGGCGGGCACACTCCTGCTGGGCGGGCACACTCCTGCTGGGCGGGCTCACTGCTGGGCGGGCACACTCCTGCTGGGCGGGCTCACTGCTGGGCGGGCTCACTGCTGGGCGGGCACACTCCTGCTGGGCGGGCACACTCCTGCTGGGCGGGCTCACTGCTGGGCGGGCTCACTGCTGGGCGGGCTCACTGCTGGGCTATGTGCCCAGGCACAACCTGGGACTTGCTCCCAGGAGCCACTCAATGTGACTACTCCAGACAAGAAAATTAAAAAACAAGCAAACAAACAAAAATCTTGAGATTCGATTCCCTGGAGGAAAATGGGGCGGTCCTTCCTTAGACAGGACATTTATCAACTGCACCTGGCTGCAAAGATTGGCAGGGAGATAGTTTATTCGTGGGAACGGTGTCTGGCCTGCCTTTCAGAGCTGTAACACGAATTCTCGCGGCTGGCGGCAGGGACGTGAGGATGGCACTCTTACCATGGGGTCCATAGTGAAAGAAGTGAGGTCCCACGCTGCCAGTGATGTATCCCGTATCACAGCTGTCTGAAACCCCTGCTCATGAATGCACACTTGAAATGCCAGCATGGAGACCACCCATGGGCCGTTCCCAGCTCCCGTGATGGTAACTCTTAGGGGAAATAGCTCTTGTTTTCCAATAATGCCCCTTACTCCTCCCGATGTATCCCATAATTCCTTGGACTTAGTCCTCCCGATGTATCCCATAATGCCCCTGACTTACTCCTCCCAATGTATTGCTCTACTTTTCAGTCTCGTGATGCACTAATCTATCTCTTATGCATGTTTGTACAAGTGCAGGTGAATGTGTATGTATGCACAGGTGTGTGTGTGTGTGTGTGTAACTTTGTGTATGTGTGTAGATACTACAGGACAATCTGGTTCTCATTTCTCAGACACCATCCGCTTTGTTTTGTGTCTTTTGTTTTGTTGAATCTGGGTCCCTCTGGCCTGGAACTCTCTGAATCCTGGCCAGTGAGCCCCGTATATCCAGCTATCTTCGCTCTCAGTGTCAGGGTTAAAACCCAAGCCACCACTGCCAGCCCCTTTAAAACGTGGGTTCTGGAGGTCGAGTTCACGCCGTTGTATGAGTGCTTCCTCGGCTCAGCCGTCTGTCTCCCCAGCACCACGTTACAAGTCTTTGGTTTTTTGGTGAGTGTACGTATGAATGTGTGTGGACATGCACGCGTGGACCGCTTCCATCTGGACTCTGGTGGCCACCGGATGAACAGCACCCCACCACGTGTGTGATGGAGATGTGCTAGAGATACCTTCTGTCCATGCAAAGCCTCAGCCCTCCTTGCTGCTTTGCAGTGTGAGCATGAACCGCTAACAGCACAGCTAATGTAGCTTATACTTGGCCCTGTGCCAGTGACGTGTCCCTAGCTCCTCACACGTCACTACCGATCCCAGCTCCCCCTCCCTCTACTGCCCCTCCTCCCATCTGCTCCATGGAGAGGGTGAGTCTGTCCCATCATCTCGTTGAGGCGGGACCAAGGGGCCCTCCACCCCCGCACCCCTGCGTCTAGGCTGGGCATGCTATCTCTCCATATAGAACGGGCTCCACTGGGTCAGTTTGTGCATTAGAGTTAGACATCGCACCCACTGCCAGTGGCCTCACATACTGTCCCAGGCACACCATTGTCGCCTATGTTAAGGGAGTCTAGTTCAGACGTATGCAGGTTCCCCATTTGTCAGACCTGAATCCGTGATCTCTCACTAGCTCGGGTCAGCTGTTTCTGGAAGAACCTGGGGAAAGTTGACAGATTAAAACACTGTCCCCAAGGAACAGCTAGAGGCCAGAGCAACTGCTTCCCCGCCAGGCCGGCCCTCTCAGTTAACCGGCACCAGTCTTGGAGAACTCTAGCCCCAGGGTCTAGTTACCAGAGGGGAGAGAGTTAAGTCACCCTCAAGGCAGGTCTGGCTTCTGTGGGTCACAGCTCCATGCTAGACTCCCCTCAGGGATAGGCGGTCAGAACTTGGGTGCACTTTGGCCCCTGGAACCCCTGCTTGACATTTCATACTGCAGCCTCTCTCGAGTTCAGGTTCGGACAGACTGGCTCATCAACAGCTCCAAAACACGGCTAATATTCGTCTGCTGCTACTCTCCCCCAAATGTCTTCTTGTGGCTAGCAACCCAGCTCCCACTGAGGCAGCTCTCTGGCCTGTGTCCTCATGCTTGGTCAGCTGCTGCTCTTAAGCAAGCTCATGGCAGTCCTCCTGCCTCTCCCTCCCAAGGGCCGAAACTGCTATTGGCCACCACACCTAGCTTCCTTGCTGCTTTTCAAGCCTGTCTAGCAGTCTCCGGCCTCGGGACCTTCACACTGGCAATCCTGTCCTGGGGCGATTCTTTCTGATTATCTTTGTGACCTCAGCCACTCCCAGGGTCACCTTTCCCAAGGAGTCCTTCCGTCTAAGAGAGCAGCTCCTCTGTGGGAGTTTTTCACTTATCAAATTGAGCTCATTTTTTTTTTTAGATTAACAATATTCCATTTCATGTGAGAGGCCTTTGATTACAAGGGGCAAGATTGTTTTTGTAACAGAAACACTTGCTGCCAGCCGCAGTGTAAGATGGTGCCGAGCTCCTTGACTGTGGAATATGTATTCTCCCTCTTGCTGTTACGTGGGTTCCCTTGGGATGCGGACTTTTGCATGTGTGGCTCACAGATGCTACTCAGCACATAGGGAGAGACTGATGGGTATTTATTGATTGGATGTTATCATGGGAAGGTGAGTGGCAACCCTCTGTCTGTCTGTTCTAATTGCATGTGAAACCTTTGAGGGGGTGCATAGTGGATTAGGGACGTGGTTTGAATTTTCCCCAACCTTCAGATGAGAAAGCAGTACTTACCTGGGAAGAACTTCTGCCGTCCTAGGAGGAAAGCCTGTAACAGCCCCCTAGCCTCCCTTGGAGACTTGCCTGGAAGCTCTCTGTACTGAGACCTTCCCGGAAGCCTGGGGCTGGCCAGACCCTCCACCCCAACACCAGTTCCCCAGAGAGCCCAGCCCTGTGCATCATCCCAGCTCAGCCTTGCTTTGTAGTGCTGACCACTGCGTGAAATGGGTGAATCTTTCTCCAACCACCGAGAATACCCATCTCTCTAAAGGAACACTGGAGCCACAGTTGAGTCTGACATGTGAACATGTATGGTGGATTCGGGTCACTTTAAAACTCCTCCCCACCCTAACCTGCTACTCTTCTACGGTGGAGGTGGAGTCGCACTGATGTCATTTCTTTGGGTCGGGCTACGCATATTCAGAAAACTAACCGCAAAGCAAATGTGACATTTGGGCGAAGTTATCAGTGGGCAAGGGGCTGGAGCCCACCTTAGTGAGTTCTTCTTTGTCTAATGAACAGGGTTTCTTAGAACACTGCCCCAGGGGACAGGGTTGATGGTAAGGGAGGGAGGCTGTGAGAGAAAGCCTCAGGAGACAGCCCCTGGGACCCCGTCCAAGAAGGACAGGGAGGATGGCATGGCTCGCTGTCTGTTCTCGGCACCTGCCCAGCTCTGTTGTGCCCAATCCAACAGGCGAGTGTCTCTGTTAACCCGTGTCCTGGGCGCTCCTGTCGCTGTGGCAAACACGTGTCCTGTGGAGGACAGGGTGGTTCCATCTTACAGCCCACACTGTCACTAAGGGAGCTCGGCAGGAGCCTGGAGGCAGGAGCTGAAGTGGGGGAGGGCGTGGAGGGAGCTGCGACCTGCTTGTCCCCTTGGCGAGCTCAGGCTGCTTCCTTCTACAGGCCAGGACCAGCCGTCCATGACGGCGGCACCACAGCGGGTTGGACCCTCGCACATCGATCTTTAATCAAGAAGATGCCTCCTCACCCCCACCCCCACCCACCCGCCCACCCACCCACCCACCCACACACACACACCCACCCACCCACACACACACACACACACACACACACACACACACACACACGCAACAGCATCTCATGTAGCCCAGGCTGGCCTCGGTCTCCCTGTGTAGCCAAGGGTGACCCTGGAGCCCTGCCCTTCCTATCTCTACCTCCTGAGTGTTAAGGTTACACCCTTGGCTCAGTTATTCTTCCCCATAAACATGGAGATTCCCAATGAGTAGATCCCTTTTGAATACACAAGAATCTGAAGAATATATTTATTTTTTAATGCCAATATAATGTTTTAATTAATCTTTGATAATTTCATACAGTGTATTTTGATCTTTAACTCTTTAACTCCTCCCATATCCACCTGGACCCCGAACTAATCCATGTCTTTCTTTCTTCCTTATTTTTCTTTGTTTGTTTGGTTTTGGTTTTTCAACTAACCCACCAAGTCCTATTTATGCTGCCCATACTCTCTTGGGTATGAGTCTTCCCTGGAGCACAGTCAACCTACCAGGGAAGACAGCCTCAAAGAAAAGTCTCTTCTACACACAGGTAGTCAATATCCTATCAGTTATCCATAGCTCCTGAGCTAAGGGTGGGGCTCTGAGCACCACCCCACCCCACCCCACCACCCCCTCCCCTGAAGCAACCCCCTCTGAACGTGCATGAAGAAGGTTTGATTTGCCACCTCACACTCCCTTATCTACACCTTCCAGTGACTGGTACTTTTCACTATAACTTTATTAAGCCACTAGGCTCATAAGTGTTGTCAGTTTTTGCCTTAGGCCCGTATTTTAAAATTCAATAACAGAGTTAATTTCAAATATAGGGATAACTGTTTAGTTATTTGAAATCTTTTAGATGTAGATTGTGCTCACCTTTAATCCCAGCACTCGGGAGGCAGAGGCAGGAGGATCTCTGTGAGTTTAAGGTTACCCTGCTGTACAGAGCGAGTTCCAGGACAGCCAGGGCTACAGGGAATCCCTGTCTCAAAAAACAAGCAAGCAAGCAAACAAACAAAACAGATCTTTAAACAACATAATGCAATATCTATCAAAAAGTAAGTAGCCACATGTAGTGGCATTCATATTCCTGAGGAGTGTGTAGCAGGGCCCTACATCATGAGATTCTGTCAGAGAAACTGTTAAAATGCCAGTGTACAGAGGAACCAAACATCACATGATATACCATAAACATGCATGATTATTATTAACAAAGATAAGTCAAAATTCAAAAGCAGCTAATGAGGCCCTAGAATTGCAATTTCGGTTTAATCATGCACTAAGAGCAAATTTTCTGGGATCTCTGAAGGAGAATTATGATGTTTCTGACAGACTGTTCAGCCATGGGTGGTAGGTCTCGCCTATAAACCCAACGCTTGGGAGACTGAGGCAGGAGGATTGTCAGGAGATCATGACCAGCTTGGGATTCACAATAACTATAAAGTAAGACCCTGACACAAACAAGCAAACAAACAAACCATAAAAGATCAGTCCAATTTTAATTAAAGTTCTGAACGGTGGCTCTGAAATGAAATGTTAAAGTCAGCTAATACTTATTGAGAGTTCAGACACGATAAGACTCCTGCTTAAGGCCTCAGTGTCCTCGGTGTACATATAAACGAATTCCTTGGGTCATATTAAATCCCGTTTGCCATTTTAAATTACTCATCTCTTTTTCAGTACTGTAATTGGTCTAATAAAACTTCCTGGTATTGAGTAAGTCATAAGCAGGGGGCTGGAGAATAGACAGTCTTTGGGGTCTATTTCAAGGTGAGGTATACTGGGCCATAGGGGAGTTCTATGGTTGATTTTTTTTTTTTTTTTTTTAAAGAGGACTCCGTACCGATTTCCGGAATGGCTGCGTGGTTATACTTTACACTCGTAGAGGTTAGAACCCCTCTTCCCACAACCTCAACAGCGTTTGTTATTATCTGTTTTCTTGGTGGTATTTATGGCTGCCATTCTGCCTGGGGTGATGCGGGAATCTCACAGTAGTTTTAACTTCCATTTCCCTGGCGGCTGAGGATGTTAAGTACTTTCTGCGGGCATGTACAGGCCATACATTTTGTTTGTTTGTTTGTTCTTTTTTCAAATGACCTTGTTTTTTCAAGTATTCACTATTTGCTGTTGTTGTTGTTGTTAGCCCATTTGTTGACTTGTTGTGGAGTAATCTTTTTGTACACTGTGAGGATGTGTCTTTGCTAAGGAGCCTTCTGATTGGTTTAATAAAAAACTGAATGGCCAATATTTGTCAGGAAGAGGTTAGATGGGGCTTATCAGGCAGAGAGAGGGGAAGGGAGATGGATTTAAGTGGGGAAGAGACACACAGAGAGGAACAGGTTCAAGATGGAAGAGAGGTAAAAAGTCATGAGGTAAACATAGAATAATATAAATGGGTTCATTTAAGTTATGAGAACTAGTGGGACTAGCCTAAGCTATAGGCTGAGCTCTCATAATTAGTAATAATTCATGCAGTTTTTTTGTGAGCTGGTAATCCAAAGAAACTCCGTCTACATCGACTGTCATCACTCTCTCTCTCTCTCTCTCTCTCTCTCTCTCGTGTGTGTGTGTGTGTGTGTGTGTGTGTGTGTGTGTGTGTACACGAGCACTCCCTTGAGTGATGCTAAATCTCAGAGTTGACTAGAAATTAGAGTTCACAGTTACCACATCCTGCTTGTACTTTTGTTTTTTCGAGACAGGGTTTCGCTGTGTAGCTTTGGAGCCTGTCCTGGAACTAGCTCTTCCTGACCAGGCAGGCCTCGAACGCACAGAGATCCTTCTGCCTCTGCCTCCCAAGTGTTGGGATTAAAGGCGTGCACCATTACCGCCCGACTTGAACTTTTTACAAAAAGCTACATGTAGGAGTTATGTTTATAATCCTTGCATGTGGCTTTAGCCTGTGGGGCGGGGTTTTCAAGTTTCCTACAATTGTTCTTTGCTTCCCTACCCCTTCATCCGCTGTCTACGCTTCTGCCCTCTCAGGCTTGCCGCCATAAGGACAACACCTTTCTTAGAGCTCACAGCAAGCCGCCCTGCCTGGTTGGATATTGCTAACTGCGCTTGAGAGTCTCTGAGTCCAGTAGAGACAGCCATGAGGGTGCTCCCCATTCTGCGCACTCTGAGTCGACCTAATTCCCATGAGAGCCCTACAAGGAGCTATAATTATCCCTGTTTTGCAAATACAAACATTATGACTAAATGAGGTTACGCAGCCTAAGCACTCCAGGCTCACAGAGTGAGGTTTCTATCACACCAGCCACTTGAAACATTTTCCTTCTTTAAATCTCTGTGTTAATTTTCATCCCCTTCTATGAGCTATTAACGGTGATACGTGTGAACAAAAGATTAACACTTTAACACCATCTGCTTGTGTTTGGTCCATGCCTAAGTTACAGTCACCTGTGATACAAGAATAGTGACTTCTAACTGTATACACTTTTGCTTTATACTTTCAAGGCAAAAATTAAGATTGGTAAACTCTCTGTATGTGCGTTATCATTTCATTCTGTCGCTGTGACAAACGCTGGGGCTGAAAGCAGCTTATGGAGGCGATAGATTGGCTTCGCTCGCATTTGCATCATTGAGGGAAGCTGGGTCAGGAACTTGAAGCAGAAACCATAGAGGTTGTTACTTGATTCTTCATTCTTAGACACACGCTTACTTTCCTAAATAGCCCATGACCACCTCCCAGGCAGTGATGTGTCCTGTGGTGGGACAGGTCCCCATGAAGACAGTCCCACAAGCCAACCTGACACGGCAGTCACTCCTCGACTCGAGGCTGTGTCGAGATGGAAGTTGAAGCTGATGATTGTAATGCACCTATTAAATTAACAAAATGGGAGGGAAACGAAGAAGCTCAGATCCTTGTTATCCATCAAAATCCAGTCTTGACTCAGGTCAACATGGCAGAGGAAATGGATGCACCTTCTACCCAAAGAGTCCACACCCTCCACACCCTAGCCTCGATCCTGTCTCCAGGTTCCAAATGAAGGATCTGAGTTATTTGCTTTTCCTAATGAGGTGAGTCAGCAAAGGAGCAAACCCAAATCCTTGTTTCTCAAATGTTTTCTGACAAAATAAATTTTAAAGTTGATATTTAGTTATGGCCAAACACATTCAAAAGGTGGCAATAACAAGTAGTGTTTTTGTCACCGGATTTTTAAAAATAGCTTCTCTACAAATTACTCTTTTAAGCATTCACATATTACTAAATATGTTCTCTTGCTAAAGCATCATGTGCCAAGATTCAACCCACCGACATATTTTTATAGGCAAGTTACATATTCTTGAAAAATTACAGAAGTACACAATGAATGCCTACCTCCCCAAAGCCAGGTTCCACTCTGGTCTCCCAGGGGAGGTGCTGTGTGAGGCAGCTGCTTTCTCCAACAGAAAATAGTCATAAAATCTCACAGGAGATGAAAATACCTTTTCAAAACACGCTTCAAACCATCCAGTCCCAGAGGAAGAGAAGATATGAACCAGAATTACATTCTGTATTTATACAATTGAACCCTGTTTATTGTGTTTATAGACAAAAAAAAAATACCCCACCCTATATTTTATTCATGCAAATGCTATAAGTGTTCGTGTTTATTCAGAGGCAACTGCTGCAAGCTGCTAACGGGATCGAGAGCTCCGGTCCCTGTGGATTTATTTGGTGGTTATCAACAAAATCATGCATTGCAACTGCAACCCAGTCAGACATCAGACACTTGGAGAGTGTTGTAATGTATGGTATGCTAGGCACTGTGGCCACATTCAAACCAGAATATGTAATTCTCCCATGCATGGCAAAAAAAAAAAAAAAAAAAAAAAAAAGTACTGAAATGTCCAACCCGAGCTAAGTGACATACCCATGGTGAACTTGTCTCTGGGGCCATGTGGGTCCCACAGCGGTTAGTGACCAACTCCTCAATCTCTTGTAGGGACTGGCTCTTACCAACATGCATTTTGAAACCAGCAGAATGAAGCTAATTAGGATCACAAAGCTTCTAATATGATGTGATGGGTAGTTTTATGTCAACTTGGCACAAGCTAGAGTTTGAGAGGAGGAACCTCAATTAAGAAAATGCCTCATAAGATCAGAGTGTGTGCAAGCCTGTAGGACACTTTCTTAGCTGGTTCTACAAGAAAGCAGGCTGAGCAAGCCATGAGGAGCAAGCCAGTAAGCAGCTCCCTCCGTGTCTCTGCATCAGCTCCTGCCTCCAGGGTCCTGCCCTGTTTGAGTTCTTGTCCTGACTCCCTTAATGACGAACAGCTGTGGAAGCTGAATGAACCCTGTCTTCTCCACATTGATTTGGTCATGGTGTCTCATCACAGTAATAGAAACCCTAACTGAGTCATATGGTAATATTTCCTCCAAATGTATTCCGTGAAGACGGTTTTGTGGAGTGTTTTTGTTGGGTTTTGCTTCCTCCCCCTCCCCAGAATCTCTGCTAATATGTAAGAGACCCTATGTCTATCTTTTCGCAGATCTAGAAACACAATTGAGCATTTTTATTGGTGCACATTAATGCATGTTAATTATGCATAGCACTGGCTTTCCTAGAGATGATTTCTTTCACATTTATCATGGACTTTGATGATTTTTCACTTCCAGACTACCAATTCCCTTCCCCCCATTCCCCTCCTCCTACCCCCTCCCCCTCCCCCTCCCCGCTTTAGGTTTCTGCTTCCTCTCCTCATGCCCCTGCTGCCATGTCATATACATGTGGATGATTTGTTGTAGCCATGTGAAGTCTAGTATCTACTGTTGAGGAGTATTCCTTTACACTGACGATGTGCCATTGTGACTGGGTTAGTAAAGAGCTCTGGGAAGAAGAAAGGGCAGGGTCACCAGCCTGTGCAGAGGCCACAAGACACGCAGGAAGACAGGTAAAGGCCATGGTCACGTGGCAACACAAGGGTGAATAGAAATGGATTAATTTAAGTTGTAAGAGCTCGTTAGAAACAAACCTCGGGTAAGGCTGATCTTTCATAATTAATGTCTCCGTGTCGTTTTGTTTGTTTGTTTTTGTGAGCGCTAGCCGAAAGCAAAGCTTTGTAGACAACGGTCTACAGAAGAGAGAAGACAACACCCGATGTTTGCCTCTCGGTGCGGCTTATTTCACTCATCACAGACTCTGGTTGTATCCATCTGTTTCAGAAAATGGCGTCACTCCACAGTCTCTGGGGTCTATAAAACTGCGTTGTGTGCGTGTATCACATCTTCCTTACACACTGGTTCCTCTCTGTGGCTTTTGTGAATGCTGCGGCAACAGCCAGGACAAGCACATGCTTCTGTGTTGTGTTGGCTCAGGGACCTTTCGGCACGCGCTCAGGAGTGGTGTGGCTAGATCCTGCGGCAGTTACAGTTCACTCTTGTGGGGAACCTGCATCCCGAGCCCCACAGTGGTCACACCAGTTTCCACTATGGCTCCCTCCCCCCCATCTTGTCAGCCTTTGTTGCTACCCAGAGTGACTGTCACAAAGCAAACCAGGCACTAGGAGAGGACCCAGTTGGTACGGTGGCAAATGTGAGGAGTCCCACAGACAAGCTGGTGTGACGGTGACACACACAGATCCTTGGAGAGCGCTGTGTCCAAGCCAGTGAGGACAGACACATCTGAGCTGACCTCTGGCCTCCACATGCATGCACAAACATGCTCCTGCACACATGAACATGCACCTGCACATATGAACACGCACCTGTCCACACGAACATGCACCTGCACACACGAACACACACCTGCACACACAAACACGCACCTGCACACATGAACATGCACTTGCACACAAAACACATACCGGCACATACGAACACACACCTGCACACACAAACACATGAACACGCACCTGCACACACACACACACACACACACACACACACACACACACAAAGAAAACAAAGAACAACTTTCACCATTTCTTCACATCCAGTGACATAAATAGGCATGTTATAACTCCAGGGCCAGCAGCTGACGGCTGAAACACCAGACTCCTCGGTCGCACAATCGGCACATCCCAGGCGGAGTAGAGGGGAGTGGTGGGTTGAATCTCGGCCTTCGGCATGGTGTAGGGACCCGTAGGGCTCGGGAGCAAACAGCTGGGTGATAACTCTCCTTCCTGGAGCAGAAGCTGGTACTGTGGCAGCCTCTCTGCAGTCTCCGTCAGTCCGTAACATCAGCAGACGACAGTTTCAAAACCTTAACAAGTCGTTCTCCGGATGGCCCAACACCATGAAACTGTCAAACAAAATAATAAACAGTAGTCAAATAGCAAAAAAGAATAATCTACAGCCAGGGGTGGTGGCTCGGACCTGTAATGCCAGCACCAGGGAAACTGAGGCACAAAAGCAAAGATGGGGCACATGGAGGAAGTGGAAGGACCTGGCAGACAGGAAGTACATCTTCCTTCCTGCTAACTGAACATAGATAGTTCAGCTTCAGGAAAACAGCACCAGCCATCAACTCAATGGTACGGAGGTGTTAGTATTGATTTAATTTAGCTTTACGTTTCCCTTGGTTTTATTGTCATAGGCAAGCCACAATATTTAGGATTGTTCCCTTGTCTGACATTTGTATTTGCTGTTTTATTTCAGTCCCTGGGGGAGGAGGGCACACAGGCTGTCAGCATCAAGGGGTTTTGAGAGTCCCTCTTTCTGTTTACTTTTCAAAAAGCATTGGTGTATGAAAAGAACTTTGAAGCTGAAATAAAAAGAGACACGGTTTCAAACCAACAATTAAACTCAGTCACAAGAGCCTCCCCGAGAACTTGTCACCGATCCCCTGCCCGCACTGCATGGCTGTGAGGGAAGGAGAGGCTGCGCCTCACAGCAGGCCCCGCCTTGAACCTGGTGTGTATGTTGTTGGAGAAGTGCCTTGTCAGATCACTGTTTTGTGTGAAGTAAGAAAGTATATTTTCAGTTAGATCTTTTCAGAAAGAAATACACTTAGGGTTCATAGTTTAGGTAGGTCTAAATCATGTTTAGCCTTATATGTTTGTCAACAATAGCCATAATTTAATGATTGTTTTAGTTGTTCTCTCTTGTTTTTTTTGATTTGAGGCAGGTTTTTGCTATGTAGCCAGACAGGCTTTGAACTCAAGAATCGCCGTCCTTAGTCTTCTGGTGCTTACAGGCCTTGGCTATCAGACTTGACTTAGACTTTTAAAGACTATTTTTCTAAATCTGTAAAGCCTAAACCTTGAGAAATCATTGGCTTAAAAAAAAAAAAAAAACTTGTATTAGTATTTGAAGTTAACACACAAAGCAAAGAGGTCTCACTAATGCATTTCACACGTATCTGTCTTTGAGTTCTGTTCTTATTCACGCATGGCTCCCGGGCCCCCTGTGACAGGATGTCGCTGGTCTCTCTTTCCCAAATAGTCCCTGTGTTGTTTTGAAAGAAAACATCCCCCAAAGGGAGCAGCACCAATGGGAGGTGTGGCCTCGTTGGAGTGGGTGTGGCCTTGTTGGAGTGGGTGTGGCCTCGTTGGAGTGGGTGTGGCCTCGTTGGAGTGGGTGTGGCCTCGTTGGAGGAAGTGCGTCACTGTGGGGGTGGGCTTTGAGGTCTCCTATGCTCAAGCCACGCCCAGTGACAGTTCACTTCCTGTTGCTTGCCAACCAAGACTTAGGACTCTCAGCCCGAGCACCTCGTCTGCCTGCCCGCTGTCGTGTCCCACCGTGGTGATAAAGGACTGAACCTCTGACCCTGTAAGCCAGTCCCGTGAAATGCTTTCCTTTGTAAGAGTTGCGGTGCTCATGGCTTCTCTTCACAGTAGAAACCCTAAGACACCACCGTTTCCATTTTTGCTTTCACATCACACGTGTCGCATCCCCTCCCTCAAGATGATCTCCTCATGTCTCGCGGCCCGTTCCCACTTTCAGGACACACACACGTCCACAAACCTAGACTTTTGCATACGAGAGAAGACATGCATCATCTGTCTAAGAAAGCGTCGTTAAGTATTGTCAGTGTTTTGTTTTCTTGTGTACATCCATTATATTATAATGTGTATTATGTTATAGTGTGTATATATTTATAATTGTGTGTGTGCGCGCGTGTGCGCGCGCGCGCCATGGTACTCATGTGGAGATCAGGGAACAACTTTCAGGAGTTGTTTTTTTCCCTTTCTACCCTGTGGCTTCTGGGTTTGAACTCAGGCCCTCGGGCTTGGCAGCAGGCGCCTTTACCCGTGGAGCATCTCCATAGCTCGAGATTTATTTTGCAATTATCTTTCTCTAAGGTTATCTTCTTCCTATTATATGACTTATCTTAATCGTGAGTGTTATTGCATGTAGTGTTGATGTTTTTAATCTTGTATATGGCAGGACACGATGAATTATTTTATTCATCCTCACCAGATATGTGAATTCCAGGCTTCTTCCTGAGAAAATGGCCTGGTGAGGCCGGTGAGATGCCAAGCAAGGCAGGTGCCCCAGGTTCACCCACACAAAGGTGTCCTCACACACATGCAATAATAATTCATGAGCTAATTCTAAAATCTCCTAGCTGGAATTAAATACTGGATTATTTTTGCTTGGTGTTAAGATCCCAGCAGTGCTGCGGTATAATCTTTATTTCTGCTTTCTGGTGGGGCTGGCTTATAAAACCGAAGCAGTACACGCCACCTCTCTGGATCGTTAATATCAAACAAGGTAGCGTATGTGTAACACAGAGCCGTCTAGTAAACAGGGGCCCCTAGCTTGGAAGACAACATTTTCTCGAGGTGATGTCTGCAACGAAAGCCACTCTCTCGCTGTGCACACTGAGAGTCGCTTCTGTAATCGCGTGCCTGTCTGCACAGTGGAATTATAGGTTAAAAGTGTCTGCGCGCCCGGGGCGAAAGAATTGCAAAGGGCTATTCTCATCTGTTCTGGGAGACTTCAGAACCCAGAAGCCTTCGCTGCCCATCCCCCTTGCCTGCTGCCCCTGCTCCGCTCCCTGTGCTCCTGAGGGTTGGCCAGAGCAGACCCAGAGCGTAGCACCCATGTATTGGCCATTCTCCACTGCTCACACCCGTGGGGTTCTAGAAAACTCGCATAGCAGGGGCCAGGCCAGAACTCTGCGGGCTGTGTGAACTGAAGCCTCTTCTCTCTGAAGTCCTGTCTCTAGCATGCACTTTGAGGGACCCAGCTGTGCTTATGTCCAAGGGCCGTCTGACTACTGAGAGATGTTTCCTGGTGAACTGAAGCAAATGAAGCCAGAGAAATAGTACTCAGGAGCACTGAGCCGGGGTGGCGCACGCCTTTAATCACAGCACTCGGGAAGCAGAGGCAGGCGGATCTTTGTGAGTTTGAGGTCAGCCTGGTCTACAGAGAGTTCTGGAACAGCTGGAGATACACAGAGAAACCCTGACTCAAAGAAATGTTACTCAAAAGGTTTTTTTTGGTTTTGTTTTGTTTTTAAGTGTAGATCTATGCCTCTCATTCTTCTAGAATAATATTTAGGAAACAAAACTGGATTCTGAGATAAAGCTTAATTAAGTGGTTTAACTGTAATTTCTACGGCTTTACAAAAATACCACAGGTAATGTCTCATTTTTATTTTCTTCAGTATTATTGTAGCTTCTTTCTGCTAGGCTTTCCAGTTCCCCATGAAGTGTGCTAAGTTTTTTGTTTGTTTGTTTGTTTGTTTGTTTATTTCAGCGCTGGAGAGAGGGGATCTGGAGGTGTTGTGCATCTCACAGAAGTTGACAGGGAGCTAGGCTTGTGGGTGGCAGCTCACTGGCAGCCTAGTGCGGAGGGTTGCCCTGTCCTTCTCCTGCTCTGACTTTCCTGTGCCGCATCTGTTAGTCTGTCAGTCTGTCACCCTCCCAACCTGACCCCGCTTCCCTGACTCTGCCCATTTCAATGTCAACCCCCATGTGCAGCTTTCTCGCGGGGACGGCTGGCTGGTGTGTTGGCCGGAACTTGATAGGATCTGGAGTCACCTGCTGAGTGAGCCCCTGGGTGTGCCCATGGGGTTATCTAAATTACACTCATTGATGCAAAGACCCATCTCAGTTGTGGGCAGGGCCTTTCCCTGGGCGGGGTGTCCTGGGCCTCATAGAGGAGACAGAGGTTAAGCACTGGTCTGTGTCCTTCCCCCCTCGGTCAGTCTCTCCCCTGCCCCTACACCTCCCCACCAGCAAGGACTCTGTCCCTCAGGAACTGTGAGCCAGAACAAACCCTCACCCCCTTAACTCGCATTTATGAGGCCGCTTTATCACAGCAGGAGAAGGTGACCTAGGCAGCTATGAAACCTTCACTTTGGTGTTTGGTTCTGATCTTTTGAGTGAGATAAGGTCTCATTATGCAGCCAAGGCTAGATTTGAACTCGCTAGGTTGCCACAACTGACCTTGATCTCCATGTCCCTCCTCCAGGCATGGGCCATCATGCCAGGCTGCCTGCCTTTCTCTGGCATCTTTTTATCTCGGCTTTTTTTTTTTTTTTTTGGAAGAACTCTTTTATTCCATTTTGTTAATTTTCTGGGATTATATGTCCTGGCTTCCTGTCACATTCTAAAAGCAATTTGAGATGTTGCTTTTAGAGCCCAAAGCAAAATGCAGCTTTCTATCCTGGATCTTTCTCCTGCAGACAGATGGGTTCCCAGCCTGCCGGAAACTTCCTAGCATCCAGGAGCAGGGAGCCCCAACCTTTCTCCACAGATACTTAACCAGTGAAGAGAGCCCAGACTTGGAAACCAGCCTGATTTGGGGTTGATGCCTATTGTGCATATTCTAGAGTCATGCCCTCAGGCTACGAACTTAGCTGTGCTGACTGAATCTACTGCCAAACCAACCGGATTAAGAAATGCCTAAGGATTGGAGAGGCACACCTCTGGGTGTGTTCATGAAAGCATTTTTAGGGAGGGTCAGCTGATGTGGGGAAGGGGTGCCCTGTGTGTGGAGGACACCATCTTATGGGCTGGGGTCCCAGGCAAAATAAAAAAAGGACCCCCCCATTTGCTTCCTGATCTGCTGAGCTATGAGCAAGGAGCCTCATGCCCCTGCTGTCCTCACTGTGTAACCCCTTTGTCCACGAGCTGCCCCTTCCTCCCTTTCATTACCTCTGCCAGGTGTTAGATGAGACAGTGGAGAAAGTACCTCATTTTCCAGCCTTGTGGCCACGCCGTTTAAAGGACAGCACGCTTACAAAGGCCTGTCCCCGCGGCTGGCTGGCTTGTCACCTGTCTTAGCATCTTCTGTCCGGGTAGTAACATTTATGTTGCCAGATTGGTTTCGCATCTTGCCTAGGTGACTAACTTTTCTACAAGTACTGTCTTGCTCATGCCGTGTCCTAGCCTCCCGACTTCAGCGCTAAAATCCTGCCTTGTGCAGTGCCGCCATCCTGTGACACCATGGGGCACACAGTGTACATGGCAGGCTTCTCGTTGCAGGCTCTCAGTTTCCCTCAGCTCCTGGCCCCCTGGAGCAGAAAATTACTAGCCCAGTGTGTTCATACATACCCGTAATCATGGCACTTAGAAGGCTGAAGCAGGAGAATTGCTGTGAGTTTGGTGTCATCCTAGGCTACAGGGTGAAACCGTGTCTCAAAAAACAAAACGAGACAAACCCTGAACACACGGGCCTTTGTAGCCCTGTGCATTGGCCAGTCTGATTCTTTCACTGGCATTTTTCCTGGCTTTATTGTTGTTTTCCTTGGTTTGGCTTGTAAACTTGCATTTATTGGTTGAGTAATTGATTTGTTAACTGGTTGCCTGAGTCACCGTTTCATTCACATGGAGGTCAAAGGGCAACTTGTGAGAGTCAGGTCTCTCCTTCAGGTATGTCGGCTCTGGGGTTAACTCAGGTTGTCCGGCTTCGCAGCAAGTCTCTCTCTGTACCTGTTACCCAGTAAGCATCTCAAACCCTTGATTTTTGCTGTTAATTTAATGTTATTATTTTGTTGTTGTTGTTGTTCAGTTGATTGTTTTGACATAGAGTCTCACTGTGTAGTCTTGGCTGGCCTGGAACTGGCTATGTAGACCAGGCTGACTTTAGGCTCCTGCCTCTGCCTACGGGATAGTAGGACAACAGGCATGCACACCACACTGGCCAGACTTGACTGTCAGGTCCCTGTGAGTGCTCAACACAACAGGGCTCGCAGCAGTCACTCCGGGCTCTTTTGCCTGACTTGTTCTTTGCACCAGATGTCTGGTCGCCAGGGGTGTTCTCCGGAGTCTTTGTAGAAGCTGAGCAAGTCATCGTAAGACCTAGAGCTGCCTGAGAATGAATTGGGGTTAAGACCTGAAAGAACAGACTCTTGGGGGTTTTAATTAGAGCTGCGGATCACCTTGCCAAGTGGCAGATCAACACTTAGTGAAACTGTCGTGCTCAGCTCCATCGCAAGGGACATCTTGCCAGGCTCTGTATCCCCACTGGCGTCTTGGGCAACATCTGACTACAGGAAGCTTGCTGGACAGGCTCGGTGGGCACAAGCTCGAAAATCCACTCCTACTGAAAATCCTGTCTGAGCACTTTCGGTTTTCCTTTGGGGGAATTGTAGCTGTTAAAGCTGGGTTATCTGTCACATGCCTTTACCTTACAAAGAAAATGTGAAGCAGGGCGCGGGAGGGCACACCTGTGGTCTCAGCAAGTGGGGGATTGAAGCAGAGTTTGCTGAGGCGTTTAGACCAGCCTGGGCTAAAGTAAGTCCACAAAACAAAAAGAGTGAGTTTGTATCACAGCTCCTCCTACATCATACAGTTTCAGGAGTTTTGAAATCTCCAGACATACTGTGTCAGACTGTGTTTACAAAATCCCTCAAGAGAAGACCGTCTGCGTTTGCTCTTGACACTGTTAGAGAGTGCACAAGTACCTCCAGTAATCTAGGCAGCTATCAGAATAATTCCACCCGAACATTCCTCCCTCCCTCCCCCCTCCTCCCTCCCCTCTTCCTGCCCCTTGTCGATTTGTTTGCATGTATAGTGAACTTGTCTGTGGATGTGGATGCAAGCATGTATGTCATGGCACACTTATGGAGGTCAGAGGGCAACTTGCTGGAATCTCTTCTCTCCTTCCTCATGGATGCCCAGGACCCCATGCAGGTGGAAAGGCTTGGTGGCAGGCGCCTGTACCTACTGAGCCATCTAGCAAGTCCTGGCATTTCTTTCTTTCTCTCCCTCTCTTTGGCGAGCTTTAGAACAGCCAGGCTGCTTTGCAAAGTTCTCTTTTATTCAATTAATATAGTTAAGATATTAGGAGATAGAGCCATTAACCTACATGTCCCTGTCTAGTAGGGCATTCCTGTGCATCACAGCTGCTTATGGGGATTTACTGGTAATTTTCTCAGCTGTATATCCTGTCTAAACTTGAAGCACAAATATCTGAGCTCCAATTACCGTGTGCATGCTTCCTGTTTGGTTTCGCAGGATTGTCACTACACTCACAAGTTTCCATGGCTTCCAGGGAAAGTGGAATAGAGGAGGAAAGATGGTTTGGGCTCATGGGTCCAAGGCTTGGAGCCCATGGTAAGCTGCTCCCACTGCCCCCAGCCTGAGATAGGATTGAACAGCACGGGGATGGAGTGGAGGGCTCACCTCCTGGTGGCCAGGAAATGGACAGAACCAGGCAGAGGAGAAGTCAAGACACCCGTATATTTCCTCCAGTCGGGCCCACCTCCCCCAGTGTCTACTGCCTCCCAGTAGTCAACTCAGTTAGCAATCCATTAATAGATTAGTCCATTCGTCAGGGCAGTGCCCTCCCAAGCCAAAGACTTCCCTCAAGAGCCACAACCTGGGGCCTGAGTTCAACACCTGCACCTCTTGGGGGGTACTTTGTAGCTGAACCATGGCTGAAGTATTTCCATATTCTGTTGATTTATTCTGGAAAGTGAAACATGTATCTATATGTTCTTTATCAATAAGAACTCGGGGGTCAGATACCGGGGTAAGAACCTGAATGGTCAGAGAAGTTGTGGTGAGGTGATCAATGGCCTCCTCCCTCTCTCCTTCCTCAATCCAAAAGGCCCTACTATTTCCTGTGCCTCTCTATATGGCCTAGGTTCTCCAAAGCCTCTGTGGCTAATTTTGGTCAGCTAGGCGCTAGCTCCACCCTCTGATTTAAAGCAAACTTTATTGACAATGTCAGAATGTGATAAAAAACATCCCACAACATTCCCCCTTTTGTTTAAATAAAAAGGAAAGGGTTAACTTTAACACAGTAAAACTATATACAATAAGAACAATTATCAGGTAAGAATTACTATCACAATGTCTGCATTTGGCAAACTCAGAGAAAATAGTCTGAAATGGTTGATGGCCATGTGTTTTTCTAAAATATATCTCCATTTAACCTTGAAAACATTCCTAATATGACTATAAATTTGGTTGTTATAGATGACTGACTATTAACCTACTTTTCTTAATTATCTTAAGCAGTCTGTAATAATACCATTTAAGGAATAGACTTCTACATTGCATAAAAATGAGCTGTGAAGGTATAATACCTCAAACAAGAGTAGAAAAACATATACAGTATGTTAAGACCAAAATAACCTTAAATTTGTATCAATGTACAATAGTCCATTTATTTGCATCAGCGTAGAATGTCGGGGCCCCAGAAACTGGTGTTCCTCATAAAATGTGAGGAAGGACCCAATTAGTTCTCTTTATAAATTGAAATCACTTGCTTTTGCGATATTTGTTTCTACTCTCTCCCAAGAAATTACTACAAGGTCTTTGCCAGTGTTCATTTTTCTGCCGGTAACGAAGAAATGTCAGCATTTGTGAAACATGCCCCAATTTCTGCTGTGTCTGTTCCTGCAATTAATGAAGTCTTAATTTTCCTTTCAGAATCAATTCAGAAAGCTTTTCTCATAGGTCTTTAATTTTTTACTCTGTGTGACAAATAATATCCATTGTAAGATTCTATTTTTGTTCTGCATAAGAATTCCTATGGGAGAATGTGTGGAAGGTTAAGAGAAAACAAAAAACAAAAAAACAAAACAAAACAAAAAACCAGAACACCATCAAGCTCTAGGTCCAAGGCGTCCACATGTGCATCCCGTGATTTCTTTTGTACCAGAGCCAATTGTCTCTCAGCCTCAGCTGATACTTTTCTTGGACTGTTTAAGTCCTTATCACCTTGTAAGGTTTGACGTGAATTACTTAGTTCTTGAGTAACCGGGACATGGCCGGTTACTATCTCACAGCAAGTTTTGAAAGTCATTAAGAATTTGTAATTGATCTCTCCTAATTTGAACTTTCTGTAAACATATCCTAGATAATTAATAGAATCTCCTCTTAGTGGTTTTTGTTTTGTTTTGTTTTTTCAGGAACAATTTGAAATCCCCAACAAGGCAAAATTCTCTTTACTTCATCAGACATTTTTTTCTAAAGTATCTGTGTAGAGAGGCTGCAACTGCAAATCCCCAGACTCTTGTGGAGGGCCTGGGGAGAGGGAGGGAAAGTCAGCAGCAGCGTTGGGTCTGCAGAGCCCGGGGTGAGCAACTGGTGTGTGATCGCATGCCCGTTTATCTAATTATCCTTCATCAGTAATAACTGCTGAGTCAGATATTGGGGTAAGAACCTGAGTGATCAGAGAAATGGGGAAGAAGTGAGCAGTGGCCTCCTCTGTCCTTCCTTGATACAAAAACAGCTAAGAATCTTTCCCTAAGCCCCTTCTTCTTCTGTTCCTCTATATGTACTGGATTCTCTGAAACATCTATGGTGAATTTTAGTCAGCTAATAGCTAGCTCCACCCTCTGATTCAAAGGAAACCTCATTGACAGTCTGGGGAGTATCAGAATGCCACCAAACTATCCCATAACAGGAAGGTAGGATCACAAAGCATCCCATAAGTGAAATATGTATGTAGAAACACAATTGTTGGAGTCTCAAAATACCCATTTCTGTTGTAGTTGTCTAAAATCCCTCTTCATACATAGAAGGTTTCCCGTGTCTGCACTGGTGTGGGAGCACGTGGACTTAGTTAGGATCCATGACTACTCTGCTGTCACACATGCACAGGGCATGACATGGTACACGGACCTACGGCAGGACAAGGATTCTGACTTATTACCTATCCCATCCTGTCGTTGGTACCGTGCATGGCACTGAGGTAAAAATTTAGCAAATATGCAGGGACTTCCAAAACAGTCTAAACTGAACTGCTTAGAATCCCAGGCTTTAAGAAACGCTCGACTGGTATTTATGCCCAAAAGACAGGGCAGAGAGACTGCTTCAGAGAGGAGTAAAACCTGTAAGCTAAGGCCAGACTAAAGGACGCGTGGAACATGGCAATGGCAAGGCTCTCACTCGGGCGACCAAGCCCAAGCATTTGAAAATCTCAGGGCTAGTTATGTGAACTCTGGGGATTGTTAGGAGGATGGCTTCTGGCACGTGGGTGCTGGAAAGAATATCTCTTTTCTTCCCATAGGCTTTCAGAACTAGTTCTCACGAATGCCTGAAATATTTGGTGTATTCTTTAAAGTCGTGGGGGTTGGGGTGGGGGTGGGAGGGAGCTGCCCTCATCCACCTCCCCGACCCTCTGTACTTTAAAAACAACCATTGTCCTTTTCTCAAAGTCTGCGGTAGCATTTGCTTTTGGATGCTTGTAACGCGCCCACAAGTCCCTTTTAATTTCTGGTTAGTCGTGTGATTCACAAATTTTCCTTTTAAATCTAAGAGGCAATGTGAAGCTGGATGTGGTAATGTGGCCAGGTCCTCGAAGAAAACTAACTCCTGAGACCCAGCTGTGACTGATGGGGGGAGGACCCAGCCGTCCACATCCCTGGGCTGGTGGTCCTGGGTCCATGGAGAGCAAGCCAATAAGCAGCTCCTCTCCATGGCCTCTGCATCAGGTTCCTGCCCTGTGTGAGTTCCTGTCCTGACCTCTTTCAGTGATGAACAGCAATGTCACAGCAATAGAAAACACTAACTAAGACACCTACCCCAAAAAGAGAAAACGCTCATACAATTAAAGTAGGTGGCCCACTGAGTTAAGTGTCAGATGAAAGATAGGTTCCTTGGGGTTCTTTCCATAACCATCAGGTGAATCCCCATGGATGGAGACCACCCCTCTCCAACCTTCAGCCCCAACTGAAACCGCAGAAGTCACTGTTGCCACAGAGGGGAGGAAAGTCAGAGGTACACTAAGGGGCAGAGAGTGGACTTGGAGCTGCGCCTCTGAGTGGGTGTTTCATTAACCTCCATGCTGATTCTGCAGGGGATACCACATCAACAAACCTGCTCGGGTTATGCTGGTGTGTAATGTAGCTACACTCTGTTTTGCCTTGTTTTCTCTTAGCTCTAGTCCCTCACAACGGGTTGGATTGACCTGAAATCGTGTAAAAAGTATTAAAGTAATCAACCATGGTAACAGTTTAAGAAAACTATTTCCAGGTTCAGCATCACTTACATGCCCATTGGGCAATTGTGCTTGTTAAGAAATAGTTATCAGGGCCAGCTAGACGACAAACTCTGACAAGATAAGAGTTAAGGAGCACTGGCTTTGCAGCTCCCAGTTTGAGGGGTACAGTCTACCGTGGTGGGGCCAGTTCCTGTCTGTGGCAGCTAGGGCTGCCTGCTTGCACCCCAGCAGACCATGAAGCAGAGGAAGAGGAATGTCAGTGCTCACACGGTGTCTTAGTTAGGGTTTCTATTGCTGTGGAGACACAGCGTGGTCATGGGAACTCTTAAATCGAAGTGGCTTACGGTTTCAGAGGTTCAGCCCATTGTGGTCATGGTGGGAGACACGGTGGCTTGCAGGCAGGCGTGGTGCTGGAGAAGGAGCTGGGAGTCCTGTATCTTTGATCCTCAGGCAGCAGGAAGCGAACTGAGACACTGGGCGTGGCTTGAGCATATGAGACCTCAAACCCAACTCCACAGGGACACGCCTCCTCCAACAAGGGCCACGCCTCTGTAGTTGGAGGAGGTTTCTTGTCCTGCCTTCCAGTTCCCAAAATGACCACTCTAAAGTTTAACATTAATTGCGATTGTTTGGGCAGTGGCTCAGGCATATTACTGACTAGCTAGTACAATTAAATTAACCCACTTCTATGAGTTTGTGTATCACCAACTTTACTGGTAATGTTCTGGCATCTTACCCCTTCAGCGACTACATGGCATCTCCTGCCTGGCTCCATTCCGCCTGGCCATTGGTCAAAACACTTTTATTCATCAACCAATGAAAGCAACACATATTTGCAGCGTACAGAAGGACGTCCCACAATGCATCTCCTAATAACGTCTCTCCCTTTAGTGCCATTTTCTCTCAAATCACCAAAGAAAACTCTCTCCCTCTCTCTCCATCTCTCTCTCCACCTCCATCTCCCTCCCTCTCTCCCTTTCTCCCTCTCTCTCTCCCTCTCTCTCCCCCCCCCTCCTTTTTATTCAGTTCAATACCCTATCCCACATACGTTCAGGGCAATCCCCCACTACTCATGTAATGCTCTCTGGATTGTACTCTGTGATTTCAAATCCAGTAAATTTGATCATGGACGTTAGCCATCCACATGGGAAAAACAAAAGATGAAACATGACAGCTTGAGAAGTATCTCAGCGGTCAAGCACTTGGCTGGTGAGGGATCCTGGGTTCAGTCCCCAACTCCAGATGGGGCTGTTAGAGTCGGCTAACAGAAAGCCAACGTTCGTAGTCTACGAAGACCTGTGCAAGCAAGTTAGTACTCATGGGTGAGTACCAGGTCCACTGGCGCCAACCCAAACTACAGGGCTTGATGATTTAGGAGCACACAGGACTACAAAGAAGCAAGAAAGGGAGAGCCTGCATGTTAGCCTGCACATGTCATGTAAGCAGACGCCGCAGCGACAGCTGGAAAGGACACCACCAGAAGTGCTTGGGATATGGCGTTGGCCCGCAACTTAAGCACCTTACCGTGTGTGTGTGTGTGTGTGTGTGTTATACACACACACACACACACACACACACACACACACATATATACACACATATCTTGTTCTGTGTGTATGTTGTGCCTTTTGTTGCGTGCAGTATGTACCTTATTGCATATGGGTATCATCCCTCTTAACAAAAGGATCAAATTTTATTTTGCTTTTTGGGTTACTCTAGTGTAACTCTGTGTGGTGTGTGTGTGTGTGCATGTGTGCATGCATGATCTCTCATGTGTGGCCACAGCACATGTGTGCGTCGTGGGAGCAGGCAGAGGTTAACAAGGGTCCCTCAATTGCTCTCCACCTTAGATACCAAAGCAGGGCCTCTCAGTTGGTCTAAAGTACAGGAATCTGGGTAGCTCAGCTATCGAGCTCAGCTATCGAGCCTCTTCTGCGGTTCATGCCTCCTGCGGCTGACACACTCATCTGCTGATTACGTGTGCGCTAAGGATCTGAATCCCAGCCCTCGCACTTGAGAGGCGTTTGCTTTATCTACTGAGTTCTTCTTGTCCCCCCATCCCTTTTTGGGATTTTTATAGACAGGATCTCATGCAGTCCAGGCTGCTGCCAAGTTCACTATATAATTGATGCTGGCCTTGAACTTCTAATCTCCTGCCTCTTTCTCCCAAGAGCTGCGATCCAGGCATGAGCCAGCATGCGCAGCTTAAATTTTAAAGAGTCTAATTTTTACAACCCTATGTATGTCAGATGTTTATTATGAAATAGCTAAAACCATAAAGGGACTTCAAAACTATAATGGACTGTGTCTCTGTATAGTTGCCATTACTGTGAACAGTAATAGGCAAATACCTATAAAGGCCTCTTTAAAAGGCCACTCTTTACAGTGACTATGCTGGAGTAGGACATCCCCGCTGAAATGCCGTGCTCCAGGGGCAGGTGGCTACTGGCCAAAAGCTCCACATGAAGCAACCCGTCCTGTCTGGACCAGCTCCGAATGGAAAGTGGAACCAGATGACTTAGCTATTTCCTTAAAAAAAATAAATAAATAAAATTGGCCAGCAGTGTTCACTGATAGGACTTTGCATCAAAATATGCAAAGAAAGCTCAAGGTAAGATTGAAGTTCAAGGAGGCGCCCTGTGAGTGAAGATTCTAGCGGGCATACGGCTCACACATTTTAAATAATTGCTGTTTCTTATTGATCTGGTCAGTAGCAATATCACACACGCTGAGTTTCAGAGAGCGTCTTATTTAAAATCTTGCCTTCTGTGGCTCCATGGGGGAAATCTTATTGTCTAAATTGTGTTATTTATTATTATTTGTAAACTAATAAAGTCATTGCTAATGCTGGCCTCTCCTTGGAGGTCTAGTGGCATGGGTAGATGTGGAAGATATGTTTCTGACTCTCTGGATGGACTGTGGGCCTGGGGATGATTTGCAGTGCCTTCCCTGTCTCCGCAGCCAAGCAGGCTCCTGACCCCCCTGATGGTATCGCCAGGCTTTGACTGGGTGGGGCTCATGGGTAGAGCCTTTGCCCACATGTGTGCCAACTGGGTTTGTTCTTCAGGATGGAGAAAAATTAAAGTGTTCGGGTTCTGTGTGTCTCAGTGACTTTTCTATTGTGGTGACAAAAAGCCCACAACCAAGGCAACTTATGAAAAAGAAAGCTTTCCATCGGAGGCTCACACAGTTCCAGACGGCTAGAACCCGTGGCCATCAGAACAAGGAATGTGGCAGCAAGCAGGTGGGCATGAACGATGTTCGTAACATCTTGTGTTTGTGCACATTCACATGTTCATGTGTGTGCAGGCATCAGTGTGTTGACTGCTTGCGTGTATGGGCCAAGTGTCAATTTGAGTGCAGGCCCTGCTCACCTTGGTTTTTGAGGCAGGGTCTCTTGCTGGCCTAAGAAACAAGCTGACCAGTGGACCCCAGGGATCCGCTGGTTTCTGCCTTATCAGCACTGAGATTACAAGTAACATCGTCACATCTAGTTTCTTCTCTCTCTCTCCCTCTCTGTCTCTGTCTCTGTCTCTCTCTCTCTCTCTCTCTCTCTCTCTCCCTCTCCCTCTCTCTCTTGAGACAGGGTTTCTCTTTAGCTCTGACTGTTCTGGTCCCAGAACTCACTCTGTAGACCAGACACCAGGCCAGCCTCGAACTCACAGAATAAGAAATCCATCCACCTGCATCTGTCTCCTGAGTGTTGGGATTAAAGGCATGCACTACCACCACCTGGTATATTTTTCTGATTTTTATACACCATAGAGGCCACGATAGCCAACCAATAAAAACATTATTTGGGGAGAACAGGCATTGGCTGTTGTGATGGTCAGTGCTGGTTGTCAATTTCAGACTCTGGAACCACTCGGGAGATGGGAATCATGTTAATTTTGTTTTCTGATGTGTGAAAACATCTTAAATGTAGGCAGGACCCTTCCTTGGACAACAGATCCTAGACTGTATAAAGTGGCCTGAGAGCTGGCCTGCATGCATTTGGTTGCTGTCTCTTGACTGTGGGTTCGGTGTGACCCCATCTATGATGGACAGCAGCCTAGAACTATGAGCCTAGTAAACCCTTCTGAACTGGGTTGCTGTTGTTGGGCTATTTTACAACAGCTATGAGAACCCAAGATATGTGCTTCTAAAGGAAACACAGGGCCTTTCATGTCAGTCTCTCTGTGTGTATCCAGTTAGTCGCAGTTGCCACTTCCTCTACAACTGACCCAGGCTCTGGGCTCAGTGCAGCCCGTTTCCTGATGGTGCCTTGTGTAAGGACTCAGGCACTATGCCGGCCTGCCCGTCACCTGGCAGAATGCACTCAGGCAGGACCCTGGTCAGCCCAGGTGCAAAGGACCCCTTTAAAAGAAAGACCCCCCCCCCCCCCCGGCCTGCATGGAATTGGCCAAGGTCCCTCTAGCGTTATCCGTAACACCTTGTAGCTGCTGGAACAAGAACCCCACGCTGGCTTAAAGGGAAAGACCTCCCCAGTTGTCTTCACTCACAGGCGATGCCTAGAGTTTCCCACGCAGAAGCGATCAGCTTTCCCTCAGCCCCTTTTATCACAAGTGCTAACGAAAAGTTTCCCCATCACTTGACCTGAGGTTTTCCAAGTATTGCCTGAAGACAGCAACTTCATCAAAGAAGCCTTTGGTTGTGGAGTGTGTGATGGGGAACTGACCCTCCGTCACATGTCCGGCTTCCCCGGAGGAGAGCATGAGTCTCCATCCTGCTAAATGGCGGCAGTTTGGTTGGCAAGCCCATCCATCGCGTGAGGGTGATGCTGCCTCCCTCTCTGATACGGCTTGAAATCTTTTCAGTTTGTACGCCTTGGAGAAACTAAACCAGCAGCGCTGTCAAACAAGTTTCATTGACAGCGCTCCCTCTTTAGGGCCGAGGCCTGTGGGTCTGGTCTGGGGATGTGGTGCCCTTGGTGCCATTGGTTAAGTAGAGTAGTCTAGCATGCGTCAGACCCTAGCACCGTATAGAGTACATGTAAACCCAGCACTTCGAGCTCTACAATCTCAAGGCCATTCTTCACTACATAGCAATTTTAAGGCTGGCCTGCATGAAGTAAGACCCTGTCTCCAAAAAAAAAAAAAAAAAAAAAAAAAAAAGCACAGAATGACAGGCATGACAGTGAGATGTCTTTGGTTTATGAAAACACGTTTCCTTTCTTTTTATAAAATCAAATCTTACATCCTTTTAGCCTCAATTAATAAAATTACCTCAGGGAAATTAATTATCTCCTTTTGGGCCACATTAAGAATGGAAGCCAAGGCGGGTGTTGGTGGGGTGGTGCACACCTTTTAATTCCAGCACTCAGGAGGCAGAAGCAGGCAGATCTCTGTGAGTTCAAGGCCAGCCTGTCTACAGAGTGAGTTTCAGGACAGCCTCCAAAGCTACACAGAGAAACCCGGTCTTAAATAAATAAATAAATAAATAAATAAATAAATAAATAAATAAATGGAAGTCAAGGGCAGGCAAAATGGCTCAGTGGGTAAGGTGCTTGCCACCAAACCTGACAACCTGAGTTTGGTCGCCAGGACCATAGGAAAGAGAGAGCCAACACCTCCAAATTATTCTCTGACCTCCATGGCATACAGGCCACCAGTGGGCCCGCGTGCACACACACACACTGGTACACACGGGGACTCCATGCACAATACACACTTGGACACACAGGCAGCCATGCACACATACACACTGGTACACACAGGCCCCATGCACACACACACACTGGTACACACGGGCACTCCATGCACACACACACACACTGGTACACACGGGCCCCATGCACACACACACACGGGTACACACGGGCCCCATGCACACACACACACACTGGTACACACGGGGCCCCATGCACACACACACGGGTACACACGGGCCCCCATGCACACAGGCACCTGTATGTCCCCATCATACATGCACAAAACAAATATTTACGGTATTTTTTTAAAGTGAAGGTTTAGGGCTGGTGGGCTCCTGGGGGCCCTGTCTCTAAGCAGCTGGTGTCAGAAAACTTGTGTCACACTCCGCTAACGGGAAGGGAAGCTGAGCTACAGAACCAGGGCTGTATCTTCAGCATCCCTGTCTATGCCACATTCTCTGCCTGCTGGCTCTGTCCAGACTGCAGATGCGGCATAAGAGGCTCCAGAAGGTGACATCACTGTCCCTCTCTATGTCTCCCAGGGTGGCTTTTCCCAAAAGCCCCAAGGCAGACATCTACCTTAGGAGAATTATATTTAACTTTAACTTTATTTTATGTCACAGGCATCAGATCCTCCGGAACTAGAGGTCCAGACAGATGTGGGTGCTGGGAATTGAACCGGGGTCATTTGGAAGAGCAGCTGGTGTTCTTAAGCACTGAGCCGCCTCTGCAGCCGCCTAGGAGGATTGTTACAATGTTCTAAATCAGTCCGTGGCTGGTGAACCGCGTGATTGCTAGAACACTGAGGTCCAGAACTCAACCGCTGGCAGCTGTAGCCCTGGGAGTAGGCTCCAACGCGAAGTGCGGTTCTATTAGGATGAACAAGCAGAGAAATTGGCTGTTGATAGGGCCAACACCATGGCCATTTTGTGATGTGGGACTGGGAACTGTGGGAATGTCACAAATGTAATAAGCTACTAGGGTAGGGTGGCAACACCCTGTGGTACCAGCACGCACGAGGCCCAGGAGGAAATCGCTGCAAGTTCGAGGCCAGTCTTGGTGTCCTAGATTGCATTCTGCTATTGTGATAAAATATCATGACAGAAAGCAACTGGGGAACGAAAGCGTTTGCTTGATTTATAGGAAGGAAAGGGTTTGTTTGACTTACACAGCTCACACATGGTCCACCGTGAAGGGAAGTCAGGGCAGGACCCTGGAGACAGGAACTGAAGCTCGGGCCGAGAAGGAGCACTGCTCACTTGCTGGCTCAGCCTGCTTTCTTACACAAGTCAGGACCACCTTCCCAAGGATGGCAGCAGCCACAGTCACTAATGAAGGAAACACCTCACAGGTTGGCTGACAAGCCAGTTTGATGGAGGCATTGACTCAGCTCAGGGTCCCTCACCCTAGCTGACCCCAGCTAGCTGACCCCAGCTTGTGCCAAGTTGATAAAAACCTAACGTGCATTGCACTGAGCTGCGAAGTAGTCCTGGGCTACATAACATCTGCCTCGAAAGAACAAAATGAACCCAAGCGGATGATTCTGCAGACAGAATACAATTTACAAAAAAAAAAAAAAAAAAAAAAAAAAAAAGTTAATGCGTGTGTAGATATTTAATGTTTTATCATTTGGTGCTGGGAGTAGCTTATATGAGCCCCAGTTTCTCTGTGCTATCCTGGTCTGGTGGCTATGTTTTATGGATTCGTTTATATATGCAGATAATATTTGTTTTCCATAAGCTTCACGCTGGATTGAGACCAGCTTTTGTTTTTGTAGGGAGCTCCTGGGAAATAGGAGGCTTGCTTGGTCTCTGCTGCTTTTATCTAGCCCTGCATGGTGAACACAGAATGTTCCCGAGCCTGTGACATGACATCACTGCCCATTACACCTTTGCAAATAGTTCTCACATTATCAAATGGAAGCAGAAAAATGAAAAGAGGGAGAACAATCGCACGGACCCATCTTGCTAGCAAACCGGCCGCGACTTTTTCAAAGAATTATATTTGCTTTTCCATTTGAAATGGAAACGTTTTGATTGTCAAAGCCTTGGAGCCGGTTTTTATAACAGATCATCTGTGGAGGTCCTCAGTGTTTATAGAGATGACATTCGCTTCGATGTTTTATACAGAGAAGCATAAAGTGAATTTATTTCCTATTGTCCATTGGTAATTACCCCTTGCTTATTTGGAGAAAAGCTCAAAGTAAATTCCCCAAGGGCTAGAAACAAAGGCCTTTGAGACCTGTGTCCTCTAGAAAAGCATCCAAACAGCAATTTCTACTTGCATGCAGACGTGTTAAAGCTGTACGACATCAAAGCAAGAAAGACTGTGCAGACCCACGGGAAATGTAAGAGCAGTCTCCACACTGATTCAGTTCTGTCCAGTTTGATTAAATAAATACATTGATGAGGTCACCAATGAAGAGAGCAGCTGTAAGACTAAGGGGAGAGTCGAGGAACGTCCCTGCCTAGGATGAGATAAGATCTCTTCCACAGAGCGTAAAAGTTCGTCAGAGCTGCCTTCCCCTTCCCCCCTGTTTCTGTCACCAAATGCCTTGTGAAGTTTCCTGTGTCCCTCACACCACAATGCCGTCTGCCCCAACATTTTGTTCTCCGTAGCCAAAATGTTTTTTAAAAAGTTTATAGTAAGCAAACATATATCCTTAGCCTGACATTCAACTTGTGTTTGTTCAGTGCTTTGTCGTAGTGATGGGAAAAGTCTTGAGCATACTTTCCTTTCTGTGTGTCACGGTAAAACGTAGTCACACATGGTCTCGCCAGCCACTTCAGCACAATGTTTGTGAGCTAGCGATAGATGAGTGTTTGTGAGTCTTTAGCTTCTTTTGGGTGGAATGTATCTATGGGCGGAGAGATTGCTCTGGGGTTAAGGACACACACACACTGCTCCTGCAGAGGACACAGCCTGGTGCCCAACACCCACACGGACACCGTAAACACCAGTTTCAGGGGATCCGACACTCTTCTGGACCCTCACACCCCTGTCCCCATGTGTGGACATATCTACACACAGACAGACACACACATGCATATCCACTCTCATGTTGACAGGCGCCTAAGCCGTTTCCAGTGCGTGGCTGTTGCTAATAAAGTTTGTCGCCCTTGCAGTATGTTTTCATTTTTCTTGGGTAAATAGTAGAGCTGTGAGGTCCTGGGGTAGATGTTCATTTAACTTTGTAAATATGTAAATCTTCTTATATACGGCTACCAAGGTGGTTCTTTTATTTTACATTTCCCTCGTGTGAGAGCTCTGGTTGCTCCTTGTGATATGGCAGAAATTCTCATGTCAGTTTTTCTAAGAAGTGTGCAGAGCTATCTTGGTGTGGTTGGACTTGAATTCTCCCAGGGGGTTAAAGCTGTTATGTGTTGTATATTTGTTTCCTTCCTTTCAGGATGTCTGTTCAAATCTTTACCTTTGTATTATAAAGTTATAGAAATCCATTATAACATTTTGCAATCCTTTGTCAAAAACTGTTAGCTTAAGTATTTTTTCTCCTGTCTTTGGTGTGACTACTGATTGTCTTTTGATTACTTTATGAGATGTTGAATCTTGTAAAGCTTAAATTACACAAATTTTCTTTCCTGGTTATCATTTTCCAGATCTTACTACGGGAAGCTTGCCTGTTTCCAGGCCCCAAAGACACTCTGTTTTCCTCTAGAAGTTCCATGAATTTGGCTTCTGTCCTCCCTTCCTTTCTGTTGCTGTGAGCAATTTAGGGGAAGGAAGAGTTCATTTGACTTATATGTCAGATTTTTACTGTCCGTTTGGGATTTCAGGCAGGAACTCAAGTAGAAACTTGAAGCAGAAGCCATGAAGATTGTGCCTGTTAGTTTTCTCATGATTAGCTAGCTTTCTTACATAGCCCAAGGACATTTCCCAGGGGGATGGAGCCTCCCACAGTGGGTTAGACCTTTCCACACCAGTTGACAATCAAGACAAGGGTTCCACCAGGCATGCTCGTGGGTCAGCTGATCTTGGCACGCCCTTAATTGAGCCTTCCTTCTCAGGTGACGCCATGTTCATAGTCAAAGCTCACTGGACAGGTTAATGTTGAGAACGTAACCCACTCGACTTATTTTCTGAGTATGAAGTGAGATAGAAAGTAAGACTCGTTTCTTTCCCAAAGCTATTTACTGGCAACAACTGCCTTTCCCAGAGGATTGCTCTGGTTCTTTGTGAAAAGGCAAGCCACCCTGCCAACAAGAATCTCTTGGTATTTACACTTCCAATATTTGTTTATTTTGTCTATTTATGACAGTAACACAATTGTAGTTTATAACAAGTCCAGAAACTCTGAATTATACGTGTTTTACTTTTTGCAAGTTTTCACTGTAATTCCGTTGTACTTCTTATACATTTTATATAGCCAAGTATTCATTTCTTTTCAAAAATTTACGTGATTATTATTTTAATATTATTGATTGATATGGGAGTTTTGTGTCTGCCTGAAGGTTTTGTGCTGTTGTTTTGTTTGTCTTAATCTGTGTGTGTTTTGTAAAGGCTTTCTTAGCATCATTGTTAAACCCCAGTTAATGGAACTGTTCAGGAAAGATTAGGAGGTATAGCCCTTGTGAAGGAGGCATGGCCTTGTAGAGGAGGAGTGGCCTTGGGAGGTGGCGTGGCCTTGTGGGGGAGGCGTGGCCTTGTGGAGATGTGTCACTGAGGGCTTTGACTTTTCAGAAGACTCATTTTCAGATCAGGGATGAGTGTCTTATTCAATATCATCCAGTAGAATAATTGATACACACTAAGCTACCTTTAATTTTGTATTCATTAAAATCCTCATTTCAAGTTTACTGTGTACCAGAAAATATATCTTATCTGGGGAACTTAGAAACAAACCTGATGGGATGTCCTTCTGTATGCTGTGAATATGTTTCTCTTATTGGTTGATGAATAAAGCTGCTTCAGCCAATGGACAGGCAGGCTTTGCTTTAGCCAGGCAGGAATCCAAACAGGGATAAAGTAGTCAGAGTCAGGAAGGCACCATGTGGCTGCCAGCGAAGCAAGAGACTCCAGGCATCACTGGTAAGCATCACTTGGAGATACACAGATTAAAAGAAATGGGTTAATAATTAAGAGAGAGCTAGCCAATAAGAAGCCTGAGCCATTGGCCTAACAGTTTGTAATGAACGTAAGCCTCTGTGTGCTTATTTGGTACTAAAGGGCTGCAGGGCTTAAGTCTATACAAACCCATACCGCTAAAAGAATAAAACTATCACAGATTGGGCCTAAAGAGATGGCTGCTCTTACAGAGAACCTGGGTTCCATTCCCACAACCCATTTGACTGCTCATAACCCTCTGTAACTCCAGTTCCAGGGAACCAAGTGCCCTCTTCTGACGTCTATGGGCACTGGGTACATAGGTGATGCACATACATAAATGCAGACAACATTCATACACATAAAACTTTTAAAATCTAAAACAACAGTAATCACAGACGATGTCAAAAATGAGGAGCTAAAACTAGGAGTAGAGGGCACCGGACAAAGGAGCATCGACTTCAGTTCCAGTGGCTCTTAGACTGAGCACGAGACAGCTAAACTGAAAGGTAAGGTAACAACAGAACACCCCTAAGGAATGTGGGGAACAGAGTCTTACGCACCAAAGACACAGGAGACGTAGAGTCCTGAGGTGAAATCGAGCTCAGAACATGGAAGGAAGTTATTGAGCAATTAAGTGTGCCTGGCAAAGAAAGCGTTCGGGAAAGCTTCACTGAGCCAACACTTGAGATAATGAGGGGGTGTCATTCTGTCAGTGAAGCCAGAGGGGAAAATGTTCTAGGCTAAATAAGGCAGAGAGGAATAGACAGCAGAGGGGGCGAGCAGTCGCAGAGGGAGGAGTCAGCATGCAGATCTTGGGGAGAGGGTGTTGCCATAAAAAGGTGTAGGATGGGCATTCATTGTGACTGAAAGGAGAGTCAGTGAGGACCCCAGATATCAGAGTAGGCACTGCGTGGATGAGATGGAGCTTGGAGAGCAGCCAAGGTGGCCTAGACATCCTCAGAGAAGGGGTGACTGATTGGAAAGGGTCTAGGACAGTTGTGTGTAGATCCGGGTAGGGGGTGGAGACAGCTGCCATGCTTTCTGACTTGGATGCATGCTGGTACCTTTCGCTGGGAGGAGGTGCACACGTGGGCACTAAGAGCAAGGAGGAAGGGAGGAAAAGCTTGTTACGTTTGCAAGAAGAAGAGGTGTAAGGAGAAAGATTGGGTGGACAACTCTGCAGCCCAGAAGAAGGGTCAGAAGTGGATGCATGAGGAGCCACAGTGTGTGGCAGGCATCCAAACCCATGGGCTGGAGGACGACAGAGGGACAGGAAGGGCCCAGGAAGGCGGAGCTTCAGTGCCCAGGAATCCTAGGAAGACGGGTCAGATCCAGGAGGAAGCTTTGGAGTGGCAGACTTACCTGCTGGCCTCACTGATAAGCTGTTTTAATAGCACGCATTCACAGATGTTTGACCATAGTGGAGAGAGGAGAACAAGATGAGTGACAGCAGGGAGCATCAGCAACTTCTAAAAGCTGCCCCGAGGTGCAACCTGCAGTCCCGAGACAGGGTCAACGGCGGCGAAGGGACTGGGCCGCTCACAAGAGCTCACAGGTCGGGGTGTGCACAACTGTTTTCTTGTTTGTTTGCTTGTTCGTTTTTTCCTGGTCCCATCTTTCCTTTAAGTTTACTGTGCACTCTTTCTGAGTGCTGCAAATATTGAGATACAGTAGGGCTTAGTGATAAAGCAATGTTACTCTGTAGCAAACTTTCAGTGGCCAGCAAGCCCCAGGTACCCTCCTGCCTCTGCCTCTGCCTCTGCCTCTGCCTCCGCAGCCCGCCCATGCCCAGCACCAGCTTTTATGTGAGTCCCGAGCCCATGCGCAGCACGCTTGGGCCCTTTACTGACTGTATGCCGTGTTAATGTGGAGAGGAACACACGTGACCTTAGTCCGCGTCTTTGCAATTTACCATAAATCTTAAACCATCTTAAGAAGTTGGAAAATTATGAATATACCAATATCTCCATCATGAGATTTCAGGAAAATTAAGTGATTTTTACATGTGTGTGAAAAGTTTTTAGAGCAATACCTCGCATACACTAGGCACTATATTAAATGTGCCTGTTGTTGCGCAAAGGCTACTTCCATTATATCTGACTTATTTTTTATTTTTATGCATTTATTCCCCAGGGACAATCAAGTATCTCTTGCTTATTTGTTTAAAATATTTTAGATTTACTTTATCATATGTGTTTGAGTGTTAGCCCGAGTGTATGTCTGTGTGCCAGGTGTGTGTCTGGCGACTGCAAAGACCAGAAGAAGGCGTCAGAGCCCCTGGAACTGGGGTTATAGATGGCTGTGATTCGCTATGTGGGTGCTGGGAACTGAACCCGGGTCCTGTGCAAGAGCAGCCAGCGTCCTGCTTGCTGAACACTTTCTCCAGCTCCATATTTAATAGTTAGACGCAGTATGAGTAGCTCAGATGTATCTGCAGATATGCTTGCTGTTTGTAGTTTAGAATAGTGTTGGGTCCGAATACTTGCTCTACGAATGTTCATGTGATATCTTGCTTGTACAAATAAACACATTCCTGTAACAGTCTCCCGACCTTATGTAACCAGGGCACGTTTGTCCAAACCATCAACCGAACTCTGCACTGATGTCCCCCCTGATGTTGTTCCCTGGTCCACAGGACACTCTCGTCATGTCTTCTGGCTCCTCCCCTCCCGAGTCTTTCCGTGACTCTTATGACCTCCATGGCTACGAAGAGGATAGGACAGGTTCCGTAGTGCGTCCCTCGTGAGGTCTGGCTGATGTTTTCACATAATCTGGCAGAATCAGTGGGAAAGAAACCCACGGAATGAAGGACCATCGTCATCAGGTGGCACCAGAGTGTACACACAGATACGTGGCCCTCACCCACAGATACGTGGCCATGGTGTCTCCAGCGCCGTTTCTTCACTGTAAATTATCTTTTTCTTTCCAACTTATTTTTCTTTTCAAGCTGTGAGAGAAAGTCACTGTTTGTAGCCCATACACAGGAGAAGTAAGCTCCACCTCCGATGCAGGGATAAATACACACACACACAAACACACACACATCCATGTAATTCTCATGCATGTGTATATGTATATGCATGTGTTGTTGCTGTTTCTTAGACAGGGCTTTGAGCTTGCCATTGGGTCAGAGATGACTGAGCATGTGATGCTCCTGTCTCCTTCCTGAGTGCTGGTGTGTGCCAGCAATTCAGCGTTCGCAGTGCAGAAAATAGACCTTGTGCACGGTAGGTGGGCACTCTGATGGGGGAGGTCCTTCTGTATATGTGTTTCTCTTATTGGTTGATGAATAAAACACTGTTTGGCCAATAGAGGCGGGAAGATAGGCGGGACTAGGAGACGAGGAGAATTCTGGGAAAGGTGGGCAGAGAGACTGCGGGGAGATGTCAATATAGGGGAGGAAGAAGTAACAGGTCCAGACCCTTCTGTGGTAAGATAGGACCACATGGAAATACTTGGATTAATAGAAACGGGTTAATAATTAAGACAGAGCTAGCTGATAAGAAGCCCTAGCCATCGGGCAACAGCATTATATTAATATCAGACTTCGTGTGCTTACTTTGGGGCTGAAGGGGCTGTGGAGGCAGGCAGGACAAGAAAACTCCAGTAACAGTACTCTACCGACTGAGCCATAGTCCCAGCTCTGTGAGAAGCCACTCTTAGGAATTGTGTTGTAGCTTGCTGTGGTTTTTCCTCAAGTGTTCATGTGTCGGAAGATGGGCTGGGTGGTGGTGGGAGAGGTGTGGACCCTTGAGAGGTGGGGCCTAGAGCGGTTGCGTAGAAAGATCTGAGGTGATTCCCTCATCACTTCTCAGTCTGTTTCCTCAAAGCCCTGGAATAATGATCGAGCTTTATCTGGTGTCGAGCGCTATCGCCTCGCCTGCAAGAATGATGCTCAACAACAGGATTCTTCTGTAGCGTAGCTTTATTGTGCGGCTCTTACCGCGAGATGAAGAAGGACCCCGAGGAGGAAAAAGGGCTCTGCTTATATACGCTCAGAGGAGTCGTGTCCGTTACTGATTGGTGCAGCCCACGATGATACTCGTGACAAACACCCCATGACGTGTGTTATGCGTGCGCATTGCTATCCTTCGGGTGGAAAACAACCGCGCCTTGCTGGCTCATGGTGGGGCCAGGCGCCCTGCGAGCCAAGCTGGTGTTGGTACTGTGTGTTAGGCCTTAAACCCAGACACCCGTAAGGTGCTTACTAACATACCAAAGTGGCCGCTGGCCACCTAATGTGACAGCCATCTGGGCCATGACACGCTCTTGGTTCCCAGCTCCCTCTTGGTGTCCTGGCCTCTAGGCCTTACGTCTCTTCCCTCCCCAGCCTTCTCTGTCCTCTCATCGCCAACTGGTTCAGTCGTCCAGCAAGGTCCAGTCTGGACTCTGCAGACACCTACCCCTCTAATGCTGCCCCACATGTCTGTAATAAGCTCCTCCATACGTGAGGAGTCATGTCCTTCCCTTTTTCTCATCCACTGTGCCCTCTGAAACTGTGACCCTAACAAGGTCACTCTTCACAAATGTCCCAGTCTCAGGCAACAGATGACAATGACATCCACAAGAGACGGTGCGAGACCCAAGGCTTTGACCGTGCTGGCCGTCCCTCCCCACGCTCCGAGGCACATGGCTTCCGCTACCCTGGGCAGATGAGCCGACTCACACCATATCCGCGGTACAAGATGCTTCCGAGTTAGATGTAGCGATCCCTGCTGGCCACAAAGCTCAAGCTGAAGAACCACAGGCTTTCCTGAGGTGACGGAAGTTGTTATGCATGACACCAAGCAGTTAAAGTCATCTGATGTTTCTCTGTTACCCTCCATCCATCTTTGACGGCACGTTCCTTTTTCAGTAGTGAGCTGCACTCTCCTGCATGAGTTCACCCTTCTGTACCAAAAGGAAGGTGGCTGAGGTCCGTTGTCCCGTCAGTGAACATTTTTATCATACCCTGACTCTCTTCTATGTGCGTATGCCCATGTTACCTATACACATATGTAAATACATATTACACACAAACACATTTATACATACATATCTATATGAAGATATATACATGTTTATGTATATATCTTTCCTCTTAGAATATTACAGAGCGATGGCAGCTAGATAAATGACAGGTAGAGAGTAGATAATAAACACGATGCATAGATAAATGAGATAGATAGATGACGATATGTGTAGATTGATGATAATAGGTCAGTGGTAAACAGCCAATTCGGATAACCTGGTAAATGTTCTCAGATCTCAGCGCCTTCAGGGCTCTGTGTATATGTCTATGACACCCATACTGCTGTTCCAGCATCCTGTCATTCAGAACCAACACTGGCGTTTTGAGCCGTTTGCCATTTGCACAACTATCGGATGAAAATGATACATAGCTCACAACCTTTACACTTGGCAGGCAGATGGAAGAGCTTTCTCTTTCATGGCAGACGCTGTCCCTGACGGAGAGAACAGTCAGATTTAGTGAAAGAAAACAGAACCGCGAGGACAGTACCAACCACAGTGCCCACCTGTGAGAATTGTAGGTGTCTGATCTTATAGGCCGTTTACATGTGTTCCAAAATTCCTCCCTTTCTCTGGGAATAACACTGAGTACTTTGGAAAATCTCTGCTTTGAACTCTAAGTGGTTCTGATTAGAACAACGAAACCCAGTCAGTGGCGTGACCACACGTGTCATCTGACCGAGCCTTCCCTCCAGGTCCTCCTGATGAGAATTAAGGTTGGGGGAAGCTGGCACACTTGGAACTGGTGACATGTGGCTCCTGTCGTTAGCGTTAGGTGGCAGAGCGTACGAAGACACTAAGGTTCCTATCACAGTTTCTTGATTGGTCACTAAAGAAGTAGCTGCCGGCCATCTTATAAAGACACTCAAGCAGCTCCATGGAGAAGCTCTTATGGAAGGCGACCAAGGCCGTGTGCCTGCAGCAAGTACCCATGTCACCATGTGAGCGATCCACCTTAGATGCGGTCTTCCAATGTACATGGGCCCTTTGGATGTCCCCGTGCCCATGAGAGACTTGGTCAATAACCAACTGTATGGCCATTTCCAAAGTCTGTACTCTTTAATTCCTGTGAACTGGAGTTACAGGTGGTCATGAGCTGCCATGTGGACGCTGGGACCCAATCCCAGGTCCTATGGCAGAGCGTGCATGGCTGGTCCCTGGTGGCAGTGGCTGGTCCACTGATCCTGATTTGGGGCAGAGTGTTAGAACCAACATGCCCGTGTTCTCATGCCCCAGCCTTAGCTCTGGTGTGGTTCTTCATACGTTCTCTGTGTTTGATTTCCTCACCTACCAAATAAAAACCTTAAGTATAATACTAAAATGATATGACATTTGAGCAAGCCATTGAATTTTGAGTCTTCAAGTATGGGCTGCTGTGGTTTGAATATGAAATTAAATCACCCATAGGCTCACATGTCAGAACACTTGGTCCCCTGCTGGGAACCTTCCCAGTGGGACTTTCAGAAGGTGAGGGAGGGGTCCCTGGGGACAGGCTGTGTCTCTCTGTGTCTCTCTGCCCACTGACACCCCGCTTTCTGAGTGCCTTCATCTCTGCCATCACAGCCTCCCTCGTGGAGGCCCACCGCGGCAGCTTCCACACGGCCACAGGCCAGATCCCTCCCATAGCTGGAAGCCAGAATGAATTCCTGCCAAACTTCATTCTTGTTAGTGTATTGTATCACAGCAGTGATACATCAGTCTTACCAATTGGCAAGTGAGTAGGATCGCCAACACACGCATGCAAAGGCAAGAGACGTTTAGTCATGTCTGGGGTTTGATATCAAGGTGGGTTTCATGTGATGATTTCATTGCTGGAAAGAATCTGAAAGGAAAACCTTATCAATCAGATAAAATTAGTGTTCTCACATGCTCTTTAGAAAGAGGACAGAGAAGCCTGGAGTGACTCATAATTATAAAAATGATGATACTTCACATTTGAAGAGCAAGAATGCTTTTCAGGGAATTATAATTATAATCACAATTGAATTACATATTAGATAATATGTGTGAATAATCCATGAGGTAATGTCTCCTCCTTATCTCCTTAATCCCTCGATTATACAATTAAAAAAACAAAGTCCAAAACACTGGATGTTTACAACAAAATCAAGTTCAATGTCTGTAATATGTAGGAATATCTGTATGGCAAATCACTGTGCGCAAATGCAGACATCTCAGTTGGCAGTTTTACCTGTGTATGTGATGAAAGCTCCCTCTTTAAGTCAGAAATGAAGGATCAATCCATGACCAGACATGTTCATTGGACAGGAATTAGCATATGCCTTTATCCTGAGATGCAGCCTGCTGTATTTCTTTATATCCGTACATCAGACTTATGAAAGAGCTCCCACCACCCCAATTGTTCAAACGAGGAAAGACTGAAAAAGAAAATAATGAAGATAGAGCAAGAGCTGGGATTTGAGATTCTGTCTCTAATAAGAGTTTTAAGCTCTCTTAGGGTCCTCCTTGTATCCAAGTTTCTCTGGCAGTGTGGATTGTAGGCTTGTGACCCTTTCTTTGCTCTATGTCTAAAATCCATACGTGAGTGAGTATATACCATGTTCCTCATACCAAGTTACCTCACAGAAGGGGGAAGGAACAAGATCTTCTGAGCATATTGGGAGGGGAGGCAGTGAGTGGGGGAGAGGGGGTTGGGAGAAAGAGAAGGGGAGGAGAGCATGTGGGACCAGGAAGATTGAGTCGGGGGACAAATAGACGAGAGCAAAAAAAGAGACATCATAATCGAGGGAGTCATTATAGGTTTGAAGAGAAAACTGACTCTAGAGAAATGCCCAGAGACCTCCAAGACTGACCCCAACTAACATTTGAACAACAGTGGAAAGGCTACCTTAAATGCCCTTCCCCGATAATGAGATTGATGACTGAATTATCTGCCATCATAGAGCCTTCATTCAGTAGCTGATGGAAACAGAAGCAGATACCCACAGTGTGTCCTTGGTGCACGAAAGGACACTCCCTTAGCCTAGAGGCAGGAGGGAGGGCATAGACCCTACTCCAGATGACTTGACAGATTTTGATGATCCCTCCTGGAGGGAGGGGGTGGGGAATGGGATGGGAGGCAGAAGGAACTGGGATCAGTATTGTAAAAAAAAATAATACATTTTAAAAAAAGAGTTTTAAACTCTTTGTTACACTAAGGGCTCTTTCTCTAAAACATACCGGTGAACATACAAACTGGAGCACAGAATCGCTGGGCTCTCTGAGGAGCTGGTTTTGCTGTTTTTATCCTGGTGCTGTTTCTGCTTTCCAAAACTTCCCTGCAGCTTCCGGGCTGGGAAACTAACAAGGTATTTCATGGTCCCCTCTCATTCTAGGTTTCCTGAGTCAGCCATCTTCCTTCAGTGCCCATTCCAAACCACTCTCCCCTAACAAGGCAGCTTGGCCGAGCTGGCTCGCTTTCCGAAGGCTTTACCAGCCAAGCTGTAGACTCTTCCGTGTCAGGTAGATTCGGTGCTGGTGATGACCACGGAAGTGAAACTGTGAGAGCAAGCACAGGGAACATACATTAACACTGGGTGTGTTTGGTTTCAAAGCTGAGCAGTCAAGCTGCACAGCCCTGCAGGCTGAGCTCCATTGGTCCTAGCAGTGTGCGGCGCTACGGTGGAAAGCATCTTGCTGAGACGGTCCAGTCCCTATAGGTGTACCGCTCTGTTCCTGCCGTTGTTTGGTCTGCTAGTTGGACAGGGAATGGGCAGGACCTGAAGACTGAAGGCTGGTGATGAGGCACTTTCTTCTGCCTTGCGTAGGCAACATCCTGGGAGGGTCACCCCTGGGTAAATGCGGAAGTGGAGGGGAGGAAGACAGGAAGCAGAAGCCATGAGTAAGCAAAGCCACAAAACAGAGAGAAAGTGTGGGGAGTCGGTGGTAGTAATTGGAAAATAAGCAGGTGGAGGGAAGCAGCCTGAGTCATGGGTGTGGCAGGGAGCCAAGGTCTCCTGTGATGTCATGCCAGGGGGCTGACACCATTCCCTGGAGCTGCTCCTCAGGGCTCTCCCCACGATGGCTAAGCCAGCGCGAGGCCTTCATCTGTTTAAGCAAGCCCACCAGGTGATTGTTTTTGCGCCCTCAAAGGACCAAGTTACAACACCGGATTAAAAGAAGCCTTCTCAGGGCCCGGAACAGAGTAGGCACTCCGTACGCTGTGACCTGGGAGTTTGCAAAGAGCTCCTACAAGCAAAACCAAAACCTCCAGGCGAATTCTCAAATCAAAGGCCACAGTTGCTTTGGAGTTTGGGTTTGGGGACTTCTCTCTCAAGTGTGAGGAAGTGTGGCGAAGTGAGTGTGGGTGCTTGCTTGCTTTTACAGAGAAATCTGCCTTTTTTCCTTCTAGGCAAAGCCCCAAACTTTGTAAATTTAGGTATGGAAGTAAGACACACATTCTAACAAATTGGAGGGTGGATAGATCTGTTGGGATTTGGAGTTTCAGAAAATACTTTAAAGTACTTTTCCAATATTATGGGCTGGGTAAAACAAAACAAAACCAAAAACCGAACCCAACCTGTGCTGCTTTAATAATAGTAGAAAATACTTCTTAGAGTTCAAATGGTCTGGTGGGGGGGGGATGTGATATACTTATTTCCGATTCATTTCGCTTAACTGCGTTGTTTAATAAGAGCTGATTGTTGTGTAAAGGCTAAGGGTTTGAACTAGGATGCATCTCTGTTTGGTGAAACCGCCTTTTGATCTGACAATCTCCCCCACTCCAGCTGAAAACAAAACAAAACAAAAAAAAAAAAAAAAACAAAAAAAAAAGATGTCCTAGGAAAGGAAAACTACATCTTAATCAGGTACAAAAAGAAAAGGGGGAAATTGAAGGAGACAGGGAGGGAGAAGGTGGAAGAGAAACGTGCTGCTGAAGGATTGTGGGTTTGTGCATTAATGGCATACATAGTCAAGAGCCCGCTTTTCCTGGCCTTCACTGGCTCATATGGCTGCTTCCATCAAACCATGCTTGGTCTCGGCTCGGCTCGGTTAGGCTAGGGTGGTGATCCATGTCTGCCTTTATTTCTGACAATCGATACAGTCGTGACGGCTGATACCCTGACAGCAAAGGTATTCCTACCTGCGGTCATCCCCGGAGAACTTAGTAAAACCTCATTAGCAGACACTGTTGGGTCTAAAGACAGAGGTTCCGGAAGCAGGCCCAGGCACATGACCACCTACACAGAGGACACGATGGGCCTGAAGGGCAAACACGCTTGCAGCCTTTGGTGGTACACTGCTGCGATCCAGAAAACCTTACCTTAAAAAATAGTAACGAGGAGTCCCCCGCAACATGGAGTCTGAGCAGATTTCGAAATGAGGAAGATTCTTTAAAAATAGAAGTAGAAGGAAAGTAGATTTTGCTTTCGGCTCTTGGTGGTGCTGTGTGTCTCTCTGTTGAGTTTTCAGCACCCCCTGAAGCCTCAGGCTGGTGAAACTTTCTGATTCCCGGTTGGTTAGCTGGCTGACTCTTCTCACACCAGCAAGTCATCTGATCTTACTCATTTCTCGGTGAATTCGGCCAGCATGGGGGACAGAGCACGCCAGGGGTAGGGGGCGGGAGGGGGTGGGATTGGGGGAGTGGGAGGGTGGGGGGGAATATGAAGCATCGGATTCTCTCTTCCCCCAGCCTCTTCTAAAGTGCCAGCTTTCTTTAAAGTGGCCACAAGTTCATGGTGACACAGTCAGTAATTCCTAGAGTAAGAACTTTCCTTTTCTAACCCTGGCACAACTCTTACATAATCTGGGCCCTGTAGGGGTGTGGTCGCTGCTGAAAATGCTCTTGGACTGATGACCCCACAGACACTGTGGGGTCACAAATGACTTCCCTGTCCATCCAGGAGTGACAGGCAGCCTTCAACCAAACCCAGTCTCAGCTGGGGACAAGAATAAGGGTTTAATAAAGTTATTACAGCAGACCCATAAAACAGCTCTGTGTATCAAGTCTCCCTTTCACAGACGAGGGCATTGAAAGCTAAGTAGGCTAAGTCAAGTGTTCAAAGATTACCCAGTGGAGACATGTCTGCAGTTGTTTACTTTGCAGTATGTGGGAACTGAACCCTGGGCCCTGTGCTAGGGAATCAAACACTCTACCACTGAGCTATATCCTACGGCTCTTATGTAAATTTAGAACTGTTCTAAAACAAATTAAATCTAAAACAAAAGAAATCCAATTAAATCAGACACAGGGAGGAGACTCAGCGGGGACCAGAGAGATGGTTCAGAGGGGTAAGCGTGAGTTCGAATCCCCAGCCCCCGTATAACAAGCCAGACATGGCTGCCTGTATCTGTGACTCCAGCACTGGGGGCAGAGACAGGTGGATCCTGGGAGCTTGCTGCTTGGCCAACCCAGCCAAAACTGGGATCTTCAGGTTCAGTGAGAGATGTGTTCCAAGGCAATAGAGTAGAAAGTGATGGGGAGAGACATCGGATGTGCCCGCTCTGGCCCCACGCCCAGGTACATAGACAAGGCAGACACTCAGAATCTGAAAAGCAAACTCACTGTGTAGCATTTTGTGGCTTGGAACTGGGAAGACTAAAGCCGTTATGTAAAGGGGAGGGGCTTCTAATTTTCTGGTGGAATTTGCCCGCTTGCTCTTTGTCCCTCGATCCCACTAAGACGAAAGCATACACAGTTAATGTGTCGAATGAATGACCAGAAGACCCTTTTTCCCGGAGGCCTGTGGGAAGCTCATCAATTACTTGATGATAAATAGTAATTGGCCACGTTTCTCATGAGTGTGACCAAATAGCTGATGGGAAGCAGTTTTAGGAGGAAGGGCTTCTTTTGGCTCACATTTTGAGGGGACACAGTCTGCCACAGTGAGGAAGGCGGTAGAAGTGTTGGTGGATCAGAGAGCAGAGAGACCCGGATGCTGGTGCTCAGCTGCCTTTCTGTGTTGTCCAGCCTGGGGCTCTGCCCTAGGCTCCGGCTGCCCACGTTCATGCAAGTCTCATGTGATCCCCTCTGGAAACTTCTTCTTCACAGGCATCCCAAAGGTTTTCCCTGAAGATGAGTTTCTGTTCCGCCTGGTCCCGCAGCTGTTTGGATCCAAATAAACACACAGAGGCTTGTATTAATTACAAAGTGTCGGACCAATGGCTCAGACTTCTTATTTGGCTAGCTCTCCCTTAATTATTACGCCATAACTATTAATCTATATATTTCCACGTGGCCTTATCTTACCTGAAAATGCCCAGGAATCCTATCTCCTAGTAGCTACCCAGCAGCTCCCTGCCTTTCCTCTTCCCAGAATTCTCCTAGTCTGGAAGCTCCGCCCGTACTTCCTGCCTGGCTACTGACCAATCAGCATTTATTCATCAGCCAATAAGAGAAACATGTATTCTCAGCACACAGAAAGACATCCCCCAGCAGGTCCTCATGAAGGACCCAGGTGATTATTAATCTAGTCGGGTTTATCACTGAAGTTAACCATCACCCCAGGTATCATGTGCTCTCTGGTCTTCAGCCCGCACATCACACAGGGGTTATTGTCGCGCTGGTGATTGGAGAGCAAGTTGAGGGATACAGGGAGTGAGTCATCACAGCACCCACACACTGGCCTTTTAACCTTCTCTCCGTTTACTAGCCATATAGCCTAACATGCACCACTTAAAAAAAAAAATGCTCCTTCAAATGGGTAAATATTTATTTATGGAAGGCAATGGAGAGTCCTTACTGCACTGTTAGAGTCAGGGTGAGAGAGAACATTAACACAGGGCCTGTGACGGTTGAGAGGCTCCCGTGGGAGCCCAGACTGTGGTGGGAAGGACGGCGAAGATCCTCTGTCATTCGGAACGCCCTGTGGTGTGAGACGAAGCCAGGCCTCTCGGTGGCCAAGATGGCGATGCTCTTTTCCTAGTTCAGCTCTAGCAGAGATGAGCTCCGTCCCGTTCAGGCACACCTTGAGCTAATGGGATCTACTCCAAGTAGGTGCTCAGGAAACGGCTATGGCTTGAAAGAGCAAGCCAAGTATCTTCCAAGAATTTTATTTCTAAACACTCTGGGAAGGAAGAAAAAGGCATTGAAGGAGGGGAGGGCCCTGGGCTTTCTCACTCTTGGTGTCCTTTGTGCCGTCTGTTTTTATAAGCATATGCTGTCTTATTGTTAAAAAGTTATCAGAAGCCTTTCTGTCTTGAGTATGTACACACGTGTGTGCGTGAGCGTGTGTACACATGACTATGCTATGTAAGTGCATGCGTGTGTGTGTGTGTGTGTGTGTCTGTGTGTAAACACCAGAGCAGTGTTTCGGATGTCTCCTGTCCTTTTCTGTGTGACTGTCTTGAGATGGGTCTCAAGCTTGCCATTTGAGCTTGGCTGTCCGTCCAGTGAACCCCCTGTCTCTGGTCAGAACAAGTGCAGCCTTGCCCAGCTTTGTATGTGCTGTGAATTTGAACACTGGCCCTGATACTCTGGCAGTACTCTCAAGCACTGAGTTCTTCATTTCCCGACCCACGGTTAATCACTTGGAGTCCAAGAAATAGCCTTCTAAACATTTTCCTATGTACATATGGAAATATATATCTATTACAAACATGGGACCATAGGATCTGATAATTTCCATTTAATAATGTTACAAAAAATAATATCTTTCTCTAACCCTGTATGACAGTTGTAATTAGTGACACTATGTCAAACACTAAAAAGCTCTAGGGTCTGGTTTGTGCAACAACAAATAGTACTAAATCTGTGTCCTATTAAAAAAAAAAAAAACAAACAGTTAAGGTTATGGCTTTCTTTGCTTGAGACAGGGTTTTCTCTGTGTAGCTTTGGAGCCTGTCCAGGAACTCACTCTGTAGACCAGGCTGGCCTCGAACTCACAGAGATCCGCCTGCGTCTGCCTTCCGAGTGCTGGGATTAAAGGCGTGCGTCTCCACTGCCTGGCTGGATTATGGTTTTTAATATGATCTTAATTAGTTCTTTGAGAATGACATACATGCATATAATGTGTTTTGCTCATCCCCCGCCCATTCTTTCCCCAACTCCATCAGGGTCCACCCCTCACCCCCCCCCCCCAAGTCCAGTTAGTGCTATGGGATCCGTAGTGCTGTGCTCTCTGTCCTGTGGGGCAGGGCTTAAATAGAATCAGAAAGAGCAGCGTCCGCCTGTGCACCCCTGAAGGGCAAGGAAAAGAAAATAATGCAGAAAGTTTAAACTGATTGCCGCAGCTGGCAATTCTGAAGCTACAGGCTCTAGGCCCTTCACAAGGGCTCCTAATTTGGGTGTGGTGGCTCATTTCTATAATCCCAGCAGTCAGGAAGGTAGAATTGCCTCAATTCAAGGCCAGCTTGGCCTACCGAGTGAGACCCCCAAGAGCCTGTGACCCACCCCTCACCTGAGTCTTGGCCAGAAGGCCCACCACAGAGCCCCTTTGCCCCAGCTGCGTCCTGTTCATCATTACTAGATTCCTGTGCTTCTTGCTTTAGGGAAACCTCATTATGCATTATTCATCTGCCCCTTGGTCCTTTCTTCTCTAGCCAGAAGACGTAATTCTGACAGGCAGGCCCCCATCACTTCAAGAGTGTTTGTGTATCTCTCTGTGGCCCACCTGGTTACGGCCAGCACACTGGCTTTGGGCCAGCCTCCCATGGGCTCACACAGTTAGTTGTTGAGAGAGGGCTGTCAGGAGGCCCTGGGAAGAGCCCTCTCGGCCCGCGGGAGGCTCCACCTCTGCTCCGCCGAAATGCCGAGCACCTTAGACATGCTGTGGGTGTGCTTAGCAGACAAGGCTACACGCCTCCTGCTCACCACGTGCGGCTCACCACATCTTTCTCCTTTCAAGCCTCCTGTTACCCTTGAGTGCCTTTCTAACTCTAGGAACATGGCTCTAGCTGCTATCTGCTACTGTTACAGAAGGCTGAAGGTGGGTAAACGTATAAATGAAGGGGTTCATTCCGCTCACAGATTGTAGACCGATAGAACAATTGTCCCTGTCTGTGTGACCTCTGGTGACAGAAACAGCTAGGAGTAGAAGGGGTCACATCTGTCGGTCAGAGTTGGTTATAACTCACTTCTGTGTGAGGGAAGCTTCTCCACCACCTAATTGTCTAGTGCCAGCTACTGCTCCCTTTAAATTATCACTCCATCAATCTCCCCACACCAGGGACTCAGTGTCTAGCCCATAACACTTTGGGAGATGCTCTGTAGCCAAATGAGCATCTCCACTAAACGCAGACAAGTTCTGATTCTGTGCTATAACCATGTCCTGGGCCATCAGGCCCTGAATGAGGGCCTGATGTAAAAGTGTTAGGGAATGAAAACATAGGGGCAGAGACATGCGTGTGAAAGACACACGGTCAGGCACGTCAGAAAAGAAACAGGGCACAGCTTCCTGGCTGGTAACCTCTGTGAGGGCAGGAGTCTTATTTTTATTGTTTTAATTTTTTTTATCTTACTGCTAGACACATAGTTCTTTACACAGTGACAAACACCGTAGGCATCTTGTTGATATTTACTGAATGAATGAATGACAGAATAAGGCTCTTTGGGGCCGGACGTGTAGCTAACTTGGTAGAGCTCTTGCCTAGTACACAGGGGTCCTGAGTTCAGTACATGCGCTGCATAAACTGAGGTCGTAGCGCCCAGCCTCAGTCTCCTCACTCTTGGGGTAGAAGCGGGGCGATCAGAAGTTCAAGGGAAGCCCGGCTACATTGAGCCTTCTAAGGCTAACCCAGGCTCCACCAAAGCCTGTCCTAAAAGAGTAACCTACAAATGAAAACCGCGTGGCGATGGATAAGTCCTGCGGGAGCAGACTAGGACCAAGGCCCAGTCTTGAGGTGAGGTTTCGTGTGTTTGGTTCACCCCAGGCTGCGGTAAGAGGGGTACCAGTCTGTGAGGAGACTGGACTCTGTTCAGTGCAGTCTGCTGCTGGGGTGTGGGACTTAAGCATCCCTTCAGGACCGGGTCTTTAAAATGGCCGTTTCCATGTCAAAATCCATCAGTCAACCCCTGTTATAAATTACCACAGATTATTTAAACATTCAATTTCCTTTAAAACAAACAAAACAAAACAAAAAAGCCACTGGTGTGAACATGGTCCATTTGGTTTCGGTGAGGTAGCCAGGGAAACACGCCAGCATAGAATCTCGGGAACTCCAAACCTGAGGAGGGCGTGTGCAGCTCCCTCTCACTAAGGGCGTGTGGGTTCTGAAACTGCTCCTACTTGAGGGGGATTTCCTGTCAGAGAACAAAGTGGAAATGAAAGGTAAGGGTCATCACACCCTTGAATCTTCCTTCCCTGGTGACGTGAGTGCAGAGCCGCCTGGGTCGTCAGCTGGGCCTTCTTTATACTTTGTAAAATGATTGGCGTGGTGCTGAGACACTCCATTGGTCCAGTCCCCCAAAAGGTAAGTCCATTGTTTTAAGAGAGAAAAATCATCTCCTGAAATAAAAGCGAAGCGTGCCGCCCAGCACGGGGCTGTGGGTCCTCGTTCTCGCGTGGAAGGGACACTGTTGGCTTGTTGGTTTTGTTTTTCTTTTCAGGAATAGTTTGCAGTGAGAAGAGTGGCCGTGGCTGTAAGCGTGTGCCAGCTCCCACGGGTCCCTTTGGGAGGGAGGCACAGACGGTGAGAATGACATTCTTGGATTGTCCTCTGATTGCAGAGGCTGGTTGCACACAGTGACAGGGTTGGGTCTGCAACTAATGGGTGAGCGTTTTGTAGTCACACAGAATGCCATCAAGGCTATTTACGTTTTCATGATGGAAAATGCTGGCCTGTAAGTAAAGCTGGGGTAAAGAAGTCGGTCTCTATTCACGGTACAGAAGCCTCACAACAGAGACTTGCTCAGTACATGGAGGCTAGTGTTGGCCATACCAGACACAAGGACTCATGCCACAGAAGCCAGTGTTCCCACGGCTGATGAAACATGCCATACGGAAACTGAAATCAATGCAGAACGTGAGAGCTGGTGGCTGTGGGCTGGAGAGATGGTTGAGAGCATCAGGGGTTAAGAGCACTGGTTGTTACTGGCCGGCCCAAGTTCAGTTCCCAGCACCCATGCCAGGCAGCTCACAGCACAGCCACCCTTAATTCCTGCTCCCGGGAATATGTTGCCCTCTTCTGGATGCCAAGGAAACCGGCACTCGTGTGCATATCCATGAGCACAGGCATGGGCACACGCGCACACACACACACACTTTAGTGTTTAAAACATTTTTTTTTTCCTGAAAAGCTGTGGCTTTTATGTGGAAGCAGTCACTTTGCAGAACATTTATGTCTCCTGTAGAGAAGCACGTATCCATTTCTTTAATTTTAGAATGCTTAAGAATGCTTCAAGCCTAAACATGGGCTGGAGTGGTTTGATACGACCATGAACATTTGCTTACTGAGTGTGAAGCAGCCATGCTCTTTGTTTTAGTTCAAGCCCCCTTGCCGCTAAGGGAAACCAAATCCAGTGTCTGATGGAATGCCTTTCACACACACACACACACACACACACACACACACACACACACACACACACACACTCCCCCCCCCACAGACACACACTCCCTACACACACTGAAGTAATCAGGAACGAAAAGCTATGACGTCATTTCTTTTAGGGTAAAATCATCCATGGATGACAAGTGATTTGAAAGCATAATGGCGTTTTTACATACGTATTTTGTGCTTCTGTGAACCTATCTTTGCGATGTGTGTTCAGGACAGTTATTACTAACGGAGCTGTGCTCACAGGAAACCTGTTAGGCAAAGTTCACTTCTGGATAATTTGTGTTAGAGACGGAAACTTTACAAACGAGACACAGCTTGGTGGGCGAGGCCAAGGGTGAGCCTTCTTAAGTGAGGAAACTGTTCCTCAGAAAGATTGCATTCTGGACATTAAGAGCAAAAAAATGTTTCCTGACATAAGCATAGGACCTAAGCATGTTTCCTAGCCATGCAAGCTAGGAGATCTAAGGAGACGGAACAACACGTTACTCAGAGAAAAGTAAACTAGGGCTTCATTTCCTAAAAATGTCATCTATACTTTCATGTGCCCAGCTGCATGGTCCCCACGTCAGCCAGACTAGAAACTCCTCACAAGGTCTTTGTACAAGCCTGTCTCCTGTCTTCATGACACCTCCTCGTTCTGTGGACTGTGATCGGAGCACCACCAGTTTGCCGTTTGTGGAATCTGGCCTTTGAATGAGTTGCAAAGCTACTAAAGGCTTTGAACCCAGTAAGGAGGTCTCGGGATTGTCTTAAACACCAGTGGACGGGACAGAATCTCAGTCTGAAGGGACACAGGTGACACTTTCTGAAGAGCCAAGGGTTAGGATCAGATAACTCTGGGCAGTTTTATGGTGTTGGCACTTCAGCAAATGCATAAGAAATGCTAAGGAAGGGGGACAGGAAAGGAGGAGGGAGAATAAAGGAAGGATGGGAAGGAGGGAGGGAGGAAACATATAAAAAGAAAAGAATGAAGACGGCAGCCATCATGTCCCTGTCACGGCACTGTGGCCTGCCCTGGTCCTGGTAAACTGGAAGAGCCCAGAGACCACAGAGCATCTACGGTCAAAACACGTCTTTGCTTTTACTCACAGCCCTCTTCAAGCCGGCGGAAGATCTGTCCCCGTTTGTCAGTTAAATGCTCTTCAGCGTCCACAGCGATTTCATCTGGGAAAGTGTTACCAACACCCGGGAAGCTGAGCCGATGTTCGTGAAGCTCTTAAAGGTCATCGCTATCCCAAGACTGATCTAGTGAAAGAGTGCAAGCATATCATCTGCATGTCTGTGTTCTCTGGTGCTTTATTTTACTGGTACATTTTTCTGGTCACCATTGTCCACAGATGCTATGTAACGAGGGGCCAACCTTTTGGAAGTTTGGGAAGGCTCACTATTGTCAAGTCTGGCCCCGTGGCAGTACTAAACAGGTCAGTACACTGTCTTCTGCATAGAAGTCTTCCAATTATAGCGTAGGCACTCTAGAAATTCTAGAACCTTTGCAGGGGGTTCGAGAAGTCAAGACTATCCAGGCCTCATCAGGATATGGAAGTATGCTCCTGCTCCATTTTCATATGTCTTACGAATGGATAACCTACTTTTCCAGGGGCTATGGGTGACGTCTAAATAGGTAGAATGTGGGCATCTAGGTTCTTACACTGAGCAAGGCTTCACAGTGATTTGCAAGCTAGTTAAGACAGTGCCATTCTTCAAAAGACCCAAAGAGATGATTACATTAGCTGTCACAAGTGCAAAGTTTAGTTTATTGAGTTTTAAAGATGAGATTTTGAATTTTTAAGATAGATGTTTTCCTCCATAAGGAATGGGCTCCAAAAAGCCAGTTCATCCACTAGAAATAAATACTGGTTCCCCTGCCAGGAGCCCCATAGACTGCCCAAGCCCACCAACTGTCATCCATATTCAGGGGGCCTGGTTCGGTCCTATGCAGGGTTTCTCCAGCCTGGTCTTGACCCCTTTGCTCATCACTTCTCCCTCTCTGTGACTGGATTCCAGGAGTTCAGCTCAGTGTTCAGCTGTGGGTGTCTGCTTCTGCTTCCATCAGCTACTGGATGAGGGCTCTAGGATGGCAGATAAGGTAGTTGTCAATCTCATTATAGGGGAAGGGCATTTAAAACACCCTCTCCACTATTGCTTAGGTTCTTTGTTGGGGTCATCCTGAGGATTCCTGGGAATTCCCTAGTGCTAGATTTCTCATTAACCCCGTAACGGCTCCTCTGTCAAGGTTTCTCTTTCCTTACTCTCCGTCTCTGTCCTTCCCAGTCTCTCATGTTCCCATCGCCTCCTTCTCTCTCCACTCTCCCACAAACTTCGCCTTCCCAATTTAGTGATACGGGGGAGGGCCTCGGTCCTGCCCCAAATGGTGTGATAGACTTTGACGATTCCCCATGAGAGACCTCATCCTTTCTGAGCAGTGGATGAGGGAAGGGGTAGGAAGATGGTGGGGTGGAGGTGGGGACCGGAGGACAGGAGGGAGAGGGACCTAGGATTAGTATGTAAAATAAGATCCTTTTTAAGAAACTTTTTAAGAAATAGGTGTTTTCTTATGTTGTTTGTTTTGGGTTTTGTTTTTGGGTTTTTTTTTTTTTTTTTGTCTTTTTTGTTTGTTTGGTGTGTGTGTGTGTTTAGGTTACCATCCAAAACAATGGGTTTCTTTGGATAGGGTTATTTTATGCAAGCATTATAATTACTCATGGAAAGCATTCAGAATAAAGAAAAATTGTTATTTATCTCCATTTCCATTTGACAATCACAATGATCTTCCAGATAGTCTAGAAGGGTTTATCAGGGGGAAAAAAGAAAAAAAAAAGAGGCTTGCTTCATTCAGCTGAGGACACATGGATCCTAAATTATTTCATGCTGCTGGAGTCCAGCCTGTAAACTGAGGCACAGGACTATGCCCCACAGGGGCCAGTGAGATGGCTCAGTGAGTAAACTGCCATCACTTGTAGAAATATGTAGATTAGTAGCTTTGGGTTAATAATTAAGAGAGCTAGCCAGTAAGAAGCCTGAGCCATTGGTTAACAGTTCTATAATATAGTGTCTGTGTGTTTATTTGGGGAATCCCAGGATCCTTATCATGGAAGCTCAGAACTAAGTCCAACAAGTTGTCTTCTGACCTCCACATACATGCAATGGCATGAGCGTGCGTGTTCACACACAATACATGAGTAAATGATTACAAACAGGAAGAAAACCCCACATTCTGAGGGCCATCTCACGTCTGAGCATGGTAGAGTTCACTGACACAGACCTAGGTATAGCTTACTATATATTCCTCCACTCTGGTGCATGCCATCATGTATGCAGGCCACTGTTAGCCAAACATCCTACGTACACATGGCTGTGTTTGAGTACTCGGTGCCACACATGGCCCAGAAGACATGAAAACTAGGAGATCGGGCCTGTAGTCAGTAGATGAACTTGGGGGAAGGTAAAAAGAAACGATATCTTACTTTAGTTTGGTTTTTCGAGACAGCATTTCTCTGTGTAGCCTGGCTGTCCTAGAACTTGCTGTGTAGACCAGGCTGGCCTTGAACTCAGAGTTCCATCTGTGCCTGCCTCCACCTCCCGAGTGCTGGGATTAAAGGCGGCCACCACCGCCGCCCAGGTCAGGAAACAATTTTTACATGCTTCTGAGGATTTTACATATTCTTAAAGATAATCTGAATGCTGACTATGATAGCATTCCTTAGGTAGACTGGACTGAACAAAAAGCAAGACTCCCAGGCTTGCAGAGCCCCCAGGAGTATTATTATTAGTGTTATTTCCCTCATCACACTTCTCAACAACTTTCTTCACTTGGAGAATATTTATTAATTTTTGTAAGCAATCCTACACAGATAAACTTGACATGCTTAACGCAGTGCATGAGCCCTGTACTAATGGGAGGAAATGAAGCTTAAATGTTTCTAGACCAATCCACCTGCTCACCTCTGCGCAGCACCAGCCAGTCTCGGTAAACGGTAGCAGCGTGCCCCGCGTCAATAGCAGCAGCCACATCTTTTCCAGGTTCTGCAATCACTGGGGCAAAATTGGGAAGATACCCAGCGCACTCCATTAGAAAAAGAAAAATCAAAACCAAACCCCCAGAAAACAGCACAATTTTGTCCCTGTTGTGGTCCCCAACACCATCTTTTTTAATTAGCTTCTCAACCATCACCTGCGAAGAAAGCCCCACCAGCAACATTAGTCAGAACAGCCCCATTAGACCCCAGTCACCACCTCCAATGACCAAGCAAGTCCAGGAGCAACACAGTTTAGTGGAGCGACTTCTGCTCACCAGCTTCTCCCTGGACCTCGAGGGCTCAGCGGTCGCTGATTCGTGAAATTTATATTTCACAGGAGGAAGCAAACAAGCCATCAAAGTAATGTCAGACGTGAAGACCATGAATTAAAAGGACAAAGCAGGATGCAGTGTTAAAAGGAGATCAATCGCAGTGGCTGGGTAGAGACCAGAGTGGGCAGGGCTGGTTTAGACAGGGTGTTGGGCTCATTCTGTGACGTGGTGGCAGAGTCATGGCAGAGGGAAACAAGCCCACTGGCAGGAGCCATCCCACCTCCAGCCCCCAGAGAAAATAACTGCATGGACAGATTTGTTCTAGCTCACAGGTCTAGGAGGAGGGTGTGCTTGGTGTGCCCTGGGAAAGGAAGGGGGCTGTTAGCATCTGAGTCTAGGGAGGCCTAAGGTCATACCCTATGTGGTTAGAGCAGGCAGAAACTAGGTCATGGAAGGGCTTGGGTTTGGGATCTCGTTTCCGGTCCCTTGCGAAGTCACCGGAGTGCTGGCTTTGGACACGTGCAACCCATGTTGCGTTTGTAGGACTCAGTCTAGCTTCTTCTCTATGGGGACGGGGCTGTCATAGGATGAGCCAGTGCGGCCAGGTCACCGTGCCTGCTGCCACCGGGCACGCTGTTGCCGTCTTCAGAATGCTTTACCCCAGGTCATTTTCCCTTCTCATCTTTCTGCTTGTAACTGCCATCCTAATCTCCCGCAAACACTGCTTCCATCGTGTTTACCTTGCTGATAAGCACACGCGTGTATTCATGGAGCTGTTGGGCAATGGTAGTGAGCTAGTTTGGTTTGGTGGGTGTGGTCCACACACCTGGGATACAGCGCTTATTTCCTCCAGGATTTTATGAGAATTTACCTGGATAGATGCTATTAGAACAGGAAACATCGGAATGGGAAGCCAGGCGGACCATAGAGTTAGTGAAGCTAAGCTTGTTACACATCTTGAATGAAAGAAAATTTTAGCAGTGAGGGCAAAGGGCCCTGGTAAGAAAAAGAAAGGCGTATGCTACCTTGTTTTCAAGGGGTGGGGTGGGGTGGGGGGGGAGGAAGATAAATGGGAGAGGCCACGTTAAGAGAGAGGAACATCTGTTTTGACTGTTTGGAAACCAAAGTCACAGGGTGAGGGGGTGTTGGACTACAGATGCCCTCAAAGCTGGGTACCAAGGCTTCGGAGTGGATTCCCCAGGATGTAAGAAGTCATTACAGATTTGCAAGGCAGATTAAGACTCAGCGAAGCAATTATTTCCCTCTGTGATTTTTTTTAGGTATTTATCATCTTTAACTAGTCATTACAGACCGCGCATGTAACTTCTGGACTTAAACGATAAACCCCTGTCTGTGTGCAGCCTCTGTAGGGGCTGGTGATGGCGGCGGTGAGCGATAGGCATTAGGAAGACAAATATGACAGTCTGGGTGGGAAAGAGCACATCTGGGAGGTGAAGAGTGGAGTCAGCAAGGAAGATGTCCCTGAAATGCATGAAGGAAGAAATATGGGAGTGAGGACGTGCTTTGAAAAGTAGAGTCTGGAGAGATGGTTCTGCGGTAAAGAGCGTGTACTCCTCTTGTTTAGTTCCCAACAACCATTTGGATGCTCACAACTACCTGTCATTCCAGCTCAAGGAGATCTGATGTACTCTCCTGGCTTTTACACACACACACACACACACACACACACACACACACACACACACACACTTAAAAATAAAGAATATACAAAAGTAACTCTTTTAAAATATAATTGAAGGAGCTGTAACCACTTTGAATGGGAAAATGTGATAAACATTGGGGTTTCAAGCCCACTGCTTTGGAAAGTCCGGATGCCATCAGTCCGGATGCCATCAGGTAAGACGAGAGGAAGCGGCAGGGAAGAAGTTCAGAGAGAGACGGACTTGGCTTGGGTGTCCCGATTACATTTCTCATCAGAAACTACGTGAGGGAGGACAGGGTTATCTTGGACCATGGTTTAAGGAGACAGAACTCATCATGGAGGGAAGACCTAGCAGCCCACGGGGGCCGAAGCTGGCAGTGGAGTTGGTTATATTTCGGCTGATCAGGAGAGGGTCAGCAGGAGCCAAGGCCTGAAAACAGTTGTGTGAGTGAGGCACCAGCTAGGCCTTACCTCTGAAGGCTTCACCAACTCCCCGGTTCCATCAGCTGGGGACCGGGTGTCCAAGCCTGGGAGCCCGTGAGCTCTGGCTGGCAGGGCGTGGCCTAAGAGACTGACTCAGTGGAAACAACATGATTCTGAAAAAACAGCTACAGCTCCATCATAGTTCATTCACCGCAGCAAGTGCACACGGAATCATCTGCTCAGAGAGCAGTGAGGTCTGGTTTTGATGATGTCGTAACCCAGTGAGGAAAGCAGAGAAGGCAAACGGAAATCAGTCTCACGGAAGTGTGTTAGGGGACAGTGTGCTGACCAAGTGACTTAGACAGGCTGTACACCCCTGGGGGGAAACTCCTGAGCCCAGGGGGGCATCACAGGCATCTCCGTGTGTTCATGTTTCCTGTGTCAGGTCATCTTCCCCTGGCCAAACTGTCTACACACAAACAAAGGTTACAGGTCCTTTAGTCCATATAAAGATGGCCAGATACTCATCAGAAAAACCCCCGCAGTTTCTGTCATCATTGCTTACAAGTGACAGACACAGCGCGGCACAGGCAGACCCTTTCCCTGCGAGGTTGCTTTGAATGTCAGGGTGGACGCCAGAAGCAAAGACAGCAGCAGAAGAAACCTAGAAAGGCTGGCTCATGACTAGAATTACCAGAGTTACAGGAAATAGATGCCTCCCCAGGAAGGCTGGCTAAGGCTTTCCACTCCACCATTGAACCACAAGAAGCACAGTTGTTCCTGGATGGAACAATAGTTTTCTGGCTGACCACATGATTTGTTGTTGTTGTTGTTTGTTTGTTTGTTTTTCTTTTTTTGATATAGGGTCTTTGTAGCCTAGGCTGGCCCAAAGCTCACAATCTCCCATTTCAGTCCTGGGATTAAGGGAGAACCTAGCTGATACGATTTTCACAGATGTCCTTATTTAGAATAAATCCCTAACATTTGTGGTGTAGTGTCCTAGAATTCCACACCCTCTAAAGTCCTAAGAAACACACGACACTCCTGTTGCTGGGCTTTGATTCTGTGTGCAGAGAGGATGACCCATGGAGAGAGGTCAGGTGACCATCAGAAGACGGATCAAAAGGCTGTGTGAGTGCTCAGGTGCAACTCCTTCTCCAGAAGTGTCTAACAGCAGAGGGCAGAAACCAGTTACAGCTCGCAGCAAGCCACTGTAACACGTCTTTCTCTGTCCTGCCAGCCAGCTCCCAAATAATGACATGGAGTCTTATTATTAATTATGAAAGCTTGGCCTTTAGCTTACGCTTGTTTTCAACTACCTCTTATAACTTGAGTTACGTGTGTGTGTGTGCGCGCGCGCGCGCAATTAATCTACATTCTACCACGTGGCTTTTTACCTCTATCCCATTCTGTGTCTGACTTGTTCCTTGTCTGGCTTTCTTCTTCCCAGAGTCCTTTGTGTCCCTGGAAGCCCTGCATAACTTCTTCCTGCCTAGCTACTGGCCATTCAGTTCTTTATTGAACCAGTCGGAAGGAGCCCGGGCAAAGCTTCACAGTGTAAACAAATATTCCTCAACAGCCCATGGCGCCATTCATGCCCATTGCCATCCTGTCTTCCTTTCCCCGTGCGGTCCCGGTGCCTGCCTGAGTGCATGTTCTCAGGACGAGCCCGGGAACGCAGAGGTGACTATCTGGTGCAGCCACTAGGCTTGAAGGGACGCAACCCCAGAAGATAGTTGTAGAAAGATGGCTGCCAAGGAGTCGAGTGTCAGTGTGCTGATGGCTAACTGCCACGTGGGGATCATTTGATTTGTTAAAAGTGAAGATTTCTGATCCACCTCATTAATTGCATGCCGTACCTGGTGTGTGTATGGGGACGGGGATAGAAATGTGAATTTCGGTAAGCATAGCTGATGATTTTGGAAGCACCCCAATCTCATACCCCACCTCCGCCCCCACCTGTCTTGGGCCCTGCCACTGTCAACTCTGTGGTATCGGGGAAATCACAGAGCAGTGGGAAGGGGCAGCCGCTAAGAAAGCTCCAGAGCGTGGGTGGGGGGAGAGGCCTGGCATGGTTTCTGTAGGAAGTGTGAGTGAATGAGAGGGGAGGCCTCTGTGAGGTGAAGCCGGAGAGCGAGTGCACATGACCAACAGTTGTCAACTTGGAACAGCATAGTCACCTGAGAGGCAAGCCTCCACTGAGGGACGATGACCCAGCTCAGACTGAGGTTGGAGGAGGTAGGAGGTTCCAGCCCACTGTGGGCGACATCATTCCTAGTCAGGAGTGAGCCAGCCAGCAGGCAGTCTGCCCTCAGGCTTCTGCCTCAAGCTCCGGCTTGAGTTCCAGGTCTGATGTCCCTCTTTTCCCTCCTTAGTAGGTTTTTGTCGGATCGTTGTATCACAGCAACAGAAACGAAACTAGAACAGGAATTTTGGGAACTGTGAGCCAAGATGGTAACTGTGACCCTCTGGATGGATTAGATCTCTGCTGCCGCCAGAATTTTTATAATCACCATCAAAAAGCTCCGCGCAGCACTGCAGTCCTCTTATGATTAACCGAGTACCAATTGCAGAGGAGGGTTCTGCACCGGGGACTGAGAGAACAGCGCTCACTATGGACTGAAATAGCGCAGGCTGCAGCTGTGATTTGACACAAAACAATGTTCCAATAAGCACAAGCTAATTTAACAAATTCACAGTGCTCCTTATGCAGCCTCTGGTTTTCTAGGATGTGGTTGCTTCATCAGAAGGTGACCTCAGTCTGTGTAAAAGCGGATTTCAGGCGGTGACAAAGGCAGACATTGACAGGCTTAAGGAGCACTAAGCAAGGATTTAGTCTCCGTTTCAGAAGGAGATGCCTAAAGTGTCCATTCAGCATTTCCCGTCGTTACTGAATGTCTTATTTGTGTCAGCACCGGGACAGGGACTAGAGCTTCAGTGATCAACAAAACATTAAAATCCTTGCTCTCATAGTTTATACTTGGATGGGGGAAAAGAGGAGAGTCAGGAAAGTCAAGGACAGCTGGACGTAGTGCCACACGCCTTTAACCCCGCAGTCAGGCCGCAGAGGCAGGAGGAGCTCTGTGAGTTTGAGGCTGGCCTGGTCTCCACAGAAATCCTGTCTCGGGAGGGAGGGAGGGAGGGAGGGAGGGAGGGAGGGAGGGAGGGAGGAAGGAAGTACTAAGATAGATCGGATGATGCTAAGTTTTCTGGAGGAGAATAAAGAGGGTCACTGCAGTATCAGAGATGTTCTTTAAGGGAGATCTCATTGAAGGAAAAGGAGACATTTAAACAGCGCAGGAGGGAGCAAGGAGGCAGCGGGCAGTGGCAGCCCGGGAGAGGGGCGAGGAGGGCAGCTTCAGAGCAAGAAGGCAGCCTCCCCCTTCAAAGCGCAGTCCATGTCAGCGTGAACACATGACCGTAGCAAAGGGAGAAGGTGGCAGCCTGTCAGTCATCTAAGGCGGCAGCCTGTCAGTCATCTAAGGGGGCAGCCTGTCAGTCATCTAAGGCAGCAGCCTGTCAGTCATCTAAGGCGGCAGCCTGTCAGTCATCTAAGGCGGCAGCCTGTCAGTCATCTAAGGCGGCAGCCTGTCAGTCATCTAAGGCGGCAGCCTGTCAGTCATCTAAGGCGGCAGCCTGTCAGTCATCTAAGGCGGCAGCCTGTCAGTCATCTAAGGCGGCAGCCTGTCAGTCATCTAAGGGGGCAGCCTGTCAGTCATCTAAGGCGGCAGCCTGTCAGTCATCTAAGGGGGCAGCCTGTCAGTCATCTAAGGGGGCAGCCTGTCAGTCATCTAAGGCGGCAGCCTGTCAGTCATCTAAGGGGGCAGCCTGTCAGTCATCTAAGGGGGCAGCCTGTCAGTCATCTAAGGCGGGCCAGAGTTTTAGGAGGACTCTGCTTTCAGGGTCAGCAGAGTGTGAGCCCATGGCAGCTCAAGGCGGCCGGAGCTGCTCTGACAGGCAGGGCACCCAGTGTAGCAGTGTGAGCGTGGACTGCATTTCTTCCCTACTCTCTTCAGTAGTGGAGGGGACTCCAACTCGTGGGGGAGTTGTGATCGCTGAGCAGCAAAGTTTGTGCAAAACGTGTAGCAGCTACTTGGCGCGGAGTGGGCCTCTTCTTCCCGGGGCCTCCCACCCGGTGCTGGGAGGGGGAGGCGGGCTACCAAGAGTGACAGCTGGCCGGCTGACGTCACTCCAGGGCTCTCAAGGAACAGTGTCGCGGGCTGCTGGTGTGCTGGGTGGGTGGGCAGTGACTTGGGCCCAGGCCCTGGCTGTCCTGTCCGGGCCTGGATCGGTGGGGTTTTCTCCAGGGCGCCTCAGTGCAGTCCCCGGGAATGCGCGTCTAACCCTCCCGGCTTAACTCTGGGTGTTACCGATGAATGAATGAATGAATGAATGAATGAATGAATGAATGTCTTCTGCCTCGCGGCCCGAGGGGAGGTGTGGGGTGTCCTCAGATCCGTCCTGCGGAGCAAGCAAGGCCGTTCTTGCAAAGCAGCTCTGCTCGAGGTTTCGGGGGCAGAGAGCCAGCCTGGTCCACACAGCCAGACCCTGCCGGGGGAGGAGGCGGGGGCGGGGGGGGGGGGGGAGCGGCGGGCGGGGGGGGGAGCGGAGGGCGGGGGGGGGGGCGGAGGGCGGGGGGGAGCGGAGGGCGGGGGGGGAGCGGAGGGCGGGGGGGAGCGGAGGGCGGGGGGGAGCGGAGGGGGGGGAGCGGAGGGCGGGGGGGGAGCGGAGGGCGGGGGGGAGCGGAGGGCGGGGGGAGCGGAGGGGGGCGGGGGGAGCGGAGGGCGGGGGGGAGCGGAGGGCGGGGGGGGAGCGGAGGGCGGGGGGGGGAGCGGAGGGGGGGGAGCGGAGGGCGGGGGGGGGAGCGGAGGGCGGGGGGGAGCGGAGGGGGGGGAGCGGAGGGGGGAGCGGAGGGCGGGGGGGGAGCGGCGGGCGGCCGCGTGCGGGGCGGGGCGGGGCGGGGCGGGGCGGGGCGGGGCGGGGCGGGGCGGGGCGGGGCGGGGCGGGGGCGGGGCGGGGCGGGGCGGGGCGGGGCGGCCTGGAGCGCCAGCCGGGCCGGGGTCCGCGGGCGACACCGCCTCCTGGGCGCCACCCACCCTGCGGGCCGCCGCTCCGTCCTCCTCCCTGCTCCTCCCTCCTCCTCCCTGCTCCTCCCTCCTCCTCCCTGCTCCTCCCTCCTCCTCCCTGCTCCTCCTCCCTCCTCCCTCTCCCTTCTCTCTGCTCCTTCCTCCTCCCTGCTCCTCCTCTCTGCTCCTCCTCCCCCCTGCTCCCAGCTCCTCCCTCCCGCGCGCGCGGCCGAGGCAGCGCGGAGCGCCGAGCGCGTCGATCGCCGTGCTCTGCGCCCGCCCGCCTCTCCCTGGCTCCCGCCCGCGGGCCCATCGCGCGCTCGGGGCTCGATTGGGCAGGCAGCGCTGTGGCGGCGGCGGCCGAGGCGGCGGCGGCGGCGGCGGCGGCGGCGGCGGAGGAGGAGGAGGAGGAGGAGGAAGGCGGCTGCTCGGCCCCGATCCGGCCCCCGCGCCATTCCGGACCCGGAGCGAGCGCGGCGCGGGCCTGAGGGCGGCGGCTCCGGCGCGGAGGGAGGTAGGGCGGGCGGGCTCGTGGGCCGCCGGGCGGGCGGGCGGGCGGGCGGGCGCGCGGCGCTGAATGAGGCGGGCGCGGGGCGCACAGGCCGGGCGGACGCCGCTGCTCGGCCCGGGGACCGCGCTTCCTCCCCGGCCCGGCCCGCCCGCCGCCCCGGCCTCGGCGGAGCCCGGAGCCCGGAGCCCGGCGGCTCTACTGGGCGGGCGGGCGGGCGGGCGGCGCCCCCACCCGGCCCGGCGCGAGCCCCCGGCGGCGGCCGCGGGCCGGGCAGGGCCGGGCAGGGCCGGGCAGGGCAGGGCAGGGCCGGGCAGGGCAGGGCCGGGCAGGGCAGGGCCGGGCAGGGCAGGGCCGGGCAGGGCAGGGCTGGGCGCCCCGGGCCTCGGCGGACCGGGTGGGGGCGCGGCCGCCCCCGCCGCGAGTTCGCGGCCGCCCCTCCCCCACGCTCGGCCGTGGGTGACATTGCCGCGGCCACAAAGGAGGAGGCGGAGGCACACGGGGGTGGCCGAACAGGTGGCCCACGCCCTCCCGGCCCCCGCGCGGACGGGGCGGCCACCCGCGGCGAAGGGCAGCAAAGTTAGGGCGGCGCGTCCGTGAGGCTTTGTGTAGGGAGGGCGCCGAGGCAGGGGGCTGCCCCCGAGCGAGTGGACCTGGACTCCTGCCGGCCGCCTGCCCCCCAGCCTGGCGGGCTGGTCCCTGCCCCGTCCAAACCGACTCCGGAGTTCATGGTAGCCTTCGGGCGGACCCCGGTGAAATCCTCCCGGGCGGGCCGCCGCCTTACAGCCCAAGTCCCCGGCCGGCCTGGTTAGGTGCAGCCTGATCCTCAGCAAGGCAAGGCTAGGGGCTAGAAACGCGACGACACGCTGCGTTTGTCTTGGGAAAGCCATCGAGAAGACGCGCTGAAAGAAAAAGTCTGTTTATAATAATCACTTGGGAATGAACCGAATGACCGGTGTCCGTCCGTCCAACAGGAAGGGCCAGACTGCTGACCCCACATGTGATAGACAATAGACATCCAATACGCTTGGTGTCGATATACTTATTTTCTTTGAAACGGTAGCCATCCTCAAACATCCTTGGTTTTAAGAGATGGCAGTAATTTAATTTTACACCTTGTTGGTGTTGTTAGTAAAATTGTTGGAACCTCGTCCCTGTCACCCCCTTCTCTGTCTTTTGTAACTGGTCGGGAGGGGACCTCTCTCTGGCTTAATATCTTCCCGAATAAGACTTTTATTTTTTATTTTTCTCTAGTGGGCATAAATATTACTAGGTTTTAAAGACCTGACTTGAGGATTTTTATTTTCTGCTAAAACTAGTGTGTAAAGAAGTACCCGGAGATGTCTCCCGCCACACACTTGATCCGGTATCTGTCCATGGTGTGCCCTACATTAGCCAACACTTGAGTCTGTAGGACTTCTTTACACCCTTAAACAATTTGCGAGGGTCTCAGAAGTCCTTTGTGGGGGGACATACCAGTGACTACAACATTAGAAGTAACCATTCTTATTTCCCGGTTCATTGACAACTAGAAATAGCATGGCTGTTGGTAACAGGAATGCAATTTTAATGGGAAGTAACTTCTACAAAGCGCATCAGAGTGCCATTGTTTTACTGTGTTCTCGCCTACTTGCATCTGCGGTCTCTGTATTGGGATCAGAGCGCAGACAGCCACTTGCTTTTAGCCTCTTTCCTCACCACTCAGTCTTGGGAGCCCATTGGGTTCCTCCAGCGCTCTTGTAAGCTAGCCACACTGTTTGTGGGAGGGAAGGGCAAAGGTCACATTTTTCATCTGCCCCATCTGCCGTGGCCTACATTTGTTATAAAGCTCAAGGCAAACAGGTAAGTTATGTTCGTAATGGCTCCCAGGACGCCCCAACAAGCATCAAGTAAGGCTAGGTGGGGCGAAGCAGGGCAGGGAGTTGGATGATGTCTGCAACAGTGGTTGTCTGACCTTGCGCTACAGTTCCTGAGGGGCTGAGGTACAAGGTGAGGAGGGCAGGAAAAACAGTCTGCCTGGGTGAGTGGTTCTTGGTTATCAATAAATAGACTGTGCGCTTTGTGCTTATTTACACTGCGTACACATATATTGACCTAGAACTATTTATAACTGTGGTTTTATTGCCACTCTTTTACATCCCCCCTTTTTTGCAATGATATCTATTATATGAGGGAAAGGAGATAAAATGAATATATTCACTTTATTAAAAAAAACTTTGCAATAGCGACTAAAACAGTAAGAGATTTTCTCCTATTTGGGGGCTGTTAACTGAATTCCCAGTACTTGCTGCACCTGTTAGGAGCCGCCCTGCCGTAAGCAGAGTAAAAGTGGCAGGGTTACTGAGAAACTCTTACATCCTTCTCAGCTTTTCCTTGCCAAAAGTACAGTTTATCTCTGAGCTTTACTCAGTTCCATTTTCCTTGTGCGGAGGTACTGGTTTTTAGTACACGTATAGGATTATATGTTACAATTGATCCCAAACCCTTAAAACCCTTCTACTTTTTACCTTTGCTCTCCCTGCAGGTTCCTTAAAGATTAAAATGTCACCAGATATCAGGTTTTTCTTTCCTGACAACAATTCAGTTTTGATACCAGACTCTATTTTGTTGCCTATTTCAGGAGAACTGCTATGATGACTTTAAAACAGATTTCTACAATTGTTTGCTCCGACAAAGATGCTCTTAGGCTACCTACTTGTAACTTTTAATATCCAGTGGTCAAGGAATACTGCAAGGGTGGGTGTGGGGTTAGCTGTCAGCAGGCTTTTGCGGGTGTGTCCACAGGGTACAGAGCACTGTGCAGGGCACTTGAGCTTAGTTAGGTCATGATACATTCCTTTGAGAGCCATTAGCTGCTACAGAACAGCAGTCTGGCTGTTAGATCAAACGGGCTGAATGGTTACAGGACGAAAGAACTGGTTTCCCCATGTGGTTATGTGTGTGAGGGGAGTTGTAAATAAGTACAGTTTACTCCTGTGTGCACCTGCGGTCGCTAATCTCTGAATACCTTAGAGTTATATTTACAGGGTACTCGAGTGTTAAAGTATTGATTAGAGCATATGATGATCTTTCGTGAGACATGTTCTAATTTAGTTACATTTTCATTATTTTTATTATAAGGCCCGCTGAAAATGACTGAGTATAAACTTGTGGTAGTTGGAGCTGGTGGCGTAGGCAAGAGCGCCTTGACGATACAGCTAATTCAGAATCACTTTGTGGATGAATATGATCCTACGATAGAGGTAAATCTTGTTTTCTCTTCTTCATATGATTTGTGCAAGACACTCATCCTTTGCATAGAAAGATGTATCTGGTATTTTTTAATTTATTAGAAAATTACAGTGGAAGTTATTTCCATTATATGTGAAGTCCTTTAGTTTCAAGGCTTTAAACTAAGTGGTAACCACATGAGATGCAAGGCTCTGAAGAGAAGAGTGAGGCCCAAGGCGCCCACTGTGCCCTGGCGTTTGCAGTCTGATGAGTATACTTCATGCTTTTCTGAGAGTTTGAGTTGAGAATATAGCTTTGCATTTGGTAGGTACCTATGGGTGTTTTGTTTTGTTTTGTTTTGTTTTTTTTTGTTGCTTTGGTATTTTTGAGTCAGGTTTTCAGGATGTAACTGACTATTCTAGAACACACTACTCACCCACCATATAGACCAAGCTAGCTTTGAATTCACAGAGACCCATCTACCCCCCCTTGCCTCCCAAATGCTAGGATTAAATATGTGTACCACTATGCCCAGTGCAGGTTATTCTTTTGAATGCATTTTATTTTAATGGGTTTCTTAGAATTTTGATGCGACAGAGAAAATTTGATTATACTAGAAAAATACAATCATTTGATGGTGGAGGAGTAAGATCGTCAGGATTATTTTCAGACATTTTTTATTTCATAAAATCTTAGCCAATTAAAGGCTTACCGCTAAGTAATAAAATAAAAACCTGGAAGAGATTTTGAGAAATCAGGTGGTGAGTCCTATTGCTGACGATAGGTTCAAGTTTTGCAGAGGAGAAGGGTTTGTTCACCCTCCGAGGCCAGCAGGAGGGGCTGTTCCTGAACTGCTTGTCCACAGTTTTCACAAGGCTGTTCACACAGTTGTGTGTGATCTAAGTACATGAAATGTCCCATCAGTGAAGCAACAAACGAGTGTTACCTTGCCTTTGAAGTAGCCTTCATTAGGGTTAGGTTGTCTCCTAGACAGCTTTACTGCCATGTAAAGACGTCCCAGGCCCTAGCTTTTACTTTTCGGTCTAATTTTCCACTTTAGTTTATTGAGGTAGGCCTCCAGGGAGCTGAGGCCTAGCATGAAGTCCTGGTCCTCCAGCTTCTGCCTCTTGAGTGGTCTGTGTGCCTCTGCGCTCATGCTAGGCTGTGCTGGGGAGTCAAGCCCGCTCTTTTGATGTGCTATGCTAGGCAGTCCTCTACTCTATACACTATAGTGCACCGATTTAAAGAAAAAAATCAGTTCTGAAGAATTTTCTAGAGCTTTGGAATCCGTAGCTATGAAATCTTAAATAGGTCACAGTGCCCTGTTAGCCGTCTCTGTGTCTTGAAGAAACACTGAGATGGGTTTTGAAGGCATTGGTGTGCTTGGGAAAATGTTTATGTAACTTAGACCACTGAAGGTTGATTAAATAACTGTTAGGAAATGTCAGATAATTTTAGTAGTGCATCATCCTCCAAAATGTAGAGCAGAGTGCTTATTTATGAAGATCTGACTTAAGCATAGGCAGACTTGATTGGTGAAGTGCAACTCCTGTGTCCTGTTGTTTACACGATTATTTGACAAGTCAGTTCAGTGATGTACATAGTTCTGCTTTCTTTGAGGAAGATCAAAAAGTCCACAGTTACTTGGTATGTCCTACCATTCAAATCAAATATAAAATGCATGCGAAGCGTGGAAGTTTCCCTCTTCCTTGAAAATCTAAGCAATACCCCATGTGTCAGGTCATAAAGCTTCATGAGTATATATATACGGCATGAGGTCAGAAATGCAGAGTGAAATTGCTTAGGAAACCTTTAGCTCGAACTTGCTAAAGTGTAATATACTCCTAGCAAACCATTATGTGTAAGGGAGGCAGAAAAGTTTATAAATTTAAATTTCTAACTCTGATTATGATTTCTGCCAAACCAGAAGACTGGATTCTGGGGAGCTGTGACCTGTGAACTTTGAAACTGACATTCCCTCAGGTAGTGTAGCCTCCTGGAGAAAAGTCAGAGATTACCTCTTATCTCTGCGCTGAGATCTCCCAGGAAACTGACATGGGAGTTTTCTTGGGGTAGTTCACCTATAAGAAAGGCAAAAGAGCTTAAAGAGACTTGATTAAATGAAAATGCCAACTTCACACAAGTAGAAACAGTTTTAATTGATGAAAAATGTGGTCAGAGGGAAAATTCTTGGGGGCTGGGTCTGGTAGCAGATACTAACTACTCTGAGGCTTCCAGTTCAAGGCCTGCCTGGGTTACAGATGAGGACAAGGGCAGCCTTGGCTACTTAGTGAGACCCTGTCCTAAAGTCAGAAGTAAAAAAGGGCTGGGGCTGTAGTCTGTTGGTAAAGTGCTTGTACTTTGGAATTTCTTTAGTTTCTCTACATTAAAAAATGGGAAAAGGTTTTTTAAAAATTTAAATAATAACAGTAAATTTTATTTTAGTGACAGAAGTTGTGAAAAATTTGTTTTTTAGCTATAAACTTGTGAGATGTTCTGACTGTCATAAGGATATTTAGCTAACTAGTGGTAAAACTGAATTTAAAATTTAAAATTTCTGAAAACAAGTGGCATTTCCACTATTGTATTTTTGTTGTTGTTATGTTACTTTTGCCCCCCCCACAGAGTTTTAAAAAAATCTCAAATGTGTTGTTTTTTGTATTTTAAGCTATAGGTATCACCTGAGATTATATAAGTTTATAAATCTATATGCACAGGGCTTCTTTCTGTCCTGAAATTTGCTCTGAAGACCAGGCTGGCCTTGAACTCAGAGATCCACCTACCTTTGCCTCTGGAGTGCTGGGATTGGGTGTGTGCCACTGTTGCATGACCATTATGGTATTTTTTAAAAGTGAGAAAGTAACTGTCTTTCAAACTAAGGAAATGTTTAATAATCCTCTGCACTATTATTCATCAGTGTTCTGTGACTTGAATCTAATTTAATAATGACTGCTTTATGGCAGATACATAGTAGAGGACTACCTAGGTGACCCTAGAACATGTTAACATTAGGGGCAGTGTACATGAGAATCATCTTGACCTTGGTTCTGAAATAGTTTTATCTTTTATGAAGTCCATAAAGTTTTTCAAAGAAATAATTTGTTTGTGAGAGAGGGCTATAACACTCTCATAGGAAGTCCTCAAACGGTACTCAACTAGAACAAAGAATGAGCCGGTCAGAGTATCAGTAGTTCTGAGGTTAAATAAACCCTTATGTGCTGCATTATACTTTAAACATTGCTCAGATTCTCACATTTCTACCCCAGTGGTGACTCATTTTGGTTTTAAAGTATGACATGGATTTAGTTCACCTTTTGTGAAGGCTGCTCTGTATTGTGTCATCTTACTCTACTGTTGTACTGAAACATTTGACTTGAAAATGGTCTTATTTTAAAAGCAACTTTGAAGGAAACTGTTATGCAGCCTTCCTTAAAGCTGTGACCGGGTCTTCTCCCTTTTGTGAGTGCCCTCTACTGGTAACTTACTGGCATTTATCATACTAACAATGAAAACTCAAGTTTGATGGTTTTTGTATTTTAAGCTATAGATACAACCTGTGATTATATCAGTTTATAAATCTGTCAACTTTAATTGGGTGTCTTATATGTAATTAATAGCTTCACATTTTTAGATGGCTTTTACTCTGCTAATGTTGACACAGAGATTACCATGTGTATTACTTAGGCCTGGCTAGGTAGATGAAATATGTTTGAAAGGAAAGGAGGCAGAGCAGAACAGCCTGCATTTCCTAGTGACCACTGGTGGGTTTGTTAGCTTGTTGGATGCAAGGACTAAACGCTGCAGTGTACTCTGATTTGTTGCTTGTGTTGTAGGGCCACTGCATGGACTTTGAGGCCTTGAATGTCAACACAGGATTCTAGGAAGGGCTTGTTCAAAATGGCAAGGTGAAGGTTCCCATTTGTAGACTAGTTGTCTATTAGAGAAAGACCAAAATTCAGGCAGTGTATTTACATCAGTGTTGAGTATTTATTTAGATCTGACTTTTAAAAACTTCCTGGGCATGTATGAGATTTTTATGACTAGGTTTTAACAAAACCTGGAATTCCTTAATTTATAAAATATTATTTAAAGCTCACTTTGTCCCATGACGTCTTCCCGAGGATTGGAGAAACATTGAAGAACCAAAAGGCTGGACCCTTCCCTTCGTGATGCCTGCTCACCTTAGGTGTATTTTTAGAAGCAGAATTTAAGTTAGCGATCCAAGGCTTTATACTTTGAGAGCATTAATTTCTTACTCTGTGCTGGGAGTGTAGCTCCTGGTAGAGTCCTTACCTGGCATGGGGCAGGAACTGAACTTTGGTCTTCTGCATGGCCAGTATGTGCTATTAACTGCTGAGCAACCCAGGCCCTATCTTGTGATCTTAATTGAATAAAGTTAGTGGGAATGAATAATGGTAAATACTGAGAGAATTAGGGATGGATATAGCAACTGCCTTAGGTAATGTTTTCAACTTTCAGTTTTAACAATCTGCGATCAGTGAAGTCCATCCTGAAGGGAAGACAGGGCAGGAACCCAGGCAGGAACTGAAGTCCGGGTCAGGGGGGATGCTGCTTACTGGCCTGCTCTCCATGTGGCTAAGCCTACCTGCTTATTCAGTTCAGGACTGCCTGCCCGTGCGTGCTCTGGTATATGTAACTTCATTAAACTCTTCATCGGTCAGTTTGCCATTATGTACCAAAGTATAAACTCCATTAATTCCATTGCTCAGAAATTAATTATCCTGTGGATTTAATTGCTAAATGTTTAAAATACATCTTTTAAGCAAGAATGTTTACTGTACCAGGTGAATACACATACATACATATGCCTCAAAAGTAAGTAAGTTCTGTTGGAGCTGAGGGGCCATAAATACTGATTTGAAGTAGAGCAATGAAGTTTTAAATTATCAGATTGTTACAACTAGAGTGCCCTCTTTTTAAAGTTACAGTGACTTTTAGAATATGGATGTACTCTTGGTTTAAGGAACAATACATCCAGACCAGTTAAAGAGAGTTCTGTAAAACAGGAGAACTCCATTGGCATCTGTAATTATTAAGACTGGCCACATGGTCATTTCAGCCCCATAATCTTACCTGTCACAAACAATAGTTGTTGGGAGAAGTTGTTGGGTGACTTCAGAAGGTTATAGAAGTATACTGTCTAAGACTTCTGGGTTCAAAACCCTGTTTCCTTGACTTTATTCAGCTATTTGAACCAATGTTTTATCTCTTAGAAGCAGTACATATTTTATTTTATTATAATTTAAAGTGTTATCTAATCCTAGGAATTTGGAAAGTAAGTTTTTGTTTTCTTTATCTCAACTTTTAAAGAATTTTGTAATCTCACATTGTCTTGAACACAAGGTTTTTTCATATCTTTGTCAGTCAAAATAGAAACCCTGAACTGTTGGTTTTAGTTCTCCTTCCTTGGACTTGTTCAGACCTATTGTGTTTTGATATGGTAACTGGAATTGCAAAAATCAAAAGATCATTCTAAGTACAGATGTCTTATAATTTTATAAGGACAAGATGTGCTTTTGGACAGCATGCTTGATATGTTATATAGAAGGATCATAATTAACTTTTTATGAAGTAATTTTTGTTTTTAATTTGTCCTGCATATGATTATATCCTTTTTTTTTTTAATCGCTGAAAGAACAGTGGCTCAGAGTAGATGGGAGATGAAGTAGTTTGCCAATACCACAGGGGAGGAAATTTCTGTAGCTGCTGTAGCTAAAGATTCCAGGCCTGTCTCTGTAGATTTCTGTTCTGATCACTGAGACCTGCTTTCAGGATGCCTGTGTGTCAGACTCAGTAAGGCAGCCTGTGAACATCGGGAATTAAAATTATACCCATCTTTTCTACACTTCAGCTCTGTTTCTGTCTTTAAAACATTGAGGCTAAAAATGACATAGCACAGAATAACCTTTGAAGTGTGTAGTCAGTGGTGACTGGTCCTTTGTCGGGTTGCAGCCATCACTGCTGTCTAGGTCCCGGATATTTTCATCACACCGTAAAGGAGTCATTCCTCAACCCTCCTTGTGTTCCCTGGCAACCACTAACTGCTTTCTGTCCACATGTGCATATTCTTGATATGTCATGTAAGTGGGATCTTACAGCGTAGCTCTTGGTGTCTGGTTTTTTACATGTTTTCAGGGTTTAGCCTTGTTACAGTATTACCACTTTTATGGCAGGGTCGGACTCTATTATGGACGTACTGTATTTTGTTTATCCATTCATCAATTAATGGACATTTGGATTTGGCTTCTCCTTCAGGGCTGTGTTGAATAATATTTCTGTTGTACATTACGTACAGATTTTGGTGTTCTCTTGAGACTGGCCTGGGTGTAACTTTGTGAGGACCTGTCAAGTTACTGTTGACAGCTGCTGGGCCACTTCTGTATTCCTACCGGCCGCCTGTGAGGACAGCTGTGCCGTTACACCAGCGAAGACTTGTCCCAGGCAGGTGGCTTTCTTGTCCCCTCTGTGTCCACCTTAGAAATGGACTTATGAATATTTTTTACAATTATTGAAGTCAGAAGTGCACTAGATATTTCCACATTGAGAACTTCATATGGAGAATTAGTGAAGTAGGCATCAGAAAACTCAAAAGCAAAAACGCAACACTGAGGTGATATGCTAACATTGAGAAGTGGCTGCCATCCCTGGTCATCAGAATTGTTACAAAGATTAGGATGTGCCCAGTGGTGCACAGGGTTCACCTGTAACTATTGCTGGTACCTTTGAGTTTGTGTGCTGAGTGAAGCAGTGTCTGGAAGGAAAACACAAAAAACAAACCGTCTTTATACAGTTTGTTAAAATGCTTGGAGTTAGGATGGAGAATCTTAAGTGCCCCTTCCTACCTAACAGCATTTCAGTGACGATTGCACAGCATAAATACAGGGCAGTGTCTCCTAAGTGACTTGTGCAGGACTCTGCACCCTGGCTTTTGCTTGGTTGCCCTGTTTCAATCCCTGCTGTTTACTCTTACTCCCGCTAAGCTAAGATGTATTGGACTCTCTGAATCCGTGGTGCTCAGCACAGTATGTTTTCTCTGCTCCTGTCTGCAGTGGCCTCCTCCCCGACGTCTTTTTTGAGTCATCTAGGTAAACTTCATCTCTTGTATGGCACCATTGCACTTTGTCCTGTTTAATGGTAACATTTCCATTTCCTTAATTGCCGACGTTAATTTCTTTTCCTTGGAGAGACTTCCTTCATTATAGGCTGAGCTGGTTGAGCTGGTATACACCTGTAGTGCTGTCACTTAGGGACTGAGGCAGGAGAATTTTTAATTTGAGGTCACTCTGGACTACATAATGATACTGGCTCAGAAAAACACACCAGGCAGTCTTGATAGTTCATGCCTTTAATCCCAACACTTGCCGCAGAGGTAGGCCATCTGTCTAAATTCTAGGACAGTCTGTTCTACATAGCAACTACCTGTTTAGGGGCTGGGGATGGGGAGCCCCCCCCCCAAAAAAAAAGGAAGGGAAAGATAACAGAACCTTTTTTTTTTTTAATCTTACATGAAATGCTTGAAACCAGAAGTGTTCCATGGACTTTTCTTTGGGCCACCAGCCCTGGAAAAAGATGACACGGACACTTGTTGTGAAAGCTCAGCCCTGCGCTTAGGCTTGTCCCACTAGTGCTTATAATTTAACCCATTTCTATTCATCTGTTTTGCCCTGTGACTTTTTACCGACCTTTCTTCTTGTACCTCTTGTGTCCATTCTGTGTCCCTGGGAGTCTCTCCCATGTCTAGATTGATCTCCTCTCGCTCTGTGCAGACGTCCTACCTAACCTCTTCCTGCCTAGCTGTTAGCCATTCAGCTCTTTATTAAAGCAATCAGAAGGTGTCTTGGCAAAGACACATTTTTACAGTGTACAAAAAGATGATTCTACAACAGTTTCAAATTTCAGTTTCTAGGATTTTTGGAATGTTTGTGCATATTTTACTGGTTGAACATCCAATACTTTGGACTTAAGAACATTTCTGGTTTTAGATTAAGAAGCTGCAATGTAGGTCAGAAAAATGTGATCTTTAGGATTGAAATGACTGTTCCTGGAGTACAGCAGAGTAGTAGGTAGGAATGAATTTATAGACCTATTTACATACTGTAATTCCCCTTCCCTGCAATTGTTTTCTTTTTTTACAAGACTCTGTAGCTTACGCTGCCCTTGAACTGAACTCAGTAGACTCTGGCCTCTGACTCCTGATCCTTGTGCCACAGCCTCCTAATGAGTTGTGGGATTACAGACATGTGCTACTCAGGCCCAGCCTTCCCTAGTTGTATTCTGTTAGTAGGTATACCAAGCTGCTGTGCAATATGGAAGACATCATTCTTTAAGGGATTCAAATCTTGAGAAAGGTAATAATATAGAGTGCTTGACTGTTAACAGAGTAAGTAAATTTCATAATTTTCCCTGTGGATGTTACTAAGCAGTGAAAAGTATTTGTAATACATGTGAAGAAAACAGCAAACCACTATAGAAATAAATCCCCAAATAATACTTGAGCTGATATCTCAGCAATTCTAGACAAAGGCATCGCCTGAAGGTGGAGATTGATAGATGGGATAGTGCCTGCAATGTGTTTGTCACAATGTCCTGCCTCTAAGTGAGGGCTCAGTAATGTGGGCTGCTGAAATTACTGTTGATAGGAGTAGGAGTTTTCCAGTGAAAATTCCATTAGCCTAAGTTTTCTGTTTACCTTTGCCTGTTGCCCTAGTCGATTGTTCTATGCAATGAGCATGCAGAATATAATTGAGCTACACTAGAAACCACAAACTGTTCTTTCTGGTCAGAGTTTGCTTTGTCTTGAGTGACTTATCCCTCCCCACCCCAGTACTCTTAATGGTTCCACAGATTAGTTTATATTCATGAAAACCTTAAGGCACACGGCCCTGCACCTTCACTCCCAGCACTCAGGAGGCAGAGGCAGGTGGAGCTCTGAGTTCCAGGACAGCCAAGGCTACACAGAGAAACCCTGTTTTGAAAAAGAAAAAAAAGAAAGAAAACGTCATACAGCAGCAACAACAACAAAAAGATATGAAGGAAGAAACCAAGACATGGCGGAAGTAGGAAGATATAAATCTAACTTCATTCCTCGAAGAGACGCATCATAAGACTTGTTAGTGATGGATGGGCATCCTCTCGCTGTTGTCTGGGAAAGCGATGCATTATATCCTTTGTGCACCAGCTCTCTCTCTCTCTCTCTCTCTCTCTCTCCCTCCCTCCCTCTCTCTCCCTCTCTCTCTTTCTCTCCTCTCTCTCCCTCCCTTCCTCCCTCTCTCCCTCCCTCTCCCTCTCTCTCTCCTCTCTCTCTCCCTTCCTCTCTCCTCTCTCTCCCTCTCTCTCTCTCTCTTTTTGATACTAAGTTTTCCCAAGTAGCCCAGGCTACCGTTAAACTCACGGTGTAATAGTCAGGTTGGCTGCCTCCCTCCCTGGAATTACAGATGTGTACCTTAAAACCTGGTAGTTTTGTCATACCTTAACATTTTTACCTTATTGACTTAGCTCTTCATGGTCCAAAATTTAAGATAGTTGGAAAACTCATGTTGTTAGACTTTTCCATATCATGAATGTTCTAAAATAGTACATATTATTCTGATTGTTGTTTTGATGAAGTCTACATTATTTATGGTTTGAATGAAAATACTATGTATTAAATTTCTTAGTATCTCATAATTAAAAATGACTTCATTATCTTATTAAAATTTTTAGCTTTTAAAAATTTATCTTAAATTTATATTTGGTTTTAGAAGACAGTTTAAACATCAGAAAAGGATTTAAAACTACTATTGATTTAAAAAAGTCTTAGTGTAAGTCAACACATTGGAAGTGATAGTTTTCGTGTGGTCTCATTTCAGGTATGCAGTATATTCAGCATAGAGTATTTGAGAGAGGCTGGTACAATTGTCAAAACTTTTTGTTAATGTTGGCATAACTGTAGGTTTTTGTATTTGTATATATTTGTATTAAATAGATGCATCCATTCAACAGATAATTTATTGATTCCTGCAATGTTTATGACTTAGCACTGATATGTCACGGTGAGCAAAGTAGTTGTAGTCCTGCTAATTTCAAGTTCAAAGCCTGGTGGGGGATGGGCAGGCATGAACTTAAATAAACATACAGTTAAAACACACAGCACAAGAAAACATGGAGAGTTCTTCAGATTTTAAGGCAGGAGGCAATAATATTGGGAGACTAAGCAAATGGCATGATCGACACTTAACGAACAGTCCTCTGCTTTCTTGAAGAAAACAGATCCTATGAGTACAGGAAGGATATCTGCTAGGAACCATTGGCTGCCTCAGACAGGGCACCTCCCATGGACTAAGGGTGTCTGAATCTGTGTCTGTATGTGTACTAGGGGACAGCTAATGGGGGGTGGGGCCTGGATTATGGTGTATTGGTGCTTTGCTTCACCATTAACTAATCCTTGTAGAATCTACTTTTAAATTAAATTGGCTGAACTTTGGTATTGTGTACTTTGATAATATGTTGATTATTTTTAAGTAAGGAAATAACAAAGTTATTTTAGTGACTCACCCACAGGGATTGGCAGAATTTTCTGAAAGGGCTAGCTAGCTACATGGGTCTTTGTCACATCAAGCTTAGGGACTCTTGACTTGTTAGGTTTTGTTTCTTTGGGTGGCGGGGACATTGAGGCGGGTTCTTACTGTAGACCTGACTGGCTTGGAACTTACTGTGTAGTCTGCTGGCCTCTCCCCAGCGTGCTTGCCAGTGGCCATCGTGATGGGAGCTAAAAGGCCTCTCGCGGTTTAGATCTGCACCACTCTCCATGGCGCCTTCAGCTGCGCGTTGGGCGCTTGTCTGCTTTAGAGATTATCTCAAATGCCCATTTTGAGTGGGGAAATCTGTTGCTGAGTTAGGTATGTCCACCTTTTAAAAGATGCACTGTAATAACCCGACTGTTTCTACCTTCTCAGGACTCCTACAGGAAACAAGTAGTAATTGATGGAGAAACCTGTCTCTTGGACATTCTCGACACAGCAGGTCAAGAGGAGTACAGTGCAATGAGGGACCAGTACATGAGGACTGGGGAGGGCTTTCTTTGTGTATTTGCCATAAATAATACTAAATCATTTGAAGATATTCACCATTATAGGTGGGTTTATTTTGAATATGAAAGTGGGCATTGAAAATTGATGATGATTTCATTCATTGCTTCTCTGCTAATTGTTATCCTGTATGATCTGTTTAAATTGGAAAACATTTGTGTCAGGTGTGCAGAATTCTCATTTCACAAATGCAGCAGCTGCATCATCTGCCCCTGTTTGTGGGTAGTGGTGGTGCTGGCCGAGAGCAGGGCTTTTGTACCCTTATTACCCTATGTGGGAGGGGCAAGAGCACCAGCCAGAGATGGGACGTGGAAACATGGTCTTAAAAATAATCATTTTATTTCACAATTTCATGGGCTGCATAAGCACTGGCCTTATGTAGTTCTTTAAAAAAAAAAAAAAAAAGCACATTTAGGTGGTATAAGAAGTTGAAGAATTAGAGCGGTTACTGGTTTTTATTTTAGGAGTCTGACAAATGTACCTAAGATTACTTAATCACATGAAATGTATTTTACATTCTTTCCTTGAAAGTCTACAGTATCCATTACACTGCTTATTAAGCAACGCCCCCTTCCTGGCTGTGCCACATAACTGTGTACCAGCTAAGTTAGAGTGCTTGCCTGGTGACAGGGATGGCGTGACTGGAGTGCATTTCTATAGTGCTGCAGGGTGAAGTTTGAGATAGAGGGCATCCGGGGATATGAACCATTTTAGGCACTCACAGGAAATTGTGAAGGAGTACAATTTTATTTCAAATTTAGGATTTATTTGTAGGCTACATTGACAGCCCCATATGAAAAGGACTTTTAGCAGAATATACATTGTAGTTTCTTTAGGGTTGCTTTTTTAAGAAGACCCATCTTCAGGGCTGAAGAGATGGCTTAAGGTTACTGACATATGTTGCTTTTCTAGAGGACCCAAATGAATTCCCAGTATCATGTTATTCATCTCATAGCCATTACAGCTCTGTAGAATCCAGTACTTGTGACCACCACTGGCACCTGAACTCACATGCTCAGACCTGTCAGTACACAGAAATACACATACACATGACTTAAAACCTGTCTTTCCAATGGTTATCTCTCTCTCTTGAGCAGTATAGTAGTCCTATCCATAGTTCTTTGACATTTTACTCATGTCCATCTAAGTCTGACAATACTAAATAGAAATTTCTAGAAATAAAGGATTCCTAAGTCTTAAATAACTTTTATTACATATCGTTACAATTTTTGTTTTATTAGCTTCTTACTATACGTGCACCACCATACCCTGTGGACGAACTCATTTTCCTCATTTTCAGTCATGTTTCTAAGACAATTTTATACGTAGCACTCCTGGTTTGGAACTTTCCAGTATGTTTCTTAAATCCTTTCTGTTGAGTTGAGATTGTATCAGTAGTGAACAAATATGTAAGATTTTTGTCTTGAATAAATAAGTAAGAAAACAAGGAAAATTTGATATGGTGGAAACTAGGAATTACATGAAGAAATAAATCATTCCGTAAAGTTCTTTAGGGTGGAAGTTGAGGTCAGATTTGAAGTATTTTTGTGTTGCTTATGCTTCTGTTTGCTTTTTTCCCCAGAGAACAAATTAAAAGAGTAAAAGACTCTGAAGATGTGCCTATGGTCCTAGTAGGGAATAAATGTGATTTGCCTTCTAGAACAGTAGACACAAAACAGGCTCAGGACTTAGCAAGAAGTTACGGGATTCCATTTATTGAAACTTCAGCAAAGACCAGACAGGTAAGTAACCCAGAATCAATGTGAGTTATTGAGGGTATGAATGCTAGAATAACTGTTGTTGTATGTTAATCATTTAGTGTGACTTACCAGTCTTTCTATTATCCTGAAATAGACTTAATAAAATCATGGTTATTTGGCAAATATCTTCTCTTGAGTGGACAGTACTTTCTACCCAGGGACCACGATACTACTTTGGGCTCTCTCTCTCTCTCTCTCTCTCTCTCTCTCTCTCTCTCTCTCTCTCTCTCTCTCTCTCTCTTTCCCCCCCCTCCCCCGTGTGTGTGTTTGTGGGGGGTGATGATTGAAAGGAGGTCTCTCGTCCCTCAGCCTGGGCTTGAACTCTCAATCTCTCAACTCTTGTCTTCCAGGTATTGGAATTAGAAGTGTGCTCCACTATGCTGGCTATTTTTTTCTTTTCATATTGAAAATTTTTCTTCCACTTAGAGTACATTTTACATTTAGGATTCAAGAAAGGTAGAAAAGTTTTCCCACTTAAATAATAAATACAGAACAGTAGAATAAAATTTGAGTTTCTTATTTTGGAAGCAATTTTTAAGAATTTATGTTTTAGCTGGGATTGGTGACACACACCTTTAATCCTAGCACTGAGGAGGCAGGGGCAAGAGGATCTCTGTGAGTTCAAGGCCAGCCTGGTCTACAGAGCGAGTTCTAAGACAGTCAGGCCCACACAGAGAAACCCTGTCAATTCATGTTTCTAGATTAAATGTTGTGCTCTTAGAAGAATTATATTTAGGCAGAAAGTTTTTGAGGATCTCTTTCATTAGGGAGAAAGTTGTAGTTAAAATAAGGGAGTATTTAGAAAGTGAATAGACATTCTTAAATTATTCACTGCATTGTTCTGACAAATGTATATGTCAGATAAAGCCTGAATTTTGTTTCAAAATCATTTTCCTTTTAAAAGTAACTTTAAACTTCAACTGATAATTACATCATTTGTTTGTTTGCAGAAGTTTAGCAAATAGGAAAAAGAGTCCTAGAAATGAGTTCGTAAAGACTTGCTGGAGAACAGTTAGTTTCATGTACTGAATAATTTGTTAATTTATAGTTCATAAGTTTATTTGGAGCTTTTATGGGAACCCCCATAAAATGATTTTGTAAAGTTTGACTTCTCATGACTGTAAGTGTGCAAGAGTCATCCTAGAAATGTTTACTGAATTTTGTGAAGGATATAAAAATTTAAACAAATTTCAAATGTACAGATGGCTGGATAAATACAAAAAAAAATTCTCGAGGAGGTTGTAGCTACCTCTTGTTTGTGCAAACAGGGTGCGTGTTGAAAGAAAACAGTGAATTCTGTTTGATGTCTTTGTTAGGATTAAGAAGTGAGTCTCTGTCACACGGGTGTCTCTCCGTCCTGGGGACCAGTTTGTTCATAGCTGACTTAGAATTTACAGATCTGCTGTGCATCGTTTGGCTTCACAGTAGAGGAGCTATTTCATTCATTCACAGCCACCCTGCATTCTATTTCCTGGCCTATGACCAGTCTCAGAAACAGCTCAGAAAACATAAATTAATAGCTGCTAGTTTCTTCTTCTATGTTAGAAACATTTCTTTTGAAAGAATTCAAATATGAAATGTAAGAATTTTATTTAAAATGTATTATATATAATTTACCATTGGCATTTTACTGCTTGCATTGTTTAAACTTACAAAGAAAGATACCTTTCATACTGGTGATCATTGTAGCTGATTATTTTACAAAGAAAAGGAAAAGCCCGAGGCTGGGTTGCAACGCAGAAGAGCCTCTCATACATGAATGTGCACACAAATCAACTGAACTTATTAACGTCAAAGTCCAGACTTTAATCCCGTGTGCTTGTGTTGAAGCCTGTGTTGAAGCATTCCTCTGTACTTTGAGGTAGTGCTGGTTTGGGAGGTGGGCCACAGTCTGAGTAGAAAGACCATCATCGGGCATAGTGAAAGGGGGCTCTTGGTTACCCTCTTCACTTGTCACTTGGGAAGAGCCTAAAATAACTGCATTTAATACATCATTTCTGTTTGACAGAAATGCTTTAGTGTACTGTGGTTCATAATTGATGAGAATACTACCTGGTTTCCTTTTAATAGCCTCTTAGCTTTAACAGTGTTCTCTCTCTCAAACACGCACACTTAAGCCTTTCAAAATTGTTTTGCTTTGTTCATTTTTGTTTGGTTTTTAGTGTTTTTACTGTTGTGTAGTCCAGTCAAATCCCAAACCCATTATGTAGAAGATGCTGGCCTTGAACTCTTGCTTCTGGGATTACAGGCATGTACCAGTGTGCCCAGCTTACTTTGTCAGTTCAAAGGCATATGGTACGGAAATAGATTAACATAATTTGCTTTTTAGATAGTGTGAGTCATCTAACATTTATAGAGGTAAGATACACAAGAGCTGTTTCAGAGGTACTTAACCCTTGTAATTATACCCTAGTCTATTGGTCTCTTTTATATGACAATATGTTGCTAAACTATAACTTAGATATTCACTTTTCAGTGGACTTGATGGTTTATTTAGAAGCTAATTTAGAATTTATTTATTTAGAAATTTGCTTCGGAGAAGAATCAATCATTAATGTTTCTTGAAATCAATGTGATATATATAAAGTTTTGGAAGATTCTAAAGAGCTACTCCACATAATTTTAGTAATGTATGACATACAGTGTACATTTTAATAAATTTTACATCTCCAGTTGTTACAAAAATTTGAAGCTCCTTTTTGGGAACCATTTTGTTACTATCTTTTATTCACTTATTTGTTATTTTAATTAAGTATACATGTCCCTATTGTATTTTCTTAGCAACTTGTTCATGAGCTTAGCAAAAGCACCCCCCACCCAAAAAAAAAAAAAATCTATGGTTATAAGAACTGAGCACTCATTCAAAAGTTTTCAAAGGTATAAGTCAAGGCATGGAAAGAATTTTTTTTACAGAAGCCCAGATAGTAAAGTAGTATCTTACACATAATTTTCCCTCAGAAGCTTAGAAAAATGTAAAACTCCTTGTCAACTGATACCAGAACAGTTGTGACCCTACCTAGACTTGGCCTGTAGGTTGTAACATGCTAATCTCAACCTCCCTAGATGTCAGTTGATGAGACTCCAGTAGTTACACCAGACCTTCAACCAAAAATTTACAGGCTGATCTTTCCATTTTAAAGCAAATTTTGTGTATTTAGTATTTTATTACTTTTTCAGATGACAGTTACAGAATACATATTTTTACTAATGCATTACTTGCTAACTTTATAATACACATTACCTTACCAGTATATAATGATAGGTAGAAGATGGATAGATGATAGGTAAATAGATAGATGATACATAGGTAGGTAGGAAGAAATGAAAGGGAGAGAGGGAGGGAGGGAGGACAGACTGACGGACGGACAGACGGATGGGCGGGCGGGCGAAAGAACACCATCTTGTTGTGTTGCCCAGAAGGTTCTGGAACTCACAGGCTCAAGTGATCCCCCTGCCTCCTTATCCCCTGTCCCTGGATCTACAGATGTGTGCATTGTGCTTAATTGTTTTTGTGTCTTTATCTGAAAGGGTAAAGGAGCTAAATTAAATTTGCTGGTGTGTTATTATGTGGCCCCAATATTCCTGGTCTATAAAAGTACTACTTCATATTTCTCAAGACACTTAGAAGTTGACAGATTCTTCTGATTCCTTTGGCTAGCACATCAGAAAAGGCTATTAAGACTGAGACCCTGAACACTTGAGGATTAGCTGTGAGTTTGCCAGGCAAAAGTCAGAATGAGTGGGTGTCAGATGGGTGACAAGCAGGGTCTTGGATTAGCCCATCTAGCTTTTTTATATTTAGTGTCTTTATTTGAGCAGTGTAAAAGTCACTTTCCAAGCTTAAACATTGCCCAGTACTCACTAATTTCTTGGTGTGTTACTAATTTTTAGATATGTAAAATTAGTTGATAGCCTCTCTGAAAGAAAGCTTATCATAAAGCTGTTTAAGAAAGCAAACATTTTAAAACGTCAGGTGCAGTATCTAATAATTGTTCTTTCCCCATGAGAGCAGTGCCTTGAACTTTGAGTTAGAAGTGTTGTAGACCTGAGATTGGGGTTATCGCTTGGCAGGGTTCTTAAGGGCAGTCAGGGATGTGAGGTTGGGACTGGGAAATATGTCTGGTTTCTCTGTTCCCTCCCCAAGAAGGCCAGTGTTGTTGCTTCTGTATATTCCTAGTTCATGCTACATATGTGTCCTTCCCATGCCAGAATGCTGCAAGTTGTTTTGCAGATTCACCAAGGATGAATACAGTTGATAAAAATGTAATGTCTTACTGAGAGCAAATGAAGAATTGTATTTGTTAATAGGTCTCTAGGGGGATGCTCTGTTTCTATAATCTCTTCTGCTTTAAGCTCAACACATTGTCAGATCTCTCTGTTTACAAAAGGACTTACTTACATATTTAAACTTGCATACTTTTGTTTATACATGGATATTTTCATTTGTTCTTAGTGTTCACTAAGTGACATTTTAAAGTAAGCAAATGTGTCAATAAGTTATACCCTTGGCAAATCACTGTGCATTGTAGGGGTTTAGCAAGTAGTTGTAACTACCTTATTTTTAATAGTACTTCAAAGTTCACAACTTATAAATCAATGTTCTATACTATAGTCATATACCATATGTAGTATTTAAAACTAAGAGAGTGCTGGTGGTAGGGTTAGGATAAATAACAATTTTCTCAAATTCTCTTGATGTCAATATAACTTGGAAGTGTATTTTCAGGGAATAACCAAGTATGGAAAATGTGGTAAATAACCTTTTTAAATGAATTTAAATTTTGTATTTGTAAAACTAAGAAATGGAAAGTTTTTCTGTAGTAACTATTTCTTGGTGTTAATTATCTTGGCCACTGAGATCCTAACACTGAATTCCTGGTGATGGGTAGTTGTCTCTGTAATTATTGGCTTCCGATTCTCTCTGCATTGCTGGAAACAGAAATCATGTATTCTCGTATTGGTGATGGGGATGCTCACACTAAAAAGCAGACACATCAGAACTGTTGCTATCAAGTTCTGCTACTGTTAAATTGGAGGGCAAACGCTTTCTTTTTCATGCCTTCACAGTACACTGACCTCTTCATTGACATTACAACTGTTTTAAAGGAAGGGATGAAGATTTACATTCTGTAAGATTTTGAGAAAATATGAGCTTTTGCCTGGTTTTGTCTCTTTGTATGTGAAAATAAATGTATAGATACATGGAGAATTTCCTTCATTGGCTTTTAAGTTAGAAGAGAATAGTTATTTATGAAAATATAAATTGACCAGTCATACTTTACATTTTAAATGCTTTGCAAGCCATTTATCTTAAAAAACTTACTTTATATAGTATGAACATTTCTGATATATTTTTGAATAATAATAAGTAAAACTTTTGCCTTGAGGATAGATGATAGAACTGCAAAAAGCTAGTACATGCAGATACAAGTTGGGGTTTCATTTTAACTGCCACATGCAGTGATTATTAAAAGTTGAAAATGTTTCTTCCTCTGTGGCTTAAGTAGTCAGTTGATTAAATTGATTCCATTGAAGTAAGATTGAGTTGGGGAGCCGGAGAGATGGCTTGGGGTTCAAGAGTGCTTGCTACAGTGGGCAGTGGTGGCACAAGCCTTTCATACTAGCACTCAGGAGGCAGAAGCAGGTGGATCTTAGAGGTCCAGGACAGGCCCAGGTAGGGCTGTAACTCAAAGAAACCCTGTCTTGAAAAACCAAAAAAAAAAAAAAGACTTTAGTTCATTCCTCACACTTGGGTTGCTAGCAGCCACCTGTAACTCTAGCTCTGGTCCTCAGTATGGCCTCCAAAGGCACCTGTACACACATGTACACAAAACTAAAATATTTTTTGAAAAGGATTTTTCCTAAAGCTGTAATAATTTTTACTATTACATTATTTTATAAAGTATTTTATCACTGAATGACACGGTATTAGTTGGAAATACATATTTTAATATGGAATCACTATTTAAATGCCTGCCTCTTTACTGAAACCCAATGTTATGAATTTTAAAGGTAAATTACTGAATGTCACTGAAGCAGTTCTTAATACATTTTTGAGATTTGTAAAATTTAATGTGTCCTAAATTACTGAAGTATCTTTTTCTTAACGGTTGAAGGCAGCAAATTTCTTACATGTGCGAAAGTCAGGCCCTAGTTGTTGGCTTGTTCCCCTCAATTCTGCGTGCTTGGCTCTCTGGGTCAGATTGAATTTAGATGATAAATTGGTTTGGTGTACTAGTGTTAGGTACACTCATAATGTTCAGTTCAATGGAAACATTGCTTTTTACCAGTTGTAGTAAACTAAAGAGTGCATCAGTGCCCTATGTAAGCAATTCATTATCAAAATGAAATAAGTTTAAAATTAAATATGTAAGAAAATTTACGCCAGCTTTCCTAAGTATTTACTTTACTTTTAGAAGAATGAGCATAAGTATTACATCTCAGGTTGACTTTATTACACGCATGTGAAGTTTCCAGACATTTCTCTTGGATAGGCTTCTACGTTGGTGGTACATTTTTGAAGAACTAAGCATTACAGTTATAAGTACTTTGTGCCTGTCAAGTTACTGCCTAATTTTCTGTTTTGAGAAAGTTAAAAACCTCTTTCTCCATAAAGGCTCTTTATGAGTCTCCTTGTGGTATCGTTATACCACAGCCTTAAACCAGAAAAAAACCTGTTCAAGGGGCTGGGGCTATGGCTTAGCAGTTAGGGGCACTGACTGTTGCTGCAGGGGTTCTGGGTTCAGTTCCCAGGAGCCATATGGCGGCTCACAGCCCCCTGCCGCTATCCTAGTCTAGGCCATCTGTTCATCCTGGCCTTAAAGGCTCCAGGCACTGTTGTCTGGGCAGTTGCTCTGCAGGCTGTTTGAGACTTGTATAAGGATACAAATGTGTTACTCTTATATTTCAAATGGCTTATGAGGCTTTCTTGTTTTGGTAAACGGCCCCTATTTAACTTACTATTTAAATACTATAATTACCCATGCACTGGGCCCCTATTTAACTTACTATTTAAATACTATAATTACCCATGCACTGTGGTACTCGTAGCAGATGGACTTTGGGACCTAGAAATTGACTAGAAAGTTTCTAATTGAAGATGAATCTGGAGGTTCCCGTATCTGGGCTCATTTTGTTTGGGACATGGATTTTGGGTTTGGTTTTAGCAGAGCTTCATGTCCCTAGTGTGCATCTCGCCCTCTGCTTGCCCACTGGGTGGAAGGTGACATCAGTGATGTATGTCCAAGGAAAGGTCAGGCCTAAAACTGCAGTTCCTCAAACTTCAACTATTGTATCAAGAAACAGACATATAATTAGGCTTTTCACAATCTCCTCTCATTCCTAGCTAAAATTTTAAACTCTTAATTACGATTAAAAAAAAAAAAAAGTACGTTTGAGAACAAACCAGGCTCTAGCTCATGTTTTAAAACCACATCCTCAATTTTATTCAATCTGATGTCTGCTTTAAAAATATTTTTTCAACTGTAAAGCTCATAATTCAAACTTCTTACACATGGCTATCCCAGTAAATTACTCTTCCAAATGAAACGAACTTTAAAGAAGTTGTGTTTTACAATGCAGAGAGTGGAGGATGCTTTTTATACATTGGTGAGAGAGATCCGACAGTACAGAGTGAAAAAAATCAGCAAAGAAGAAGAGACTCCTGGCTGTGTGAAAATTAAAAAATGCATTGTAATGTAATCTGGTAAGTTCAGCACACTCACTTTGGTACAAAGCAGATGTCTTTCAAAGGTAACAAAGCAGTCAGAACTACTTAGAGATGGTATTCTGCTTTGACAGTTTAAGACCTAAGAAACTTGTCATTTGTTTTTATAATGAGTACATTCATCTTAAAAGTGATTAATATAATTGATGGCTAAGATAGACTAATCTGCATTTGCCATAAACTCTAATGACTTCATTAGTTTTAAGTAAGCTCAGCATTTGGGAACTAGTAACTTATTTTTAAGGGAAATGAGACTTAAGATAACCACCAGCTTTTGAGTGAGAAATGTGTAATAATAATGTGATCCAGAGGAGGGGAAGGGCCTACATGTAACAGGCTCCCCCTGTGCCCTGTGCCAGTGAGCTGTGGGCACATTGCGTGCTCACGCACCCACTTAGAAGAGCCCTCTCCTAGTGCTGTCACGGCACCCAGGCCTCCTGGTGTTTACTACACTTCTCTTGTAGCTGCCAACCTCACTGTGCAGGCTGCTTTAAAGAAACGCACAGTGAACACACAACTCTACACATCCCTTATACGGTCCTTAACTCTCTCTCTTTCTCCAGCCTTTGGAACTTTATACCTGAAAATACCATCTTGCCAGAGTTTTGCCTGTCTGCAGACACCATGTCACCCCACCCCACCCCGCCTTCCCTTCGCTTGTCTCTTGTTTGGATCACCAGTTCTCATCCCTAGTTTGATCAACCAGCTAACATGTGACTCCCGGTCTCTAAGAATCTCTTCGCCCCTTAAAGTGAGCACCTGTTGCTTTGTGTATTTCCAGTGCCCTTTTTAACTATGGCTTCCTATATTGCATTGAAATAGCTTATGTCTTATTCTTTTATTAGACAATAGAATTCCAGAGCTCAGCCATACATTTTAATCTTTGTGTGCCCATGGTGTACTAAAATTCTTGATACATAGGTTCTTCCTAGTAAATGCCAAGTGGACCCTTTGACCCTCTCATGTAAACTAACCCAGATTATATTTTGTCTAGATCAGAAAATTCTTCACTCAGTGAGTGAGGAGGATGTTGTCACATAGTGTTCCTTGAGGACATGAAACAAAGTTAGTGTTTAAGACTAAGAGATTTAAACTCAGAAACAAAGCAATACTTGGATGGATTTCTAATGGGATTATAAACTTTTAGAATTTGTGTCATTGTGTAAAGCCATACTTCAGTTTTAGGAATTATGGTATAATTTGACATTAAAAATGAAATTTGAGAAGTTAACCTTTGGAATAATTGTCATGACCATATTTAAGTGGTGATTTTATCTTTATTTCCCTCTCTACAGCCTCACCCTTATTTTAAAATAAAACAATATTTAGAGTATGTGGTATACTTAACATATTCAAAACAAAGGCAGAACCACATACTTCTGTAAATGTCTAAAAGATGCAGTTACTGGGGTGAATGTTAATAGTTGATTCTATGAACTGAATCATTGTGATTTTAGTGCATATAGCACTTTCTATATAAAGGAAGGATACTTCATTAATGATTTTTAAGATTATAGTTAAGTAGGTAAAATTTTTATTTAATAATGATAAATATGTACACATTAGTTGTTCACAGTCCTAGAAAAGGATAAATGTAAACAAAATATTAGAATATGAGATGTGGCTTTATGAATTAGTTCCCACAAATACAGGGAGTTCACTGTCCTCTGCACATTAGCTATGGCGTTTTCCTAACCTTGAAGTCATCTAATTAGAATTAATGCAGCTAGAGGGTAACCGACTGTCAGGGCCTGAGAAGAGGGTAAAGGTAGATGCTGGTAAATTCTCTCCTCCTCGTCTCTGAAGTGCTTTATTTTACTCCACCGGAAAAGGCTTCTTACAGCCGCCGCCCCTCAGGGCCTATTGCACCAGTTTTAGTATCAGCCATTGTCCATGGTAAAATAGTTTGAGCGTCACTGGGATGGCTGCCAAGGCCGCCTTTGACCCTTCAGATCTACTTGATGGGAGGACAGACCTGCAAGTCGTCCTCTGACTTCCCTGTGTGTGCCGTGGCATGTGCACGTGCACACACACACACACACGAATGTGATGTTAAAAAGAAATCGAAGTAGACAGCATATGACCAAAGGGAATCCATGAGGTTAAAGGGAGTTGGGTAAGACCCCCTCTCCTCCCGATAGTGGCTCAGTGAATGCTGCCCATGTTTGTTGTACTAGCATGAGCACCTGAGTTCTAGTTGCTACAGATCACACACAAAGCTGGTCAGGTTACACCTGTAATTCCAGCGACAGGGTAGAATTAGCTGGCCACCAGCATCTCTGAGATGCTTTGCCTCGTGGGAAGAGAGTGGAGTGGTAAAACGGCTCCCGGTGTCCTTCTCTGGCCTCGAATGCACAGGTATTGCGCGCACGCATGAGTGCGCACGCACACACGCACGCACGCATACACATGCATATGCAGACAAAAAGATGCAGTCCAGTTCCAAGGGTCTGGAATAGTAAATTAAGGGCAGCATGGAAGGATGTATCTGAGTGGATCTTGGTATCTAAGTAACCCTTGGCGGCATTGCTTGTGTTGTGTCAGGAATGGTTTTCAGGAGGTGAAACACACTGGTGAGTGCAGATAGGTTTTGGGCACTATATATTTATTCACTTGTATTGAAGTAGATGATACTAACACTGTCCTATTCCTATTTGTTAAGTGTGAGCAAGCTTTGCTGCTCTGCCTTTTTAACTGTACTGGTCATGCTTTCCCAAGCTAGAGATTAGTTGTCAAAATGAGTCAGGTAACTTGAAAGAATACAAGTGGCTTAAATTTGGGGGTACTTGTTTTCCAGACTCTCTGTTGTCTAGGTTTGTAAGCGTTATTAGGTTAGGATTTCTTCCTGGATTTCCCACTAGGATGAGCAGATGAAATAAATCATGACCACCTTTTTCTTCAGCTTCTCTTTCGACACAGATAAGGCAAGGGCTGAGTCCAATGGGAACGTTCATATTGAAGGTCTAAAAGCAGATCTACTTTGAGAATGCACTGTTTCTGCCAGGGTTAGGAGGTGGGAATTACTCTGACTTAGTCAACTTTGGTCACAACTGATTTATGTGTTTTGCTTTAATTACAATAGCTGTAGGCCTTAATGACTAATGTTGAATGTTCTTTGAAGATGAACATTTATATGACAAGTTTTGAGTGGCTAAACAATAAAACAGCCAGAGAATCCTCCGCAGTGGTCAGGTACATCATGTCTCTGGTGCCGTGGCCACCGGCAGAGGTCAGCAGCATCACAGCCTTAAGGCAGCAGTGGGTTACAGTCTAAAGTCCAGAGACCGTAATGGAGGCCAGCATTGGGAATTGAGGGAAGAGTCAGTAGAAAATCAAGTCCTTTGGGGGGAAAGGGGTCATTTCTTAAGCTTATGTAAGATTCTATGCTAATTACTATCATTGCATGCTGTGAAATCAGAGTTTCTATTTCTGTGGAATACCAGGGCTGGAGAGATGGCTCAGTGGCTAAGAGCACTGACTGTCCTTCCAGAGGACTCAGCCTCCCAGCACCCACAGGGCAGCTCACAATTGACAGCGAGTCCTGATCCTGGGGATCTGATGCCCTTTGCTGGCCTCTGTTGCGCACTGTACTCACGTGATGTACAGACACACATGCACACAAGATACTCATCTACATTAAGTTGTTTTAAATGCACAACATTTTAAAATAATAATTTAATTTTTTTAAATGTCAGAGTATCCATGAAGAGATACTTAACCCTAACATTATGGCCCGTTCAGCTGGCAGAACATCAACATGAACTGGACTTTAATTCTTTGTCCATACTAAAGTTTCCATTAGCAATGAAAGTCTATCACTGGGTACCTCAGACCATCATATGCATTAACATTTAATTCTTTTTTATATATTTCAGGGTGTTGATGATGCCTTCTATACATTAGTCCGAGAAATTCGAAAACATAAAGAAAAGATGAGCAAAGATGGTAAAAAGAAGAAAAAGAAGTCAAAGACAAAGTGTATAATTATGTAAATACAATTTGTACTTTTTTCTTAAGGCATACTTAAGTAAAAGTGGTAATTTTTGTACATTACACTAAATTATTAGCATTTGTTTTAGCATTACCTAATTTTTTTTTTTTTCTGTTCGTGCAAACTGTCAGCTTTTATCTTAAATCTTATTTTAAAGTGACAGTGGAAACTCTTTTCTCTGAGTGCCAGTACTCCCTGGGTTTGGACTAAACTAGCAGTGCCTCTGGGAGAGACTGGAGGCCTGGGGCTCGGCCCTGGGATTTGGTGCATGCAGTTGATTCCAGGCTAATTCTCTGAGCAGCTGTGAGCATTGTGTGAGCCCAAGTAATGAAGCTTTTGAACCATTCCTGCTCTGTGGCACCTAGTCATTCGGTGACTTAGTTAGTAATTACAGCTCCATTTGAGACCTTGTGGTTGGTTTTACTAAGACTGAAGAATAGATTTATGGGCTTCCCTTTGGTTCACTTCTAGCATGTCCTCGAGTTTGTCAACCTTCCTAAATATAGTTAGACTGTTCACAAAGGCTTTCTCCTGCTTTCCACTGCTATTAGTCATGGTCACTCCCCAGAATAGTATATTTTTTCTAGAAAAGGGAAAAATGGGGGGAAAAAAGCCAATGGAAAATAGTGAATAAAAGTCCATTCTGTGTTGGATAAATTACTGTAAGATTCCAAATAGCTTTTCCTAGTAAGGCAGACCCACTAAGAAATAGTAACCGTTGGGCCATATTTACATGCTACTAAATTTTTGTAATAATTAAAAATTTTTAACATATATAAAAAATTCTCATAGTATAATACCCCTGTGTCAGAGTGTTCTTAGCTTAACTTTTAAGGTTTTTTTTTTGAACGTATGTCCTTGGAAGTAGTTTTAAGTCTGGTTGGGAAACTGAAGATGACTTGAGACAGTTACAGCTTAGCAGGTGCTGAAGTCAAACTTGCACGCTGGGCCCTGATGACCCTGTGATGATTGTTACCAGGTTTAAGTGCTGCCACATTCCATGTGGGTGGAAATGGAGGACAAGGAAAGTTTGGACAGCTCAGTACAATGCATTCTCACCATGTAGCAGTCCTGCTGACAAATCAATATTTCTTTGTTTAAGATAATAAAATTTCAATGTTAGCTTCAAGGTTGAGATTTTTGGGGTAGGAGGCTACAAAGAGAGTAAATCTTTACAGTGCATGTTTGACTAGTCTCTGAACTCTGAACAAACATTTCTAAGGACTCCCCAAACCTGATATGTATTTAGAAATATCTAGTGCTTTAAGAATAGATAAGTTAACAGCAAAAACAATCCCTTCAATCCACCTAATGCATTCCTTCAAATGTCTGAAGTGATTAAAATCCACTGGACTATGAGGACTGGATGTCTGTCTTTTGGAAACCTGACTTTAGGCATATCACTTGATGTGAAATCATCTCAGAGACTCTTCTCAGCCATGTGGTTTACAGACCGTTTACACACTGCTACACCAGGTAGTCACGCTCAGCACAATCTGTAACTTTTTTACACGGATTGTCTTGGCAAATTGTGCAAGAGTTCGTTTGTATGTCACTATCCATTCTGCAGTTGCAGGGCTACCTTCTAACATACCCCTAACTTAGTGTCGTTTTCTTTTACTTCTGTAACGTCTCCCACTTCAAGTATTATTTCTGCAGTGAACAAACACATGAAATTTGCCCGCTACGGAGGGTACAACAAAGTTGCCTGTGACTTTCTTCCCCAGGGCTTAAAATAATAATCCAACAGAAGCCATAGTGGGATTTGAACTAATAGCTGGTTTTCAGGTGGCCACTACAGAAATTTGATCTTGATCCTTTGGACTTCATGCCTGCAGCTAAGTAGGAATTTCAGATTTAGTGTGCACAGAGAAAACACTGTCTATGGAAGAAAAGCTTGGTCATCATCTAGGTGTGATCCTGGGTAGTGATGGATTCCACATTGTTTAATAAAAATAACAATGAAAAACACTTTACAGTTTCAATCATGAAACTCATTTTTAAAGTCAGAATTTATTTACTCAGCATTTATTCAGTGCTTGTCTTATGCTAGGCACCACACAAGCCACTGGAGATGTGATGTGATAATTCCCAAAAAAGGGACACAATCTTTGCTGGCGGTGTGTAGCATGGCCTGTAAGACTTTAGTAAGGCATATGGCACATGACCTAGAAAGAATGGAATGCATGGTTTTGCAGAGAGGGGTTTGATCTCTTACAGTTTTCCCTCAATTCAGCAAGAATTGTTTGGTGTGATTCCAATGCAACTCTTTCATCAGCTACTTTGTATTCTTCTAAAGGAATAGACATTCCCTAATCTAGTTTTCACCTTATCTAAATAATTTTTAAAAACTTCCAAAAAGTAAATACCAACTTCTAAAATAGTTTTTATTTGGGTACAAGTAAACAGGAACCTGAGTTTATTTGCAGGAAAGTAAACAAAATCAGTATGATTTCTGAAATGTTCTAAACTATGCATATTTATAGAACAATCTGTCTGTGGATGTTAAGTCTTTTGGGTGGTGGTAGAGGGCATCTAAGAGTTCCTCTGCAGTCCTGGCTGTCCTGGAACTGGCTCTGTAGACCAGGCTGGCCTTGAACTCAAGAGATCCACCTGCCTCGGCCTCCCGAGTGCTGGGACTAAAGCCACCACTGCCCGGATAGTAAATCTTAACACAATTAGTAACACTTACTGTTTGCTTCTATATAGCACAGGTGGACTGCAGGAGCTGCAGTACATAATCAGATAGTATTGGACGCAGTTCAGTTTTTATAATGGGTCTGGGCAGGTGTTGAGGTAATGGTAATTACTATTATGTAATTTTGAATTGTTATCCTTTTGTTAACAAAAAGGTTTTGTAGAGTTTTTTTTTTTTTTTTTTAAGAAGGGAAGAAGTCCTAGCAACAAGTAAATGTTATACAGTTACTTTAGCCTTAAGTCCTGTTGAAGTTGAAAACCAGTGCTAAATCATAGTCATAGGTATTGACATGTTTGTGAGAAGAATATAGCAGCAAAATACAATTTGGTAAATAATCTTCAGTCAGGAATTCTAGGCTCTATTGACTGAGTCACACTGCATAGGAATCTAGATCCTAACTTTTTTAGGTTATTAAGACCCTTGTCACCATTGCACAATTTTGTCTTAAGTTCTGTGAGGCATGTCAAAAGTTACAGTTTGCACAAATTCATCTCATTTTGTATTCCACTGATTTTCCATTTTCCCCCAAAAAATACATATTTAGGAGGGGAGGGTTGTAGGCAATAAAAATTCAAACTCCATTTGTTAAAAAGTAGTGATCTGTTGATAATTGTGTAGTCATATTTTAAGACAAAGTTACTTTAAAGGTGAATTTATACTACTAATTTCTGTATAATACTGGGTAGCATGAATTCTGCTCTGAAAAAAAAATTGAACAGATACACCCAGTAGTTGTCAAACATGAAGATTATTTCTAAAGTACATTCATTTTCAAAGAATAGTTATTAGTTAGATTCAGATTTGTGGTTTAGTTTAACAGTTTGAAGTGCCTGTTTGGGATGGTAGGCATTGTAGATGAATTTGGGAAAAGTACTCTACAGGAATGTCAGTTTTAGACCCAGCCACCCCCAGCCAGCTGAGTGGGCCGTGTGCTGATTACCTCCAGGCCCCCAACTCCACTGTCCATGTCTTCGTGTTGGGAACACTTATGCATTTTTATTTCAGTGCCAATTTCTTACTAGTGCTATTTCTTAATGTAACATGTTTACCTGGGATGTATTTTAACTATTTTTGTATAGTGTAACTGAAACATGCACATTTTGTACATTGTGCTTTTCTCCCATTCTTTCTTATTTTCTTTTGTGTGTGTGTGTGGGACATATGCAGTGTGATCCAGTTGTTTTCCATCCTTTGGTTGTGCTGACCTAGGGAATGTTGGTCATATCAAACATTAAATTTAAAAATGACCACTCTTTTAATTAAAATTAACTTTTAAATGTTTATAGGAGTATGTGCTGTGAAGTGATCTGAAATTTGTAATATTTTTGTCATGAACTGTACTGCTCCTAATCATTGTAATGTAATAAAATAGTTACGGTGACTATGAAGTGTGTAACTCATCATTTTTAATTGTGCTTGAGGCTCAAGTCCCGATACTCACATTCATTAGGCAGGCATCCACGCTGAGCTACACCTCAGTCCAGACAATGGCTGTTTCTTGATGGAAATTTGCATCATCTGACAGGGAGCGGATATGGAATTCTTTAAGTAGGCACTTTTTGCAGCTCTAAGTTGGAAAGTTCTTTATTTATAAAGTTGCTAAGAATATTACATAAATGTTTTAAGTTTTTGCATTAACTTGCAGTTCTGACTGCTAGGTTCATTCCACATTAGTTGTCACGGCTAGACAAAGTATACCTGCTTTAATGATGGAAACAGCATCACCACCCCTCATGAAAGCTAGTCCAAGCAGGACAACTGATTTAGAAATTAAGGGAGCTGGCAGCACAAAGAATAATGGAAATGATGGCTACATAATGACAGTCAAAGTCACGTTCGTAGGGCTTATTTTGATAATGGCATTCAAATCATTTTGAGGAGGTATTTGTAGAGAGCCTTGAGTATGCACTTGTGTACACCGGATGAAGGGGAAACAAGGCTCACAAGCTAAAGGGTAACCCTGTCAGACACCATTTGCTAATTAGTCTCACCAGTAAATGGAAAAATAGACTAAGAATAATTGCCCATAGCATATTAGAAAATTAGGTGTGTTTTCTTCCAAAATTGTATTCTCATGAAATTTGCTAAAGTTACTATATTAATAAAATTTGAGCATAATGGATTATGAGTAAAGCTCACAGTATCAATGAGGTGGAAATGCATTTTAGTACAGTATGGCAACTCTGGTTTTTTAAACATTTATCTAGCCATTGTAAATTGGATTATTTTATAATAGCTGGTATATTGCTTGTCAGCCAGGCACTGGTGGCAAAGACTGGTTAATTGTTGGTATCCGAATAATAACGTTGTTTCATGGCTCTGTATTTCCTGAGGAAGTATAAGGCCTCTAGCTCCTTCATCACAAATTCTCCCCGTGCAATAAGCTCTTTGATCTTCTCTGGGTCCTTCACATCCTTGTTTTTAAGGAAAACATTCTTCAAACGCCGTTTAAAATAGTCTGCTCCTTTTGGATAGTCCCGTCCAAGATACAGCAGCTTTAAAGAGAAAGATGCGTCTCTAAGCAATCCATGTCATATAGTAACATTTGTAAAGTAGGCAGCATAATTACTTACATTTTTATAAAGAGCCAGTACTTCTCCTCGTAAAGAATTGGCCATTTTCATTTCACATGGAATTAATCCACTTTTATATATAACATACCTAAAGAAAAGGGAGATTTTTCTTTTCAGATAACTGCTATGTAATCTTAATCACAGATCTTACATATTGGGAAATGGTAAGCGTGTTTTTCATCTTTGAGTGCTGTGTGCACTTGCCGGTGTGCATGTCCAGGCCGTTACCTCAGGGCAGTTGTTCACTTCTTTTCCATAACCTTATTAGAAGTGGTCTTTGAACAGCTAGCCCTGCCCTTCAGGGATCCCTGCCTCTCCCTCCCATCTGCCTGCAGGCACACTGGGATTACAGACCCAAGTCTACACAGATCATCTTGCTTGTGTGAGTGCTTTACCCACTGAGACCTATCCCCAAGAATGGTGATTTGTGCTAAGAGCTTTTATAATCTAGGCACTCTTAATTCTGCTTCCTTACCAAAAGGAACACTGTCTACCCCGCCCACGAGGCTAGGCTTCATTACTTGGGAGACACTAAGAGTACAAATCTGGAAAGGTGTTCTCAGAGGCAAGTTAAAAACTAAAAGAAACTGGTTTGGGAGATCAAAAGGGTTGGCATTTAACAAGAATGGATAGAGGGTAAACAAAGCATTTGGAAAGGGTTCCACAGGGAGCAGGTGCAGCATCTATGATGTGGGCCATGCTTCTTATGCTTAGGTGGCTCGAGCTGCCAAGGAGAGGAGCTTGGCAAAGGCCTCATTAGACCAAGCGTAAATATATTCCCATTTCTAACCCTTTACATTGCATCTTTATCAGCCAGGCACAATTCCATTGTGTTTGTTATGGCTGAGTAAGGTGCTTGCCAGTATTCTCCACTGCAAAATAATTTCTTCCAGGAACCTAGTTCATGTAGTGGCAAATGGACTTAGAAACCACCACATGGATGGGATAGTTTAGGAAGCAAATGAACTAACTACAGCAGTGGTTCTCAACCTTCCTAACGTTGTGACCCTTTAATACAGCTCCTCATGCCGTGGCGACCCCAACCATAAAATTGTTTTTGTTGCTACTTCACAACTAATTTTGACCCTCTTAGGAATTGTAATGTAGATTTCTGATAAGCAGATGGTTTTAGGCAACCCCTGTGAAAGGGTTGTTTGACTCCTGTTGCTGGAGTTTTCTATCCAGCCTGGTCCTGCTGCTGCTTTAGCCCCCCCTGATGGGAGATGTCATTCTGTATATGTTTCTCATACTGGTTAATGAATAAAGCACTGCTGGCCAATAGGAAAGCAAGTTAGGAGGGACTAGGAGACAAGGAGGAGAGAGGAAGTAGAGGAGGGGTCAAGATGGAGTGTCTGGAGAGAAAAGAACCGCCATTCCTCTGCTCTCGGTAAGACCACGTGGAAATACATAGAAATGGGTTAATAATTAAGATATAGCTAGCCGATAAGAAACTAGTATCAGGCCATCAGGATTATATCAAATACAGAGTCTCTGTGTGTTATTTGGGGCTGGCGCGGCGGCGGGATAAGACCAGCGGCAGCAGGCGGAAAAACCAAACTCCTTACACCCCCAATAACCACACAGACGCTGTATTAATTATAAAGCTTTTGGGTGATGTCTAGGGCTTCTTCCTGCCTAGCTCTGTCTTAATGATTAACCAGTAACTATTAATCTATGTATTTCTACTTGGGCTTATCTTAACAGAGAAAGCCTGGCACATCCTATCTTCCCAGTCTGTACATGACGTCACTACAATGGGGACTCTGTTTGGGCCTCTTATGTCCTGAGTAAGGGCGTGCACTTGTGCGATATGCGTGTGTATGGTTTTTATATTGATGTTTATATAACCTGGTAACATTTAATCCCCACAGTACAGGATTTACTTTCATTTTAGCTTACTGTCACTAATTCCAACACTTGCATCCAACAGTGAACAAGCTGGCCCCCATTATCCTCCTACTGTAACCAAATTCTCGCCGCTGTCACCGTCTGGCACACTCTTCCTGCCCCCTCCCTGGCCCTGGAAGCTCACTGTATCACCGTGTCCTGCCTCTGTCTGGGCTGTGTCCTCTACTGCTACTCTGCTCTTGTGCACAAGCCACTCTTCCCCGAGGCCTGCTCCCCTCCTTTTGAATTCTTAAGGGACCCCACTTAAGCATTAGTGTTCTGGTCCGGCAGCCCCAAATGAACACACGGATGCTATATTAATTATGAAACTGTTGGCCAGTGACTAGAGCTTCTTATTGGCTAGCTCTGTCATAGTTATTAACCCATTTCTATTCATCTAAGTATTTGTAGGTGGTCTTATCTTACCGGAGAACACCTGACCCCCATCCTCTCTTGGCTCACATGGCGACTCCACCTCTGCCTTCTCCTTGTCTCCTAGCCCTGCCTATCTTCCTGCCTGGCCAATCAGGGTTTTATTCATTAACCAGTAAGAGAAGCATATATACAGAAGGAACATCCCCATCAATTCCTTTTTTATGTCTAAATAAGGTTTTAACTTTAATATAGTCAAATTATATATAACAAAACAATTAAGCAAGAACTATAGTTACAATATTTAGTCCATTAATGTTTAGCAAGACTTAGGAAATATTCTATCATCTATCTTTGTGAGTCTAAAGTCGTATATGTAAATTATCTTTTATCATAAGTAATGAAACCATAACTGTCCTCAACTCCATCAAAGACCACAGAAGGATAACATGTAAACTCTAGAATTGACAGAGACATCTCACTGCCTGATCAGTCACCCAAAAGTTTCTTTGTAACGCTAGAGCATCCATCTTTGGCCCATAGGCCATAGTGTGTCTGGCAGACTTCTCATCAAAGCAGGAATTTTAAGCTATCTGCCTGTAGTGGCAGTTTGTGATTGTTTTGTGTGTCTTGCAGAATGTCAGGCAGACTTTTCCATGAAGCAGGAACCCATCGTGTTTTGGCAAATTCGGCAGTCACCTTGTTCTGGGTCCTGCACATCCAGTTTAGACAGCATACAAACAATCCAGGCAAGAGCATTTCATGTCAAAGGCAAACCCCATAACAAGTTCCTTCAATGTCCATCTTCCTCTCTGAAGTAATTGGTGTTGCCAGGAGCAGTTGTGTCTCACTGTCATGAAAAACCCTAAATCATTTTAAATGACATATTCTGTAGGTCTTTGAAAGGTCTGAAGAATATTTACCCATTTGAAATATATCTCTGCATATCTAGAAAACCTAACTAACCTAACTATAAGTTTTGACTCTTATAGGTGACTAGATATAATCTGTATTTAATTATACATTCATTTTTAAAAGAGCCAGTCATTTTGTCCTTTTTTTGGCTGCTGACTGCTTAGTGCCACCTAACAACCTTTGGACTGGATTATTCAGGAAAAATGAAAGAAAAAAAAAAAACAATTCAAAGTAGATTTTTTTTTTTTAAAGATTAATTAAGGACTCTTTTACAACTACCTTGCAGAAAATGGGAGATTCTTGAAATCAGAAGCATCATATTCAACCAAAATTGTGCTGAGCTGGGTGGAGGTAGAGGCAGGGAAAGACTCCAAGGAGAGCTATGAAGTTACGTGGGACACCCTGACTTAAAGAAATACAAATACCGTGCTGAATTGTTTAGTTTGGGTTTAGTGTTAAGGTGGGCAGACCCTAATTAATTCTACTTAGGTTTTCTAGGGTGCTAAACCATGCTCTCCAGCTTCTAAAGCCTGACTGCTATCATCATCTCCCCTTTTTTAAATTTATTTTTTCCTGAAGATTTAGTGGAATTCTGGAAGGCAATGAAACCAGTGTTTAACCCACAATATTAACAACTGGAGTGTTTGAAATTTTTTTGCAGGGGACGGGGTCATGGCCATTGATTTCTTGTTGAAGAATGACTATTAAAACTATGTGGTTTAAAATCAAATGTACATAGATATAATTTGACAGCAAATTATAGTTTGTTTAACACCATCATTCTCAAGGGAGGACAGTGGATGGTGAGTTTTTAATCTCATTACCAAGGTTCAGAGGGCAGTAAGGTCATACATAACAGTTCCTCAACCAGTAACTTTAACTTAGAAAACTAGCTGCCAGTACGACTTCTGAACAGAACTTTTAGTGAACGTGTAAGGAAGGGAGAGACATTAAATTGGAATTTAGGCTCGGGAAATTACTTCATCTTGTGTTTAACAGGTTAGACGGGTCTTAAGCTGGGGTTGGGATAAAGAACTGACTAGGCTGCCTCTACCTTCCTGTTGGTGCAAAATGCCACTTCTCCTCATGGAGAGGGGCTCAAAATCTGAAGACTGCTACAATAAATAGTACAACGGAATCGTTGACCTTGGGACAATAAGTGCTGGCTGGACCTTGGCCGACTCCGCTGGAACAGTTTGCCTGGGAGTTAATTCAAGTCACTTTCAACTCTCGTGTGGGCAGCCCTTTGGGAAAGGGGCGAATTTCTGCATGGAAACGGAACCACCACGATCAGTGAAGAGTCTGCACTCCTTCTAACCTCTAGGTAACGAGCCTCCTCTAGGAGCCCATCTGCCTGGCCTAAATGGCCAAGTGACCTCCTGGCGACCGCCCGGAGCCTAGGGCTTCACCCAGGCGCGGGCTCGCCGGGCGGGCGCGCAGAGGCGAGGGAGCAGCCCAGCTCTCGGGAGGAGGAGGATGCCCACGAGTTCCAGGGATCCGGCGTGACAACAAAGCGCTCCCCGCCCACAGCCCGCTCCTGAAGCATACTTCACCACCCGCGGCCCCGGATCCGGGACACGAACCGCTCAGGCCGCCGCGCTCAGCGCTCCGCCGCACCGCAGCCATAAATGCTGGCTGCAGCCTGGGAGGGGCGGGGCGCCAGGCGGAAGTGGGCGGGGCAGGGAGCCCTGCGGGGCTGAGGGCGGGGCGCCAGGCGGAAGTGGGCGGCCCTGCCCGTGACGAGGGGCGGGGCTTGCTGCGGAAGTGGTCTGGGGCTCGGACCACCAGTCCAGGACAAGGCCAGGACTCCCACCGGAAGGCTGCAGTGCGACTGCGCGGGCGCACCTTGCAGAGCGCTGGGGTTGGCGAGTGGGCGTGGCCTGTCGCCGTGACAACCGCGAGCGTCCAGGCGCCGCTGAGTTCAGACTTCTTCCCTCCCTGCGCGTAGGTCCTCGTCGTCTCATGGTAAGCCGGGCAGGCGAGGGAGACGGGAAGGAAGGAGGGCCGGCGCGGATTCCGCCGCACGCTTCCGCTGCAGGCGCCGGCTGACGGGGGGAGCAACTTCCCGGGCCCACGTCCTACCCTTAGGCTGGCTGCAACCCGTCAGAAATGGTCCCAACCCCGTGTGCACCAAGGACACGGACCACGCGGGACTGACGACGCCTATTGCTTCCCATTCTCCAGCAAGGGCCGTCTGTTATCTCGCTCCCTGGACTTGGAGAATGCAAAAACGAATTTTGTAACGGAAATTCAGAGTACATTCTTTATGGCGGCTGGCTGGATGTAAAAGACAATGCGTATGCCCGCCCTCCCGCTACAGGCAAATTAAACAGTAACTGCCCCGGCTTTACCATGGTAACAGCTGGTGTGCCTGAAGCAGTGGTACTTTTCAACATCTTTTAAAGTATAAATATGGAGTTTTCTGTAACTGGTGGGAAGAAATGGTAGTGGAGAACTCCCCTGGCAAGACCCCAATGGGTCTTAAGCCTCGTTTGTATTTTTTTTCCCAGGTTTTACTTCCAAGCCATGTGGGTGATTTGCTTAAAATGTAGTTTCCAGAAAGCCATGACTTCAAATCTACTGTCTCACGGGGTTCCCAGGGAACACGGTGCCATAAACACAGTGGCTTAAACAGAAGAAACTGTCTGCCTCACCGTTCAGGAGACTGAACATCTGAGGTTGGAGCGTCAGGCTGGAAGGGTTTATCCAGATCTTTCTACTTCTAACAGTTCCTTGGGGTGTAGCAATGTAACCTCATTTTTTTTTCATGTGATGATTGCTCTCTTTATGAGGGTCTGAATTCAAGATTTCTCCTTGTACATGGGTACCAGCCATATTGATCCAGAGGCCCACCCAATTCCAATATGGGGTCATCTTAATTGATCATCACTGACCCTTTTTCTACGTGGGTCAAATGCTGGCACACAAGAAGTTAAGATTTTTTAGTATGTGAATTTGAAAAGACATAATTCGACCCTGTTGTGGGATGCTTTACTCTTTGGACTTTTTAAGGGGCCCACTACCCGGGGTTCCCAAATAAATCACGCACAGAGGCTTATTCTCAGTTAATGCCCGGCCTTGGCTTGGCTTGTCGGGGCAGCTTTTCTTAAATTAACCCATCAGCCTTTTCTCCCTGGGCTTTATCGTTGTTACTTCTGTATACTCTTTGGCTGGCTGGGTGGCTGCCCCTGATGTCCGCCTCCCTTGTCCTCCTAGTTTCTGCTTCTATTTATCCTCTCTGCCCGCCAGCCCCGCCTATCCTTCCTCCCGCCTTGCTAATGACCATTCATCTCTTCATTAGGACCATCAGGTGTTTTAGACAGGCCAAGAATCACAGTTTTACTGAGTCAAACAAATGCAGCATAAACAAAAGTCACACACCTTAAAATAATATTCCACAACACAACTCCTTGATATAAGGAATTATAATACAGGAAGGAGAGCAACTACATCCACTGTAAGTCCAGGAGTACCGATTTCTCAAAAAAAAAAAAAAAAAAAAAAAAAAAAAAAAACCTCATCCTTCAAAAGGCAGTGGCAGCCTTCACTGCTCAAGTTTTGAGAACAGTTTTGCTACTTGATTGCTTTTGTGTCCACGTGAAGGACAAGGGCGGGAGTTTTCTCAAACCCGCTTCGTGTTAGAAGCACTAATGAAAGCTGAAAATGTGCCCAGCCCCTTTAAGAGTGGCTACTTGAGAGTAGCGCAGGGATGTTAATACAGTCTGCCGTAGGGTGTTTGTTTCTAATGGAAGCGTGTTAACCACTGTGATAGGAAATAGTATAACCAGGGGGGGGGTTGGAAAAATCACGAGAGCATAGCCTCCATTGCTCCTCTCTCTCGCTCTAGCTAGACTTTACTGTGCCTGGCCTGTAGATCACCCGGAAGTATGTACGGAGCTAATTCCTGAAGGGCGCGCACCTTTCGGGAAGATGTCGTTGAGTGTGTGCTGATTGCAGCATTTGCGTATCATAACGATGCTCTTCTGGCTGAACCAGTGCTACCTATACCTCTTCAGATGCGCAAAATGGGTAACCCAGACTCACACAGTCCCTTACAAATTCTTCACCAGGAGGCCGATGGACACACAGGACTGCTCAGGAGTTTACAAAAAGTATTACCGAGAAATACTTGCAATTGTAAATCAGTATTGAAATACTGTGCTTTTCACAATGAGCAGATGGACTTAAAACATGGCTGGACAGTCTTCATTTTACCATTTATTGGCAGGCTTTAAAAAAAAAAAAAAAAAAAAAACAAAACTGCTGGCCTCCCCAGAAAAGCCGTCAATCTTTTTACAGCATCTCTTTAGTTTAAAGTAACTGAAGAGTCACAGGAAACTTGCAAAGAAGGTACAAAGAGCCTTCCCTTGGGTCCTTGCCAGCTTCTCCTAATTTATGTTTTATGTGGTGCTTGTTGAAAGTATCTGAATTATTTTTAAAACTTGTCAATGTTTTTGTTTTCCAACTCTTTAGGGTCCCAAACCGAAAAAGGTACGTAGAAATCATGTTTTCAAAACAGTTTTATGGATGTGTTGTACAAATAAACTTCCTATGGAGTTTTTAAGTAATTGTCTAGTTATAGTTTATAGAATTTAGTAAGCTCACCTTTCAGATAATAGTGTTATTTAAATCATGGGATAATTCTCCACAATTACAGATGTGTCTCACATTTGATGATATTTCTAGTTTGAAAAGGACACACTTTAGTTTCTACCTGCACCTGGATCTGTGACTTCAGTTTGTACTTCCACTGTAGACTATGTTGGGTTAGACCTTCCTTTTATTTATTTCAGATAAAACTAGAATGTAGTTACAGACCTGCAAGGCAGCACAATGCTTGTGGTTTTCTGCTTTTGTTTGTACAGGGTAGAAATTGAAGTTGCCTAAGGGACACACTACGCCTATGTCTGGAATATTGAGGTTGGCTAAGGGACACGATACCTCCTATGTCTGGATGCCTTTTCCCTCTTTACTTTGTAGATCAATAGTTTAAAGCAGAAATTTTTATCTTTAGTTACAGGCCAGATTTAGCCTACCAGTAGACTTGGGTTTACTTGAAATTTTTTTTTCATTTTTTTAAAAATCACTTCTCAAGTGTGTCATGTTGTCTCACCCTGTAATCCCAGCTGCAGTGAAGGTTGAAACAGGAAGATCATGGGTTTGAGCACAGCCTAGGCCAAAAACAACCCCCTCAAAACAAACAAACAACAACAAAAAACCCTCTCCCCCCAAACAAAACAACCCTCCCTTTCAAAACAACCCTCCCCCCCAAAAAAAGACACACAAAAAAAAGCCCAAAGAACTATGTATAGTCAGACATTGTCCCCTGAAATAAGGTGTAATAAAACAATTAAGAAGCAGTTGCATTTGACCCAGTCATGAAATACTCAATCTGGCCACTCCTTCCTGAGGTCCTATAAAGCAGCAGTTTGTGGAACTCAGCAGTGGCCACCTCTGGTCATTGTCCTATCTGTGGTCAGAGCCCTCACTTTGTTTATCTCCCTGAACACAACAGGAGGCAGGGTTAATCGCCTGCCGTAAAGTCCGTCTCAATGCTCTGTTGTCCATAAAATTTCCTGCCATTCTCTCTTGAAAACTCAGTTACATCCGACCCTCCTGATCTGTGGGTTCTGCACTTGTGATTAAGAATCTTCCTCAGAAGTGTGACCAGAAGGTTGGGCGTGGTGGTGCTCTCTCCTGATCCCAGTGCCCAGAGGGCCGCAAGTTCTAATCCAGCCTCGGCTATGCAATGAGACCTTGTCTAAAAAAGGTGGGGGCTAATGGGGTTACAGAGAGGAGCACTGGCTGCTCTTGCACAGGACCTGAGTTTGGTCCCCCCATCCATATGGTGGCCCTCAATCATGTAGCTCTAGTTCTGGTCTAGAGCCCTCTTCTGGTCTCTGAGCACCAGGAATGCACATGGTACACAAACACACATGCAGGCAAACACTCATACACACGTGATCTTTTAATTAAATGTGGTAGTGGATAGCATACACCATGTGGCTCAGAAAACTAGAAGAAACCATTTGGAATGTTTTACTGATGAATAAATATTTCGGAAGTCCCATCTGCAGAGTCTTCCATGGACTTATTCCTGAACAGTACACACAGCAGCTGCCTAGACTAGGAGTGGTAGCATGTAGGAGGAGTGTAGGAGGAGGTACACGTGATTTGCATGCAAACACTGTCACTTTACATGTGACCTGTACAAATACTCAGCATATATTCACATACGCATTCCTTCTGAGTGTTTGTAGATTCAGTGGGCTTCCATGTGTTTATCCAACAGCTCAGATGTAGAGCATCTGTACACAGGGCCCCAGGAGACATACTCCTGGTCACAGACGGCTCACAGGCTGAAAGTAAACAAGGGGCCAGCAAGACGGGCTGGGAGGCGAAGGCACTTGCTGCCAGGCCTGTTGATCCTTTTGTGTCCAGTCTCTGGGATCCCCATGGTAGAGGATAGAGCACCCCCCTGTGAGTTGTCCTCTGACTACCACATGCCTGTCTTGACACCTCTGCATGCACTCAAACACACACACACACACACACACACACACACACACACACACGATCCAAGACTACAACTAAGGTACATTCTACCGCAGGTGTTGGGAACCCAGAGGATAGACGTCATTCCTCAGTGTTAGTTACAGGACTCCATGGAAGCCGAAGTTCACATACTCAGGTCACAACCCCGTGCCCCTCAGCTCTGTGTGTCTGTGTAACAGTTCCCGGGATGCACGGCCATGGCCCTCTGTAGCTCAGCTGGCTCTCCAGCCTTCTGACACTCAACTCCTCCTGAGCCCTCTGCGGAGTCTTGCAGAGCCTGCTGAGTTTGCTGGGGCCCCAGCTTCCTTCCTGGTGGCTGCATTGTCCTTTGGTCCTGTCACCTTCCCCAGAGCAGAAAGGTTCTTTGAGCACAGCAGAAGCACCACTCGCTTTGTAGACGGTTACTTGATCTGTGAGACTGAAAATGATCTCCCCCCCCCCACTCCAAACTAAAAGCCCGCTAGTTGTAGAAGTACCTTTGATGTTTACAGATGTGCAGTTTCAGATTCCATCATGGGTGTTTTACTTACACCTAGGAAGCTCGACAATTATTCCAATCACATATTCTTACCAGTGTTTTCCCTGCTGTGGAATGCTTTACACGATTATTTTTCTTTTTTCTTTTCAGAATAATCTCTGCAGTGCCCACAGTCTATGCTGGGCACTTATTGGCTCTCTTGCCTATTGAATTAATGTGCATGAAAATTGGTTTCCTAAAATCAGTAATTATTTTCATGATTGCTACTTTTAAGATTTGCTTTTTAAATGTATGTGTAAGTGTGTGGGCCTGTGTGATTTTGTGTGCACTGTAGGTGCCTAAGCGAGCATTAGGTCCCTGGGGCTGGAGTTACAGGGGCTTGAACTGCGTGACCTGGGTGCTGAGATGAGCAGTAAGTCCCTTGTCTGCTGAGCCATCACTCCAGCAGCCACACTTACTGTTTGAAGGGACATGTTCTTGCGTGACGTGTGTTGACTTTAATGTCGTGCTCTTCATTAGTCTGCCGGCAAGAAAAAGGTCACCAAAGCTGAGCGACTGCGGCTGCTGCAGGAGGAGGAGGAGAGACGCCTGAAGGAGGAAGGTACTGAGTGCCCTGCCGGGTCACGGGGTCACAGGGCACAGAGCACCAGCCAGAGGTAGCACTGGGCACTTCAGCAGGCTCTAATTTTAGAATGGACTCCCATGTAGCAAGCACTCAGAAAGACCAGTGAGTGCACACTCAGTGCACACGGTCAGGCCCGAGTGTGCACCCAAGTCACACTGCCAGACAGAGCTCAGGACTCAGGGAGGCCCTGGTGCTCGCTCTCTCTCTCTCTCTGTGTGTGTGTGTATGTGTGTGTGTATGTGTGTGTGTGTGTGTGAGGGGGGTCCACTGTGCCTTTGGAGGATCGCTCTCTCTCTCTCTCTCTCTGTGTGTGTGTGTGTGTGTGTGAGGGGGTCCACTGTGCCTTTGGAGGATAGGGGACACTTGCAGGGTTCTGGTGTCTCCTTCCGCGATGTGGGCTTCACGTACTGAGCTCGGGTTGGCTCAGCTGCAAGAACCTTCACCCAGCGAGCCACCTCACCACTTACATTTTGTATTTATTTATGTGTTTGAGTGTTTTGCTTGCACATACGTCCCTGCACCATGTGTGTGATGTGCCCTTGGAGGCAAGAGGAGGGATGCCCTGGAACTGGGGTGACCGTTGCGGGCCTCCTTGCTGTGAGGAACTGAACCATGGCCTCCTTTCTGCGTTGGTGGATATTCATTGTCCATAACGCTGGTTTCCAAAAGGCGTTTCCATGCACGGATATAACGTGTTTGACTCGGGCATGCCTTGGTGGCTGGGAAGTGAGCCCTTCTTGCATTTCCACCACAGAGCAGAGGCTGTGGCCACCGTATAAACATTCTGGGTTGGGAATTCTCAGAGGAGCCTTCAGTCCCAGAACTCAGGAGGCAGAGCCAGGTGGATCTCTGTGAGTTCAGGGCCAGCCTGGTCTACAAAACTACACAGAGAAACCCTGTCTTCTGAACATTGTGTTTGAATATCTGCAGTTAATTCTTGTTTCCTTTTTTGGCTCTTCAGAGGAGGCTCGACTGAAATTTGAAAAAGAAGAACAGGAAAGGCTAGAAATACAGAGGCTCGAGAAAGAGAAATGGCATCTACTGGAAAAGAAAGTAAGTATGCGTGGCGGTTCCTGCCATGCTGACACCCACCCCTGTATCTGTAGCTGCAGCCCTGGCTCTTCTGGAATTCTCTGTGTAGAGCAATCTAGCCTCCTGCAGAGATCTGTTTGCCTTTGCCTCTCAGGTGCTGGGGTTAAAGGCACATGCCCCTGCGCCTGGCTGCATTGTTCATGTTTTAAACATCTATGTAGCATCTAGCTCAACAGAAGATACCTGGGTTCTCATGACAATGTCAGCGTTTCATTAGATGTTTCAGTGGAAGTATATGAAGAAAACCTCACCTTGCACGGATAGATTACAGAATTGGGGGAGAGGATGCAACAGGGCTGGAGATGTCTCCTGTGGGAAAGTGCCTTCCTTGAACCCATCAAGTCTGAGCTGGACGTGACTGTCAGGGTACTGGCCGCCTGCAGCTCGCTGCCAGCTAGCCTAGCCAAGCTGAGCTTCAGTTCTAGTGAGGGACCCTGCCTCACAACATAAAGGTGGAGAGTAGCCAGGGAAGAGCACTGAGCGTCAGTGTCTGTCTGCACAGGCACGCACGCACGCACGCACACGCGCACACGCGCACGCACGCACGCACGCACAGGGAAAACACCCTCCTAACCTTTCAGATTTTGTGGCATTCTTGAACACTGCACCTCAACTAAACACATGGTGGATGCTGCTGCTTTCCCCTCTTTGTGACAGAGCTGTGCTGTGCTGCTGAAGCTAAAATCAAACTTCAATCTCAAGGGATCCTCCTGCTTCAGCTTCCCGAGTAGCTGTGACCACAGGCACATGCCACCTTCCCAGCTTTACAAGCGAGCTTCTTGGTGTGGGGTCTGAAGCTACACTAGCCGGCACACACCCCACCCCGTTAGCGGGCACACCCCACCCCGTTAGCGGGCACACCCCACCCCGTTAGCGGGCACACCCCACCCCGTTAGCGGGCACACCCCACCCCGTTAGCGGGCACACCCCACCCCGTTAGCGGGCACACCCCACCCCCGTAGCGGGCACACCCCACCCCGTTAGCGGGCACACACCCCACCCCGTTAGCGGGCACACCCCACCCCGTTAGCGGGCACACCCCACCCCGTTAGCGGGCACACCCCCACCCCGTTAGCGGGCACACCCCACCCCCGTTAGCGGGCACACCCCACCCCCGTAGCGGGCACACCCCACCCCGTTAGCGGGCACACCCCACCCCGTTAGCGGGCACCCCACCCCGTTAGCGGGCACACCCCACCCCGTTAGCGGGCACACACCCCACCCCGTTAGCGGGCACACACCCCACCCCGTTAGCGGGCACACACCCCCTTAACGGGCACATGTGCCGGTTCCTTAGACTGTGTTGTGTCAGTGAGCTAACTACTTCCAAGTGTTGACGTGTCTTATTCTGCATCACCAAACTATCACGTATGTATGGGGTGTGCTGTCACATGCCTTAACCCAGCACTTGGTAGCCTAGTTTCCACAGCAAGTTCCAGGCCAGCGAAGGCTACATAGTGAGACCCTGTGTCAAAGAAAAAAAGTCACCTATGTTAGTGTGACTGCCAGTCAAATCAGAACTTTTTCAAGATTTGCTGTTCACCAGGTGCAGCTTCTTAATCTAAATTTTTGCTTGAATGCTGAGCCTTGTTGGTTCTAAGCAAATGCTTAACTTATACCCTTGACCTGTTATGTGCAGTGCATATGTTTTTGAGAGCATATCCACGAAAACACTGGATTATAGGTTCTTTCTCAGGCCACGGCTGCCTTTGGTGTGTACAGGAGTGCTTAATTCCTTCTCTCCATCCCGTCACACAAACTGGAAAAGTTTTGAGTCTTAGGGTTAGGGTGTAGTAGAATTAATTACTGCCCCCTCCATCAGGTTAGTCCTGTGTGCAGCCTCCATTTCTCAGTCTCAGCCCCCTAGCTAGAGCAGTTTGAGACCATCGCCTTGATGCGGGCCAAGACACCCGAGAGAGACTCACTCTGCAGTGTCGGAATTGTACTGTGCACGGTGGGGACAATGGGTATTCTTGTAGACCGATTCGCAGATCCCAAAGCACCGTCTAACATCCAAAGATTCCACTGTGCAACTACTGTCCCAGACTGTCTCAGGACTAGCAGTTTTATTCAGGCTAACTTAACTGTTTATTTTGGAACTATATACTCAGCCATGTAGATTTTAAATGCTCCTTGTGAAAGCTCACAGGACAGGGTAGTCAATGTAGCCTCCTTCTGTGGCAGGACCTAGAGAGGAGAAACGAAGAACTTGAAGAACTTTCTTTGCTAGAGGGCTGTTTTCCTGAAGCAGAGAAGCTAAAACGGGAAACCAGAGCGCTGGCCCAGGTGAGGACCACGAGGGAACCGCAGTCCGGTACTAGTTTTTATCTTGGGAAGGGTTATTAAGAAGGACATCTGGGATGGTGGAATGACTCAGTGGTCAAACGCCTGAGTTGGGTTCCCAGCATCCTTTATCCTGTTGCTCCAGCTCCTGGGGATCAGATGGGGATCTTCTGCACTCTGCAGGCACGACACACACAGAAATGCATACATACAAACAAATCTTCTAAAAACCTCTCCCATTGTCCAGGCAAAAGAAGTTGATGCGGTTGTGGGGAGCTATTTGTCAATAAGGGGACACTAGGAACGTTTGCACTCCCTCACTTCTTGGGAATCTATCTGAGCTCATTTTATTGTGCATCAGTGTAGCCCGCTTCAGAGTTGCTTTGTCTGTCTTCAAGGTGCAAGGTGTCTTTCAGCACTGTTTCCGGAGGAGGTGCTTATGTCACGTCTGAATACATTGTTGCAATCATCAAACTATCTCAGCTGTTCATGGTTACATCTGGGTGCCCTGCCCTCAGCAGCCATGCTGGATATTTCTGCTGCCACTGTTTAGGATGCCCTCACCTGAGTCTCTGGCAGGTGGCACGCTTCAGTGATAGGGATTTGTGCGCTCGGCCCCACGGCCTGTCATCTCTGTCCCCTGTCCTCCCAGCCTCCCTATTCTCTGAGACACACAGGAACTGAAATCACCCTGGTGACCACCCCATAATGCCCTCCAAACACCCCAGTGACAGCACGGCCCTGCTTACAGTCACAGGTGGAGTGATTGAGCCTGGAGAGAAGGCCAGCTCTAAAGCTGGAATAGCTGAATGCTGGCCTTTCACCACACCGAAACGGCAGAGGAGGTTTCTGGAAGGAATTAAAGCTGCTCCAGTGATGTCAGGCATGATGTGGAGGCGAACAGGCCCTTATTACTGACATGGAAAAAAGACAAGGCTAGCTCACCACTCCTAAACCATGGCCTAACCCGGGCCAGGCCAGGCCAGCCCACCACCCTGCACCAAGGCCTACCCCAGAGTAAAGCCAGACTCTTCACTAGTGTGAAGGCCCGAGAGCAGGAATCCACAAGATGAAAGTTTGAAGCTGGCTCATTAAATTCTTGTAGTCACAAGATGCCTTGCATTAAAAATAAAAGTTGTGGGATGTAGTAGAATATTATTTTAAGGTGTGCAACTTTTGTTTATGCTGCGTTTGTTTAACTCGGTGAAGCTGTGATTCTTTGCCTGTCTAAAACACCTGGTGGTCCTAATGAAGAGCTGAATGGTCAATAGCAAGGCGGGAGAAGGGATAGGCGGGGCTGGAGGGCAGAGAGGATAAAGGAGAAGCGAGGGGGAGAGGGCGGGGAGGGAACAACAGAGAACAAGGGAGGAGAATGTCAGGGGCAGCCACCCCACCACCCAGCCACCCCGCCACCCAGACACCCCGCCACCCAGACACCCCGCCACCCAGACACCCCGCCACCCAGACACCCCGCCACCCAGACACCCCGCCACCCAGACACCCCGCCACCCAGACACCCCGCCACCCAGACACCCCGCCACCCAGACACCCCGCGGCACAGCCACACAGCCCCACAGACACCCAGTCACCCAACCACGACACCCAGACACCCAGTCATCCAGTCACCCAGCCACGACACCCCACCCAGCCCCACAGACACCCAGCCCCACAGCCACAAAACAGTCCATGGAGTAAGAGTAAGATTCACAGAAGTAAGAAAACCGGAAAAGCCAAGAGGCAAAAGGTAGGTGGGATAATTTGAGTTCAGAAAAGCTGGCTAGAAACATAGCCAAGCTAAGGCTCTGCTCCCTGTGTGATTTATTTGGGAGCTGAGTGGCGGCCCCTCAAAAAGCCAAAAGAATAAAACACATTTCTCACTACAGTGGGAGGCTGAGACCTGTGTCCATTTGCTGAGCAGAACAGACTGGAGGTTAACCCCAAGAGCAGCTGGGATCGGTCCCTGAGGCCAACAGCCAGTTAGCTGGTGAAGGCTGGGACCCTCTGCCTGGCGGTTTAAAGTTGTCCCCTGTGCTTCATGCCCATGGCCTGATAAATGGTGTCTAGTGATGTCACTGGCTTCGTTCTCTCTACTTGCGGGCTCTGGGACCATGCAGTTTGGTGAATCGTGGTTTGATATGTGTGACCTTACTAACCCAAGAGCTGTCTGCGTCCCCTGGTTCTGCTTGGGGGCAGTTTGCCAGGCCAGTGTCAGAGCTCCAGAGAGTATCCAGGCATAGGCTACCCCCAAGTCCATGTTCTTTCCTGTGTGCCTGCCCCGTCTGGGCATTGTGGGTAATTCCCTCTGGGTTAGGAGTCTGAGTTTCACTGTAGGTGCATTGGAAGTAATGGTTTGGTCCAGAAGGACAGCAGGGAGGTCTCCCATGTCTGAAGGCACCAGGCAGCAATGAAACTGGCTTCAGTGAGGACAAGGGTTCTCCTGTACAGATGTCACCAGCACCTGGGTGGCAGTCGTGGGGCCCTGTGCGCTCTCCAAGTCCGTCTCTCTGTCACGTCTCTTCTAGGGTTGTTCATGTTGATGGCACGACCTCAGGGTCTGGCCCCAGCTCTACGGAAGGTTCTAATGCTGGAAGGGTCTGGAGTCTGTGCTGGCTGCCTGAACTAGACAGAACTTGGGATGCGTCAACACGGTCCAAAACTCCATTCGAAACTCTAGCTAGTCACATGTGTCATATTTCCAGTAACATGCATTCATGGCTAAGGAAATGGGGGAGCCTTAGTGCGTAAAATAAATTGAGATTAGGGCAGCCACCCTGAGGTGAAGATGGGGAGACAAAGCGGATTTTGAATGCCATGGGAATGCTGGGATGCACTGTAAATCCGCATGCAGGCTTTGAAAGCCATCGAGTTTCTGGAGAGGTTGAGCCCTTGGGTCAGTGGTGCTGGCGTCACCTTGTGCCTCGGCTGAACTCAAACAGCAGTGTGTAGCTGTTGCTGTCTGTGGGTCCTGCCCTTATGTCAGCCTCCATTTAAAAGAACAGCTTTTGTTGTTGTTGTTGAGAAACTGCTTGTTCTGTTTTTTGAAAGCCAACTAGAGACGGTAATTTACAGCCTTGGAGAAAGCCTCGCTCCATGTGAATGCTTTTCTCTCTGCACCAGGAGGGAGACATAAGCCATTGGGGTTTAAACAAGGGAGAAGGCATACGTAATACGCCTCAGCTTTGACCATTTGGCCTTAGCCGGGCTTTGTGCTGAGATTCTCTTCCCTGGTAGATGATGGTAATCAGACATGGGATTGAATACAGGGGCAGCAGGGCTAACACCTGGGGCAGCCGTCTGGGCGCTCAGTCAAGAAAGGTGCAAGGTGGGTGGGTGACGGACGGACAGATGAGGGGTAGGGTACAGAGGAGAGAGTTTGGAGGGACGAGTTTGGGCACTTAAACAAAAGATGATTTGTAGCAAGGTAGTTATGGTATGTGTGTGCCCGTGCGTGTGCGCGTGTGCGCGTGTGCGTACCTGCATGCACGTGTGTGCCTGTCTGTCTCACTCAGACTCTGTTCCAAATTGTGATGTGTGATGTCTCTGCCCCCCCCCCCCCCGCCTCCCAGGCTCTGGTGTTTCACCGGCTCCGTTCAGTCTTTGTAGGAGCTCATTTGCAGAGGGTGCTGGCAGCTGAGCGCCTCTGTCTTCAGACAAAGAATCGGAAGCCTTGCCTGGATGCACTGCAGTGTTTGGTGTCTTTCTGAACTCCCTTTGTGACAGGCTGTGTTTAAAGAACAATTGTAGCCTAATGTTAATACACTAAATGATCATAGAACCGATGTGAAACCTGCCACTGTGTCTTCAGCCATCTCTTCGGGGGTGTGATGTATAGTGAAGTGAGTAGTGGAGATTCATGGGCATCCTGCTCCTGACCCTGACCTTGTGCATTGGCCCCAAGCCGGCTGACAGGGAAGGTGCAGGAAGTCGTTCTGAAGAGAGGAGCGTGGTCTCTGTTTGCATTGGTGAGTGAGTGTTTCGCCCTGGTTACAGTACTCTGAGAAGCAGCGACCAGCACCTGGGGTTGGTAACAGGTAGGCACTACCCCACCTCTGTGTAGAATGTTCCAGTATATTCAGGGGCACAGAACAATGTCCCGAGAGCCATGAAGGGACAAACCAGGCCCATGGTGGCCTGAGCAGAAAGGACAGAACACCCTGCCAGGTGCTGGGGACAGAGCCATGGCTCAGTTTGAGGAAGGCTGAGTGGGCTGCCTCAAAGCAGCTGTGTTCACAGAGTTCAGTAATTACAGTTGAGCCAGGCTCAAGGGTTGCTGGGTAATCGGTACTGCTGCTGAGCGCTTTGGCTCTGTGTGGGCAGGAAAGACAGCCACTGCGTCTGTGTATTGCTAGACACGGGAGGGACCACACAGTGCTGAGGAAATGTTTCCAAAGATCCTAAGGCTGCTCATGCACACAGTGATGGAAGAAAGCTGGCATGTTGCCGTTTCATGCATTTTATTAGAAAGTAAGGCTACAGCTGGGTGGTGGTGGCGCATGCCTTTAATCCCAGCAGAGGCAGAGGAGGATGGATGTCTGAGTTCCAGGTCACCCTAGTCTACAGAGTGAGTTCCAGGACAGCCAAGGTTACACATGTCTCAAAAAATACAAAAAAGAAAAAGAAAGAAAAGAGAAAGAGAGAGAGAGAGAGAGAGAGAGAGAGAGAGAGAGAGAGAAATTATGGTCACAGAATTAACCCTAATATAAGGTGATAAAGTTAGAAATGGTAATTCCTTGTACAAGGAAAGTGTATTTTGGGTGTATGAAGCTAGAGAGAAAGAAAGATTATTTTAAAGGAAAGGAATTGTTTCCTTGGTCCAAAGTTGAATAGTTCCAACTAAAAAAGTAAACGTATAGGATAGAAAACTAAAAGTTCCAGAGTCTGGCTCTGTGTTAACTGGCACACTCAGGATAGAAGACTAAAAGTTCCAGAGTCTGGCTCTGTGTTAACTGGGACACTTGGGATAGAAGACTAAAAGTTCCAGAGTCTGTCTCTGTGTTAACTGGCACACTCAGGATAGAAGACTAAAAGTTCCAGAGTCTGGCTCTGTGTTAACTGGCACACTCCAGAGAGAGTGCCTCAAGTCGGGCACTGAGGGTCTTGTGTTTCTGTTGTCCTGGCACAGGGGCTGACACAAGAGGACCTTGAGTTCCGGGCTACATGCTGAGGCTTTGTCTCAAAACAAACAACACAAACAAATCAGAAGAGCCAACCCCAACATCTAGGAATGGCATTCTAAGCTTAATGTGTTTTTTGTTATATTAAATTACATAGGAAGTATTGCCACATAAGTAAATACAAATCTTTGGGTTGTATGTTTATCATTCATATGTTCCAAAAATTACATGAAATTAGCTTAAATCTGAGCCCTGTGGAAATGCTATTAATACTACTCAATTCTAGTTCTCTTCATAGTGTACAGTGTAAAAGTAACTAAATTTTATCTACAGATAACTTGTAAGTCAAGCATTTGCCTAGCATGTATGAGCCCCAGGTTCTAACACCACAGAAAGGGGGGAGGGAAAGGGAGAGAATAAATATAAACGCAGCTTTCATGCAAGTGGGGGGATTGTTGTAAAGAATCCCCACCAGATCTTTAATGGGTTGGGTTGTGTTATCTCCGCAAACAGTTAATAACTATTCTAGATTGACATGCTCCATCTTGAAGCCTCAAAGGGCCCCGACCAGTGCAAAACCATCTGTAACTTGACACCACCATGTGTGTTGGTAGCAATTCCTGGGCCCAGTCATGGAGAATCTGGTGCTCGTGAGAAGGTTGGTCCAACATCAGGCAGAACAGGAATTGGCAGTGACCTAGGGATGCTGATTTGTTTTCACGGCAGATGGGCCAAGTGCAGAGGCTGCTGGATGTGTGGTTTGATGAACTTGGGATTGATCCCAACCACATTTCCTGTGCTGTCCTGTTAATGAGATGGAGAATCAAAACTACCCGAAAGAAAGTCATACAGTGTCCTGCGGCCTCGTGTGTGACGTGACCAGCGGCCCCATCTTAGGTCATACAGTGTCCTGCGGCCCCTGTAGGGCAGGAGCAGCTGTAGCCATCATTTTGGAGCCACTAATTCTGAAGTCTTCTGTTATTGAGAACTGTGTGTTGTGATCATCACGACTTAGATGAGGTGACACGGATTCTTGAAAGAAAAAAAAAAAAAAGATGTGGGGACAGCCCTAGGTTGCCGTGAGTTATGGCCAGTCTTTGGCTTGTCAGGTCCTCACCCTGAGGGGACAGTACTGCAGGGTTTCTTTGTTGCTGCCTTTGATGGGACGAGAGTCCCCTTGAGTGTTGTTCTCGTGCCGTTCCCATGCAGAGAGGCTGATGCTGTAGCGGTAATGAGAATGCTCTTCTGAAGTGTCTGCTTGGTGGGAGCATCCCTGGAGACACTCCTACTGGCGAGGGGTGTGTTTTACTGATGTGTGTATAATGAAAACAGTTGAAGGTGTTAGACACTGTGGCCTCCTCTGTCACCCTCAGTCTCCGGACAAAGATGAAGGACAGACAGGATTGTCAGTTGATTGCCTCGCCAAAGATGCTATCGGGGTTGAAAAGGGCTCACTTCAACTTTGAAAGTAGCTTGGCTGTGGATGGAATGCTCCCACAGAAGAACCATGCAGCCAGCAGGAGCCGTCAGTGTGGCAAAGATGGTTCTTTAAGATGGTGTGTGTGGTGTGTGTGTGTGGTGTGTGTGTGTGTGGTGTGTGTGTGGTGTGTGTGTGGTGTGTGTGTGGTGTGTGTGTGGTGTGTGGTGTGTGTGTGGTGTGTGTGTGTGGTGTGTGTGTGGTGTGTGTGTGTGGTGTGTGTGTGGTGTGTGTGTGTGGTGTGTGTGTGGTGTGTGTGTGGTGTGTGTGTGGTGTGTGTGTGTGGTGTGTGTGGTGTGTGTGTGTGGTGTGTGTGTGTGGTGTGTGTGTGTGGTGTGTATGGTGTGTGTGTGGTGTGTGTGGTGTGTGTGTGTGGTGTGTGTGGGTGTGTGGTGTGTGTGGTGTGTGGTGTGGTGTGTGTGGGTGTGTGTGTGTGTGTGGTGTGGGTGTGGTGTGGTGTGTGTGGTGTGTGGGGTGTGTGTGTGTGGGGGGGGTGTGTGTGTGTGTGGTGTGTGTGGTGTGTGTGGTGTGTGTGTGTGTGGTGTGAGTGTGGTGTGGACAAACATGCTTGCCACCGAGCCTGATGGCCTGGGTTCAGTCCCTAGGGCCCACATGGGGGAAGGAGTGACCTGGTCCCTGAAGGCCGTCCTCTGACCTTCTCACGCCCACGGTGGTGTATGACTTTCACACGCTCACCATGGTGGTGTATGACCTTCGTACGCTCAGGGTGGTGTATGACCTTCACACGCTCACCATGGTGGTGTATGACCTTCGTACGCTCAGGGTGGTGTATGACCTTCACACGCCCACGGTGGTGGTGTATGACCTTCACACGCTCACGGTGGTGTATGACCTTTGCACGCTCAGGGTGGTGTATGACCTTCACATGCTCACCACGGTGGTGTATGACCTTCACACGCTCATGGTGGTGGTGTATGACCTTCACACGCTCACCATGGTGGTGTATGACCTTCACATGCTCAGGGTGGTGTATGACCTTTACATGCTCACCATGGTGGTGTATGACCTTCACACGCTCACGGTGGTGGTGTATGACCTTCACACGCTCACAGTGGTGGTGTATGACCTTCACACGCTCACGGTGGTGTATGACCTTTGCACGCTCAGGGTGGTATATGACCTTTGCACGTTCATGGTGGTTTATATGTGCCCCCCTCCCCATAAAAACCAGGTTTGTTTGTTTTTCTGAGACAGGGTTTCTCTGTGTAGCCCTGGCTGTCCTGGAACTCGCTCTGTAGACCAGGCTGGCCTGGAACTCAGAGATCTGCCTGTGAGTGCTGGGGTTAAAGGCGTGTGCCTGCCCCACTCGCCCACACCACAGTTTTCAGAAGTTGGTTTCCTCATGAGAGTGACGTCACACGTTTGTATCCCCAGTGGAAACACTACATCCAGTGTGACGGAAGCCCCGACCCTTCGATTCCTCAGGAAATGAACACTTTCCTTAGCTTGTGGGAAGAGGAGACGAATGAGACCTTCGAGCAAGTGATTGAGAAGAGTAAGCTGGTGCTGACTGTAAGTGCTCTAGACCCCGTTAGCGCGGCTGCTGCCCGCCGAGCCCAGCACCCCCCACTGTCAGAACCCACCTCACAAAGCCACACGCAAACACTGAGCACTCACCACTCCGTCTCATGGAGGCCGGCCATGAGCTTGTTTTATTTATGTGGAGGGAGTGGGGACTTTTATTGCCACTGGACATCGGGTGCTGTGGTTTGGGTTGGAAGTTCTCCCCGGTAAATGCTGGTGCTCCCCGGTAGATGCTGGCACTGTCTCTGGTGAATGCCGGTGATCTCTCTCTCTCTCTCTCTGGTGAATGCTGGTGCTCTCTGTTAAGCTGCTAGGATTTTTAAGAGTGGTTTCTGTGGAAGGAAATGAGTGTGTTCTCGAAGGGATGTGGGGACCCTCCCAGGCTTGGCACTGCCTTCCTGGCCCCCCTCACCGACCATTACTTTGTTAATGTATGGCTAATGGCTCTCCTGTGATAATTTTATCCATGTCATTGTGCCTTGCTCAGATTTGCCTTCTTAATGAAGGCAAAAAAGGTAACAGTACCCTAACTTCTGTGACTGCAAATAAGATGCATAGACTTTTCCCAGAAAAACACTGAGAAAAATGAACAACTTTAACTATATTTTTCATAAATAAGTTAGATCCTTTAGGCCATAGGGAAACTCCGGAGCCACTGGAATCCCAGATGGATGTGATGCTGTTCATCTGTGAATCCCTAGTGCCTAGTGCCATAGCAGCCTAAAGCCGCGGTGAGAACGAAATGTGCCCGTGTGGCTGGGAACTCAGACTATGGATGACGGGAGCAAGTACTCCCCAGAAGGTCAGAAAATAGTCTTGGATCATTCTTGGCTTGCATATATACCTTGAGACTTCTTAATCACAAACAGATGGGAAATTACATGGAAAGTCTCACATACCGACCATGACAAAGGAGTCTGGTCTGGAATCTGGACAGGACACATCAGAAACAGTACAGAGTTAGGGTGACACGATGTTTAAAGAAGCAAGGTTGAGAGGATCACCCAGAACTGAAAGACAGGAACCCTCTAATCCACAGAGTCTAGTAAATTCCAAGAAGAGATACAGACTTAGAACACTTCTGGCAATCCACACACCTCTGTGTTTGAAAACCCCCTCACACATGGAACACACACACACACGCACACACACGTGCACACGCGCAAGCGCACACACACGTGCACACGCGCAAGCGCACACACACACGTACGCGCACACACACGCACACATGCATGCACACACGCATGCACGCACACACATGCACACGCACAACCTGCACACGCACACCTGCACACGCACACCTGCACATGCACGCACATGCACGCACACACACACACACACACACACACGCGCACACTGATTTTTCTATCTCTCAGCACTAACTGGGTGCCTGCGGTTTAATTCTGACCCTAAATACACAGAGTCAGTAGCATTGTCCCTGAGTGTTAAGGGTTTGATCCACTAGCTACTCATATCTTCTAACCATCCCCAAGGCTACATCTGCCTCTGAACAACCAACTCTAAATAGGGCTCCCCTAACTGTGTTGGATGAGATAACCTAACAGTTCCCTAAAGGTAGAAAACTGGCACCTCCACCCGGTATAAACAGCTAGATGAAAAACGCATAGGGCACAATGCGTGGGGAGGGTTGAAACGGTTTCCTGAGGTCCATGGGTGCTCTGTATGCTTAGCAGCAACTAGAAGGTTCTCTGGACCCCGGCACTGAGGGCATTTCAGGAAGCATGGTGCTGGCAGGACACCATCATCTCTCAAGGCTGGGCGGTACGGTGCACACCCCACCTTCCATCACCTGTGCACTCAGGGGCCCTCCTGTCCTCCAGAGTCACCACACTGGCATAAACGCAAACGCAGCTGAAGCTGGGTCACTATGAACGACAAACCCAGTCTCTGGTACCCCAGCCCTGGGGACTCTTCGGAAGGAATGTTTTCTTTCTCTGTGATCTTAAATGGCAGAAGGCAGGAAAGGGTTTCTCTTGATCTGAAAGTGATGTGCCATCCCCTTCCCACACCCCTTTGGCCATGTTCTAGGTGAGTGACACAATAATCTTTATGTTGCAGTTGATCGAGAAGCTGAAGCTAATTTTACTGGAAACTCCATCGTGTGACCTGGAAGCCAGAACTGTGGCACAGCACCAAGAGTCGATCCTGCGCCTGCAGGAGCTCCTCAGCCTCAAGGTGGACATGGCCACGGAACTGCTTCTCCGAGTACGGGTCACATTTCTCAGACAGCGCTAACTTTAAGGCTGTAGCATCTCAACTGTGTGCCATAGTCTGCTGATGTTCCTAAAGATCCTAAGATCTTCCAGGGCAGATCCGCGACATGAAGGACCTGTACTTATGTGATTTAACGTCCGTTAATAACTTATTTTCTAAAGAGACAAAACATTATCAGCCATAAGCTCACTTTCCTTATACTTGCCAAAGTTTACTGAATTCACTAAAGAACTTCACAAAATTACAAGATATATGCTATAGGCAAACCAGCTGATATAGATAGCAATTATGGATATCCCAATTTTTGTTTTGAAAGTACTCTATAAACATAAAAAGAGAACACTACCATGAGTCTCCTCATGTGCTGTTAACTATGAATTTTCAGTTCTATTTACCTAATTTATACAGAAAAAGCAAAACATTAAATGTTTGATAATATTTTCTTTGTGTCCCCTTTACCCCAGCGCCATTCAGAAGTTTGTGTATTTATTCACCAAATATCTCAGCAATAATTATAAGACCCAAATAAATGTAAGCTAGTATACTTCATAAAACTCATCATTTTATCATTCTACTATCTGGCTTATAGTCCAGATTTCCCATGGATGTCTTATAAGTTCTAATTCTGTTGCATTTTTGAAGAATCAGAGGAACACAGTCTATAGGCACAAATTGTTGAATCATAGAACAGTTTATAGGTATACGCAAAGCATGCATTGCTGAACAGACTACAGGCACACAGAGGACATACATTGCTTTCAGTCATTTTGTCTTAGTTCTCTTGGTTTAAAAGAGTCCTTGGACAGCCTTGCTGGGATGTGTCTAAGTTTAAACAGTCCTGCAGAGAGAGCTATGTAGCACAAAAAATAAAAGACCCAGAGACTGATGATTAGGGTTCAAGCTTCAAGCCACAAATCAGAAAAGCAAAGCAGCCGGCCACTAGCTCTCATCACTAGCTCAAGCTGAAAGGGCTGATCCTGTCTCCATGAACCTCAGGCTATTACATGTCCTCAGTGTGCCTGGAGAATGTATGCCTTCCTGTCCTCTATGTGGCTGTAGAATGAATGTCATTTCTGAGACCCTCTTCCTGTTAAATACCCCTTATGAGTCCTGGGATTGAAGACATGAGCTCTGTTTCTCTTTTAGATTGATTCAATCTCGTGTAGCCCTGAGTGGCCTTGAACTCAGAGTCCATCTGCCATTGTCTCCTAGGTCCTAGGAGTAAAGGTGTGTGCCACCACTGCCTAGCTTTTGTAGCTAACTAGTGTGGCTGCTCTGCTGTTTCGATCCTCCAGTGACTTTAATACACCATAAACAGCATATCGCCACAGAACTGAGCCTACCCTCGCTGGCTGTAGAATTCTCGTCATATTCCTGCATGCACTGTGTGTGTTGTGGGACAAATGGAGTAAGGGGTTGTGTAGGGTTATTAGTGGCTGAGATGTTTACTGTAAGGGAAAGCAGACTTGGTATCTTTTTCTCTTGTTTTATACACGTTAACCTTACATTTGGAAGAGAGATATTAGTACAAGCCAGATCTTGGTGCATCAGCGGGGCCCAGGGAAGCTGGTGATGCACTGCGGTGGTTGGAGCACTTGCTAGCAAGCTCAGCACCACGCAGGAATGAAATACAAGGACACAGAGGAGATGCGTGAGGACAGGGGAGATGCCCTGCTGCAGTCTGGCTGGGTTACCCTTTTGCACCGGCCTGTGTGCACGTGTGCGCTTGCTACATGCATGCCTGTACACATGGAGCCCCAAGGTGGGCATCGGGGTCCGCCTTGTGTGGTGAGGCAGGGTGTCTCAGCTGAACCCAGACCTTGCAATAGAACTGGCCTAGTTAGGAATTCCCGTCTCTGCCCTCCCTCCCAGGCTGAAGCCACCACACGTCAGCAGAGGTCCTGGGGACCTAAACTTTGGTTCACACATTGGCAGTTGCTGTAACCACGTAGCCATCCCCTTGGCTTCTGAAGTTTTTTTTTTTTTTTTTTCAGAAAAATTCTTGGCCATTTTGATTTAAACTTACTTTTATCCAGATTATTCTTGTAATAATAACAAGGAAACCAATATGTGATGTGCAATAATTCTCGTGTTCACTGTAGAGAGTTGTCTCTCCTACTGGTTTAATGTAGCCAGGCAGAGCGTATAGTCAGGGTTACCAGACGAGGAGAATTCCAGTCAGACAGATGAGAACGCTTTACTGAGAAAAGGCACCAAGGCACGTGGCTAAACATAGATGAGAATTTATGGTTGAATTTAAGTTGTAAGAGCTAGTTAGTAATAAGCCTGAACAGTAGGTCAAACAGTTTATAATTAATATTAGCCTCTGAGTGTTTATTTGGGACTGAATGGCTGCAGGATACAAACTTCCATCCACAGATATGCCAGTGACCATGTGATTTTCCTAAGCTGTGCGACTGTGAGAAGCTCTGATGCGTTTTTCTCTTACAGGAAGCTAGTACCTTAGCAGATTTGGACAGTGGGAACATGGAAAAAATCATCCAAGATGAGAATGTGTCCCTGTATGTGTGGGCAAACCTAAAGAAGAATCCCAGGTATCCCCACCACTTCCCCACAGACAGTGCTGTGCAGTAGGTTGGCTTAAAGTGTAAACATCAGATTCTGTAGAAGTGTATCCCAGTTTCTAGTGGGATATGCTACAGAGAATACCATGCCTCCATGCTGGTCACATGAGTGGTGTACATGTAGAAAAAACACTCGTGCGCATAAAAACAAACCATTTTTTTTAGAAGTTAGGAGCCCTCTCCCCACCCTCATCCTCTGCCAAAGCCAGCCTTGAACTGGTAAACCTCCTGCCTCAGCCTCCCCTGTGCTGGGATCATAGGTGTGTGACATCAGGCTGGGCTCCAAATTTCATTTTTATGTTCCATAAAGGAAGGGAACAAAATATTCCCCAAGTTGTATTTTGTATAAAATGCTGAGGTTCCTATCAACTTCAAGACAACATGTTAGCTTTTTTTTTTTTTTTTTTTTTTTTTTGCTGTTGAATACCACACACAGAATCGTGAAGGAAATTCATCTCTAGAAGAGGGGAAGATGGCATGCTCTCCTGCATGAGACTCATGCTTTCCTACAGTGAGGAGTAGTGGGAGCTATAAGGTTTGGTTTTTATTCTGATGATGATAGGAGAGGATTGCAAGGATTAATCCAGTGCAAGACTGGCGGAGTACCCAGATAGCAAAGTGTGGCAGACACTGAGAGAAGTCTGGATGGAATATATTTGCAGAGTCACTGGTGAAAAACCAGTGTTTTCAGTGCCACAGATTTTTCTGAGCAAGAAATATGTTCACACACATGCAAAGGTCAGCTGGAGCTTCTTAGCGTTCATTCAGGGGTCCTCTTCCTCCTCCTCACAGTGACACCCCTGGTAAGGTGAGCAGTAACTGAAACCATAGGTGATCAGGTTTAGAGAGGGTGCGGTGGAGCACCGAGAGATCCCGGGGAAGGAGGAGCACCGAGAGACGGGGTGGAGCACCGAGAGGCGGGGTGGAGCACCGAGAGGCGGGGTGGAGCACCGAGAGGGTCCAGGGAGGGAGGGTCACTGAGGCTCCCGGGAGACGGAAGCTGCTTGGGAAGAAGGTGCGTGGCTTGGAATCCGAGAGTGTTGTGAGATGATCTGGGCCCCAGTGCTGCAGGTAAAGGGCACAGGACACAAAAGGAGGAGAATTGAAACAGACCCCTGCACAGTGCGGTGTGGGACCCCGACCTTCCCCACGCTCATCCTCTCCCTGTCTATCAATTACTGACAGGTATCGAAGTGTGAAATTCTCTGAAACACAAATTGGATTTGAAATCCCGAGGGTACTGGCTACAAGTGACGTCGCCCTTCGGCTCCTACACACGCGCTATGACCATGTCACCCCCCTGTACCCCATGGCTGCCCCTGGAGAGGAGCCGGTCCCCATGGTAACGGAACAGGCCAAGAAGGAGGAGCCTGTAGAAAAGGCCGCCACTGAAGAAAAGGCCCTCCCCGAGGAAAAGCCGGCCATCCAAGAAGATGAGGCAGAGCCCACGCAAGAGAGAGAGTTTAGCTTGGCCCAAGAGGAGGAGACCAACGTGGAGGCCCTGGAGGACTTGGAAGTAGAAAGGGTAGGACACTGTCTGTCTGTCTGTCTGTCTGTCTGTCTGTCTGTCTGTGATGGTATCGCATAACACATTCCAGGCCAGGGAGCAATCCCCCTGCCTCAGCCTCTCAAGTGCTGAGATGCTGGCCCGAGACACTTAACTTGGGCTGGCATGCTCTAAACGTCTTGTGGACCGTTTATTCTGTGCAGTAGCATTTGCAAGTCCCCAGGGGTATTCTCCAGACCTTCCTGAGCAAACGGACTCTGGTCAGAAGCCCCTCTCTCGCCCATGCCTTGGGTCCCAGTGCCCCCCCCCGCCCCCCCTTCAGCAGGGTGTGTAGGAGCTTCGGCCCTCCCGGTCCTGCACTCCCACGCCTCACCCCATGGGCTGCTGCACAGCCCTCCGTGGGGTCAGAGCTCGGGGTGCTTGTACGTGACCTCTCCTCCTCCTCCTCCTCGGCAGTGTGCCTTGAGTAGAAACTTGCAGCAGATAAACGCCTGTACGCCCTGGAGGAGGCCCCGTCTCCTGCCATTCCCCAGCGTCTGGGTTTCTAAGACTTGGTGTTTTGGAAACATGGTCTCGCTGTGCAGCCATGGCTATCTTGGAGCTCACTCTGTAGACCCGCCTGTCTCTGCCCCCCTCCCCCCCCCAGGGCTGGCGTGAGGTGTGAGTTGCCAGGCATGGCCGATCACTACCTTGAGATGCAGCATGTAGAGAGGCTCTGTGTATTGTCTGAACAATTGAAGAGCCACAGGCTGGAGACTGGGGAAGGCTCAGCAGGGAAGGTATCCGCTATGTAAATACGGTGACCCGGACTCATATCACAGCACCCATGGAGACATAGAGCAGGGCCACAGCTGCACGTGTAACCCCAGCACTGTGGGAGAACAGAGCTGGGATCCACGGCCACTGAGACCCCGGCTCCAGGCAATGAGGCTGAGGTTGGTAAATCAGGACAGCCAGTGCCCCTCTCTGCCCTGAGTACCCGTGTGCACACGGACACACACGTGCACACGGACACACACGTGCACACACTGTTAAACACAACCCCACTCCTGCTGGTGACTTTGCTCACTTCCAGCTGCCAGGACTTTCGCAGCACACCTGTGTTAGAGCAGCTTTGCACTTGAACAATTCTTTCTCCACCCAAGGCCAATTTTGTCACCAGAGCCCACTCGTACCTTGATTTGAAAGGTTGTTTTCTTGAAGTATGGGAAGAGTTAAGGAGTAGACGGTGGGTGGATTTGAGGTAATAAACAGGTGTGTTCCTGAATGGCTCAGTGGATAAAGGAGCCTGTGGACATAAGTCCATCCGTGAGCTGTTCATGGTGGAAGGAGAGGTCAGACCCCTGAAAGCTGACCTCTGACCTCCACACGTGTGCCATGGAACAACACCTACACACACACACACACACACACGTGTCCATACTATCCATTCACAAATAAATGTAAAAGTTGTAAAACTCTGGATTATTTGATATTCTAAGAACATGCTGAAAACCCTGTTTGAAATTCAGCAGTTGCATCAAGCGGTTTGGAGACTCTAGAATCTAAAGCAACAGAGAAACTAGGAGGGAGCTGTAATTGTGTTCTGTGTGTGATTGTAACAGGAGCATTAAAAAGAACCAGAAAATGGAACAGGGCTGCTGTGGAAATGAGAAATGACCCATTTCCCCCATCTTTGGGAATCTGTCAGTTCTCAGGAGGCAGAGGCGGGCGGGCGGATGGTTGTGGGCTCACAGCCAGTCTCTGTCTAAAAATCAAACTGATAAGAGCATTTCTTTAAGAAATTATTTTGTTTTGTTTCATTTTAGCTCTTGGGTGGTAGCTTTCTTGGGGTTCAGCACTTCTGGTCATTTTTCCTTCCCAGGGTGAGGAAAGATTTTACCCCACTCCCCTTCAGGCCAGGTATAACAGCCTGATTTGCTTTAGCTGTAAGACATAAAGCAGTATGTTGTATGTTGTGTGTGTGTCGGGGGAATCATCTCTGAACCCAACATCATTTCAAAGAAAATGAAAATTTAAAATTAAAAGAAAGGAGGTTAACTTGCAGGGTGTTAACTGCAGTCGTGAAGTCATGAAAATAAGAGAATGAGAGACCTTTGAGTCTCTGGAGCAGGGGTTCTCAGCCTTCCTAAGGCTGCGGCCCTCTAACACAGTCCTCAGGTCGTGGTGACCCCAACCTTAAAGTTACTAGCATTGCTACTTTGTAGCTGTAATTTTGCTACTGCTATGAACCACACTGTAAATATGGAATATGCAGCCCCTTTGAAAGGGTGTTCCATCCCCAAAGGGATTGTGACCCATGGATTGAGAGGCACTGTTCAAGAAGCTTCCTGGACTGCCAGAGTTAGGCAATTTTCCACTGTGTCCAGTGGCTTGACCATAGTTACCACCTGATGTGACTCTACCAGTATCTTATGTAAGACTTACATTAACTTAGAAACTGCAAAACAATAATTAGAAACTACATGAGTCGAACCATGGCTTGAATTTGCACAACTAAAGCATCTGTCTTCTGTCCATGACTCAATTATGGTGGCCTCATGGGGTCATGCTTTGTCATTCTGTAAATTTAGGTAATTTAGGAAATACTTTTTCTAGAAGGATTTAGTTCTTGTTTTAGTTATATGTGTACATTTGTGTTCGTGCACTTGAGTGCAGTGCCAGGGGACGCCAGAGGAATATGTCACAATCCCCTGGGGCCGAAGTGATGTGAGCTGATCCATTCTGGCCCCTGGAAACAACTCAGGGCCCCTGGAGGAACAGCAAGTGCTTTTACTTACCCTGACCATCCCAAACCCTGGATGACTTTATATTACAAGCCTAAGCCTGTGCATTCATAAGAATACGGACAGGTCCTGTGTGTGTTAGGATCTCACTCCTGCTCCATAGCTGGCTGTTTCCTCTCTGAACTTAGCTTAGCTTCCTTAGTCTGCGTGGCTGCAGAGAAGCCTGTCTGCTCTTTGTTACTGTTTAATGCTGCCCTGGGCAGTGCGGTGTGAACACTGAAGAGACATGAAGATACCAGTGGCATCCCGTGACGTACTCTAGCCGACAGAACCTTGAAGCAAGCATTCCCACAGAGCCCTGGCACCCACGCCTGTGATGCGAGCTGTGAGTGGGGAGGGGTACGTTCTCATCTCCGTGAGATGAGAATAGCCCTGGTGAGAGGCACGTTCCCAGGAGGCATGTGTGCTGCCATCCCTCCAGCCCCTGACATTGTAAGGATGAAGTGTGTAGGATGTCCATAGGCCCAGGCAGGAAGGCAGTTGGAGCCTCGGTGGGTGGGGTCCTATTCCCCGGGTCCACTCCCTCTTGTCGCGGTGAAGGGGACCAGGTTTCCGTGAATGGCTCTAAGAGCTTTAGCAACAAGAGGGGCTCTGTGCCCTCCTCAGCGGCACCTTTAGACTTCTTCTCTGGCCTCACTGGCATTTTCCAAAGCCCTCTGCTCCCTCACTGAATCTACGTACCGAGCAATGGTCGCAGCGTGGATGTGGCTGTCCGCAAATGTCTTCCGTCGGACAGCTTAGTTCAGTGCTTCAGGTCAGCCTCTCTCTCTTTCTCAGGAAACGGGCAGTGTGAAGCCAGATGCTCTACCTGCATGTGACATAATCACCTGTCCCAAAGCTGTGGTGAGTCCACCTGGTTAAACCCTGCCCGCTGGGGAAGGTGGGGGAGGGGAGGCCCGGGTGAAACCCAGGTCCCGTGAAAATCCTACGATATCGCGGTTAAATAAGGATTCAACCCGATCCTCTCCTGTCCCAGTCCCGCCAGCAAGAGAGCTTCTCCCTTCTCTCCCTCCCACTTCCTTCCACAGGTCACTTCCGCCCATGGCTCCACCCCCAATGGGCGTGGTCAGTGCCACAGAAGGACTATCTCACTACAATCACCTTGCAGCCCAGTTCCCAGTGGGGTCTCCTCCCCTCTGGGGGAGCATATGGATACGCATACACTGTCTGAGAAGCTATGCGTGCTTCTCTGTTTTCTCAGTGTTCTGGTCAAGTTGATAGTGAAGATTAATGTAAATTTAAAATTAATTCTCTTACATTAAACAACAGTGTTTCTTTTTGATGAGCTTCTTAAGAAGTTGGCCACTAGAGGGCTCTTAATACCATCTCTTAATTGATTTAAATGGCTTTTATACATACTGTAGGTGTATCCTAAATTCGTATATAGCACAAAATATTTAGAAGGGCCTAATTTGACTATGGCATAATTATGAGAATTTTTCAAATAGTAATTAGTTTCAGAGATATTTTATTACTCTGAGGAACAAAAGTTACAAAGAGTCTCTTTAAGACACTCAGCTGGTCTCAACACCCAGGCCTCCAAAAAGGAAAACTGAGCAAGCGTGTATGGTGTCTGTGTCTGTGTGTGTGGTGTCTGTGTGTGTGTCTGGGTGTGTGTGTCTGGGTGTGTGTGGTGTCTCTGTGTGTGTTTGTGTGTGTCTGTGTGTGTTTGTGTGTGTCTGTGTGTGTTTGTGTGTGTCTGTGTGTGTGTGGTGTCTGTGTGTGTGTGTCTGTGTGTGTTTGTGTGTGTCTGTGTGTGTGTGGTGTCTGTGTGTGTGTGTCTGTGTGTGTGTCTGTGGGTGTCTGTGTGTGTGTGTGTATCTGGGTGTGTGTGTGTGTGTGTGGGTGTCTGTGGGTGTCTGTGTGTCTGGGTGTGTGTGTGTCTGGGCGTGTTGTTCTTTTGCTGCAGCTAATGCCTATAAAACACAAACAGGAGACTCAGTGCCCACGTGGAATGTATTGAGGGAGGGGAGAGAAAGGGGGTAGCTGGTGGCCAACCGAAAGCAGGAGACAGAGACAGGGAGAGAGAGAAGAGAGAGAGAGAGAGCACAAGGGGGCAGAGAGAGAGGCCGGAGAGAGAGAGAGTGAGGTGCGCTTGCTTTAAAAGGGGGCTTGTGCATGTGTAACTGAGTCCTCTGGCAGCCAGGTAAAAGCGATGACATGGCCATGAGCCGGACGCCCATCGTTGGGGGCGGGGTCAGCAGGCTGTTAGTTCCTAACAGTGTGTGTCTGTGTGTCTCTGTGTGTGTCTGTCTGTCTGTGTCTGTCTGGTACTGGTGACTGAACCTAAGGCTTCGTGAACGTTAGCTTATACTCTTCCACTGAATGATCTTAGGAGCTTTGCTTGTTTGTTTTGTTGTTGTAGTTTGTTTGGATTCAGTGGTTTTGAGACAGTATATCTGTTGTGAAATTTAAGTCCTTGTCCCTTACAGCTCTCTTCCTCCCCACCCAGCTGTAGAACTCCCGTGCTCTCAAGGTTGATCAGACAAGGTTGTTCTCAGAACTTTCCAGTGTGCAGTGCCCATGCCTTGACCCCAGGTGTGGGTGGTGCATGATTTCCTCCTATGCTTAGCTCATCCCCTGGCTTGGGTATATAAGCCCATTACTCTCTGTAATAAATGGAAGCTTCCTCTTCACTTCTCATGGTGGTCTGTTAAATGTTTCAATCCTGACACCCTCCACCAGCTTGGTACCGGGTCTCAAAGTCGCAACATAGGTCATGTAGCCGGGTCTGGCCTCAAATGGCTATATGGCTGAGGAAGACCTGGCACTTCTGAATCTCTGGCCTTCGACACTCAATGCTGGGATCACAGAAATAAGCCATCACCAGTGTTGCATGTGCTCCTGGGGGTCGAGCCCCCGTGCCCCTGCATACTGGGCAAGCACGCGACTGAGCTAGCCACCTCCCACTCCCAACCCCCTTACCCAGTCTAACTCTTTTCAGTGAGCTGTCTTGTGGAGGGGTGATGGCTAACTTTATGGATATATACTGGTATGTGTATTGAAGAGATTGCATTGAGGATTAAGAGACAAAATAAATAGCAAATCAAAACATGTAGAAATTTTCCCTGAAATGACAACATTTAGGCTAAGTGCTAGAAAGTGCTGGTGAAGACTAGTTTTGCTGTTGGTTTGGTTTTTTCGAAAGGGTCTTACTCTGGTCTAGCCCTAACTGCCCTGGAACCCTGTGGACCAGGCTGGCCTGGAACTCAGAGCTCCACCAGTCCCTGGCTCCCGAGTGCTGGGACTAAAGGCATGCGCCACCATGCCCAACTCTGATGCTAGAGTTTTAATGGTTAACTTCATAGGTTTCATGTTTACCAGATGTAATGCACAACATGCCCAGATCGCAGGCTGCTTTATGAACCAACATCTTCCTTTTCCACTCAGTAATTTCCATGGATGCTGACACTCACAGCTGCTTTTTCTTGGTTGCAGACTCCCGACCATGAGGATGAAAACTTGGAAGTCACCAAATGCGAACTGGAGATGCAGCTGCTAAGTGAAGCTGTCTCAGCAGGTATTCTCACCACCCCCCTTGGTGCAGTGCGCAGTGGGGGCACTCCCTTCAGAAAAGGACGCAAGGACCTCGTAGAAAGAATGTTCAAAGCAGAGCTCCTTGGCAGTCTCCCTCAGTCTTTGTCCATTGTCTCTCTACACAGCCCTCTAATTTTAATGAAACTGTAGGATCAAATCAGGTAAGACACTCTATGATGACCATCTACTCAATATCAAGTTACGTACTTAGGAAAACTATATGTCCTGGACAAATGATATTCAGCACTGATCCCAGGATACATTGGGAGCCTGCCTCATTTACTGAAGTGGCTGCACAATTCAACCCACACAAGGGGGCTTTGTGTAAATCCCTGCTGCTAGTGAAATGATGCCTGAGTTCTCCTCTGTACTAACAATGCACTCTCACACACCTGAGCCCTTCACCGTAGCTGTGTTGGACAGATGCACTTGGGAAGGTGAAGGGGATCCCACGCCTGGCTTCTGTCTGACGCCTGCCCTCTTAACTCACTGCTTTTTTTCTCAATGACGCCAAAGAGACCTGTGCTGTATCCTTCTGAGCATATTTGTCATAAGAACCTCTGTCTGCTTTCCTGCATTTCCAATCACACTTAAACCTCTGTGTTTTATTCAGTTATTTAATATTCTGAGGCAGGGTCTCATGTAGCCCAGGCTGGTTTAAAAACCCTATGTAGCTTAGTTTGTCCCTGAACTTCTGACCCACCTGCTTCCACCTTCCAAAGGCAGAGCTCTCGAGCCAAGGTTTGTGTGGTGCGGAGGTTAGAGCCCAAGGAAGGCCTGGTGCATTCTAGGCAAGCATACTGCCCGTTGACTTTTGACGAACCACAATTCCATGATGACCCCCAGCCAGAGATGTCATCACTTAAGCATAGAAGTATTTCTGGCTTCTTTTTATGCCAATAAATTATAAATTGAATACATTTGAAAGCTAGCTGGTTGGTGGCACACGCCTTCAACCCTAGTATTTGGGAGGCAGAGGCAGGCAGATGTCTGAGTTCAAGGCCAGCCTGGTCCACAGAGTCCATTCCAGGACAGCCAGGACTACACAGAAAAAAAAAAAACAAAAAAAAAAAAAAAACTCTTGTCTTAAAAAAAAGAAAAGAAAAAAAGTTAAGGAGTGAAGTTTGTTAACATTCATGAAAAATGCCAGTTGGACCCTGCTGTGGCTTTTTTACGGGAGCCATGCCACCACAGTCCCTGCGAGCTCTACAGGCACCTGCTCACTCTCCTGCCAGATTCGGTGACCCAGTACTACACCATGGATTTTATGGTTGAACAGACTCAGACTGGATACATCAGCTAGCTTTGCGGGGAGGGGCAGGGCCACGTCGGCCAGCCCTGGCTAGCTAGCCCAGCCCTCCCCATGTGGACCTGCCTGCCTGCACCTCCTGAGAGCTGGGGCTAGAGGTGCAAACCACCATGCCTGTGTCTGCTAAGGGTGATGTTTGCCAGTGGCTGTCTGTCTAGGGGTGAGAGGTGAGAATGTCCCGTGTCCTAGCGGCGGCAGGTGTCACATCTCACTGCTCACTCAGACTGCTAGGTCACAGGCTCCTAGTTCCCTGCATTTTCTATGAGCTGGGGGCCTATTGTTGTTAAAATGGCCGTTTTTTTCCATTTGATACATGGGCCAAAATGTACTTTTCCACAACGAACTTCCCACCCAGGTTGGCAGTTTTCGTCAGGTGGTATCCGATTTTAAGGACTTAGTTTAGTGTAATTATCAAGTTTTGATCACACTGCTTCTGTGTTTATGAAATCTGTTTGACCGGTAGCACCTGTTTATTCACCTGTTTATTATTTGTAGCCTCCTATAATGCTAGCGTGCACTGCTAACTGCCCTTCCTACCCCCACCGCTCAAGCGTGTGCAAACACATGCTCCCTTCGAGGCTGGCTACTGAGACTCTTTAAGAACCTTGTGTGACGTGTAGTGCTGGAAGACAAACCACCTGAGCTGAGAAGTACTGGGAATTTGTCATTTCCCTCCTGACAGGCAGAGCTCCAGCCTGTTTTGAAACTGCGCTCGCTAACTGTGGCCCTTTTTAGCACAGCTACACCTGGTGGAGAACTCTTTGGAGATCCCAGAAACCACTCAAGAGTACGAGGTGGACTTGTGCCATTTCTCCACGCTGGGCGGAGTGTACCACCTGGATACCCTAGAGCTGCCCCCCCAGTGCAAACCAGTGAAGGGCTGGATACTCGTAGAGGTAGGGAGATGCTTCGTTTCCCGTGATTTTGGTGTTTACTGTATGTTAATCCTAGTTTTTGGAGAAAGTCTTACCTGTTAACTTAATTGTAAACCTACAATACTAATGCCCCAAAGTGCTAGTTGATCCTTAATACTGCTAGTGTAACATCCCGGAGCTTGGCAAATGTTTTTTTCCCGTTAAATGGCCAGGTGGTAACCATTTTCACCTCGGTAGGTAGGCTGCCCTGACTCTGAGAACCCCACAGCCCTCCTCATCGGCACCAAGGCGGCTGTAGGAAAGGTTGGGCACACCTGTGTTCTAGTTCAGACGTGCTTAAGAGCAGCAGTGGTAGAGGATGTCCCAGAGGATGTCTAGGCAGCCTACGCTGCCCTAGCTTTACGCTTACAGAAGCTTCAGTGGCCTCTGTGACCACTGGAGAATGTTCTAGAAAGGCAAGTGCATAAGTCCCTTATGATACCCACTAAATCAGAAACTCCTAGGCCAGGGGCCCATCTCAGTGGAAGAGTATACTCCTGGCATGGATGGCACTTTGAGGCTGACCCTCAGAACCGATGAGAACCCAGCAGGAGGTTTTCACAGTGCACACCCTGACGGCCGGGCAGCACCCGTGTGACTGTGTAGAGAATGTCCATGAACGATTTTGTGGCGTAGCAGCCCCTGGGGTGTCTGCAAGTGTCATCGTGGTTGGTGGTCTCAGATTCACTGAGTCAGCATTCAGCAACACCCTCACTTTTGTATGAAACCCAGGACCCAGTGGCAGCTGGGTCTGCCAGCACCCGGGGACACTGGGTACACCACCGGGGCAGGGGTCTCCGCTGCCATGGAGTCACCCTGTGCTGGCTCTATCGGAGCTGCCCCATCTCGCACAGCCCCTCCTCGAAGGACCTGTGTTCCCCACGGAGAGCCTGGTGGCTTTGCTTTTGAGACGAGGTCTCACTATGACGCCCAGGCTGCCCTGTCCTATAGCCAGGGCTTTGTGGTGATCCCCCTGCCTCAGCCTCCCGAGTGCTGACTACAAGTGTGCATTGTTGTAATTTATTTATTGTGTGCACGTGCTAACTAACTCCGCCTATGGCCCCCTGAGCATAGATTGCCCTAAGCCGAGTAAATAGCTCCAAATAAAAAGTGTTTCTTATATCTAGGAAACAAAACTTAAACCAAAAATCGATACTGTTGTTTGTTTGCTTGCTTGCTTGTTTAATCCCACATTCCCATTGTCACTGGAGAAGGAAGACGCGTCCTTACACATGATTGGTCAGCTGATCACTTGTGCAGCCCTTCCCAGAACATTGCTTCAAAAAAATTATGCCAAAATCTCAATTCAAAGGCTTGGGTTTGAGCAAGATCCTGTATTAACTCCAGCCGCACAAAACAAGTCACCTTCCACTTGCCAGACAGAGAGAACTTCCAGGCCTGTACAGACACTTTTTTTTTTCTGCTCTCTCCCAGCAAGATTTTAACAGCACAGGTGTGCACGCACCCACCCGCTAAGGTGCTGGATGGACACGGGTTTTATCCGCAGGACTTTTTGCCCAGCTGATTTTAATCAGGCCTCTCCCATGCCCTCTTGTCCCATGAAACGAGAGCAGATCTAAGGGAGACAATGTGGCCTGCACATGCTTCAAAGAATCCAGACGGGAGCACACGAGAGAGGGCATTGCGGTGGCCGAAGAAGACATCGTCCCTTTGGGGCTGGTGATGTAGCTCGGTGGCAGAGTGCGCGCCTAGAAGAAGCCATCCCTCAATGAAGGCGTTAACTCTTTATCCACAGGAAGGCTCAGCCTGAGATGGGCTTTTCAAGAATTCACCCAAAACTCTGTTGTAGTTGAATTGTGTCCATGCCCTGCTGCACCTCTTGGTACCCAGTGTTGGGGTACACAGAGCTCTCCCGCCCACCTAGCTGTGGCTCCTGAGAGGACCGCGTGTGCTCACTTGACTGCCAGGTTCTTTTCATTTCTACCCATGCTGTGAGAGCATTCATCCCATGTTCTGACCCTTCCTCTTCCCCTGGCGCCCTCTGCCGCCTCCGGCCGCCCTTGATTCCAATGGCTCACAGCCCCTCCTTGCCTCAGGAATCTGCTGTCATTGGGAAGTCACCCAACGCTGCTCCGTGGTCACCCACACTTCGGTTCCGAGTGCTTGAGTGTTGGTATGAGCTTGTCTTCCACAGGTCTCCTGATTTCTCTTGTGCCTTGGTAATCGGTTCTATGGATGCGGGCTGGTCATGGGGCTTGAGGTGCTGATAGTGACAATACATCCTGGAGCCTGGCCTACAGGAAGCTCTGTGGTTATGGCTAAGTTTGGCAATGATTTCCCCTCAAACATTTACCTGAGCTTTGTCCCAATGTCTCCTACCCCTTCTGTAGATGCGCGTGACAGCGAGCTGAGCTGGTTAGTGCCTGGCTGTGGCCATCACCTTCTAATTTTCACTGTTCTGGTCACTTTCAAAAGATACGCCAAGAAGGATTACAGAGGTTTACATATCCTCCAGAAACCACAGAAGAACCTGATCCAGAAAATGCCTTTCCGCCCATAGAGGTCACCCTGGAGGTCAATGAGAACGTGATCTTCTTTGAGGACCCCAAGGTCATAAGGTGGGACGCTGAAGGTATGGCCATGCAGCAGGAAGGGCAATGCGCAGGTGGCGGTCACAGCAGGCGGCCCCTCCCCCTCCCCTCCCCCACCCCTTCCCTTCCCCTTCCCTCCCCCACCCCTTCCCTTCCCCTTCCCTTTTCCTCCCTCCCCTCCCCCACCTCTTCCCTTTCCCTTCCTCCCTCTCCCCTCCCCTCCCCTTTACCTTCCTCCTTCCCCTTCCTCCCTCCCTCTCTTTTTTCCTCCCTCCCCCTCCTCTCTCCCATGGTTTTGAGACAGGTCTAAAGCCTAACTGGTCTCCAACTCAAGGTATAGTCAAGGATGGCCCCAGACTTCTTACCTTCCTGCTTCTCCCCGCCAAGGACTGGGATGGAGCCCCTATCCCAAAGCTGGGAGGTGCCACGCCCTCTGAAATCCCAGCCCAGGACTTCTGCAGTTTGCACTAGTTACTGGCTTCTTGTGGTGGAGGGGGTGTTCATGCCACAACATTCATGGACATTACATCACAACTTAGAGGGTCAGTTCTCCCCTTCTGCTCCAGGGAGCCCAGAGATCCAAACTCACATTGCAAGGCTCCATCATGCCTGCCCAGGACAGTCCCTTTAGGAGTGACTAATTGTTTATGTCATCTAGGATTATCCACACCAGACTGGAGGGAAGGCTCAGTGGGCAATAGCATTGGCCACACTGGTGTGGGGACACGTGTCTGGGTCTCCAGAACCCGTGAAAGAGAGAGCCAGGCACTGTAGCAGGCTTCTCTAGCCCCTGGGCTGCTCCAGTGAGTTAGGAGAGATGAAGGCTCATCAGCCTGGCCTGCACAGCTGACACTGAGGGTCTCTGCCTCAAGTAAAGTGACAGCTGCAGCCAAGTGGCGAGTGACTATGGCCTCCAGAGGGCGTTACCTATTCCTCCACATGGCTGTGCTGTCTTCAAGTTCTGTTCCAGCCACACCCCCTTGCTGACACTTGTCACCTGTCTAGTGTGTGTGACGTGATCCTGAACAATGGCCAATTTATTAATGGCCAGTGCTGACCATCTTTTCACTGTTAGACTTGTGCCCACCCTGTTTGGTAAAATGTAAAATCATTTTTTCTATGTTTGTTGAGGCCCAGACTGGCCGAGCTAAGTGCATAGCCCAGGCTGAGGGCCAACTGAGCTGAGGGCCTCCCATCTCCACCTTCTAAGCGAGGGGGCGGTGGCGCTCCCGCCCGGTGCTAGCCCGTCTTCTAAGCTGGGTCTTCATTATTGACTTGTCAGAGCAAAGCATGCCACCTCCTGTGTGAGAGCATTTCTGTGGCATTCTTAGAGGCAAATCTGGAAGTGAGCATTAAAGGGGGTGCACATAAGGGGGTCTTGTTGGGAGGGCTTTAAAAACCTCATTGTACCAGGGACATGGCTGCACAGCTGCATAAGATTGTGCACAGCTGCATAAGATTGTGCGCTTACAAACAGGAGACTTTTACAGCTGCTTTAAAACAGAAGAGAAAGGGCTGGAGAGCTGGCTCAGTGGTTAAGAGCACTTGCTGCTCTGGCAGAGGACCTGGGTTCTGTTCTGAGCGCCTACGTGGCCACTCACAACCATCTGTAACTCCAGTTCCATGGGAGCTGGTGCCCTCTGCTGGCTTCTCTGGATATTGCATGGAGTTGGCACACACACACACACACACACACATAAATGAAGGCAAAATATATAAAAATGAATAACAAATTTGGAAATGACCCCTGAAAGTATAATCTTAAACAACAACAAAAACCTTAAAAATAAATATAAAACAGAGCCCAGTGGTCATAGCACGTGGCTTTAATTCTTGCACTTGGGAGGCAGAGGCAGGCCTGTCTCTATGCGTTCAGGACAGCCAGACATACACAGATAAACCCTGTCCCGAAAAACCAAATAAATAAATAAATGAGTAAAGAACCTCTGTATAGGACTAGGGAAGAAAGCAGGCATGCTCCTGGGCACAGGCAGGAGAAGGGACCCAAAAACAAGTGGGGGATATGGCAAGGGACAGAGACAGGGCAAGTACTGTCTCCACTTTGTCGTGCAGAATGTGCTGGGGTTTGGACTGCACCCTGGAGGCAGGGCTCTCCCAGCAGGGGGCGCTCTCCCTTGAGAGTCCTAACACAGAAGACAGCACACACTGCAAGCTTGTACTTAGATGTTTTTACTCATTTCTATAGGAGAGGCATGAAACTAACGTCAGCTTCTTCTGCCCTGAAGGTAAATTCTGGAAGACGGATGGCATCAGCAGCGTCTTTTACGATCGAGAAGACAGGCTCATAACCTTCAGTTTGGACACTTTGGGCCCTGTGACCCTGATTCAGGACGCCCATATCAACATGCCCTACCAGTCCTGGGAACTGCGGCCCCTCGATGTCAACAGGGCCATCCTGACTGTGACTACGCTGTTCACTGAGCTCCAGATACAAATCAGGGTAGGTGACTCCACAGCCGGCCTGTGGGTTGAGTAATGAGTCTGCCAGCAGTGAAGATCACGGAGTCAGAGAGCATCAGCGTGTAAGATGGAGGTCTCTGCTTGTCCCCCGGTGCTAGGGGTGGCCCAGCACCCAGCAGGCCATCTGGGTACGGCATCTTCATCCTTGTTTCTGGGGCTCCTCTGGGGCTTGTCTTGCTGAGTGAGACTGTTCCCCCTCAGGAAGTACACAGCCTCGGAAGCCCCAGAGGAGTGGATTCGTGCCGCAGGCTAAGGGCAGGGCAGAAGACCCACTGTACAGCAGCCTGAGGGACTTTCTTAGGTTGCATGGAGAAGTTTTAAAATACACATGGTGAGGGTATAACCCTCCAGTTTCTGAGAATCACTGGTGAGTCTGTGATACGCAAAATGGAGCTGTTTTAAGAAGAGCGGTAATCCGTCTGAATACAGCAGAGATACTAACGGGCCACCATATTTGAAGCCCCTGTGGGACAGGCATGGAGGTTACCCTAACCCTTTAATCCCAGTGCTTAGCACTCAGGTTCCAGCCAGAGAGAGTCACACTGTGAGCCTTGTCTCAAACAAGCCAGCAAACAAAACAAGTAAAGCCTCTGCGGGGTCATTGGTGACTTCTCGGGCCCTTAAAACACTGGCAGCCTGCCCTCAGTCTGTTAAAGTACACAAGGTATTGCTAGGCCAGCCTCTCTGCCCCACCCAGGCTCCCTGCCTGACTCCCAAGAATCCTGCCCCAGTGCAGGGAAGACACTGTACATGATTCTAGTCTGATGGGCAGAGTGTTGGTTTATGAACATGCGGGTCATAGATGAAGGGACTCTGGCCAGCTGGAGCTTGGCAGTGCTGAACACTGTGAGATAACAGTTCTAGCACTGCCCAGGTGCAGCTGTCCAAGTGCTGAAGTTCAGCACTCAAGAGCTTTTGCCTTGAGTCTCCTAATTAGCATCCTAGTGGAAAGGTTACCAGGGCATCCTAGCCCATCCTTAACAATTGCACCTGCAAGGTCAGAGTCAGAAAGCGGAGCCTTGAACTTGGATGGGGTTTGTGCCTAATCTGAGGTCTGGGAGGGAGCCACCCCCTCCCCCACTAGTGCGTGGAGTGTGTGTGAGTGGGGGGGGGCAGGGTCGTCTCTTTCAGTAGAGTGTAAGTCTTCAGGTCAAGGTTTCGGGTTCCCATCCCTGTGTCTTTACAATCAACTGACTTCACTTTTATATTGATAGACACTGAGATCTTTTAGATGAAGAATAAATACACAAACTCTGCGCCCTTCAAAACTGGATAGTTTACAGCATGTGAAATCTCACACGTGTTAAAAATTAAGAATAAGCCCTAACAACACAGTCGTGATTTTTAATGGCCACTTTAATTCAGAATGAGCATAGAGTGCTCTCACGTTTCCTAAACCTATCTGGGTCACCATTTCTAATCCCTCAAGTGCCCAGGGGGAGCCTAGGAAGTTAGTGACCTGAGACAAAGATGGGACCTTGAGGCGATGGAACCCCGTGGCCGAGCTTCAGGATCCCAGACCCAAGGCCCGCCAGCTGCATTGGGCAGCTGTAGAGAGCGTAGGGTTTCAGCACTAACACACACAGAGAAGGCTGGGCCGGGAAGACCACTGACTTGTCTTTCTCTTCCCGACACTTAGGAAAACCTCTGCATGTTAGCGTCAACCAAAGTGAGAGGCCAGGAGCACGTGTCTCACTTAGAGGGAAAATGGCTGACCCCCGTGCCCTTCATTCTGGCCTTGAAGGCGGCAGGGCTGAATATCTTCCCCGATGTATATTCCCACTTCTACGTGGTCATCAACAATAAGGCGCGTGTGTGAGTCTAATGCAGCGGGATGAAACTTGATGGGGCGGGGCCGGAAACCTAGAGTCCCCTCCCCCCGTTAATAATCTGAAGGCCTGAGGCGTGCTGGGGGTCCTGGGGCGGGGCCGGAAACCTCGAGTCCCCTCCCCCAGGTAATAATCTGAAGGCCTGAGGCGTGGTGGTCGCTTGTAGCCAAAGCAGCCCCAGCTACTGCTCATTCCGGTTTTTCTCCCCATCTCCACCAACCTGCAAGACATTTCCTTCCTAATGCCCAGCACAGTCCCGTGTCTGTGCTGGTCTGCCCTCCTCACAGGGGCTGCTGCTGCGAGAACAGGCCCTTATGCTGTTGTAGCAGCCAGCCCGGCCCCGGCTGCCAGTGATTGGTAACACCCTGTCATGAATGGAGCCGCGGGGGCTCTGAATCATGGGGTCCGTGTGTGTGCACCACATGTTCTGTAGTGGAGGACATGCCTGTGGCTTTCTGGTGTCTTCTCACCTGGCAATCGTGTACTGAAGGGTATGGACATAAATGCATAGGTAGGACAAGGTGGTTTTAGTGACTTAAGTGTCACAGCAGGTACTGCCCTGCTCCCGTCTGTAGAACAGTTCCTGCCCTTGTAGCCAAAAGTGCCATGGTCAAAGCAAAACAGGTGAAGAGGGAGGCGGTGTGGGGTCCTTGGCAGGCTGCTGAGGAGGGGCTGGGCTGCAGGGCAATCAAAGCTGGGGGCGTGCAGCCCCAGGGTGTCTGGGGGAGCTCTTTCTGGTAGAATCCCCCCCACACACACACTGCAGCCAGCCACGCCCTCCAGAGCAGCAGCCTGCCGTGTCTGCAGAACAGGAGGCCCGGGAGCCGGAACTCTCAGGAAGGGTGCAGTGATGGGGACAGCTCCCTGGGGCTTTGTGGCCACTGCTCACTTTAGGGAGTGTGGGAAATGGAAACCCTGACTTCAGATTGGGAGTGAGGATGCTCATGGGACACCCTCAGACTGACTGAACTTCGCCCTCTGCAGGTGCCCCTTCTGGAAGTGAAGGCCTACCGGCAAATGGCCCTGCTGAGCTCCGCTTTCGCCTTCGGCTGGAGCAAGTGGAACATGGTCTGCAATTCCACACGCGTTGTGTTCAGGGTACAGTATGCAAAACCCATAAGCTACCTGCCTTGTCCTCTAGAGAGGACACACTCCTGAAGAGGTGACAGGCATTCAGCATGTTGCTGGGAAACTGAGCTAGTTCTGGCTTCACCCGCTATGTACCATATGCTGTGACCTTATGTCTGTGTTGACCCCAGAACAGAGGTGGAAACCATGTTCATGGCCCTCTGTGGAGGTCAGGCCTGTATCGTAACTTCTGACACATGCTTGATGCATAGAAAAGACAGTTTGATGGACATTTTCTGTGAGGCAGGCTGAAAGCCAGAGCCTCAGACACACTGCGTGTATGCTCTGTCACGGACCTGTCATACATACATACATACTGTGCCTATGCTCCGTCACTGAGCTGCTACCCACCTGGACCCTCCCTCACCGCCACAAGGCTTGGCAATAGATGTCCGTACCAAGCAGCCACCATGTTCCTTTCTCCTCTGAGAGCCGGGTCTGGATGGTGCCCTCGGTCTCTGGGTGGGGCACCCCACTGTTCCCTCAGCTTCTAGAGCAGTTCGTGGGCAGCATCTGTCTCGTGGATACATGGCAGACGCTCCATAGATACCGAAGTGCATATAGCTTTGGATTTAAAACAGCTCGGCCATGGGGCGTGCAGTCAGGCATAGGCCTTTACTCTGGGACCAGGGAGGCCGAGCCAGCCTGGTCCAGCAGTGGCACCAAGCTGCCCCTTTTTCTGTGTGTTCTGGCATCTTTCCAGGTAAAGGAGGACCTGGAAGAGGGCGTGGAGAACCAGCCTTGGTCGCTCCTCATGTTCAGTGGGGACAGAGCACAGATGCTCAGGGTGTGGGAAGACAGTGACGTATTCTCTGAGGCCCTCAAGGAAGACACCGAGTTTCACACCACCTTGTACCACATGGTGAAGGACTTCGCCTCACCAGAGGCGATGGAGAGGGTGAGGCGTTCGGACTGCCAGTTCATCGACTCGGTGTGCCACATGCTGCTGTCCATCCGGGTCCTTAGCTACTCTTAGCCTTCACAGCCTGTGTGAGAGCTGGCGAGACCCTCAGGCCCTGCAGGAATCAGGTGCCCCTCCAGGTGACTGAAGTCAGTGACCTCAGAGCACTCTATTGTAGTCAAGCTGCATGGAGATTTGAACGGCTCTTTATTACGGTACATTTTAATAAAGTACTACGTCTCTCTCAGAAAGCTCATTAAAATACCCGAGGTAGGGTCCCTCCCTCCCTGTGCCATCGCTGGGGAAGTAAGGTATCCCAGCTGCTCTGAGAACCTGGTTTGCATTGTAATTACCAGAAAGTTACTACTGTAAGACTCTCAGAAGGAAATGTTCGGTCATGCTGGCGGGGGCCCGTTGTGTCTGAGTCTGGTAAGGGGCCATAAGATGTGTTCCAGAGACGCCCAGGAGGTCCCTTCCTGTGTGGGTGCAGCCTCCACCGCCATCTGGAAGAACTCGCCTGTCAGGAGACTCATCAGTGCTGCGAAGAGCAGGATGACCACAGAGAACCAGAGCACCCTGTTGGCCCTGCTGAAGGATGCCTGCAAGTGAGTGACCCAGGAAGCCACCGAGCTGCAGCTGTGGGGAGGGCACAAAGGGAAGGGCAGTGAGCGTGTGCAGCCCAGACACTCTCCTTCGCTGGTGGCACTGGTCACTGAGTACCCCACACACACACACACTGCCCTACCGCATGTTAGGATGGAGCCTTGGTTTAGGGTAACGTCTGCTCCCCACCATTAGTGGGAGAATGAGGGATAACCCTGCTGCCAAGCTGGGAACGTGACGTAGGCGCTAACTCTGAACACATTTATCTCAGCCCTCCAGTCACGTCCCATTAAACCCAGTGCCCTTCTTGCAGAGTCAAGTTCCTGCACGGTGGAAACCGGGCTTAGGGAGCTACCGTAGGGGACCATCCCCACCCACACCGCGTAGTCCTAACAGTGCGCGTGTGTGCGTGCCCTTCTATGCCCTCCCGCTCCAGTGAGTGAGCAGCCTACACCGCAGTGCGGTCCCAGGTGGACAGGCTGCTCCTCTTCTCAGAAACGCTGGCCTTCCTGGTCCTGTCCACCGCCTCTTCTCCCGCGGCTTCCGAGGCATCTCTGGTTCTGCAATTAAAGTTTTGAACATCACCGAGGTTTTACTACATAGTTCAACGTGGTCACAAATACCAAAGCCTAAGTGTTAGACCACCAAACTTAGAGGAGTTTTAAAAACTTCAGTGTAGTAGCTGGCCAGAAACATCCACAAGAGGGAATTCAAAATTACCAGCGAGTCTTAATGACGTCTATTCAATAGTGTGGATACATGTGCACACCTTTGCCCATACTTTAACGGCACGTAGATGACACGTTTCCTGAAACGGCCACTACGTGGTAGACAACGTTACTGTCTTACTTCCTACTTTTAGCATCTTCTGTGGCAGCGGATTGCATTTGTTCTCTGGTAACGCCTTCTTAGTTTTGAGATGGGGTCCACCCTGGCTGACCTCACCCTTGGAGTGATCCTGTCTCTGCCTCCTGAGAGCAGGGATCTCAGGCATGCTCTTCTGGCTTTTTCGGTAGTGTTCTGGATGTTTGGTATGAACTGTCATCCCTCTAAACATCTTAAACAAGCTAGTCCTCAGAGCCCGGGGAGGGGTCTAGACTGGGTGCTAATAACCTCAAGAGGGTGCACTCCACCTGAGCAAACGTACTTTCAAAGCTAATGGCTCCTGGCTGGATATGAATTTTAACTCGGGATGTTCAGCGAACTTCTTAATCTCTGTCTTCTGTTTACAAAGACCGAGTGAAGCCATAAGCAAACAGTCTTAGGAAGCACTTGGCATTTTCCCAGTAGCTGTCATCCATCCCCATAACTGCATCCTGTGGGAGCCCGGCCCACAGGATCCTGGGTTTGCTGGAGGAGCCCAGAGAGTGTGTTTAAATCACTTTAAATGAGAGGCCTGAGGGGGAGAGGCTTTAACGGGCGGGCGCCAAAACAGAGTAAGGGGGCGGGGCCGGGGGCGGGGGCGGCGCTGTGCCCCACCTTTTACCCCCGCTTCCACTGTGGAAGCTTACAGCAGACTTCAATTCATTAGGTTTGCTAAGCAGACTCAGGAGGCTAAGACGGGGGCTGCCGTGAGCTTGAGGCCAGCTAGGGAAACACAGCAGTCCCTGCTTGTCACAGACAAGCGCTGCCAAGCAGAGGATGGGATGGCTCTGCTTTGCATATGACGGAGGACTATGCCCGTCACCTCACAAAGGGCGTGTGTTATAGAAGCTAACATGTTCTGTATTCATGTCTGCGGTTAGTACTTTTGTGGCTCTGGCACTGGGCAGTCCTAGATCTGAGAAATTCCAGGGAGTTTTCTAACTTAAAACGTGGCCACACTATCCCCATATGACATTTACAAAGCGGTTCCCTTCAGGATGGCTTCCCAGTCTGCGGGCTGCAGCTCACAGCAGGTCAACAGGGGTGCACCTACTTGACAACACATTTCTCATCTTCCGCGTCTGCCCAGGAGTAGGTGCTGATGAACCGGTGCAGGGAGGGGCGGTGCTCACTCTGCTTTGTCCCCAGAATTCTCCTGCGCGAAGACGATGGCCATACTGTACATTAAACAGAGCTGTACCTGGCGTCGGTGTCCCCTTACTGCTTAAGTCAATGCAGGTAACACTCTCATTCCCCAATGCAACTGCCACGCCAGAGTGCCCGCTCCAGTGTCTGTGCAGCTCACACTCGGAACAAATCAAAGGTTATTATTCGTGTTCATGCGCTCGAGACCAACTCAAGCTTGCCGTCAGTTCCCAGAGTGTGGGCACAAGTCACACTCACCAGCTGCTCGACCGCCGGCTGAATCTGTCATCATCTTCTATCCCGTACACCTTTAATGATGAAATAGGAGTTCAGTGAGGGAATTACATTTCTGTCACTGAGACAGGTGACTTCACTTCTGAGGCAGGGACCTCCAAGTGCTCTTACCATCCCCATATTTCCAAGATTTCTGGGCAAAGAGGCAATCGTCACTCTTCGAAGAGACGAGGGCTACACAGGAGAGAGGGCACAATTGGAGAACCGTGGGATCGCATCCTTGCCATGGCCTGTGCTCAGCTGCCAGGTAGCTGCTGAGCATTCAAGGACCTTGCATGGAAAAATCAACTTTCGGAACTATCTACCAGTTTATATTCTGTCGCTCCCCTCCCCCCCCCCGACCTTGATTTTAGCTTTCACTAAGAACGTTTCTCATCTGGGTTTTCATTTACGTGGTCCCACTTATCCCGAACACCTTTGCTGTGGAATCGCAATTCATGTATTTGCGCTGAGAAACACGCTTATACTTATGTCCATCTCCCCCTATATTTTTCTAGAAGACGAACTGCATTAGAAAACCTGAGCTCAAGAGGAAGTCAAGATTCACCACACTTACAGCTTCTCTCGCAATTTTTCCAACAATACATTTAAAATCCATGGAACTTTTGCTAAATGCATTTTAACTAATACACAGAAAAAATTTACACACTAGTGGGGGATTAGTGGCTTCGTTACATACGTGTTCATGTGGTGTGATACCTACATCAGGTTAAACATCTCTCTCCTCATGTTGGGGTCAGTTTTTAAAAACTGGAACTCTTGAAGTGTTTCCCGAGCTGCTGTTGCTTCTAAGTCATCTACTAAGCAACAGGGCCAGGCTTGCCACTTACCCCAGACTCTGCCTCAGCTGGGGTAACTGCTATAATATCTATAAACTCACCACGCAGTGCACGCAGTTCCCAGGTCTCAGGCTCCGCATTGCTTGGCGAGACAAACTTTTTAGGCCCCATCATAAACGAGATGGTATATTTTTAACAAATAAATGGGTATATTGGCCTGAGATTTGCATGGGAGAGTATTATATAGTATTGTGCAGTGTAGATAAATGCCATTGAGAAGTTAAAAACTGTTTTAAATGCAGTAAATAAATTGTCACCTCAGCCGTATTAAATGAACTGGGGCATTAGTGAGGCACCTTCCTGTGTGTGTGTGTGTGTGTGTGTGTGTGTGCGTGTGCGTGTACAGGGCCCTCCCCTCACGGCCCCCTCCTGCTCTACCTTCAGCCTGCTTTGTTGCCCAGCAGATAGGCCTGGAGACACCCAGGAAAAAGGCTCTGTCCCCAAAGTGGGGGTGTGGGGTGTGGTGGAGACTTCCAGGGCCGCTCGCACAGGGCGGTGACGGGGCCCTCTGTCCCTCTCCCTCTCTGTGTGTGTGTGTGACTTGACTTTGCAGTAAGGATGCAGCCTGGCTCTGAAGCAGAGAGGGGTGGGGTGGGGTGGGGTGGGGTGGGGGGGCAGGGCGAATGTGTGTGGGGGGATCTTGAGAATCTAATCCATTGCTCTGCTCTTGTCTGCTTGCCTGGACCGGGCTTTCCTGGTGCTGCTGGGCCATTTTGTTTGACACACAAACACAACACGAGATAGAACGGTATGCCTCAAACAGATACATACATGTGTATATTCATGCATGAGAATTTAAATCAGTTCTGTGATTTTCAGTAAAACGCACGTACTTCAAATACTAGACATTTCATGAGCATTCTGTCAATGATGAAATCAGTAATTACCTTGGAGTTTAGAGAAGATGAACGTTTTTTAATCTGACAGTCATCTAAAAGGGAAACATTTTCACGTTAAAGTTTTCTGTGAATTCTTGTGTGTGTGTTGCATGTCTGTGCACCATGTGGGATCCCCTGGCACTGGCTTAGACAGTCGTGAGCCACTGTGTGGATGCCGAGACTCTGTAAGGGCAGCTTTAGACAGTCGTGAGCCACTGTGTGGGTGCCGAGACTCTGTAAGGACAGCTTTAGACAGTCGTGAGCCACTGTGTGGGTGCCGAGACCCTGTAAGGGCAGCTTTAGACAGTCGTGAGCCACTGTGTGGGTGCCGAGACTCTGTAAGGGCAGCTTTAGACAGTCGTGAGCCACTGTGTGGGTGCCGAGACCCTGTAAGGGCAGCTTAACCCCCGAGCCATCTCTCTGCCCCACATGGTTACATTTTAAAAACCACACGTGCATTTCTGTCAAGTGAAGGCCAAAAAGGTTTACTAAAGACTCTGCAGGAGACTAAGACAGGATTGCCGTGGGTTCAAGGCCAGCCTTGGCTACAGAGTGACACTGTCTCAAGAAACTAAAAACAAAAGACTCTAGGAACCACTGGGCAAGGTAAATGTTTATCCTACTTTTGTGGTGCTGAGGCTTGAGCGCAGGGCTTTCTACATGTTTGGAAAGCACCCCCCCACTGAGATACATCTCCAGCCCCAACAATCCCATATAAAGCACTAAGACCCAAGTCTTAAACCTTCTGCAGTTGTCCACGGTGCCTGTGAGCATGCAGAAGGACGTCAAATATTGCTGCTGCTCAAAAGAGGGAACACAGCTAAAGTAACCCTGTTCACAAAAACTCGTACTGTTTACTTGAAACCAGTGCGGGCTGGAGAGGCAGCTCAGTGGTTAGGCACAGCGGCTGCTCTTGCAAAGGATACCAGTGTAGGTCCCAACACGCACGTGACAGCTCACAGCCATCTAAGTCCAGATCAAGTATTCTCTCCTGGTCTCTGTGGGCACTGCATGCACATACATGCAAGCACCGATGCCCCACGAAACAAAAAGGAATAGGAACTAAGATTCTCTTGTCTGTTTTCAGCTCAGACAGCTGACTGTGCTAGGGTAAAGCCCTCCTTCCAGGATCCAAACTAAGGCTGGCTTGTGTCTCACACCATGGTGTGTGGAGGAAGAGCTCTAACACCCCGGCTAGACTAGCGTCTACTTAACATGTTCGACTAAGTTAGTGCCTTGTCTCTGTGATCTAAATTGACTTAATGAATTCTGAGAGCATTACCTAAGGGTTTGTCTGGGGGTCCCCCCCCCCCCCCGCCTATTTGTCTGGTTTTTCTCAATATTGTATATAAACCCCAAGAAAAAGATACTTTTCTAATATGACCTTAACATAAGGATCTTACTCCACAATGCAGTAAGGGACATGAAAGAGGACACTGTTAGGGAAGGAAGCATAACTATTATCTTTCCAAAAAAAAAAAAAAAAAAAAATCTATGTAAGCCAGGCACGGTGGTGCGCACCTTTAATCCCAGTACTTGAGAGACAGGGGCAGGTCTATCGCTAAGTTTGAGGCCGCCCGCATCCACATAGGGAATTCTAGGACAGCCAGAGTTACATAGAGAGATGCTATCTCAAAAACACAAAACAAAACTACACTGACGAAACTGAGCGTGTGACTTGCATGTGGGCGCAGGTGCCCATGGAGGCCACTAGAGGGCACCAGAGTTTCGGGCCTTTGTAAGCCCAGGGCCGCGGCTGTTCCCGTCAGTGTCATTACCTTGGCCTTCCAGGGGGCTGAAGGACCTCTCATTGTGCAGCAGAGCCTGCTTCAGCTCCTCCAGCTCGGCGTGCTCCTTGGCGTACATCCTCTTGAGGTTCTCCACGTGCTGAGTCATCAGCTCCACGGCTTTGCTTACCCGGCTCTCCTGTAAGAGCCGACTTCCGTCACTCCACCCTCAGCGCTCAATCAGAACGCACTCTTGGGAGTGGCAGGGCGCCTGACGCCCCCCCCCATCCCTACGACCCCCACACCGCTACCTGATTTGCCCTTACCTGCCCTTACCTGATTGATGGCCCCCAGCATCTCTGCCCTGCTGGCCACACGTGCAGTGCACTGGCTGAGAAACGATATACTCTTCTCCAGCTTCTTAATGATCTCCTGAGCCTGGTTGTCATCTTCACACAGAGGTGCTAATGACTGCATGGAAAGTGAAGCGTTAAAACGCCCAACAGTGTTCTCCACACCGGCTAAACCTTGCCTATCTAAGCATCCCGAGGGAGGGCGAAATGCGTCACCAAAACCCGGCACTGGGCATAAAAACCTTGTCGGTGACAGGGACACAATGCCCAGTCTCTCCCTTCCTGTTATGTCCCCACATGCACACTCACAGCTTTACCCCATGGTTCACAAGGCAGGATGCAGATAGACAGACAATGCCCGTAAGTGGGATGTGTCACACCAGGACAAATTGGCGTTTTGAGAGGGGTTTTGAGAACTATGTGGGAAGGGTTGAGAGGCATGGCCTTGCTGGAGGAGGTGTGTCACTGGGGGAGAGCCTTGAGGTATCAAAAGCCCACGCATTCCCAGGGAGCTCTGTCTTGTCCTTGAGGATGAGATGTGAGCCCTCAGCCACCGGGCCAGCACCCTGCCTGCCTCCTGCCTGCCTGATGCCATGATCGTCAGGGACTCACCCTCTGAAACAGTAAGCCACAATAACTCTTTCTATAAATTACCTCGGTCGGGGTGTCTTAGCACAGCAATGAAACAGTAACCAAGACACCAGCTGAGCAGAGGTATTCATCTTTGTCTACTTAACCGGATCCCACGTGACCAGCTGCCTCATGCACCTGACGTCATGGCTTGGGCTGTTCTCGTTAGAATGCCTCTGGCCATGATGAACTATGAACTTAAACTCTGAGCCCTAATAAATTATTTCTTCCCTAAATTGCTTTTGCCAGGTACTTTGTCACAATAACTGATGGATATCCAGTATCCTCTCGTGGCTAGGTGTGGCCGGGCTGGCTGGGTGCATGTGCTACTGTTCCTTACCCAAACTCACGCCCTCTACCTCCACAATATCTTTCAAAGCCACCCTTCCCAGCAGGAATGAAGAACAGACTTGAGAGCAAACAAGTGACTGTCTGTGTGACTGAGCCCATGTCTAAGGCTGTCCAAATCTAAAGTGCCATGAACTCTGCGGGAGGCACTATCACGTCTATTGTTCAGACGGCTATTGTTCAGAAGAAGTTCTGCCAGTCACACCACCAGGCACCAGGTAGACTGCTTAATAACCCTGAGAATGCAAAGCTTTGGCCTTTCCAGTTTGCTGTTAGGTACTTTAAAATAATACTACAACACGACAGGTAGCAGCAGCCTCCGGCCCTTGTTATCACGCAGGCACAGTAAATGGCAGCCAACAGAAATGGCCTTGTCAGATGCACAGTTTCCTACAGCGGATGCAATAACCAGTCGAGAAGGGACGAACAGATGTGAGTAGAAAGCAAAGCAGAATGTTCCTGACTACAGAAGAAGCATGAAGAGGTAACTTGTCAAAGGCCTGGGACAAATGACTTCCCTAAGGAATTCTACTGAACACTAAAGAAAAACTCACACAAACACTTTTAAAACCCTTCCCAAATGAAGCACGATTATTTGCAAGGTCATTCTATGAGAACTCATTACCTTGATATTAAGGTGGAACAGATGTTGCACGAACAGTTAACAAATAACCCTGAGGAATTCTAATGCTAACTCTTCAGGGAAATACTGAATTTAGTACATCATGGCCAGATGGAATTTATTGCTAGGATACAAGGTTAATTCAACACGTGAGACTCGTTTGAGATAATATACCACACTGGTAGAAAACAAAACCACACAATTATAGCTAGCAAGAAAGGAGCATAATGAGATTAGGCTGAGCATCCACAGCTAATACTACGCCCCCATGTCATGATCTGGGAGCTGGTTGGTGGCCCAGGAGAAAAAGCCTGGTACACAAACACACAACACAGCTGGCGAAGTGAGTTAGAGCACATGTGTCATGGCATGCTCCCCCCCACCCCCCCACCCCCGCAATAAACAAGTATAATTGTCCTCTTCCTTCATGTGTGCCCAGTGACATGTGCCCCCCCATACACACAAAATAAGGAAGCAGAGTAAAGTAATTTTTAAAGAGCATACTGCACACTCTCAGACTTACAGAACGCAACAGAAGGCTAAGAAAACAGCTCTTACGCCTATGATCAAATGATCTTTGAGAAGGAAACTCCCTTTAAGAAGGGATGTGTCTTCCAGAAATAGCATTTAGAAAAGTGCATATATACCACGTGCAAAAAAAAAAAAAAAAAAAAAAAAAGTTAACTAATGGCTGATGATGTGACTCGCAACTGTGGTCCTAGCACGTGAGAGGCGGAGGCAGGAGAATACCTATGAGTTCAAGCCAACCTGGTACAGATACTGAGTGGCAGTCCAGCCAGGACTATATAACTACAGCCAGAGTCTATCAAAAGCAAAGAACGGGAAGGAACAGGGCGGGGGAGGGGGAGACGGAGGGGTAAGCATGTGACTACCAGCACAGGCTCACCTCTAAAAGCTTTAAACAGTTGGTGATTTCTTTCTTCAAGTTCTCCTCTGCCAGGTCCCGCGACCTCTCTTCAAGCCTTACTCTCTTCTCCAGAGTAAACCAGTCACACTTCAGACCCAAAGATAACCTGAGAAATTCTGCCTGTGGCCACAACAGTGTGGCCACAAGGAGAGAAGTTAGAGGAGGTCCTGGGCACAGGAGAGGGGGCTGGGGAAGAGAGGCGGGAGGGGAGGGGAGGGTGGGAGAGGGTAGAAAGGCGGACATTTGCTTTCACTAACCTCCACCTCCTTCTCGCTAGCCCAAGTGCTGCAGAGGAGACAAAGAGCTTACTCAAAGATGACCCAAGAGAAAGACAGACTCCAAACAAAGTCCCTGGGAAGGGCACTCACTTCTCACTCTGCTGAAAGTTAACTGACTTCACGGGCGCTTTGGGAGGTTCTGAAACCTCGGATTCTGTGGAAAGACGGTTAAAGACATCAGGTTAAAGACAGTTAACGCCGCCCCAAAGCCTATTTCCATCGAGTGCTGCTACATCCTACCTTCGCTTTAAAAGCAAGACCTGTGTTTCATGTCAATGTCCTAATGGACAGGCAGCTAAGGCTCCTGCTTACACAGTAAGAGAATCCACACTGTTCCTCTGTGTGCCAATTGTGCATGGGAACCAAAGATGACCCAGAGTCAGAGGACCCTGCTGTGTTCGATCTCCTGGGATTTGAGTGAGCCCCCGCTGTCCTGGCTCAGCCTTGCATCAAGACTGTGAAAGCGGCAGAACTCCAGGCACGTCTGTGAGGGGACTCCTAGACTAGGTCAGATGATGTACCGTGCCACCACCTCTAAATGTGGGTGGCAGTGTCCTTGTCCCAGACAAGATGGACAGACAGTGGGCGGAGGACCAGCACAGCCTCTCTGACACTCCTGGCTGTGGATACAGGGTACCAGCTGCCTCTCGCTGCTATCTCCGTGACTTCTGCATCACGATGGACAGTGTCCGTCAAGTAACAACCTTCCGTCCTGTGGCTGGCTTTGTCAGGTATTTCTCTACAGCCCCAAGAAAAGCAACTGACTCAGGGAGTGTTGGTAGGCATGGCAACGGCCTTGCGGCTCCAGGACAGTTTCTCTATCACAACAGTTTTCTCTGTGGCAGCTTTGCAACATGAGCAACATCGGCTTTAAATTTGACAACACTTGGCTTAAAGCTCTGACTCTCAGACATGCGATGTGACCAAGTCAGGACCTTGTCAAGCCACCTACGTGATAGGATATGACTTTATCTAAGTATCGAGTCCCATGAGGGTATCACAGCAAACCCTTGGTGGTGAATGGTTGCACTATTTTTCTGAGGCTGTAGAACCACTGTTTACCTGCTGTGCCTTGCATTTGAGGGGCTGAAAATATACAGATAACATAGCATAATGCTCTAATTATGATTATGGTATGATTTCAATAAGATTTGGTTGGTTGGCTGGTTTGTTTTTGGGGGCTTGGTTTTTTTTTTGTTAGGGGGGAGTTGAAGACAGGGTTGCATGCAGCCCAGGTTGACTGTGAGCACACTTATACCTAAGACTGATCCTGAGTTTCTGGCCTTCCTACCATTAGAGGTGTTGCCATTAGAGGTGTGGGCCACCGGCAATCAGACGCAATGCCTCACGCATGCTAAGCAAGTACCCTATCAACTGAGCCACGTCCCCAGCCTGAGATAGTTATTTTTCCAGTCAACGTTCCCATTTTTCAAAAGAGAAAATGGAAGGTTAAGTACCTCACTGAGATCACAGAACCAGAGACAGACTCAGCCTGGACCGCCTGTGAGGAGGAGGCAGGTTACCCTGTTTTGTGAATCGTAGCAAATTTACTTTCATGTATGGTACTGAAACCTCAAAGTAGTCAACAGACTAGCTCGTCACACTGGCTTACTTTTGGCTACTCTTGGCACCAGCCAGGCAATGCAATGGCACCATGGCGTTTTGGAAATGAGACACAAGACTTGGTCCTCTTGGCTGACCCTATCCCAGGATTCGGAATGTGTTGTGGGTGGCAGACACAGCTTTACCTACAAAGCATCAAGGGTAACTAAGAGTCCTCTCTCTCTCTCTCTCTCTCTCTCTCTCTCTCTCTCTCTCTCTCTGGGGTTGCTTGAGCACGTCTTACCCCTTGCGATGTGGTCCTTCCCTCCATCTTCTACAGTTTTGAGTCCCTCTCCTGCTTCCTGAAATTGGAAGAACATTTTATTGTCATGTGTTGAACGGAAATCCTTCAGAAGCAACCCTCCATGCTTCCTGTCTTCCCCTGGCCCAGGTCTATCAAAGTCACCCTGCAGAACCCCCGTGGACTGGAATAGAGGTCAGCGCAGACAGGGCCAGCTCCGAGGACCTAGTTGAGGTCAAAGTGACATAAACGTAAGGAGCTGTGAAAGGGACAAAAGTTGTCACAAAGGACACTAAAGTGATGTGCATGAGGAGGAGAGAGCCACCAGGGGCTCCGGCGCAGGAGGGTCCCTCAGCCAAGGAGACACAGGGCCCTCTCAGGCCAGAGCAGGAGGTGCCCTGCATGGGGTTATGGGAACGTACCTGCTAAGATAGGTTCTGTTAGACTTCCATTCCACGTGAACACACACACATACACACTCACCCTACACACTACACACACACCTCATACACACACACACACAACACATACATACCATACACAACACACACACACAACACATACATACTACACACAACACATACATACCACACACAACACACACACACACACCCATACCCCAGACACATACCCCCCATACATACACACATACATACACACCCTACACACCACACACACCTCATACACACACACACACAACACATATATGCCATACACAACACACACACACAACACATACATACCACACACAACACACACACACCCATACCCCAGACACATACCCCCCCATACATACACACACCCTACACACACACACCCTACACACCACACACACACCTCATACACACACACCCTACACACCACACACACAAACACACACACAACACATACATACCACACACAACACACCCATACCCCAGACACAAACCCCCCATACACACACATACACACACACACACACACACACTCAGAATTGTTTAGTTGTTTTGCTGTTGAGACAAGATCTCAACATATAGAGCATAAGCCCATGCTAGATTGAAACGTGTGACCCTCCTGCCTCAGGCAGCCAAGTGCTAGGATTATTTGAAAAAAGCCTGTGCACGCAGATGAGCACCGGAGAAGCCAGGAAAGCTGAACACAGCTACCTCTTCAACGGAACGAGGTGCTCTTCCAGGAATGCCAGGAATGGCATTGTTTGCTGTCTGATGAGACAGGCTCTGCCTTATCTCTCAGAATTTATGTTTTTACTTACCCAAGACCTTCTCCCCTAAATCTTGAGCACTGCTTTTAGACCATAAAGCCATTCCTTTTTTCTTTTCTTTTCTTTTTTTTTTTTAGATTTATTTATTTATTTTCTGTATATGAGAGCTCTGTCTGCATGCCCACCTTTAACAGAAGAGGCTAAGAGACAGTGCTCTTAACCACGGAGCCATCCCTCCAGCGCCCACAAGTGACAAGTGACTTCTATACTACCTTAGGGCCAGGCCATTCCCGACACCTGCAGACATTATGTTTATCTCCAACTCCCTAGACCCTAAATCTTGGGCACTGTCTCTGAGTCAACAGTACCTATTCTTGTAAAAAGAAGCCCGATGTTCTTTGTAAGGCAACTCAGTGTAAACACGTGGTAAGCTGCTGTGCACCTGGGGCTGAATTAATTGTTCTCTGGATAGCTCTTTGAAAATTGTGCCGAGCTTAAATATGATCTGGGCTAGGCTCTAGAAGGACAGCACCGGTTACAACAAAATCTGGCTGATCTGTCTCTTCAGGGATCTGTTTTCTTTACCGCCTGCTGTGAACCCTGCAGGGGACCGACCCCCACCGCACAGTGTGACTGGGGACTGAGTAGGAGATGGCAGACACACAGTCATTTTCACGACGCTGCTGGACGCAATCAGGTGCGTGGGGACACTCAGAGAACCAAAGTCTCCATTAGACAGTAAGCTTGACGCACTCCCATTCCCAGGGGACTGTGCAGAACCCAGTGATACAACTTTCTTTCCTCCATCACATTGATCCCCCGCTTCCCCGACTTCCAGCTCAGCCCTATTCTTAAGTGTCAGCTCCCAAAACCTAGACACACATTCTACCTGGAACTCCCAGTGGCCACACCCAGCAGGGTCTCAAAAGCATTCCCTACCAGGCCACCACCAACAGCTACCACACCCTCCTGAGAACCAGAGAGGGCAAGAGAAATCAAACAACAGGACACCCACCCAACAAAAACAAGACCAACACCCAAAATTACAGTCATCTTAGACCCAGATTTCTAGATGCCAGCATTAAAAATGCAATTAATAACAGCCAGAACAATGTCTCCACTAGAGCCCAGACATCCTACCACAGTAGGCCCTGAGAAATGCATCATAGCTGAAGAGCAAGACAAGGACTTCAAACAGCTTTGTGAATACGCTAGCGGTCCTTATAGAGGACATGAATAAATCCATCAATGGCGTCTATGAAAACAGACAGTACAATGAAATGAAGAAAACATTCAAGACATAAAAGGGGGAAACAGAGTCAATAGAGAAAACCCAAACCGAGGGAAGGAAGGCTGGAAATGAAACACTTAGGGACTTGAACAAGAACCCCAGAGGCAAGTCTCGCCAACAGAATACAGGAGATGGAAGGGAGAATCTCAAACATGGAAAACAAGCTAGAAGAAATGGATATCTCAGCCAAAGAAGATGTCAAATCTAAAACGAAAACAAAAAAACAAAACAAAACAAAAACTCAAGGCACAAAACATCCAGGAAATTTTGGATACTCTGAAAAGACTAACTAGGAATAGAGGAAGGAGAAAAAATCAGATCAAAGGCACAAAATACTTTCAACACAATCACAGAAGACACCATCATCCAGACAAAGCGGCAGCCCACAGAATGGGAAAAGATTTTTAGCAACTCCACATCTGATAGAGGGCTGATTTATAACATATATAAAGAACTCAAAAAAACTAGACATAAGAAAACAAATAACCCACTTTAAAATGGGGTACAGGTCTTAACAGAGAATTCTCAAATAAAGAAACTCAAATGGCTGAGAAACAATGAAATATTCAACATCCTTAGCCATCAGGGAAATGCAAATCAGAACTACTTAGGGATTCCATCTTACCTGTCAGAATGGTCTAGATCAATAAAACAAAGGACAGCTCATGCTGGGGAGGGTATGAGTAACACTCATCCATTGCTGGAAAGACTGAAAACTTGTACGGCCATTATGAAGACCAGTGTGGCAGTTCCTCTGGAAGCTGGGAATTGATCTACCTCAAGAGTCCGCTCTACCCCTCTGGAACATACACCCAAAGGATGCCTAGTTATACCACAGAGACACTTTCCCAGCCATGTTCACTGCAGCTCTATTCACAGTAGCCAGAAATTGGAAGTAGCCCTATATGTTCTTCAACAGAAAAATCCACAAAGAAAATTTATATAACAGAATATTACTCATGTTAAAAAATGAAATTTGCAGATAAATGGAGAAAGCTAGAAAAAAAAAATCATCCTGAGTGAGGTAACCCAATCCAGAAAGACAAGTATGATATGATTCACTTAAATGTGGATATTAGCTGTTAAGTCATTGATAAGCAAGCTATAATCTATATAACCACAGAGGTTAGGTATATAGTAAAGGACTAGAGGTAAGGCATGGATCTCTGTTTAGATAAAGTTGGGGACTGGAATGGAAGGATCAAATGGGAAGAGAGAGGGAACATGAAGAGGGAAGTTAAAGCCAAGGGCCATTTGAGGGTGTCATAGAATCTTCCAAAAATACAGACATGTATGAAAGCAACCTAATGGGAGAGACAGAGCCCCAGCTGGACATCTCATTAACAAATGAAGCTTCCAGTACTGGGAATAGGTTAGAGCTAATTGAGTTGTTGGCCAGATGGGCCCATGGGAACCACCAAGCTATTATTACCAAAGCTACAAACTGATGGTGAGGCCTTATGGCTGAAGACAATACCTGCACAACTCATTGACCATGGAGAAGCTGAGCGGGTGCCTACCTAGATCCTTCACTCCTACAGACTAGTAATCACTGAACCGTAAGGCATTCCTCATACTGCCAAAGGAGGAAGGCAAACCCCAAACCCAGCTACAAAACTTTCAACCTACAATGGCGGCCTGCCCACAGCATGCACTGATACAACAGTCGCACACAAGTCTGTGGAAATAACCAACCAAGATCTGATTAGAGTTAAAGCCCTGTTGGCCAATAGGAAAACAAGATGGGTGGGGTTAGGAGACAAGGAGGATTCTGGGAGATGTAGGAGACAAGGAGGATTCTGGGAGATGTAGTAGAGGAGATTCAAGATGTAGAGGCTTGAAAGAAGAGGTCCCGACCCTCTCTCCAGGAAGATATGACTATGTGGAAACACTTAGATTAATAGAAACGAGTTAGTATTTAAGACAGAGCTAGCCAATAAGAAACACTAGTAACAGGCCAACAGCTTTATATCTAATACAGCATCTCTGTGTGTTATTTGGGGCTGATGTCACTCTGGGACCAGGCTGGTGGGAAACAGCTCATAACACCAGCCAATGAGATGGAATCCATTCTGACATCGCTTTGGTGGCCAAGAACCTGAGGTTAGGTAGGCGGCCAGGCACCTAGAGGAAAACCAAATGCTACTGTTCCGCTAAAATGACTCCTAATGACATTCTGCTGTACTTCCAGACCAGTGCCTTGCTCAGCCATTGTCAGAGAAGCTTCTTCCTGCAGCAGATGAGGTCAGAGACCCACAGACCCAATGCGGATAGAGTGAGAGAGAGAGCTTGGAGTACTCAACCTTAAAAGGGATGTCTCCATCGAATCCATCCCCTCAGGGTCAGGAAACCCTGCAGTAGAGGAGGCGGAAGAGTGTTAAGAGCCAGAGGAATGGAGGACACCAGGAAACAAGGCCTTCTAGATACTACGGGACTGACATCCATAAACATTCAGGATGCAGCAGCATGTACAGGACCTACAGGGGTCTGCACCAGATGAAGTCCCAGAGCTGAGTAGAAGTGGACCCACACACTCCGAAGCTATCTTCAGCTGACGTCACTTGCTAATGAAAATTTGCTTTTCTCTGACGTAGTCTTACTGGGGAAACTAACCGCTCTCAAGGGCGGGCCCCGGGCACAGCAGAGGATGGCCATCATGAAGTGGACTCAAGGGCACCTCTGAAGGTTCTTTGTTTCATAATCTTGCGTCAGAACTTTTATGTTTATATATTACAGCTTCCTTTTTGTGCTTTTGGGTGGTTCCTGTGTGTGTGTGAATGTGTATATCTATGCATCTTGTGCTTGGGAGGGGGGCTTTTTCTTGTGTTTATTTTGTCCTATTCTGACTTGTTTTTGTTTCATCTTATTTTGTTATTATTTATAACAAGAGACAGAAAGGATGGGTGGGGAGGAGCTGGGAGGAGTTGAGAAGGGGAACCTGTGATCAGAATATATTTCATGAAAAAAAAATCTAATTTCAATAAAAGAAAAAGAAAATAAGCCTAAAAGGACTAGTGTTTTCCACAAAAAAATGTCACCGACGCAGCAACACAGGCAAGCACCCGCTCATGCTCAGAATGGGTAAATAGTCCCCAGTTTTTCCATCCCTCCTCCTGCCTGCCTTAGCCACGGCATGCGGAAATGCGACGGGCATTTCCAATTCTTCATCTCACCTGTGACTAGGACTTCCCTCGGACCAGAGAGGCCTTCTCCCATCTGTACCAAAATGATGTACAAATCCCTGGAGATGGGTGCTGCCCTGGCTTCCCTCTTACAACAGTCTCTCCCACTGCTGGGTGACGATGGCCCTTCTCAGCTCTCCCGACACAGTCTTCCCTACGCAGAACCCCGTACTGCTCATCGAGGTCCTATTCTCCTTGAGTATGGCAGTGTATGTTCACCTGGAATCCCAGCACTCGGGAGGCTGGGACAGACCTCACAAGCTCTAGGCTAGCCTGGGCTACATAATGAGCTCTTACCGGAAAAATGGAAACAGCGATCATAGGTGGTAACGATACATCCCAGACCCCAGTACTTTCAGCCGCCTGCCAGTCCTCGAGAAACTCACGCACACTCGCTGTTCTCTCTCTGACGACACAATGCGTGCCTCCTTCTTGGGTGGGTTTATCAAGCTGTGAGATCTTATAGACTAACCTGAAGCTTAACAGTGCCGTACTGATTTTATTTTGTCTCCAGTTCGCCCCTCTCCCTCCCTCCCTTCCTCCTCTCGTCATTTACAGGCTAAACTCTGAACCTGGGCCTGCCTTTGTCTGCGTCCTTCCACGGCTTGTAGTAATTTACCTTTTAAATCCCATGCTTGTCACCTCCTCCCCACCCTGTACCATGACAACAGTATCGGAACGTGTCCTATTCCCTCCATCGCTTCTATAATCCATCATTCTTAAGGCATCTCCAGGACTACCTTGCTTTGAGATGAAAAGAATCTCTGTGCACACCGAGCAGAGTCTCCCACGACAACGAAAGGTCCTGGATTTATTTTCCTCTGCCCTTTTTAATAAGGGGAAGCAGAAGCATCTATAGAAGCCAACATTGCATTCAAGTTATAGTCCAATGACATCCCCATCGGTCATTAGACTTTGGCATTGTTATCTACCTCACGGCCCCCAAATCCTCATGCCATGGCTCTCCTGAGTCACCTGCACTGATCTTCGGTTCTTGATACTACATTGAGGTGGCTACAACAATGCCCACATATCCAGTAAGCACCCTCCCGGCCCCACATAAACAGCAGAGGGAGGAACATGTAAGAAACAGCCTTGGAGAATCAGGAAGCAAGTTACCCTTCAATCGTTCATGCAAGGGACCTTCACACATACAACAAAAGCAGTCAGACATGAGCAAGAGCCTTGGGGAATCATGAAGCTACCTACACACAAGTCTCCAGGCTACCCTCCTTCCTTTAGGAGGAGTTTCCATGTGTTCTGTGAATGTTTAGTGTTAACCTTACACATCTCATGATAATCATTGACTTCTATACCTGAAAAGCATCACACACACACACACACACACACACACACACACACACACGCATGCACGCACGCACACACACATTACTGATTGGTTAACTCATTTCTGATGAGTGAGTGAGTGAGTGAGTGAGTGAGTGAGTGAGTGAGTGAGTAAATGCCAATCAACACGAAGCAAGGCCATCCTTGCCTCCTCACTCAGGCCCGTTGTCAAGCTAACCCAAGCCAATAATGCCCTGGCCATATAATTAAATTCTAGTAACTCACATCTCTCTGCTAATATCTCCAAAGAGTAAAATAAGACTTTTAAAGAGCATTATGTAAATTCAAAGGGACAACTGGATCCTCACAGCTTGTCACTGCCTTTACCGATAACTGGGACTGCTCCCTCACCAGGTGCGACGCAGCCTTGTCCACGCCCTCGGAGGGGCAGAGTGCAGCGGTCTCGGGAGCTGGGCTGGCGCCTGTGAGAAGAGGAAACAGTGAAGGATGGTGGGTGGAGAGCTGTGACAAGCAAAAGAGGAAGAAACATTCAGGGTGGTAATGCGGGTAGGCCAGGGAACAAGAGAGGCTGACACGCCACAGCAGTCAGATCGCTCCAGAGCTCGTTCATGTCCCCCAGTGCTCAGCCAGGGACACAGCAGTGGGGGCTTCCCCAGTCTGTACCAGTGGCCTTTCACACAGAGGACTGGCTAGCTGTATCTTTAAGCTTTCCTAGGGCTAATGCTGCCCTTTCCTACTAGAGGTCTTCCTGGCCGAACACAGAGCTACGTGGAAGAGACGCAGTTGGAAGCTGACTTTCAAGCTGCTTGTAAATTGCATATGCGTGGACCCTTCCAAACATCGGGCTAGCGCACTGAAGGAAGGGACACTTTGGGGACAATCCGTCACGTTTGGTAATTTCTGTTCATTTTTGCACGCACTGCACAGAAGTTTGACTACACTACCCTAACACTCAGTACTTACAATAAACAATAACCCGTCGTGGTGTTACAAGAGACCATGAGAAATAAAAGCAAAGTAGATATCAATTTCTTTTGGAAAATAGGATTTCCCCCTATGGAAGTTTTCTCTTTTTCTTTAAATTTTAGAGCTGGGACTGGCGTGGTGAGACCTAACCGAGTCTAATCCATTTCTGTCAGACAGCAATATTTAAGACCCACCGTAATATATTGTAATTTTTCTTCCATCTTGAAAGAAACTGCTGGCACCCTCATACATCAGAACCACCTCTTAGACTCCTCCAGACTATATTTCCCAAGGTGTTTTATGAGAACTGTTTTCTGAAAAGGAATGCCCAGCAATATCAAGCTACCAAGGCCATCGACTTTGCTTGTTTGCAGGCACCGCTCAGGGGCTTGCTTGCTTAGGAGCTGCCCTTGGGTTCCTCGGCATCATACCTGACATGGCAGAGGCCGATCCTGCTTCCTCCTCCTTCTCGCAGAGGGACTTGCAGTCAAGGACACCAGACGTCGTGCGCAAACTGTCTGATCCAGATTCTGCAGCAGGAAGAGGCTGACGGTGTGAGGGAGCCATGCAAAAGCAGAATTTGCCTGGGCCTCTCTTATTTGCACACACGCCTTAGCAGGCCACCAAACACCAGGACTCAATTTGTAAGAAGAACTCCGATTCTCTCTCTCCTGCAGCTACTCACCACTTGACGTCACGGTACTCTCTGAGGACGAGGAGTGATCGGCTGATGGTTGCGGAAGATACTCCCTGAGGAAAGGATACAAGAAATATCTTCAACACGGAGGGCAAATAATTCCTTTAAAAACCAACGGAATAAACACCCAAGTCCAAAAGCGTGCAAACCTGAGCTGTGGTAGACTCTCAGAATACAAGTGGCCAACACCATTCTCCTGCAGGGAACAAGGAGACACACGCTCAGTGGTTTGACAGAGTCCATCCCAGAAGGGCAGCTTCAGGCAAACATCCCCAACTGTTTTAAATAAAGCCACTATTTACTGTGCTCTGGGGAGCAGTTTGGGAATGGAACCTTACAGGGAATCTTCATGTACACACTTCCCAACCGCTGTTCTCAGAGGCAATATCACACTTTAAAGAAAACCTGTTATGTCCTTCAGCAAAACAAATTCTAAGCCACAAGGGCAGATGGAGTTTATTCCACACATTCCCATCATGCTCTCTTCACAGGGGAGCACTACCTGAGTGTAACATTTTTACCTATGACACCATTACTCAGCATCAGGCTTTTGACCTGAAAAGGCTCTTGGGCTCCTTGCTAGGTAAGTGATAATTTTAGCCTTAGTCCATATCGCAAGGATCTGATTGAGAACGAGCATGTCAGCATCCACGGCTCCATCCAAAGGGAGAGCTGCTGAACAGACGTGTCTCATTTCAGCCTTTACATTCTTAGTCAGGGCTCTCCACTGGAGAAGAGCTGCCATGTGGCACTAGGATTTACGCACGCTTACGCCTTTTCAAAGAGCAAAGTTGGCCACTTGCCTGGTCTGGGGCCTCCTTCTAAGCTCTGGGCTTTTCCTGTGAGCTTGCTCTGGTTGTCATGTATTTAGGAACGGAGCTGAATTCTAAACTGCTATCATTCTAGCATGCCTGAAGTAGATGCAGGCCAGGTGAAAGGAAAACACACATGACTACATACAGGTGTGCATAAGCTACATATAAGTGTGCATAAACTACACACAGGTGTGCATAAACCAATCGATCGCAGAATCATCGATGGCTACAGTCAATGGCAGGCTTCTACAGAAGGCTGCTGCTTCTGAGCAAACACTGAGCAGGGTCACAGGAAGCCTTAGGGAGGGCTTAGTCTTTGTTGTTTTATCTCATTGTTGCTTTGGGGCAGTCCTGATGAACTAAGAGCCTTGGCCACACCGGGCAAGAACTCTGTCACTGGCCAACTCTCAGTCCAGCAGTTTACATCTCTTTAGTTTGTTAAAATCTACAAACGTGGGGGCAGCTAGAGGACCCGGAAGGTGGAGGTGCTGATGCCAACTCTGATGCCCCGAGTTCAATCCCTGGAAACCGGGAACAGAGGAAACAGAACAAACCCCTGCATGGAGAGCCTCTGACCTCTGCCCGTACACTGAGGCAGCGCGTACCTATCATCTCATCCATCTCGTTCCCCAAAACTGTTACACCGAAGGTTTTCACGGGGAAAGGCAAGAAATTAAGGCCAGGGGAGAGTACCAGGAGCCCAAGCAGCAGCCTGGCGTCTGAACAACATTGAAACATCCAACAGTGTCTTCTCCAGTGCAGACTAACTTGGAGTATGCGCTGACGCAGGGTTTTGGGAAAGAGAGAGCCTCAACTACTTAGACTCAGAAAGATTTAAAAATAAACTTGGGCTGGTGAGAGGGTAGGAGAGCTGGTAGCTCTTGCAGAGGACCTGAGCTCAGTTCCTGAAACCCAATAGTGGCTCACTCCAACCTCTAAGTCTACCTCCGGGGCATCTGATACCTGTTTTCCAGCCTCTGCTACACTCACATAATACATCTTTTAAAAATTAAATATTAATTTTAATGTATTTACCTCAAATTTAAAAAATGCTCAAATTTGAAAGGGGAAGAATCCCTATCACAGTTTAAGCTTCTGTTTCGTTCCTTCTGGCTTTTATCTATCTTTGTTTTTGCATTTTAAAATGTTTGACATCTGCAGCTATCTATACTGATTGAGATGCTCTGTTCCACGCAGAGCATGCAGCCAGCTGGGGCAGTAATTAAACTTTGAAGAATCGTACCGTGCCACGTACAGGAAGTTAAATAATGCTGGCCCTATCTGTTTAAATATATAGTAATTGCAGTTTTATTTACGTATAGGGTGCATATGAAATGAAGCTGTAATAACTGGAGAAGATGAAGATTGTTCCACTTCATTGGCTACCGTAGTTCATAAAAGAACTGATTTCTCTAAAGAATACGTACAATTCATTAACGGACAAGCCGCGCCATCGCTGATCAGCTGTAATACTAACGGTAGCCTTGTCCACGGGGGCCCTTGATGCTCATGATTAAACATAGGAAGAAATGAGTTCATATTCCATTATCTTAACTTTCCAAAAGTGGGGGAAGGGAGCAGACACTCTTATTTTTAACAAAACTTCTATTTTAAAAATCCTAATTGTCCTGTTTAAAACCAAAACACAACTATGATTTCTCCCTGTGGTGTCTCAGACAAGTCTCATCTGTAGGGTGCCCTACAGCGTCCCTTTACGTTCACCTGTAACCTTACACAGTACAGTCAGAGGGTCTCGTGTAACAGTAGAAAGCCTTCCTGATCATGCTCTGAGGCTTTCTCAGAAGTGTTTTGACAAATGTCAAGTATTTACTGAGTATACAGATGCCCTGTGTGATCTGGGAGAAACCCCACAAACTGAGTAGTTCTGAAAAGTTACTGTGGAAGCAGCTGGTTTTAACTTTCAAGTTATCCATCTTTATAAATCCCAATCATCAGGTAGCAACACACAGCAGACTCAATCCTACTTGTCCTAAGTGTAACCCAGCAAAGTGTTTGTCCATCACATGACAATAACCAGAACAAAGGGGTTGGCTTTCTGTTCTTCAAATTTCATTTCAAATTTGGGGTTGGAGCATTAAAGGGTTGGAGAGAAAGCCTTCCGGACAGTTGTGTTTGTGAGGTAGGATAGGAATAGTTTAAACCCCATTTAAACCATCATCCCATGCTCATACAAGACCTTCACCCCACCGATAACCTTAGGACCTGGAGAGACTGTGAGGGACAATCTCCTGAACATCTTTTAAAAGCAGAGAAAACCAAGAAATGAATAAACTGGGTGGGAGACGGACTTACTGTGGCAGCTCGGCTCACTCCATGAAGCGAACGCCCAGGAGCAAAGCTCTCCCTCTCAGGAAATCCATTCAAATAGAGGCCTCATCCCATTTACATGGAAACCCAGGCCCAGACCCTTGTACTCATGAGCAGGAGTTAACACAGGGCGGGGCTGGCTAGGAATGGAACCAGTGAGACGTCTCCTATGGGCTGGGTCAGCCTGTCCGTCCGTCCGTCCGTCCATCCGTCTGTCTGTCTCATACACACACGGGGGGGGGGGGGGTAAACAGTATCTCAGTGTGTACATAGAAAAATAGGTAGGAAGGACAGGGAGAGACAGGATTTTTAGGAATTCATTAGCCTAGATAATCTTCTAGGGCTGTTTGTTCTCAGTAAAATGCTGCTTTAACTACAGTCTTTATAAATGGAAATGTTCCCTCTCTCATGAACAGGTGTTGCCCATATAATTTTACTACTGGACTGGGTTTAGAAAAACTAATGCTAATCAAGTTAAACAAGACCAAAAAAAAAAAAAAAACCAAACCAAAACAAAACAAAAAACCCACCAACAAACAAACCCGTGGCCAGAGTTTATACAGACCTAGGACTGAACTGTGTCCATCCAGTGCTCAGGAGGGAGGAACAGACTGAAGTCCCTCATCCCTGCTTTCTAACCAAAAGCACGCCGCGCCCTCAGCCTGTGCGGCACACCCAGCACTGAAGGGTTCACTTAGAAGCAGTCTCGTCAGGCCCAACCCTGTAGCTGGCAATGTCATTTGTTCTCCAAGGTTATTACTGCTGCGCCTACACACAGCCTGAGAAAACAGGACAGACCACGGCCAGGAAATCCCCCAAATAGCATTACATTGATCCTGTCCTCTGCCTCGGTGACTCTGCACTCCCAATGACAGCCTGTCGCACACAAACAAGTCACAACATGAAGGATAATGGGAGGGAGGGAGACAGTTAAGGTCTTTTAAACTACGGACACAGATTTTCATCTCCGACGCCTTTGCTCTTTGAGGTGGGAGGTCGACTCTGAGTTTAATACCTTCGATCATTCTGGCTCTGGGTCAAAGCCATGGATACTATCAGGAAGCATTTACTGTGAAGCCAGGCCGGGGCTGGAGAGATGGCTCAGCAGCTGAGAGCAATAGCCGCTCTTCAGAGCACCTGAGTTCAGTTCCCAACTCTAGCTCCAGGGCTCCCTCTCCTGGCCTCTGCCAGTACCCACATATATGGTGGGTCACACACACACACACACACACACACACACACACACACACACACACACACGTGTAAATCTTGAGGTTGGAGAGACAGACAACTCAGTAATTAAGAGCACGGTACACTCTTGCAAAGGACCTGAGTTTGATTCCCAGGACCTAACATGGAGGCTCACAGCTGTCCGTAATTCCAGTTCCAGGGGCTCCAGTGTTCTCTTTGGGTACCACAGACATGTGGTACAGATACATACAAGCAGGCAAAATACCCATACACATACAACATTTTACATCTTTAATGTGGACTAGAAAATTCACACATGCTACCAAGTATCTCTGTAGGCTCAGATCAGGGACCGGAGGGAGAGGGGCCTCGGTTTTGTTTTGTGTTGTGGCAGGGTCTTACTATGTAGCCCAGGCTAGCCTCAGACCCAGCCCATCTTCCTGTTTCAGCCTCCCAGTTCCCCGTCATGGAACTCGTAATCCTTGGACATCCAGGGCAGGAACAAGGACATAGCATGCCTCCAGGTTTGCAAGGCACTCAGAGAACAGCTGCCTGCCGTTTAGCCCAGAGGACAAGGCAGTGCCTGAGAGGCAGACAGGCCGGCGCAGGAGGGCCCATCGCCAACAGAGAAATCACTGCCGCTCAGGAGGACCCTAAGGGAGGGGACACAGCCTGTGGAGGGGGCAGCGGCCCTGGGGCCTTGCTCCTGACCGCTGTTCCCAGAGCTGCAGGGCTGTCTGTGCACCTTGGAAATGCCACTCACTGCGCCCGCAGGGTATCCCCCCTCCCCCCCCCATAGCATGAAGCGTGAGGTACAATGGTCTACTGCTGACTTAGGAAGGGACCAGCAGAGGCACAGACAGGCCGTGTGCACTACGGCCAACGAGCAAGGGTTTCTAAGCTGTGTAGCTGAGTGGAAAAGCATCCTCCTCACTCAACAAGCCCCAGAGCTTCATGTCCACCCAGACCTGAAATGTCTGCACTCTGCTGAGGCCCCCAGGGATGCCAGCCAGAGGGTCCACACAAGGAAATGCTTCCCTTGCTTGTCAGCAAGCAGAAGAACAGGTCAGAGTGTCGCTCTGGGTGGGGGCTGCTTAGCTTGTTTCCGGGAGCCAGGAGGCAGGAACTTAGCTGTGTAGACACGTATGTGTACGTGTGTAATATACACAGAGGAGTGTGACTCAAAAGGCTTTGCAAAGTAACACCCCCTTCCCCAGGGACACCGATTCAGGCAGGTGCAACCACGGGCACAAGTTCCCACAGCTGACACGTGGCCTGCCTTCGCCCAGGACTGCTCAGTTCCAACCAGATTCCGTGTGGCTAAGAATCACACAATAGGAGCAGACGGTGGGTGAGCGTTTCTGTACTCGCCATGTGCCTTCAGGAGCTACCCATGCCCACCTAGCCTCCTTCGGTCTAGCGTCTCACACACTGACTACCACATCGCTGTGTGTACCCAGGGAGCACATTTCATGCGACGCTTCAGTAAAATCTCACTTTGCTTCTCTCGTGGGTCCCTAAGTGAGTTGCGTTCTCCTTAAGACTGCCCCACACCGGACGCCCACATGCTACAGGACGCCCACACGCTACAGGATTCCCATATCCTCGAGGCTCTCCTTGCCTGAGTCCTTCCCCACTCACAGACCCTCTCGCAAACCCTGGGGCTCAACTTCAAACTCTTGCATTATGCTGAAATTTGGTAATGGAAGAACAGAGCTTCCTCTGCGGATGTGGGGGAAACTGGGAAATAAATCTTGAAGCTATACTTGAGAGCCCCCAGCACAGCAACCTAGCTGAGCCCTCCCTGTTGGCGTTACCGCTTGCAGCAGTAACAGAGCGGACACTAGGTGAGGACAAGACTCAGGTTGCTGGGCTCACATTGCTTAGTGACCCAAGAAGGGTGTCCTCTATAGGGCTGGTGACCCCAAGCCACAGGTGAGCTGAGAACCCTAGACAGCGCTGACTACACTTTCTGCCAAAAGCTAGGACCTGGGGCCTCCGGGCAAGGGAGCCAACATAGAGATACCCCGCTGGTATCTACGACGGAGACTTCATGTTCTGATTGAAGGACACACTGCTCATGTCCCCATCTAATGCTCTCTCCCATGCCTATTGCCCGACACAGAATGAAAACAGGAACCCGAGGCCAGCAAGATGGCTCAGCAGGTAAAGGTGCGCTTGCTACCTACCCAGCCTGGAGACTTGGTTGCCATCCCAGGGACCACAGTGGAAGGAGGGAATGATGCTCCTTCGTATGCAAGCTGTGCTCACTTTAACCAGGACATGAGGGCCCGCAGCCACCCCACCCCACAACAGACGATAAATGAATAAGTGATACAGCGGGACCAAAACACAGCTGACAAGAAAGGGAGAGTCTGGTGAGGCGGGACGATCTAAATCTCTGGATAGTCTCGGCTACGCAGAGAATTCTAGGCAGGGCGAACTACAGGAGTCTTCTAGAAATTATCTAACCGGGACTAGCAAGATGGAGCAGTGAGGACTGGCTGCCTAGGCTCTGACCTGAGTTTGGTCTCCAGGACCTGCATGGTAGGAGGAGAGAACTGACCCCTGCAGATTGACCTTTGACCTCCACTCAGGCACTGTGACATTCTCTGCTTGGAGAAACACGTTTAAAAAAATCTAATTAAAATCTCCATTTTTAAATGAGTTACTGGGGACTCAAAAAGTGGGTGCAAGAGCCCAGGAAGGAAGGCCCTTTGGCCACGGGTTGGCTTTTCTGGAACCCTCCCTAGGTAGTCCAGGGAAACCTGACCTTGAACCCCCAATCCTTAGCAAGCTCTCCCTCAAGAAAGGGGGATTTGTGAGCACCAGCATTTTGTGATATCACAGAAAGGCTTGTGAAGCAGTTTGTTTTTGGAACTGGCCTTGGCAACCAAACAGGATTTTGGCAAACGGAGAAACAACCACGCCCCAGGGGAACGCCCCAGACAGGCCTGCGTGGTTTTCCGTGACAGTGCACCCTCCTGGGTTGGCTGAGGTACAGAGAGAACCACGAGGGCAATGCTAAGGGGACAAAGGTAGAAACAGGCATGTCGAGTGACAGAAGGTCCTGAGTATGAGGCCAGAAGTTCATTACAAGGTTGTAGCGATGGACAGAGAGTCATGGCTTACAGCCAGGGGTTAGGGAAAGGTCATCACCATTGCATTCTTGGACGATCACGGATTGTGGGTCCTGCTGTTTATTTTGTACTCCTTTCTAATCCCCGTGCTCATCATTCATGAGAACACTAAGACTCAAAGCTTACCTTTAATTGCTCCGAGGTAGGGTGGCAGGTCAAGTGTTCAGAGGACAAGGTGGGGGGAGGCGGAGCATGTGTGGAGAACAGAAACCTGGAGAGACAGTGTGGAGGGCCAATTGTCCCCACCCTTGGGGTCAGTCGACGGGGACACTGGGAGAGGGAGGATGAGGGGGCAAGAGACGGGAGAGATGGAGATAAGACAGTGCTCTGATCAAGTCTCGTTTAATGAATATGACCACAGCGTTTAAGTGGTGGAGAAATGAGGGAATGGGCCAGAGGGAGGATGTGAGGGATTACAGGCAGGATGCGGGAGTCCTGCTATAAGATGAGTTGCTATACGATAAGCCCGCAGCTGGGACTCTTTCAGGGTCAGGCTGTGTCATGTTTAACAAGAGAACAGCCATAGGGGAATGGAAAATAACCAGTGTGTTAGTGTCTAAGAGAGTAGTAGGAGAGATGGCTGTTAAGGTGGTAACTTTGCTCTGGGGTTCCCCACAGCCAATAGTTTAGGCCACTGTACAGTTCCCAGACTAAGACAGCTTCCTGGAGTTGTAAGTAGGTAGGGTGAGCCTCCACAGGGGCCCAGACATTTCCTCCAGCAACTGTGATTCTACGGACTCTGATTTCTCAATGGACATCAAGATCACAGAAGGAGCAACTTAGCCAGACACACCAAGCAATAATCTCTTAGCCCTCAGACCTGCCACGATGTGCTGAGGGGTATGCTGAACGCCCAGGCCCAGGGCCTTTGAAGCTACAGGAAGCTGAACTTGACCCCGAGTTTGCTACTTACTAGTTGAGTCATCTTCAGAAGTGATTTAACTCCCTCAACGCCAGGTGTGTCTCCTTTGCTAAAGCAGGGAGCATGGCACTCGGCAGGTGGAGGGGGTTACTGTGGCATGTGGAAATGCTTTCCTGCACCACCCCACGCATGCCTGCTGCTCAACTCATGATGCGTCTTCCTTCTTTGTTGTGAAATTAGTGCCCGGTAAAAGGGAAATTAGTAACAACCAAACATCCTGGAAGTGGCTAAGGTCAACTTCCTGTATTAAAACTTCAGAAGAATGCTAAGTAATAGCAAAGGGGACCCTTTTCCTCTCTTGTCCTTAGCTTCTCAGTGAGGTGGGCACCAATGAACGGACATCATGTATGCGTTATTAAACGTAAAAGTTTGCATCATTATAGATCAGAATCAGACTGTGTAAAATCTATAAAAGAAGATGCATGCGCTTAACAGGAGGAATAAAAACAACTCTCAAAAGTAAGCAGGGAAAGAAAGAACAGTTTTAAGAGCAGCCCTCTGACCTCAGGAGACACATTTACACTGAATATCGATAATGGCTAATAGGCTGCTGCAAAGATGCCGGGCGTCCTTGTTCCTTAGAGAAACGCAAATCAAAATCTGCTGGGGGTTGGTTGCACTTTGCATTCTCTGAGCTGGCTGCAGTCACGTGGTGTTGGTGACAATGTGGAGAGAAATCAGATGCTGATGGTGGTACAGGCCATGGGATGTGCTCTATAGATCATCAAGACGCTAAACACGAGGGTACCACCCGTGAGCATACACACAAAGGCTTTTTACAACAGCTACACAGAAACGTATGCACCGGTATCTGCAGATGCACCATTCCCATCAGGCCAGGAACTACTCAAATATCCCTGAGCCAGTGGCAAAGGAAGGTGACATCCAAAGTCAGGGGTGAGGTCCCGGGTATGGACTGAACTTTCCAATCTAAGATCATTAGAAGCAGTCAGGCCCAAGAGGCCAAACAGTGTTAGATCCCCTTTGTGAGGGACTTCTGTGAGAGGCAGCCTCCAGAGAGGGGGCTGCTGGTTGCCTAGGGACGGAATGTGGGGACAGAGGGCTAAATGCGTGTATGGGATATGGGTGGGGAAGAGTAATCAAAGTGTTCTCATGGAATGGCATTTCTCAAGTCTGTGACTACATCTGAAAAGTTAACTAACTGTTCTGTGTGAGAGCTGTAAGAATGATGGATGGCAGATCCTGAACGCCAAGGAAGGCACACCGAGTACATCCACTGACCTGCCATTAGCAGAGGGTACCATTCGTGCCTACCTTTGGCACTGTGTACTCTCTGGTAAGAGCCAGCCCTGATCTCAGTCCCTGGAAAGCCGCTGCCAACTGAGATGTATTAATGCATTAGCGAATTTAAATAACAACCAAAAAAAAAAAAAAAAGGCAAGATACAACACAAAGCTCAGCACCCTCCACCCAACTCTCCCTTTAGTCATTCAACCCGAAACTTGTTTTATTTTTGTTTTAGATTTGTTTATGTGTACGGGTGCTTTGCCTGTGTGTGTGTGTGTGTGTGTGTGTGTGTGTGTGTGTGTGTGTCTGTGTGTCTGTGTCTCACACGCTGCAGTTCCCACGGGGCTCAGAAGTGTATGTGTCATGTTTCCTGGAACTAGAGTTAGGGATGGTTGTAAGTCATCTTATGGGTGCTGGGAGTTGAACCCGGGTCTTCCATGACATTGATAGTGCTCTTAACCAGCAAACCATCTCTCCAGCCCATAACCCAGAGTTATACTACACAAGGGATAGAAGGCCCCCAAATGACTCATTTTAAACTCCCTGGCTTCGAAGCTGGAGATGGTGATTTCTTATGTGCATGAGTTCTAGGATGCCCCATAATATCTCTTATGAAGGAGGCGCCTCCAAAAGGGACCAGAGCATAGCAGTACCGAAAACAAAACAGGTCTGTACTCACACTTCCGTCTACACTGAGGTCCTCGCTCATCCTGGTGCAACTCAGCAGCTCTGTCCCGCGATGGCGCCTCCTGTGCCAGCAGACGGACGGACGGACGGACGGGGCTCCTGGTGGTAGATAGACCACTGCTCACTGCAGGTGAAAACTGCAGAGGAGCAGGGACTGACTGAGGGAGGACATAGTTCCCAGCACCCTCCCCCAGTCTTGCCAACTTCTAGTCAAGCAGGGGCCTCTGTCTCCCACAGAAGGAAGTTACTAAGGACAGAAAAGCCAACCACAAATGAAAGTATGACATTTGCAATTCAAAGCTGCTTCTCCCACCGAGGAGCAGAGAGCACCCTCACCCGGGAGTTAACCCTGCCCACCCCACAGATGCGCAGGCTCTTCTAGAGATCAGTCTTTTAACTTTAAACTGCAGATGGGAACCAGGGAGCCTTGAAACTGGGGTGCAGGACAAAAGATCTCAGTCAACTCAGCAGTGAAAATGTAAAGTGTCCCTCCAAGCAGACTAGTGAAACTCAAAAGCAGTGTCTGGATTCTAAACTGTGACTCCTCAGAGAGCTGGAGAAGCTCCATCACAACCCAGCAAGGAGCAAGGTGGGACAGCCCGGAGCTAACTTACTGGGGTCCTCTTGTCACATCCAAAGCTCCATCCACCTCCTGCCCCAGAGGCCTTTCACTCGGAGCATGGGCTGGTGCTTCGACACACGGGACGGATGTCGGTTCTAGCCTTGGAACTGCTGTAAGGCCATCAACATACCAGGCATCTATATGGCAGGAAGGAATGAGGGCAGAGGTTAAACTCCTTCTCACCCAAGAGACTGGTTGCACCATGTCTGAAAAAGTGACAATTTATTCTATTAGCATTTATCCTAGAACGCCGAAAGGCCTAGTCGAATGGAGGCAGAAATATCCAATGGTCACTAAAAGCAAACAACAAGGAGACAAACTGAGGGCTGGGTAAAGGCGGACAGAAATCCTGTGCCCACGGAGCCACTAGCGGGCCCACAATCCACCGCCAGCACACAGCCTTCAACCAGCAGCCTACCCCTCCCCCTCCCTCCCCTTACCCCTCCGTCCCCGTTACCCCTCCCCCGCCCTCCCCTTACCCCTCCGTCCCCATTACCCCTCCCCCGCCCTCCCCCTCCCTCCCGTTACCCCTCCCCGCCCTCCCCCTCCCTCCCCCTCCCTCCCCTTACCCCTCCCCCTGTAAGTTTTGGCTCCGGGCCCCTTCTCTTAGTTGTCCTGGTTTTGCTGTTCACATTCCAGCCATCAGAACCTTTCACTACATTTCCCAAAGCTGTCTCCCCCTCCCCCCTTCACCTCTTCTCTCCCACCGGCTGTGGAGCCTTCTCTGAACTCCGGTCTTGTTATTTTAGGAGTTGTTCCTAACTCTGTGTAATGGCACCTGCTGTAGAGTGGGTGTCCAGGCATATTTTGATTGAATCCATACACAAACAACCAATGTATCTCCCTGGACAGATATCACTGTTATCAATTACTGTCCTCTTTCAAGAAACCCCTCCCCCCCTACACGGGGACAGGCGTGTCCACACCCACCCAGCAGAGGCGTACGCGGGCACACCTCTTTCCAGATCAGGGGTCTCGGATAAGTGTCCCTTTGTGCCTCCTCTGTGGTCTGTGGCAGGACTGATTCTGAACAGAAAACCAGCATCGTTAAAGCCTGAAGGAAAGTTCCACCGCACAGTTCTCAAGATAATTCGTTCACTTTAACAAAAAAAAACAAAACACTAAGACCACTGGGTCAGGGTAGAACAAATGTGAACTTAGGGGGGCGGGGGTGGACCTCAGAGGGTTTGGAGGGTAGGGATATGGCCAAAACATATCGTACGATATTCTCGATTAATAAAAAAAGTTAAGAAATGCAGTAGACAGGCGCTAGAGCACAGTTCAGCTGGGTGCCGGCTGCCCTCACAGATGGCCCAGTTTTTGGTTCTGCAGTGCCTGGGGATCCAGAGCCCTCTTCTGTGGGTACCTGCACACATACGGCGCACAGACATACATGCAGGCAAAGCACCCACCCACATAAAGTAAATAGATAAAATGCCATAGACAAAGCAGACAGGGTACGACGGGTCCCAAGTTAGGACGTTAGGAAGCAAAGCTTTCAGGCCTCTATGCAGAGCCGCACGCAGCACAGGTGCAAATTCAGAAACAATTCAGGCCCGGCCCGCCTGCAGTTGCAGGCTTGGAGTCACAGCACCTGGGAGACAGAAGCAGGGGCATCTCACCTGCAAGGCTTCCCTGGGCCACAGAGAGGGTGCAGGGCTAGCCTGGGCAACGTAGTGTGACCCTGTCTTAAAACAGAAAGTGAAAAGACGGGAGATACGGCTCAAACATATCGCCTGTGGCAATGTGTGAGTTCCCAGAGTTCAGTGCCCGCCACTCCAAACAGAACCAGAGGGAATACCAGCGGTGGCAGCTGACAGAATGGTCACATCCACTTAGAACAAGGCTTTGGGGGATGGGGTGGCAGTGACAGGTAAGGCCAGCCACGTGGCTCCTCGAGGTTCTGTAACCAAAGACAGTACGTACGGCCACCTCTTATACTAGAAGGGAAAAGGAAGGAACCCATTACCCGTCTGGCAAGCCTGTGTAGATGAGGAGCACATTTAGATTTCTCACCTTTTCATACAAACATTTTTTTTTAAAAAATTCCTTTGTGTATGGGTGTTTGCCTGCATTTATGTCTACGCACCATGGAATTGCAGTACCCGAGGCAGCCAGAGGAGGGTGTGGGATCCCTTGGAAGTGGAGTTACAGTTGGTTGTGAGCTGCCATGTGGGTACTGGGCCTCAAACCCAGGTCTTCTGGAACAGCAGCCAGGGCCCTTAACCACCGAGCCATCTCTCCAGCCCCTAACTTCCTCCCTTTCTTTTCTGCATGGGTTAGGGTATTTTTGTTTGGAGACAGAGTCTATAAACCAGGCTGACCTTGAACTCACAGAGATTAACCTGCCTCTGCCTCCTGAACGCTGGGATTACAGAGGAGCAACCCCCATGCCTGGTGTAAATGACAATTCTGTTTTCATATAATAGCTGAGTCACAGTTGTTACCTAAGTAATTAAAACAAAAAATCTCATGCTTACCAGTGTCCTCTGTGCAGGACGATGTCTCCCTGTGCAGGACAGGGGGCCAGAGTGAGGTGACTCCTCACCTACAAAGACCTGTTGTGAGACAATGGTGGAGCGTATTAGAAGACAGAACATAACAAGCAGAAGCACATGGCGCACCGGGCGGGCCTAGGGAAGCGACCGGCTCCACCACTATTCTTTAAGGGAACATGTTTGTACTGGAGACCTCTCATTGCGTTTACCTCATTATTGAGTCTAGAATGAGATCCAAACTGTGAACAGAGAGCTGAATGGTTTCACAGGGGAAGAGAACTAAGGAGTTCACAGAGACTCAGAGGCCGTGATAGTGTCTCTTAAATTCTTAGGGAGCTGCTGAGCTGGATCAATGGTAAAGGCGCCTGCTGTCCCACACAGGTGAAGGAGAGAACTGACTCCCACAAGTTGTCCTCTCCGTGTACATGCATACACAGACATATAAATGCACGCTTCTGAAAGGTTAAAACATATATAGCCAGAAAATTGTGGCCTTAATTTAACAGGACGGCATCTGCCAACTACAACTGATGTTAGTTGCTCCCTGGAGGGTTAAACTAGCCTTGGATTCCTGATCCTGTAGCCACCTCCAGAGGGCTGGACCCCAGACAAGCACACCATGCCTGCCCACCCACACTTCTCTGTGTATGGAGAACTTTTAAGCTCGACATGCTACAGGGGTACTTTTAGGCGCTTCGCCTAATTTTTTAGGCACTTTGCCTAATTTAAGTTTTTTTTTCTTGAATGTGTCTGTATCTTCTTTATATTTATATTATGTGCCCTGAAAGAGCTATGTGTAAATATCACTCCGTTTATTTCTTCCTCTATCTCTGTCCTCCGGTGCCAACTTTGCTGTTCCCTTAGACTCTTACATGAACCGAGGAGGGGATCCCCTAAGCTTCATACTGGGAAGAAATAATTCCACTGCTTCAGGGTAGGGCCTAAGGGAGAGCTGAGAGACGGATTAGCCGTTAACAGCACTTGCTGTGTGAGCATGAGGATTGGAGTTCGGATCCCAGCACCCACAGACGAAGCTGGACATCCCACAAACCCCTTTAACAGCAGCTCTGAGGGACCCTATACCTCTCTGGCCTCCGTGTGTTCACACGTGAACACACATGCACACACAGGAATGCATGAATGAGTCTTGAACTCAGTGTTAAGTGTGTCCACTGCTCTCCTAGAGGACCTAGGTTCGGTTCCCAGAACCTACATAATAACTCACGACTGTAACTTCCGTTCCAAGAGACCCAGTGCCCGCTTCTGAAGTCCTCAAGCACAATGTACACATGTGGTGCATACACATACCTGTAAGCAAGACACACACACAGGATAACCCTCCAACTTAAAAATATTACACACTTACAGAAACGAACAGTTTGAAAGTTAAGCAGATCGAAGAAAAAGAGGTAAATAAGCACTGTAGCCTATTCAAGGCTGGAGAGGCGGCTCCATCAGCAAAATACTTGCCTCTCAGGCATGAAAACCTGAGTTCAGATCCCAGCATCCATAAAGGTGGTACACACAGTAATCTTTGTGCTGGCGGGGTGGGGGGGGAGCTAAGGGCTGGGGTGGGGGATGGGGAATTGGAGGTGGGGGATGGGGGATGGGGTGGAGTGGGGGGTAGGGGGGTTGGGGAGTGGGGGTGGGGACAGCACAGGAGAATCACAGGGAGTGGGGGGTGGGGGGGTGGTTTGCTGGCCCAGCTTGTCTGGCCAGATGGGAGCTCCTGGTTCCCTGGTTCAGCGAGAGGCTTGTCTCAAACAGTAAGGTAGAGAAGAGATGGAGGACAGCTCTCTCTCTCTCTCTCTCTCTCTCTCTCTCTCTCTCATATACACACACACCATACACACTCGTGCACACATGAACACACGCAATTATGTGCACACACACACACATATAAAGCCTGTTTGAAAGTACTTGACTCCAAATAGCTGCCCTCTGACCTCCACACGAGTACCACAACACTTGTGTGCACATGAGTGTATGTACATACACACACACACACACACACACACACACACTTTTTTTAAAATGTAAAAAGAAAATAGAGCATCAGGGAGAGACTGGGGTGGAGCTCGGTGGTAGGTCACTGCCTGCCACTGACAAGCATGTATGATGCTGGGATCCCATCTCATGCATGGAAAATACAAAACCAAGCAAAGCTGCTATGGGCTACTACTGTGGGAGTTTCCCTTTACGCCTCTGACGGAACCCTAGACGCTGGGGCTCTGGTAGAGCTGGACTGTGAGAACCCGGATCCCCAGAGGAGAGGCGATGACTCCTCAACCATGAAGCCCAGTTCAGACTTCAGGACAGCGCTCGTCAGCATACTACTCTCCGAAATCAGAGACGTCTTCCTGTGAGGCTGGAGGGGTGCTCAATGGTGAAGGGCACTGGCTGCTCTCACAAAGAAGCCAGGTTTGGTCCCGGTACCCACACGGCGGCTCACAACCACCTGTAACTCAGTTCTAGGGGAGCCAATGCTCTCTGCTCCATGCATCTCTCTCCCAGCTCGTGTCCTTCATTTTGGGCTCGTTCCCACCTCTGCCTGGATTGCAAATGTGTATGACCATACCCAGATTTTATATTGGGAGTTCTGGGACTTGAACTCCTGTCCTCATACTTGCAGAGCGAGCCCTTCACCAGCTGAGCCATCTCTAGCCCAGAACTCCTGTGGGGCAGGGTCTTGCTACTTAGCTCTGGCTGGCCTGGAACACACCGTGTAGTCCAGTGCAGCCTCAAACTGCAGAGTCTCTACCCTCAGCCTCCCAATGCTGGGGTTATGGGTGTGAGCCACCACGCCTTGGAGACCTCTTAGCTTTGTGAGTCCGTGCTCACTGGAGGGAGACACAGACTTCCCCTCCTAGCTTACAAACAGTAGCCAGTGCTTCCAGAAGCCTCCATAGGGTTTCTCAAGGCCACACAGCTCCAAATTACGAACCTAGAATTCCTCAGCACTACCAGCCCAGCACGTGCTGCAGACAGGACGTGAGCAAGGGTTGCATCGGTTACAAGACCCATCAGTGAGGAAGCATCCAAACTGCAAACTAATTCCCACAGGTGGGTCACACAATGAACAGCATCGATTTCCATATTTTCCATATGACAAAAACAAGCCAGACAAGGGCACCCTGTTTGCATCTGACTTTGCATTCTTCTCTGTGTGTGTGTGTGGGGGGGGGGGTGTGTGTGCAGGGGGCGCTGCAGAGGCGGGGACATTCATGCTTCAAGAAGAACCAGGTCAGACAAAGGCCGCTGTCCCTGCTGCCACCAACTACATTATGAGATGTGACCCAAAGTCTCAGATCCCCTACAATGAGGGGAGCGCACCCGGACAGCTTTCGGAATGATAGAATGCAGGGACTTCCAGGCAAAGGTTGCACACGCTTACAGTGAACTTACATGTTACTGGGGGAAAGAAAAACAGCTTCATGCTCTGGGTATTAAAAAATGACAGAGTTGGGTGGGGCTGGTGAGATGCCTCAGGGAGTAATAGGTACTCCTGTGACAGGGAGAGGGAGGGAGGGAGAGGGGGAGGGGAGAGAGGGGAGAGAGGGCGAGAACTCACTCCTGACCTCCACAGGCATGCTATGGCATCAGAGTCGGGCTGGGCATGTGACTCCAGAGTGGAGGAGTAACTCAGAAGGGCACCCTTGCCCACAGCATCCACAGCACCGCCAACGACACAAACAAGAAACAGGATGAGGGTTCAAGTCCCAGTACCAGAAATAATAAATAAAAATGTAAACCAAAATTCAGAAAAGCTACTCACCTAATGACGTGTACCTATTAATAAACATTTTGGGGGAGAACAAAAGAAAACCAATGACTAGTCTCAGAACAGGAGAAAAGCACTCGGCATTACAGGTACCTGTAAACACAAATGAAGATCAATGCCATCAGTGGTGTCCAAACTGCAAGCACTGGAGCTGGGGAGCACAGACCCTCACTCAGCAGCGGGGGTGTTTGAAACAGCCAGCAGGGGGAGTATTTATCACTTTTATGTGTGTGTTTTGCATCCCTGTATGTACATGCAGTACCTGACTATCCCAGAAGAGGGCACCCCGTCCCCCGGAACTGGAGTTACAGTTATGAGCCGGGAACTGAACTCAGGTCCTCTGAAAATCAGTAAGTACCCTTAACTGCTGAGCCACCTCTCCAGCTTCTCGGTAGACTTTTTTCCTAAAGTTAGAGTCAGGACTAAGTTATGACTTAATAATTCTACTCTTAGGTGAACATGTCTCCACAGAGCCCTGGGTGCAACTGTTCAGTGTCTTTATCCACAACTAAAAACAGCAAATATTTTAGATTTCTAATAACAGGATATTCAGAGGCAACATCATCTGTAGACACAGCACAGTCAGATCACTGCTCAGAGGTAGAGGACAGACGCAGGACGACACCCTCTGGCCCCCTGGTGGCTCTACACTTGCTGACTGTGGCGAGGCCAGAGACGGTCAGTCCTTCACTGGGAGGCAGCTAAAGGAACTTTCTGGCAGAAAATCTGTGTTCTCACATGTGCATTTTCAAAGCAGCCGAACAGTACATTTAAGGCCTTGCTTTCTGTGACTTTGCATGAAGGAGAGAGCTGAAAAATCCCATGAGTAAGGTATGAGAATGGTGGCACACCCCTTTGATACCAGCTCTCAGGAGCAGAGGCAGGCAGTCTGTGAGTTCAAGGCTAACCTGGTCTACATAGCGAGTTCTACGACTGGCAGAGCAAATAGTGAGACCTGTTTTAAAAACACAGAGAGATGGGTGGGGAGTGAGGCAGGGAGGAGGAAGAGGAGGAGGACGAAGAAGCAGAAGCAGCAGCAGATGATGATCCAATCACATAAGTGAAATAAAACTCACATATATCGAGCACGGCATGTTTGTTTGAGTTTGGTTCCAAGCACCCATGTCAAGTTGTACATGACTATAATTGTCGTTGCTCAAGGGGATCTAATGCCTTCCCCTGGACTCTGAGAGGGATTGAATACACACACACACACACACTCACACACACACACCACACACACACACTCACACACACTCACGTAACAACAATTAATGAAAAAAAGAGGCTGTGAATTTCAGAGAGGGAAGGGAGGTGGCGCATGGGAGGGCTTAGAGTGGTGTTCTCCAACCTTCCTAATGCTGCGGCCCTTATACCGTTCCTCAAGCTGTGATAACCCCCGGCCCTAGAATCATCTCATTGCTACTTCATAACTGCAATTTGCTACTGTTATGAGTCATGATGTAAACATCTGATATTTCAGATGGTCTTCGGCAACCCCAGTGAAAGGGGTCAAGACACACAGGCTGAAAACTGCTGGTTTAGAGATGGGAAGGGAAGGAGGAAATGATGCAGTTATAATTTCAAAACAAAAGGAAAATATCAGCAACAATAACAACAATAATGTTGCAACAATTGACAGTGCTTTCTGCTTTTGCAAGAGGCCTGAGTTGGGTTCCAGCCCACACGTCAGGAGGCTTTTAACTACCCATAACTTCAATTCCAGGAAGACCCAATCCCCCATGCCTTGAAGGATATCTGCACCCATGTGTACATATGCACACATACAGGTGAAAATAACAAATCTAATCAAGAATAAATAGAAAATAACTCAAGGTGTACATGATACACATGGTTAGGAAGAAACCACTTGAAAACCAGCACGCTAAGAAAACTGCTCAGTTGTTGGTAGCCAGGGAGAGCACAGAGACCACCGGACATGCCGTACAGCAGGCCCGGAAGGATGTCAGAGATGTACAAAAGTTAACGGTAGAAATAAACGTCGGTGTCATTGCCAGACAGAGCAGTGCTGGCCGGGCGCAGAGGAAGGACAGAGGTGGGGACTCTGGGGCACTGGGCTGTGAACACAGATGCTGTCCCCACTGGGGAGCTCTGTGAGGCTGGGGGAACCACCCAAGGCAGGGATGTGTCTGTGACTTTCTCAGAGGGGAGTTGAAAAGGCTCCCGCTTAGCAGCTACAGGCTTTGGGGACTTTCTACTGAAGGCCACAGCCGACCCTCGCAGCCCTGCCCCATCTGGAGGAGGACTTAGACATGCCATTCCACACACACCCGTTGTAAAGCAGGGAGGGGTAGTCCAGAAACCAATCTGCTCCAGCAGAGCCACAACACCAGCTCTGACCGTGCCACGCCGCTGTGGCCCACCGGTTCTGCTCCTTAAATTCCCCACAGCAGCCTTCCATGGAGGAACACATCAGCTCCAGGCAGTCAGAGCAGTCAGGTGACTTCCCAACGTTGTCAGCTGCTCTTGCAGAGTTACACCCCACGTCTTAACCACCACCATACACCTTCTGCGTTATCGGATCTGCAGCTGCATTATTCTTTAGTTTACTCATCGTGCTTGTGTGCATGCATGCGTGCGTGCGTGCGTGCGCGTGCGTGCGCGTGCGTGCATGTGTGTGCTTCTACTCCCTGAGCCATCTGTCTCGCGTCTGTATCTGCGTTTGAGAAAGCTTAGCCCTCTACCCACCCAGAACCCCTGAGCAAGCTCTTTGGCTGTGTTTCCTGTTCCACCATTATCCCAACAGTTTGCATCTTTTGTTTATTTTTGAAACAGGGTCCTTCAGGGTAGCCCAGGCTAGACAACACTCCACCTCATGATCTTCAGCACCGGGAAACCCACACTAAACTCCCAGGGCCTTTAATCTGGATGTCCCTCTAGCTTCTACTGACTCAGGACATGTGACTGTCATTCTCAGAGTTCTCAAGTGCTCTCCCCTCCCCCCCCCTCCACAGAGACAGCCATCAAGAAGAGTTTTCCATGAGATAGTGTAGGAAGAGCCTTCTCTAACCTGTGGCCTCCACACGCCGATGCTGTTACAGGACCAGAAGGGCCTTCTCAGGCTCTCCCCACCACAGAGGACCTTCGCTACCTACGCAGTGCTCTTGTGATCTGTCAAGGGACAGAATGAGAGCCAAGATCAGCTACGTAGTCTGTTTCCTACAGATAAGAAGCCCTACACACATTGTATGCATGGCCTCCATCTAAGAATATCTAAATTTCCTTTTCAAATACGTATCTGCTGGTGATTCGATATTGCCAAGGGGGCATGCACCTGAAATCCTAGGACTTATACCTTGGAAGACGGCATAGGCAGATCAGGAATTTGAAGTCATATTTGATTCCCAGAACCCACATGGTGATTCATAACAATACGTAAATCCAGTCCCAGGGGATCCAGCAGCGTCTTCTGACCTCCTGGGGTGCCAGATACACAAATGGGGCTCAGACACACATGAAGGAAAATACTACAACAAAGAAAGAGATAACCAACATTGCCTGTCAACACAGGATACTTACATATAATTAGAGGAGAAAGAAAACATGCAGATGGCCACAGACAGATATAATTGAAAAAGAAATTATTTAAGTAACCATTTGTGCAAGCTAACTAACTGCTCTTAGAGTTAACCCTTGGAGGCAAGAGTGCCCTTAATAACTTCATGGTCCAGCGAGCCTGACGCTGAATCAAACCTTAGCAAGAACCGCCTAATTTCACTGTGTGCGCATTGGTTGTCACTGAGTATTTGGAAAAAAGAATGACTCCGTCTTTCCACAGCTGGCAGATAAATTTGAGATGGGTCAGAAAACAGTTCCTAATTTATTCAACTGTCTGGGGAGTTTCAGGACAGCTGTGGACATTTGAATATTTTTCTTTCCGACCCAGAATTCAAGTGTCTGACGCACACGCCTCAAGCAGCACGGTGGCAGCGGGGGAGGTATGTGTGCGTGTGTATGTGTGTGTGTATGCATGTGTGTGCATGTGTGTGTGCGTGTGTGTATGTATGTGCATGTGTATGTACGTGTGTGTGGCACTACTGCTCTTCATGACAGTGGGGGATGTGTATGTGTGTGTGCTTGTATGTGTATATGTGTGCTTATGTGTGTGTGTGTGCCTGTGTGCCTGTGTGCCTGTGTGTATGTGTGTGTGTGTGTGTGTGTGTGTGTGTGTGGCTACTGTTCTTCATGGCAGTGGGGGATGTGTGTGCATGTATGTATGTGTGTGTGTGTGGTTGTGTGTGTGTGCATGAGTGCACGTGTGTGTGCGTGCGTGTGTGCATGCGTGTATGTGTGTGAAGTGTGCGTGTGTGTGGCTCCTTTGTGGCTGTTCCATGCCTACCTGCTGTGCAGAATATTTTGAAAACCTGAACTGCCCTCTTTGTCCAAAGTTTGATTTTAACAGTTTTTCGAGAAAGACCTTCACATAAGGAAGAGGTCTTAAGTAAAACCCCCCTAGGTGTGCCCTCTCTGGATTGAAAAAGTACAAACATCTATGGGTTTAGTGAATCCTAGCAGCTTAAGAGCATGTCAGCGGAGGAAGGAAGTGTCCACATGTCATCCAGACTTGAAAAAAATGCACTCAAACCAGGGCGCAGCTTTTCCTAAGGTTGGGATCAGCTGTCCCCGCAGGCTAGGCTGGAGGGTACTTACTGGTGGGGAACTCAACAGCCAGCGGCCACAGCAGCTGACTCCCAAGCTGACGCTAAAGGGAGCCATTGCAGAAGGGGGGGCACAAGTCTCGCTCGCTCATGAAACTGGGTTGTAATATTGATCTCCTCAAAAGGCAGCCGTGTCCAGTGGGTTAGTGCTCTGAGCGTGGGATCTAAGGCAGACACCACTTGTACCTGCCTAGCCTCACCTCAACACAACAGTCACAAGAGAACTTCCAAGTCCCCGGCAATAACAAATGTAGCCTTCGTGACTTAAAGCACAGCTGTTAGCGCTTTCGAAAACACTGGAACTGGTGAGCTCACAAAGTGTAAGGCAGCAGCACTAAACTACCCAGCAACACCGCTGTTGTAAAAGGAGGCAGTTCCTCACACCCACAGATGGAAAGTTCAGGAATTCACAGCAAACCCGGACGGGACACCTGCTTATCCCTCCACAGGACTCCCTGCAAAGGCAAGGTCCATGCCACTAAAATAAGAAGCTTGCAGGGCAAAAGCAGCTCTCTGCAGTGCTGAGGTAAATAAGCCTGACACTTCCGTCCCGTGTGTCTATAAATAAAAAGACAGGTTTATAAATAGCCTGACATTTGTAATTTGACAATTGTCTTCTCACATTATTTTTAGTAAACTCTCTCATGCCTCTGGCTGACACAAATGTTCTAAAAAGTAAAGTGGGTCTGAGCATGGTGGGACATGCCATTAATCCCAGCACTCGGGAGGCAGAGGCGGATGCTCTCTGAGCGTTTGAAGTCAGCCTGGTCTACACAGAATTTTAGGTCAGTCAGGGTTACAGAGTGAGACCTTGTTCCCAGAAACAAAACAAAACCAAGACTAAAGTGTGCATATAATATATCCATCCACACATATGCACACACACACGTACACATGTATGTTAGGCACACATTACAATTACATTTATATTGATACGCACTCTTGCACACAAGGCCAATGCTCAGCCATTGAGCTACCCCTCCCCCACACTTTATTTGAAAAAGAAACAGCCATAGATGCAGTCAGGGTAGCCCATGGTCCTATCACGTTCCTAGCAGAGGCAGATCCCGGGGAGTCCCTCCTCTGCACCCCGCCCTCCTCTGCTTCCCAAACTTTCTGCAGGATAACCCAGCAGCTGGGAAATGGCACAAGTCCTTCGGCCCCAGCCTGGGCGACAGGAACTGTGGTGAACCGTGATACTTACATGGCAGGCCACAGTCTTCTGGGCTGAGTCTGGGCAGAGCTGGGGTCCTCGGTGCTCTTAGTTTGCGGGTTCTGGAATTCCTCTAGGCTCTTCCGCGGGCCCTACCCTAACCCTTCACCTGGGTCCCTTATGCACAGGTCGGTCTGCGTCTGGGCAGCGTGCAGGGCACTGGGCACTCGCTCTTAGGCACAGGAAACTGGAAATGTGTTTTTCTTCTCAGGGAAGTGATAAGCCTGGGCTCCACTTCTGCAAATGTGTTTGCACGGGCACAGCCAGCTCCTTCCACCCTACAGGAGCAAGCTGGGGCCTCTGTCTCTCTTTCATCAGCGGGCTGGGCTGTTTGACACCGCCTCCTCCCTCCTCAGGACCCGGTACTTCCTCCACAGTCAGCCTCCTGGGGCGACTAAACAGTTCCTCTTTTCTTTTTTCTTTTTCTTTTTTGTTTCTCCATTTTTACTTCACATTTTAAGGACATCTGAGCAGTGTTCCCGAGTTTAATGTTCCAAGTCCTCCCCACCCTTGGTGGTGTCCCCCAGCCCTGGGCTGTCTCTGTGGAGCCTGTTCACGGCCACTTAATGATACCTAGTTGTTTCTGGCTGACGTCGTTTTTTTTTTTTTTTTTTTTTTAAAGGAGAGAGACAGACAGACAGACACCCCAAGACCCCAGCCACAGGCTTCCAGGGTCTCTTTAGCCAAGAGTCACTCTGGGAAACCGTGACAGGCCCAGGCTTCCTTCCTTAGCGCTCACAGGAAAAAGTGAAGGCTTGTAAGCGAGCGGCCAGCTCAGATGAGCATGTGCTTTCCTGCTTGACTCAGGCATGACCAGCTGCCCACAAGCTCCGCACGCTGGGAGCTGCTCCAGAGAGAGAGCCAGGCCGGTGTGTGCAGAGAGTGGGTGCCAGGGGAAACCTTAACCTTTCCCCTTTGGACTGTCACTCATCGAAGCGCAGGTAGCTTAGTTCAGGAAGTCCCTCCCCTCCACAACTGGAAACCCCCCCTCCTCCGGGAACTCCCTGATGTCAGTCCACAGCTCTTATCCCCCCCACAAAGCACCCATTCCATAGCCAGCAAGACTGAAACAGCTTGGCTTAGTACAAACCTTAAACCTGCCAGTGTGATCCCCTTGGGGGGAGAGAGTTCGAAGCTGGGGAAGCCAGCAGCAGTTCCAGGCGGGACCCTGCTGGCGTCTCCAAGGCTTACACACCCTTAAAACCCTACTGTGTGCCCTCATAAGCCAGCCCCACTTACAACATCATTCTGAGCAGGCAGTTCCTCGAAGCTGCCAGCATCGCCACCCCCAGTCACTGACAGTCAGTAGTCACGGCACTGAGCAAGGTCGGTGAATGACTCAGGTAGAAATCTGCGCTCCTAAATACTTATTAGAAGAGATGACACTCTTTTTTTACACAGGATCCCATATAGCCCGGGCTGGTCTCCAATTCCTCATGTATCTGGGACTTCTGACCCTCTACACCCCCAGAGCTGGGCTGGTAAGCACAAACCACATGCCTACTTTATTCAAGACTAGCAACTGAACTTGAACCCGGGGCCTTGAGCATGCTGCCGGGTGACCTCTGTGTTCATGGTATGGTTAACCACATGCATGGTATTGCTAACTACAGAGTGTACAGGCCTGTCCGGTACTGTGTGTGGTACTGTTAACTACGCTATATGGTATTGCTAACTTCAGGGGGTACGGTAGTGTTGGACGCCGTGAGCAACACTGTCAAATATGGTATATGGTATTGTTAACTACAGGTGCGACGTCACGCAGCAGTGACGGGAAGTTGCTTGTCACGTGTGATGGAAACTTCACACCTGTTGAGAAGTAGCTGTGCCTTTCTTCTTTCTTCTCCCCTCAGCCTGCAGACACCGCTGTTCTACTCTGTGCTTCTGTAGGCTTTAAATATTTCAGATACTTGACGTAAGTAGGATCCGGACGTCACCATCCTCCGTGGCTAATGGCTTCCTCAGCCTAACATCCTCTGGGATTGTCTACACTGGGTCCCTGTTTTAACTGTTTTATGATGCCGCATGCTGCCAGTTCGTCTGGGAATGGACCGCTAGGTTAGTTCCACCTCTCAGCATTGGACACAGCAGTGCCTTCATCATTCACACCTTGGCAGACATCTGGCCTGTTACCCGAACTGCAGCAGTGAACCTGTGTCAGTTACTTTTCTCAAACCTGTTGAAGGGAAACGAGGGAGGGAGGGTTTGTGTGGGCTCACATCTCAGAAGCCATGGTAGAGGGCGAGGTGGCCGGCACGTCTCGTCACGTCTCATCACGTCACTCACGTCACATCCAATCATGAGAGACAGAGAGAGCTAACTGGTCAGAGAAACAGCTCACAGACATGGCTAGAGGGTCCTCTCTGCTCATTATAATCCATGAGAACAGGGGGTGGGGGTTGTTGCAGATTCCTGCTACCTCTCCATTCCAGACCTTCTGGGTCCAACATCGCACAGTTTCAGGGTCACGTGGCAGTTCTACTTTGTACGACTTATGATGCCTCTGTATTACTTTTCATAGTGCTGGCCTCATTTTATAACCCCACTAATTACAGCTGATAGTCCCGATTTTTCTACCTCCACCTTCATACCTATTTTTCTTGATGGCCATCCCAAATGCATAGAACAATTTCCTGGATGACCTGCCATATGGTTCCGGTACACAGCTGTGGGCCACGTGTGTCTTCCTTGAAGAAATGTCTTTTCATTCTCCCCCACTTTATAAGAGATTGTCTTCATCTGACAGAACATAAAAAGAACTCAGGAAGCTAGTCACCAAAATACCAAATAACCCTATTAAAAAGTGGGGTACAGAACTGAATAGAGAACTCTCAATAGAGAAATCTAAAATGGCTGAAAGACACTTAAGAAAGTGCTCAGCATCCTTAGCCATCAGGGAAATGCAAGGTGCTAAGAGCCGGCACTGCGCTGGAGTCTGTGTGTTTCATCCCAGCTCAGGTGCATGAGACTCAGTCACCATTTGGATTTTTCACAGAGAGGTCATTTGCTCACAAATCACTATCGTTGAAAACATTTTCTCAGGGGAGGAGTCCCAGGACACGGCTGCCTTTGCTGTCTTGCACACATGGTTTGGTGTGTTGATCACTTGACTGTCTTTTTTAATTTTTGAGACCGGGCCCCCTTGTAGCCTACACTAGCCTTGAACTCATGATCTTCCTGCCTCCCTTTTGCCTATGGGATAATAGGCAAAAAAAAAAAAAAAAAAAAATTTTTTTTTGTCCCCTATGATATCAGTTTTAGAAATAGCCTCGAGCAAAAGGTCTTTAAATACCAACAGAGGTTCATATTTAATGATACTAAATATTTCCATCACTTATATGTATTCATCTAGAAGACAATGATGTTCATGGATTTTACGAATCATAAAATGCTTTGGAATAGCTCTTCCAAGAGGAATTACATGGTACTATCCATTAAAGATGAGAAACAGATGCTAAATCTTTGAAGATTTTTCTCCCACAGAAAATTCCACTAGCATGTTAATGTGTTAGCTGCGAGTTAGTGTTTCTTAGCTCAGCAACTCTTCTGGATGCTCTGATGCTAACCCATGGTTTCTAGCCTGTACCCAGCCACACCTGCATCTCTGAGCACTCCATCTGAATTATAACTGAATGGGTTCCAGTTTTCAGCTACCCAGATGTTATTGTATTATTCAATATCTCAACTCAATATTAAGTTGCATTGCATGCCTACCATGTCCAAAAATCAAATTTCATTTTCTTCCTACTTCTTCCTAAGTAAGACTCTTGCCATCTCAATCATTCAACTGCTCTAGAGCAATGTGGGTCCAAGTATCACAATAAAGCATTCACTGAGTATCGCCACACCCCAGAGCAACTTTTTGAAAAGCAGACTGGATGTGGAGATGGCTCGGCAATCAGTTAAGTGCACTGGCTGCTCATCTGAAGGACCAGGATGTGGTTTCCATCACTTACACCGTGCTGAGCAGCTACCTGTTAATGCCAGCTCCAGGGGACCTGACCCCTCTTCTGACCTCTGCATGTATGGGCACACATGTGGTGCACATATGTACAGATATAGTTGCTTTCTGAGATGACAAAGATGTCGTATGTACATGCTGTCTTTCTACACATACTAACGAATGTAGAATTATTTCCCCTTCTGATCCTACTTATTCTAATCCCCCTTTCAAATCTAAGAAAAGAGCATATCCAGTTTTAAAACTTTAAACATTTCACCTGTTTGTGTAAGTGTGTGTGGGGGGGGGCGGGTGTGCCTATGCACACATTCAGAGGGCAGGGGAGGGTGTCAGTGCCCTGTTCCGTTGCTGTCTGTGTGACTCTCTTAGACAGTGTCTCACTGTATGCTGGTGGCCAACGAGGTCCCTTGATGCTCCTGTCTCTGACCTCTTAGTCCTTTATGTTTCTTCAGCTGGTTTATCACCCTCTGAGTCATAAATTCTCTCCTACTTTGGCCTCTAATCCACCCAACTATATGCAGCTACCACAGGCTAGGCTCTGTTGAGAGAAAATAGAATTCCAAACATGAAGACAACAGATTTCTCTAACCATCTAGAATGTTCAAAAAAAAAAAAAAAAAAGTGTGACTATGTGTGTGTGAGAGAGAGAGAGAGAGAGAGAGAGAGAGAGACAGAGAGACAGAGACAGACAGGGCTAGAGAGACTGGCCATTACTGAGAAGCAAGCACGAGAGAAGGAAGTCATGCAGTCAGTATCATGATTGGAGTAGTCCTGCAATATGAAGATTATCGACCCACAGAAGACAACTCCAGCTGTCCTGTCTAAGCGCCCGTCTGTGAGTCAAGACTGACCCAGAACCAGGAGATCAGCTTCTGGAACGTTCTAGGAAAGCTGTCTCTTTTCACAGTAGGGTTTGCATGGGTCTCAATGGCACTCAGACCATTTGGATCCAGCCAGCAAACCCCAGGGAGTGATCTCCAGACACTCTGAGCAGACTGAAGTGTTATGATACACCTATGGGTGCCAACTTTGGATGTGTCACTGTGAATTCCGTTACGTACTCTTAACAAAAACCATATTCCTTTGTTTGTCACCGTGTCCTGAGACAGCAAAGCTGTTCAGTCTGTGTTGTGATTCTGTTCCCTTGCTTTGGAACAACCATCCTAATAAAGATCGTTGCTTTTAACTTTGAAAATCATTCAGTCTGGAATTGATGTCCCAGCCACACCAAACCGTCCTGAGCAAGCTGACAATGTCCCAGAAACACCTCTGAAGTGGCTTCATTCGAGTATACATTTTCTCTTGTGGCTCAATGGCTGCTCTTCCAGAGGACTGGGGTTCAATTCCCAGCACCCACATGGTGGTTCACAACCATCTCCAACTCCAGTTCCAGGGGATCTGGCACCCTCGCCCAGACAAATATGCAGGCAAAATGCCAATGTACGTGAAATTTAAAGAAATAAAGGGGGAATAAAAGGAAGGAAGGGGAAAAACTCACCTGTGAACAGTGACATTAGCACGTGGGTGCTAGGCACATGACTGACTCTGGTCCCTAGGAGGACAGGTGTGTGTGGATGCTCACCCACCACTGAGAGTGAGGGAGTGGGCTTGTCTCCCATGCACAGCCCGCCATGGCCAGTGTCCACTAACATTCCCCAACCTGCTCACAGTCCCTCTGTCTCCATCTACACTGATTATGACAAGACACAGTGCCGGCTACTGTAGACACTCAAGGACATTTCATCTTTCTGTCTTTCAGTTCGGCTGTTTCCCAAATGTGGTGAAATGACGATTGCCAGAACAGAAGTAACAGAAACACCGACCTCAGCAGAGCACCTAGACCACCGAGATAACCACAAAGGTAGCCTGTGTCATTCCCACAATCCTGACAGCACCATCTGCTCCCAAGACGGCCCCTCCGCATCCAAGGTCAGACAGAGCACAAGCACCTGCAGTTGGACATTTCCTCAGCTACAGGCTTCCCTAATGCATTGTGCACAAAGGCAGAAAACACAGGGAATACAAGTGAAGGGTCGCAATGTTTTCATCCCTTAGGGCCCTTCTATTTCTTACCCTGTGGAGAAGACTACGTCTATCAAAAATATAAAGCAAATTCAAATCGAAAAATTTTAAAAGGTCATTCATTCAGCCACTGCAGACTGACTATTGACATACTAAAAATTCTATGTCTGTTTAGGAGATTAAAAACAACAACAAAACAGTATCTCTAAAATCATGTGTTCTCTAAGCACCTTCATAAGAGCTACAGGAAATACCAGAGGACTCGAGCTGTTGCTCATCTGGCCAAGAGCGTGGCTCACATGCACAAAGTCCTGGATTTGGCACCCTCAGTGTCACAACCTGTAACCTCAGCACTCTGTGGGAGGCGGCACAAAGGGTCAGGAGTCCAGTATCACCCTCAGACACGTAAGTTTGAAGTGACCCTAAAATGCCCGAGACCCTGTCTCAGAACAAAACAAATCCCCACAACAAACATCCAGAACAACGAAAACTAAACGAGAACACAGCGCATGGACACCGCATCTGCCTCACAACAAAGCCACCAATCTGAGGATTTCCAAAGCCCCAGTTCACCGGACGCACAGGCAGGGAGGCTTCAGACTCGATGTAGCTTTGGGTGAAATTGAGAAGTGATTGATTTTTGCCCTCAAGCTATGCGAATTTAAACTTGAATTCCAAAGAAAACTATCAAGAAACACCTTCCAAATGCCCTGGGTGTTTTTCAGACAAGTTCAGACCCTCTGTGTAGACGCTATGTCTACACAGGGGTTATGTCGACATGGGTAGGGCATGGCTGCTCTCCCCCAATTATTAACCTTACCTCTACAGTCTGGGCAAGAGAGAGTTCCTGGTACAGAGACTTCTCCCCTTCAGAGGCCATGTCCTCGTCATGCATCTGGATCCCATTCCTGGAAAGAAACAAACACTGTAGTCAGATGTGACTCCTACATGGCTGAGGTCACCAGAATAGGTGTCACTTGTCACCAAAGCATCAATGCGTGTCCCCACAGATCATGCACTGAGTGCTTTGTCCCCAGCTGCTGAAGCTATTCTGGGGGGTTATGAGAGCTCTAGGCCAACCATGAGAAGCAGCTCTCTGCAGACAAGCCTTGAAGGTTATCGTTCTACTCCAGTCCCTCCTCCCCCTCCTCCCTCCCTGACTCTCCTCCTCCTTTCTCTCCTCCTTTTCCTTTTCCTTAACCCTCTGTTTCCAGTCCACCATGGAGCAAGAGTTACTTCAGCCACAATGTCAACCATAAAATCCCATCCCCATGACATTCTGCTTCTGCCAGACAAAGGATCATGGACTGAACTTGTCAATTATGAGACAAAATAAATCCTTCCCCCAACAACAAAAGAGTCACATGATTACGGCAATAAGAAACAATCTCTGTTCTACATGAGCTACTGACTAGTGACCATAGATAGCCACAATCAATCACATCACACTTGGGAAGGAGGAAAGGAAGGGGAAAAATTAGGAGCAACAGCTTTAAAAGACCCAAGAATGTCTCCTTTAAATGCAAATTCTACTGGAAATCTAGATCTGTTTTCTCCCCAGATCAGGAGCTATGGGTACTCGCGTGCAGCCTTGACATAACAGCCAGCTGGAGCGGCTGAGCAGCCTCTACTCACTCCTGCTGGGGTGCCTAGGCTGTGTGAGTGCATTTTATTACTTCACTAATTGAAAGGATTATGTACCCAGAACAGAGTGAATGGCAGTGCACCCTGCCCACACCCAGGGTATGTGCGGATAGAGACTCACTCCAGATGATGAGGTTCATGAGGGGTTTCTCTGCTCACACAATGAGTTTGTGCTGCAAGAGCTGTATCTCCTGGGCCAGGTTGTTCTTTCCTTCTCATAAATTCTGGAACCACACACACACACACACACACACACACACACAGGAGTCTGTATAGATTACAGTAGAAAATAGCAGGCCCACATCACACTGTGGGCTGTGAGGTTGCGCCATACCTCTATAATGCTTCTGCATTCCATGATGGTTGACTCAAGTTCTTCTATGCATAAATCCTTCTGACAGGATTTATGGATTAATAGCCGAGAGAGAGAGAGAGAGAGAGAGAGAGAGAGAGAGAGAGAGAGAGAGAGCAATGGGTACAACAAATCATATTTATTACAGTATAATGAGACCCACAGAAGAGCTATAGATATCCAACCATGGGATATTTTACCATTCTCAGAATTTGACAGCTGAACAAGTAATTGTGAGTAAAGCGACATCAGGAACTTGGGTACTGTGGTACACACTTTTAATCCCAGCACTTAGGAGGCAGAGGAGGGTGAAATCTGTGAGCTCCAGGCCAGCCAGGGCTGTATAGAGAAACCTCGTCTCAAGTAAGCAAGCAAGGGGTCTGATCCATCGGAATCAAACCCTAAAACGGATTATCTAAACAAAAAATATAATTATCATGATCTAGTCTTTGTTTTTTTAGATAGGGTCTCACTATGTAGCCTTGGCTGGCCCAGAACTCATGATGTGGACCAGGCTGACTGACTGCCTCTGCCTCCAGAGTGTTGTGGTTAAAGGCGTGTGCTATCACACCTGGTAAGGTCGTCTTTACTTTCAACCAACAACTTAGAAAGATCTCCAACTTTGTCCAAACAGTGCTTCTATTAAAATCATTGTGGGTGGATGGAGACAACTCTGGTCAAAAGCTCTTGCACCAGGGGTCCAGTACCCTCCTTCTGGCTTTATCATCATCATCATCATCATCATCATCATCATCATCATCATCATCATCATCATTACTGTTTTGCACGAGGCCAGCAGGTACGAGTGGCTGATCATAGCGTTATCCCACAACTGACAGCACCAGGTAGATGCCCTGTCACTACCTAATAAGAGAGTAAGGGTACAGAATAGTGCAAAGACCAGAGGCCTGGGGGGAGCCGAGGGGGCTCACAGCACCTCGAGAGCCAGGGACACTCTCAATGCAGACGCTGAGGTTGTGCAGTTCCCCAGTCACGAGTGATGAGCATCTCCTCTGAGGACTTGTCGCATGAGGAGAAAGTGGGGCATAGTTCTCTCTCTCTCCTTTGTCTTCCATTGCAAGTGCTCAATTCACCTACACAGCGTTCTCCCTGGGTCTCCGGAGTCCGAGCCATTTGTTACCAAGGTGGCTGTGGCCACAGGCTGTGAGGACAAGTTTCTGTCTTTATAACAAATAGCCAAACAGGGTAACAAATCATTGGGGACACGTTCTTCCTCACCCCTATGGTGAAGGGCTACACGTTGGTTTGCATTGCTGAAACCAAATTAGTGTCAGTGGTAGCTAACAGCTAACACTCCCAGAATTTAGGGGTTAGTCAGTCAGAGTTATTTCACACACAAGACACCCTGTTTTTCTACTCAAAAAATGCTCATGGAACTTTATGCTAATGGCGTAGCATCTTTGAATAGGGTCATTATGTAAGTTACCATTTCCTGGAGGATCCCCAGCCGTGGGTTGAGGACCTACCTTCTGCAAACTTGCATCTTTAGTAAGCATCATGTCCTCATACATCTGCAGCTGCTTCTGGAAAGACAACTGGGTGAAACCACTAGGATGTGGCTCTCAAAAACAAAACAAAACAAACCACACAGCCTCCTTAAGAGCCTCCCACCAGCAGGGGCAGCTTCCACAAAGCTTCTGACACTACAGGCTCTTTACTTTGCACAGACGCCCTCCTCCAGCCTCAGCGGGCACTGCACACACACACACACACACACACACACACACACACACACACACGAGAAAATAAAAATAGCTCTTTGGCCTCAGTGGCAGAAGCAAGAGGACAATGCAGATGTCACTGTCTGGAAAATGTTGCAATGAGACTTATTGCTCCAGTCTGTCACTTGCAGAAGTCCACCAATGGTAGTCAAGGCTACCCCACCAATGGCAGTCAGTCAAGGCTACCCCACCAACGGCAGTCAAGGCTACCCCACCAATGGCAGTCAAGGCTACCCCACCAATGGCAGTCAAGGCTACCCCACCAATGGCAGTCAGTCAAGACTACCCCACCAATGGCAGTCAAGGCTACCCCACCAATGGCAGTCAGTCAAGACTACCCCACCAATGGCAGTCAAGGCTACCCTGTCAGAGCAAGACCCAGTACAGCTGGAGCGCCAAGGCAGAGGGATGAACGCTACTGGGACTGGAGAAACAAGGCTCCTCAACACTGTCTCTCACAGATTCAACCATGGGTTCCATGAAGGAGCAAGGCCTCAACCCAAGAGGGCAGTGAGTGGCTGCCACATCTGGATCCTTTCAGGGTTCAGTCATTAAGTAAATGTTTTAGTCTCAAAAAATTAAAGATTAGCCCGGCAGGGGGGTGGTGGTGGTGGTGGTGGTGCACGCCTTTAATCCCAGCACTTGGGAGGCAGAGGCAGGTGTTCTCTGTGAGTTCAAGGTCAGCCTGGTTTACCAAGCAAATTCTAGAATAGCCAGGAGTATTATACAGAGAAAACCTGTCAGAAAAAACAAAAATAAACACATATTTAAGTATATGATCATCTTTTTTTTCAAAGAAAGGGAAAGGAATGACTATTATAAAAAATGATAAGTTACAAATATTGTCAAGGACATAGAAAAATCCAGGCCCTCCTGAAGTGCTGCTGGCGGTTATCCAGAAATACAGCCACTTTGGAAAAAGGGATGTTCTTCAAAATGTTAAACTCAGATTCACCGCATGAACCAGAGACTCTGCTCCCATGTTAGAACTGACAGAAGCAGAAACTTGTCCATGTGAAAGCCTGTCCCCAAAGGCTGTGAGCCGCATTACTCAGGAGCCAAGAAATGATACCAGCTCAGGTGGCCAGCAACTGAGAGGTAGAAAGGATGCCAAATTTGTATTCAGGGGAATGTTATTCATCAAAAGAGGACTAGGATGTGCTAGAACTTGTATGAATGTCCAGAACATCACAAAAGAAGCCAGTCGTAAAAGACCATGTACTTTACAATTCCAAGTACACATCACATATGTCAAGAATCCAGAATAGTAAGTATAGAAAGACAGGAAACTGACTAATGGTTGCCTGGAACTGTAGTAACAGTCCTGGAGAGAGTGTGTGAACAGAGCAAAGCCCGCTGATGTCTGCCATGTGAGAAGAACTTTGTGTCCCTTAAGTTGGTTCCAGAATACTGACTGAGAGAAATTCCCTTGTCTGTGACCCGGACATCTTGAAGCACTTAAATTTTAGAAGTGGGAGCTGTGGTTGTAGTGTTGTAAGTTGTGCATGCCTTCTAGAATATGGATTTGACGCAAGAAAATATCTGAGGGCACTGGGAGATGCTTACTCAACACTCTTTCTTGGTTTCAGATAATTCCTCAATCTTCTTTTCCAGAGAGCCTATGTCCATGGCATTCTTTATATTCTAGTGCAATGGAGTTTTTTAGATTTAATTCTCCAACAAAAACAAACCAACCCACAAAACCCCCAAATCCAGAAGTGAGCCTGGCAACACAAGTTCCATCCCCACAGCCCACATGGCTGAAGGAGAGAACCGTCTAAAATTTCATTCTTTTTTGCCACAGGTGCTTGAAGTAATAAGGTGTTTCTGTTCAGATAGGAAGGCCATGTCTGTCATTCATCACCTATAATGTGGAAAACCGTCCTGCGGTTCGATGTGGAAGGGCACAGAACCATGCCTTTCACTCAGAACCATGAGCACATGCGCCCCCCACTTGTCTCCTCCGGGGTTTACTGGTTTTCACTAACCTCTTCCTGGAGAGCCCGGATCTTTAGAATCAGAGCCCTGACTTCTGTCTCCTGGAAAATGTTAAAATTAGGAATTTTATTAAAATTATACAGAGCTAACCTCTGAGGCTATTGTGGTGGTGAGCTTTTTCTTTGCTAGCATTCTGGCATTCCAGCCACAACTGAGACACTCTGAAAGTATTTTCTATCCATCTATGCACACACCCTCCACCCACCTACCTACCCATTCATCTAACCATCCAATCACCCATCTACCCATCCAATCATCCATCTGTCCATCATCCATCCATCTACCCGACCAATCATCCATCTACCCATCCAATCATCCATCTACCCATGTACACATCCATCTATCTACCCACCCACCCACCCACGCATCCATCCATCCATCCATCCATCCACCCACCTACCCACCCATCCATCCATCTACCCATCTAATCATCCATTTACCCATCCAATCATCCATCTACCCATCCAATCATCCATCTACCCATCCAATCATCCATCTGTCCATCCATCCATCTACCCGACCAATCATCCATCTACCCAACCAATCATCCATCTACCCAACCAATCATCCATCTACTCAACCAATCATCCATCTACCCAACCAATCATCCATCTACCCCATCCAATCATCCATCTGTCCATCCATCCATCCATCTACCCAATCAATCATTCATCTACCCATGTACACATCCATCCATCTACCCACCCACCCACGCATCCATCCATCCATCTATCCATCCATCCATCCATCCACCCACCCACCCACCCATCCATCCATCTACCCATCCAATCATCCATCTACCCATCTAATCATCCATTTACCCATCCAATCATCCATCTACTCATCCAATCATCCATCTACCCATCCAATCATCCACTTACCCATCTACATATCCATCCATCTACCCACCCATCCATCCATCTACCCATCTAATCATCCATCTGCTCATCTAATCATCCATCCATCCACCCACCCACCCACCTATCCATCTACCCATCCAATCATCCATCTACCCATCCAATCATCCATTTACCCATCCAATCATCCATCTACCCATCCATCCTTCCATCCATCCATCCCCACTCACCCACACAGACACGTTGGCTACCTCTCAAAGAACTATAATCAACTTCCTAACTTGATTTTGAACAGAACTTGTTACAGATAACCCCAGAAGTCCATCTTAAAGATATTTTTCATGACTAAGTAAAAATAGCTATTTTAGATATCCGATCTCAACACGAATTTCTGTTCCCAGGGAAACTGGTTCTAACACAGAATGTGGAGAATTAAATATTTAAAGCCATCTATGGTAGTTCCCCCACAAAAAAACAGTAGTAAGTGATTAATAATACTGGCTGCGGAATAAACAGGAAAAGACAGGAATAAACAGGAGGAAGTACAGGAATCCACAAGGCAGACTCATAAGACTTGCTTAGACAGGTCCCCGGGATGGACCTCAAAACCATGCAGGGCATCTGGGAAGACACAAGAGAAACACTTAGGCAGAGCTCACTTCCTCCACGCCCTGCAGTCCTGGCCCATCTCTCGACTTAGCCCATATCGTCCCACATCTTCCTGTGGTTCAAACACAGAACCATCCCAGCTGCCACCACTCCTTGTTCCTTCCCTGAAGCCAAAAGGCAAGGCCAGTAAGTCCAGACTTTGTTGGACCTAAGCCAGTTTGGTTTTTCAGATGTGCTGTTCACCCCCATTTGAGTTTTAGAGCGGCGGTGGATTGAATGCTTGTTTGCCTCTCAAGCATAAAGACTCAAGTTAGGCAGAAGCCAGGTGATACGGTGGCTGCCTGACATCCCTGTGCTCAGGACACAGACGGGAAGATGCCCAGTGCAAGATGATGCCCAGGTAGATTACTCTAATCACTGAGGTCTGTACCAGGCTTTTCCTTCAGGCCACCAACCAGCTCCAAATCACAACACAGAGATTATTAGTTTTGAATGCTCGGCCTGACTTAGACACGTTTCTGGCTCGCTCTTTAAATTAAATTAACCTGTTTATCTTGTCTACCTTTTACCCTGGAGCTTTTTACCTTTTCTTACTTTCTTGCTGTCTCTATGTCTGGCTGGCTGACAGCTGCCTGGCTTCTGGCTCCTGGCTTCTCCCTCCTTCTCTCCTCCTCCTTCTCTCCTTTTTCTTCTTTTCTGGAACCTAGATTTCTCCCATTTATTTGCTCTGCCTACCAGCCTCTCACATCCCTTTCTGCCTAGCTACTGACCGTCCAGCTCTTTGTTAGACCAATCGGGTGCCTTAGGCAGGCAAGGGGAAACAGATGTAACACATCTTTACATAATTAAACACACATCCCTACGTCATTAAGCAAATGCAGTGTAAATAAAAGTAACCTGCCTTCACACAGTTAAGTATTCTACAGCATAAACAAATGTAACATATCTTTGTCCAGTTAAAATAATATTTCACAACAGAGGTTCAGGTTCAGAGAAAAGACCCTAACTCAACAAATGGAGAGTGGAGGAAGACATGTAATATCAACTGTGGACACGGACACACACACACACACACACACACACACACACACACGGACACACACACACGGACACACATGCACACATGCTTGCACACACATGAACAACCTTTAACGGAATGAAAGCATATGGTCGTTTATTTTCCTTCAGTATTTGTTATCTGCTTAGACATAGTGTTTGTTTTATTGTTCGATGGTTTTGCTTTGTATATTCCCGAAGCTTGCCAATTAACCACACAGGCCTCAAAACAGTCCTGTTCCTCCAGCTTCCGCACCCTGATGTTGTTACCGGGATCAGCCACCACACTTCAATGATATTACACATCTTAAGGGGTTTAACTGTGTGTTTACATTGCTCTTTAAAGAGCTGAACCACCTTGATTTTCTACCAGTCTGGATATTTGTCCATCCCTCAGTACTGGATGGCACCACTCTACTCTTAAATCTCTGGCATTAAGGGCCAGGGGGCTTGCCCAGTGGGTAAAGGTGCTTGCTATCAAGCCCGAGGACCTGAGTTTGATCCCAGGACCACGTGGTTTCTTCAAGCCACCCTCTGACCTCTGTAAGCAGGCACACACACGCCAACAATGCAATTTAAAGCTGTAAATATTTGCAAAACAAATGAAAAAATTTGGTATATCTGCTTCATTTCCATTTTTTCCATTTTTTTCAAAATGTAATTTGTCTCTGTGTGTGTGTGTGTGTGTGTGTGTGTGTGTGTGTGTGTGTGTTGAGGGCACATATGTACAGATGTGCAAGTGGGTGTGTGGAGACTAGTGGACACTAAGTGTCCAGATTTGTCGCCTGTACCTTGTTCATTTGAGACCGTGTCTCTCACTGACCCTGAAGCTAGGCTGGCGGCTGGCGGCTGGCTGGACGGGCGGCCCTCCTGGCTCCATCCCGTACAGAGGGAGGGTTAAGGCCTGTTCAGCCGCACCCTGCTTTTACATGAGCGGTAGGACTGGAGCGCAGGCGCCCATCTTGCACAGCAAGCACTGTCGGCCTTTGGGTATGTCCTCAGCCCTGTTACTGGTGTTTCTCGGTACTTGTAAGATTGTGTGTTTTGTGTATTTATAGTGCTCCCCACGGAGGGTGACCAACACTGTTATCTGTACATCCTTACCAGCCCCATTAGCACAGAATCTAAGTTCCTGCTGGAGTGAGCGCAGGCTGGAGATGTTCTAGTCAGTGTCAGGGTCAGGGTCCCACTTCCCAGAGATCCGTACTGTCCTGTAAGCCATGCCGCCCCAGACACCCAACATCTTGTCTGATCTTGGAAGCTAAGCAGGGTCAAGACCTGCGTGGATGGCAGAATAACATTCTTGCCCCCATCACAACACAAACACACCATCAGAACCAACTGGGGGAGTGGTCTCACAGGTGTCCGCCCCCAGAAACCACAACAGTACAGAATACACACCAGCAAGAGTCACCGCAGACCTGCTGGTGATGGGACTCACTACAAGGTAGCATCTTTCAGGAGGTCTTGGGAGGCTAGATGGGGAGGTACGGCAGCATTTCCAGGCGTACAAAGTGATGATGGGCTGTGTCCTGGAGTATGGACCTCTGCTCACCTCCAGTTCCTACAGTGTGCTATCCACACCTTCATGATGGCCTGGAAGGTGTCCAGGTCCACACGCAGGTTTGTATTCTCAGGGTCAAGCACGGCCCCCAGCACTTCACGGCCACTGTCTTCTGTGTCTTGCTCAATGGTTTGCCTCAGGAAAGCCATTATTTTGTTCACTCCCATGTACTTTAGGGGAAAGGATGGAAAATTACCTCTGAAACTTGTTGCTTTGAGACAGCTTCTCACGTATTCAAACTTTCTGCGTAAGCAGGGATGACCTTGAATTTCTGCTCCTTCTGCCTGCCCCTCTCGAGTGATGAGACTATAGGTGTGCTTATTTATGTGCTGCAGGGACTGAACCTAGGGCTTTGTGTGTCCTAGGCAACAGACTGCATCCTGGGTTTGGAAGACATTGTAAATTCAGTCTTATGTGCATTGCATGTGTAAGTTGGTGCACATAGGTGTGTGTAGAGGTCAAAGGACAGCTTGTAAGAGCCAGTTCTCTTCTTCTGTGAGTTCCAGGGATCGAACTCAGACTGTCATGCTTGGTAGTGAGTGCATTTGCCCTTTGAGCAATCTCACTGGCCCGAAACATGCATTTTTGATTAATGAACTGCTGATATTTTAGGTTCTAAAAATAATCCATATAACCCTTGCTGTCCTGTCAAGCTGGCTTGGGGCAGGGCTTAGGCTAGACCTCTACCTACATGGCAGAAGAAATGCATGGACTCTTGCAAATTATCCTTTAATTCCCACGTTCACATGCACACACACACACACACACACACACACACACACACACACGTGCGTGCGCAACACAGCTAAATGTAATAAAAATTAAAAAATAATAAAATCAATTAACCTGTAGACATGTGTGCTGAAATATTTCTGGGTGGTATGTGCTGTCTGAGAATTAGCCCACAAGAGAGAATGGAGAGAGTTAGAAATGAGGCCTAGTTGGTTATAACACATGCCACACCCGTGCAGTCAGAGTACTGAGCTAGCGGAGGGTGTCAGGACTGAAACACTTAACAGACCACCACGAGAAATAAAGAGGAAGCTGCTGCATTTATTACAGAGAGTAATGGGCTTATATACCCAGGCCAGAGAACCGGCTAAGCATAGGAGGAATCATGCACCACCCACACCTGGGGTCAAGGCATGGGCACTGCACACCGGAAAGTTCTGAGATCAGCCTTGTTTGATCAACCTTGAGAGCACGGGAGTTCTACAGCTGGGTGGGGAGGGAGAGTTGTAAGGGGCAAAGACTTAAGTACTTAAATTTCCCAACACACACAAAAATATCAAGGGTTTAAAAAATGATATGACTCTTATTTGGTTGTGTGAGAGAGCATGTATGCTGTCTTTTGGAGTTGGTTCCCTCTGCCACATGTGGGCACTAAGATGGGCGTTAGACATGGACAATGGGGCCTTTGTGTGTTGAGCCCACCTCCCTGGCCCCATGTAAGGTTTCTATATGTTTCCCTCTTCTGTATGTTACTGAAAACATTTCTGCAGTTAAAAAAAAAAAAAAATGCCAGAGTCACACTGACAGAAGGAACCATGAAAAGACACATAAATAATTAAGTTAGGAAACGGGACTGCTGATTTTCCGCTTCTAAAACGGTACTCTCTTACCATGGAGAGGAAGCATTTACGCACTAAAAATAACCCGTGGAAATTTTATAAAGAACTAGCCCCCTACACAAAAATAACCAGAAGTGAAAAGCTAAAATGAAAAGTGTTTGAGTTAAATCCGGAAAGCAGTCTCACATACTGGAAGTTTCTATTTCTTGAGACCAGCCCTAAGACATGCAAGTCACCCTGAATAGCGACTAGAAAGTCCCTGAAACATGGAAACAGCCGTGAGGTAACAGTTGGGCTCACTTTCAAACTAGGTTGTACTCACCATGCCTGAAGACATGAGACACGGCCCCACACCAGCCATTCCCCTTCTGGAAGGCGAGGTGGCCAGATCTCACTTAACTCACCTGTGCACTTAGTGTCCAGCTCTTGAAAAATTCCTGCCGGAAACTCTTCCCCGTGGGTTCCACTGGCCCTGTAGGCTTCATCTTCCTGGCTCCTCACCTTCAGTTTTCAACCCTATCAAAAGGAGAAGTTTGGGGACTGTAAGGAGGGAGGGGGGTGATCCGAAGAAATTTTACTTCAGTGACCATCAGCTCACAATACTGATATCTTCAACATGTCATTTTTTTAAAAGTGGTTTTGGGGGCTGGTAGCAGCTCAGAGGTGTAGCACCCGTCCACATGCATAGGTGGGCTTTGGGCTCAGTCCCTAGCAACACACACAAACACACACGCATAAACATTAAATTTAGTCATAGGCTAGACTAAAACACACATCTTTAATCCCAGCGCTCAGAAGGCAGAAGTGCATCTCTGTGAACTAGAGGCTAGCCTGGTCTACAAAGCATGTCCCACACTAGCCAGGGCTACATAGTGAGACCTGGTCTCAAGAAGAGTAAGAGGGTGGAGAACCTGGAAGCGATCACACTGACTGTTCTTCCAGAGGACCTGGGTTCAGTTCCCAGCACCCACATTGTGGCTCACAGCCATCTGTCACTCCAGTTCCTAAGGATCTGAGGCCCCTCTTCCCCCGTGGGCATCAAGCATGTGTGGCATGCAAGGGTGGGTGCACACACACACACACACACACACACACACACACACATACACACACACACACACACAGGTGGGTAAAGTACAAGCACACAGTAAAAGAAAAATAGAAAGGAAAGAAAGGTAGAAGCTGAATGTGCTAGAGCTACGCCATCCTGCGGGTCTTGCTTCTGAGTGTCTATTAACCATGAGAACGTAAACATCCTAGGCGGAGTTCCCTAAATCTCCAACTGACATGTTTACCTCTGTTTCCTTTGCTCCTGCAACGGAGCTAATTTGTGGGGTGCTGGGTTTGAACTCAAGGCCTGTAGGAAAAAACTCTGCCACGGCTAATTTGCTGTTATGAAGGAAAGTTAAAGGGCTGTCTCTGGAGAACACACGTGAAGATTGGGCTTGAGTCACAGTTGTTTCAGGTTGGTGAAGACCGCCACATGGTTCTGTGTAGATTTGTACATAATACAGGCTTTCTTTTTTTTTTGTTTTCAGGCATACTAGAAAGCATATATGAAGCAAATATTTTATTTTTGAGGCAGGGTCTCTTCTTACGTAGTCCTGGCTGCCATGGAATTCACTTTGCAGACCAGGCTGGCCTTAACTCATGAGACCCACCTGCCTCTGCCTCCTGAGTGCTGGGGTTTAAAAGCATGAGCCACCACACCTGACTAGAGCAAATAATTTAAGACACGGTTATGTACCGTCATCATCCAGATATAATTTTCTCATCACCCCATTCCAAGGAGTGAAAAATGTAGGGTCCCTTCCAGAGCTGCCAACAGAGCCAAGGACTGAGGTACATGAAGAGTTTGCGTTGCAGATGCCATTTAAATCCTTGCAGGGGAAGCATCGTCCTTGGCCAGACTGAGACTCCAGAGATGGAGAACTCTGGTCGTTCCCTGGTCCCTGCAGCCAGCAGCTCTCAGAACTCGCCAGAACAACGGAGTGCTTGCCCTCCTCCCAAGGAGAGCTGGGCTGAGAGCTGGCCGAGGCTCTCAAGGACATGGCTTCATGGCAGGAAGGAAGCCTTCTCTCAGAACTTGGGAAGCCAGAGTCCAGCACAGGAATGTGAGTGGCAGCCATTCTTCCCTGTGCGTTTCCAAGGGGCTTCTTGGTTTTAGACCATGGACTGTCAGGGCTGCTGGACTTGTGTTTGGCAACCTGTTGAACCAGATTCAACATGGCCTCTCTCCTCTGAATGGCTCTGATTTTTCTACAAATATTCTCTTCTGGGTTGTGACAACTTCTTAGCTTTTTTCCTTGTTGAGGCCAACATTCTTCCCATGAGTCAGAAGTGGCTAAATCAGTGGCAAGATCAGACATGGTTTTTGAAGTTAGCATTGTCCTAACAATGATTTTGCAGTCAGCTGTTGATGCCAGGCATTTGACTGCTTGCAACAAGTCAGATTTTCAGGAACGGCCAACACCAACGTTTCCAGGTTCTGACCTTGAGCAGGTAAGTGCTAAGGACCATCTACATGGTAGCTCACCCTTAAAACGGTGCTCTGGGTGGCGGAGACTTGGCTCAGTGGCCAGAAGTACTTGCTGCCTTTGCTGAGAACCTGCGTTCAATTCCCAGCACTCAAAGGGGGCTCAAAACCATCTGTAATTCCAGTTCCTGAGGATCTGATGCCCTCTTCTGGCCTCTTGGCACCAGGCACAGACACACATGCAGGCAAAATACTTACACACACACACACACACAGAGAAACCTTAAAGACACATAAGTTAAAAACAAATCTTTAAAAATAACAGCCACCAGCATCACTCAGAAGTAAGTTTCTACTGCCTCCATTTTCTGGCAAAGGGAGACAGGCTCACACCCAAAACCTCTTAACGTGCCAGAGGCACCAGGGCTGGGGCTCTGTTCGCACGGTTCTCGCCTGCTGTGCACAAAGCCCTAGGTTTGATTCCCAGACAGGGCAGACTGGGTGTGGGACACATGCCTGTAATGCCAACACTCAGTAAGTGAAGGCAACTTCCGGGCCAGCCTGGACTTTAGAAAAGCATAAAAAATGATGCCGGACTCCATATTAAACACAGGCCATCTGGATTCTGGAGTTGGGCTTTTAACCATGTCACTTTTTAATCTAGTATCTATTATTTGTCTGCCTGTCTATCTACCTACCTACCTACCTATCAGTTTTTGAAACAATGTTTCCCTGTGTGTAGCTCTGGCTGTCCTGGAACTCACTCTGTAGACCATGTTGGCCTCAAATTCACAGAGATCCCCCTGCCTCTGCCTTGTGAATGCCTCCTGAATGCTTCCATTAAAGTTGTACACCTCCACCCAGCCACTTTTTAATTTATACATGACATCCTGTAATGCCAAAGTCTGTAATGGTGTCAGCAGCTCCCACAATACACCAACACCATCTCTGACACAACCCTGCTTCTCGTAAAAGAAAAGAATCACAGGTTAGATGTCATCGAAACGTAAGACGCTCAGTCTTCAAAAGTGCCCAAGGAGAGAGGAAAAGGCAGTCCAAGACTGAGACACTTCGGCGCAAAGCATCTATTTGATGAAACCTCTCAAAATCCAACCTTAAAACCCAGTAAGAACGCGGAAGGACTAGAAAAAAGACGGTAGTTTCCACTCTTGCAGAGAAACTGGGTTCACTTCCCCGAGTTCCAGGCCAGCCAGGGCTACACAGAGAAACCCTGTTTCATTGGGAAGCTCTCTGGAGACCCTTGCACCAGCCTGGTGGGAGGCAGAGACTGTTTTCTACTTGCCTTTACCCATGGTGTTGAGGTCTCACTCAGATTACAGTGTGGGCTATATTTGCTGTATTTGTTAGATTAAACACACTGTGTGTGTGTGCGCGCGTGCATCTTTCTTAGGATGGGGGTTATCAGCTATACTGAAAGTGACAGTCAAACCCCATGTCCCCAGCCCAGTATGTGCTCTTTAAGTCAGGTCATCTGTACACCTCACCTTTCTGTTACACACAGAGAGAGACACAAAGACACACACACACAGAGAGACAGACACACACACAAATATACAGAGACCACACATACATACAGACACACACACACACAGAGACACAAAGACACACACACACATAGACAGACAGACAGACACACAAATATACAGAGACCACACACACACACACAGAGACACACACACACACAGAGACATGCACATACACACAGACACACACACACAGAGAGACACAAAGACACACACACAGACAGACAGACACACACAAATATAGAGACCACACATACACACACACACACACACACAGAGAGAGAGAGAGACAGACACACACAAATATACAGAGACCACACATACATACAGACACACACACACACACACACACAGGTGAGCTCTCTCCTCCATTCCTTTCATTTACATAATGTTGTCACCTCAAACCCCCAACTGGGTCTTTGGGGGACGATCCCTGAAACAGCCTTGTGCTTCAGGGTCACCTGTCTCCTTCACTTATTTTATCAGGCCTAGTTTCTCTCAGACAGAAGAAAATTTACAATAAACCCCAGGTCTTCCTGGAAACCAGAAACCAGACCCCAGTTTCCTACCAGGGAGGCACCTTCCAAAGGACCAGGCCTGGAAACCCTACCTCTACCCCGTCAAGACTTTGGAAATCTCCCCAAAAGTCAGTGTGAAGACAATTCTAGAGCTAGGTGCCGTGGCTCATGCCTGTAATTTCAGCACTTGGGAGGCTGAGTGAGGCAGGAGGATCACTGTGAGTGGAGGCTAGCCTGCGTTACAGAGAGAGAGAGAGAGAGAGAGAGAGAGAGAGAGAGAGAGAGAGAGAGAGAGAGAGAGAGAGAGAGAGAGAGAGAGAGAGAGAGAGAGCTGTGTCAAAACGAGGAAGGAAGGGAGTTGACTATTTGCCCTTAGTGAAGCTGGAGCTTCCAGAACTCCGCTACATCTCTTTTTCCCTTGACTTGCCTTGTGTAGTTTTACTCTGAATTTTCTGTTTTCCCGATTGAGCTTCTAATTTACACCGATGATGGTGGTCAATGTCTTCTACAATAGGTATTCTGAGATGGAGCCAGCGTGTGGGGCCAACCTGTGGGTCTGTGGCGTGGTTTCCCCACAGAGGCAGCACTTTGTCTGCCAAGGCAACCATGGTCGGGGCCGGCTGAGATGGAATTACTTGGGGGAATCTCACCACAGTATTTTTCACCGGACTGGTCCAACATGCCAGGAACCAACTTCTGAGCCCACACCAGCGAGAGTGGGGGCCTACAGATGGATGAGTAGGCGGAGCTCATTTGTGCTAATTTGTATCAGCTGGCAAGGTGGGCCTCGTGACTGACAGGTGGGGTCAGCCACACCTGTCTTGGTTCTTATCTAGCAAGGAGAGACCACAGGCAGGCTGAGGAGGAAGTCCGTGTGCAACCAGGAGGATGTTGTCTGCCTGATTAGACCAGTGCAAACCTCACCTCAACACCCTTACCTCAATCAGAAGGCTGGAAAGCCTCCCCCCTTTCTTTTCCCACAGGGCCACATGTGGTAGCCTAGGCTGGCCTCAAACTCATGTTGTAGACAAGTTCTGGGATTACATGCGTGTACCATGGTTAACCCACGGTTGTGTGCTAGGCAAGCACTCTACCATACCACACCGGCCGACATCCACAGCCGTAGAAAGTCATTTTGAAATTTCCCAAGATAATACAGATTGGAGTTGCTGTGTGGTTTTTACAAACATACAGGATGCTGTCCCTTCCTTTTCTTGGAAGACACAGTCTATAAATTGTGCAAAATGTAACAGCTAAAGCAGCTGCACCCAGGGGAGATGACACCTGTCAGCATGTTGACCTGCACTATGATAGAGAGGGGGTAGAATGTGTGTGTGGGTGCTGGTTAGGGTAGGTAGAGTTCAGGAAGATTGCAAAACTACATGCATGCTCCACTTTGCCAGTTCCTCAAGGAAAATGATGACCAGCAAAAATATATAAAACCAGAGCGCCACAAAAACCTAACCCCAGAGCTCCGAGGAAGCAAGCCAGGGTGTGGGTCTAAGCACCCTCAAGTTTACAGTCTGATGAGACCCACAGGTATTCTGCAGTCATCTGCAAACTTTCTTATAAAGTTAGTGTTTTTCTTTATTACACACAGTGCCTTCCATTGAAATGGCTACTGTGTTTTTCTTTTGCAACAGGGTCTCCAGTAGCCAAGGCTGGCTTTGAACTCACAGTGTAGCTTGGACTACATGGAGCCCACAGTGACCTCAAACTTGCCTCTAGTCAAGAGTGACTTCGTGACAGACTGATCATTCCTTTGCCTCCTGAGTGCTGGGGTTACAGATGTGAACCCCCAAATCAGGTTTTGTAATGCTGGGGATCTAATTCCAGACTTTATATATGCTGAGCGAACACTCTGGCCACTAAGATATATCCCTGGCCCAACTCACATGTTTGGATGATCTTTCTGGAACTCCTTAAACTCATACAAATATTAGCTCCTCTCATCTAGTAGTTAGTGTCTAAGAAGTGAGCCATCAGACTGCCCCTTTCCCTGGACTTGCTTTGATTGGCTTCCCAAGAGATGAGCTATTCTAACACCTAGGATGGTCATCTGTCTTCAGCCACAGAGACCAAAGCCAGCCATACCCAGAGAACCCCCCAGGGAGAAAGGAAGCCAGGGCAGAGCGAGAAGTAACCTGCTAGACCATACCGATTCTCTGACAAATGAGACAAACTCCCTGCTCCAAATGAGCATCCACACTAAGGTTTCTCAGGGTAGCGAAAGGGTGGAGGCTGGCCATAAATCCCAGCAGAGATGATGGAGGGAGATGCCATAAATCCCAGCAGAGATGATGGAGGGAGATGCCGTAAATCCCAGCAGAGATGATGGAGGCTGGCCATAAATCCCAGCAGAGATGATGGAGGCTGGCCGTAAATCCCAGCAGAGATGATGGAGGGAGATGCCATAAATCCCAGCAGAGATGATGGAGGGAGATGCCATAAATCCCAGCAGAGATGATGGAGGGAGATGCCATAAATCCCAGCAGAGATGATGGAGGGAGATGCCGTAAATTCCAGCAGAGATGATGGAGGGAGATGCCATAAATCCTAGCAGAGATGATGGAGGCTGGCCATAAATCCCAGCAGAGATGATGGAGGCTGGCCATAAATCCCAGCAGAGATGATGGAGGGAGATGCCGTAAATTCCAGCAGAGATGATGGAGGGAGATGATGTAAATCCCAGCAGAGATGATGGAGGAAGCTCAGTGGTTATGTCTTTCCCTAGATAATACAATACATGCTTCATGGTAGTCTTCTCTATTTTTTTAAAGATGTTTTAAAATCCATGTATATGCCACATGTCTGCAGGTATCCATGGCCAGAGAAGGCTGTCAGATCTCTTGAAACCAGGGTTGCAGGTGCCCCTGAGCCTTGAGACATGGGTGTTAGGCATTGAATTTAAGCCCTCTGAAAGACAGCAAGCACCCTTAACCACCGAGCCACCCACCTGTTGTCTGTTCCTCCCTCCCTCCCTCTTCCCTTCCTTCTGTATACCTTAGCATGATCTCACGAGGCGAGGTTATGAAGCTGAGAGTGACCTTGAACCCCTTATCCACCTGCCTCTGCCTCCTACGTACAGAGATCACACACTTGGGCTGCCAGGCTCAGGTTTTATCCTTAGACTCTGCGCAGTCTCTCCTCTCCCTAACCAGTGCAACCAGTTCAAACAAGGCTTGTCTAAAGGACCCAAACATTTAAGTTTGTTTGCATTTTTTTCTTTTTATTTGAGATTGGGTCACATTATGTAGCCCTGGGTGGCCCTCAACCGTACAGAGTTTAGGTTAGCCTTGAACTCCTGATTCCCCCTCCTCAGCCTCTGTACTCAGGTTACAGGTGTCCACCGGGATTGCTAGCTTCATTTTGAATTTCTCCTCTCCTGTGCTGGGTATTGAACCTAGGACCTCATGAATTTGAAAGGTGTCACTCTGTAGCCCAAGTCAGTGTCAAATCCACAACAATCCTCTAGGCCTTAGCACAAGCTGTGGGCTATAGGTATGAGCTGCCGCACCTAACTGCGTCTTGAAATTTGTTAGTGGTTGCCAGATTCACTTCTGTAGAGACTGTACCATAGCAGTCTCTGAGTCTGTGTCTGAGAACCTGTGATACCCATGCCCTCATGAACACACATGTGTCTGTCATTGCCGATCTGACAGGTGACGTACATAAAATATGCATCGATATACATCCAGAATAAGTTGTATGATAACTGTACAACGTCGGTAGTCAAACAATGTCAAAGGCACTGTTGAAATCCAGTGAGAGGAGACGTTGTGAAAATATGGGGGGAGGTCTGTAGCGCACTCTAGTGGAGGATGGTTGAAACTCAATGTTCAAGAAAATGATCTCTGTAATTTATCATTCTCTCAATCTTGCGATTTACTCTTGTGTTCAATTGTGAATAATAATAATAATAGCAATGCTATTACCATGTCATGTTTTGGAAGTATCTCTGTGGAAATGCCCAAGTTTCACAGGGTTTTATTCTAGCGTACCTGGGTTGTCTTGGATGTTTAAAGACAGAAGCATTTTGCAAAGGTGTGCAGATGCCTGGGGCCCCAGTGATGATGTGAGGGGTAGATCAGACGTTTAATAGGAGCTTAGCATTTGGGGAACCTTCTAGGAAGTCTGTCCCACACAAGACTGATGTACCCTGCTCTACTAGATGGCCTTGGAGGCAAAAGGGTTGCTGATGAGCTCAGATCAAGACCTGTATATAGGGGCTGGAGAGATAGATGGCTCATCACTTTAGAGTGCTGGCTTTCGCTTCCAGAGGACCTGGATTCAACTCCTAGCACTCTCACAGAGGTCCACAACTGTCTGTAACTCCAGCTCCAGGCAAAGATGCCTTTTCTGACCATACATGTGGTACAGAGACACGCATGAAGACTAAATATATAAATAAATACATTTTAAGCAGGGTGGTGGTGGCACACTCCTTTAATCCCAGCGCTCAGGAGGCAGAGGCAGGTGGATCTCTGAGTTCAAGGCCAGCCTTGCCTACAGAATGAGTTCCAGGACAGCCAGGGCTACACAGAGAGACCTGGTCTCTAGGCAACTTCCAGTTTTCCTTGTAGAAAGGTAAATTTCCTCAAGGGACTTCCTCTTAAGTTTCCTTGACTAAAACTTGGTCCCTTTGTCCCTCCTTGTCCAAGGGAATGTGGGAAGACAAGCACCCTACAGGTCTAAGGGAGAGCTTCTGCCTCCCAAGGAACTATGCGTGTCCTGTGCAAAGAGTCAGGGCTCAGGACACGAGAGGTGGCATACGCTGCCTTCGCAGTTCTGTTCCAGCCCCCACATCCCACGGCTCATACCAGCCTGTAACTTCAGCTGCAGAGAATCATACACACTCTTCTGGCCTCCAAAGGATGTGTACTCATATGCACATGCCCACACACACATAATTAGAGATAAAATAAGTGGTTTTTTTTCAAGCTTTCAGTAGCCAAATGGGTGAGCCTTTAGTTCCAGCACCCAGGAGGCAGAGGCAGCTGGATTTCTGTGAGTTCTAGGCCAGCCTGGTCTAGGGAAGCGTGTCATATACTGAGAAATTCTGGGGGTTGGGAGGTGGGGTGTCAGGGTTTTATTAGCAGGGAAAAGGCCTCCCATCCGACCCTCTGACCTCTTCAATCATGAGTCCGTTCCCCCTGTCTTGAAAGACTGCCGTGGTCTTACCTCTGAGGACACATCCCCTGGACCACACAGCAGATGTCTCTGTGAAACGTCTGCTTCCACAGTACTCTTCTGTATGTTTACCTCTTCCGTGGCCGGGCCCTTTCCTCTATGTGCATGCGTGCATATATGCACATTCATGTGTATGCGTGCACGTGTTCGTGTAAGGAAGGGTGTCAGAGGTCACCCTCTGGCATTGCTCCCCAGCTGCCAGTTCTGGTGCTTTGAATAAGAATGGCCCCACAAACTTACATATTTGAACGCTTCCTTACCAGGGAGCGGCGCTGTTTGGAGCAATTAGGAGGATGAGGAGGTGTGGCCTTGTTGGAGGAGGTGTGTCACTGGGGGTGGGTTTGGAGGTTTCAAAAGCCCAAGCCAGGCCCAGTCTCTCCCTCGCTCTCAAGATAGTGCTTCAATGCCAACATGCGTGCGGCCCACACGTGCAGCTCATGCGCCCACGCGTGCCGCCCTGCAACGAATGGGCTCACTCTGTGACCCTGTGAGTTTTATTTCGTGAGTCATGCTGTCTCTTCACAACAATAGAACGGTTACTAAGACGCTGTGGTTGTTTTTTGAGATGAGGTCTTGCATTGGTCCAGAACTCCCCGGTGAGGATGGGCTGGCAGGCGAGTGATCTGCCTGACGCCACCTCCCATCACTGGGATTGTGAGCACTTGAACCACAAATAGCCTTTTCTGTGTTCTGGAGACAAACTCGGTGCTTGTGTGTTGAGCACCTTACCGTCTATGCGACCTCCCCAGGTCCCCTCCCTACCGTGCATGAATTTACCCCTTTCTTCTCAAGCCTTTGAACGCCGCTGGCTATGTTCTCACCCGCCCATGTCTAGTCTTGAATTCACTATCTTTGCACTCTATCCACACAACCTCTGCACCGGTAAGTTCCGAAGGCGGCGTTCATCCAAGTCGCCTAAGCCCAGTGAATCCAGATCCAAGCACAGCCCTGAAAGGCCTCTCTGTGTCTGAGGGCATCTTTGGAGACTAACACAGTAGTGATCAACTCAGAGTCATCATTAAGGCAGGCTAAACAAACAGGCCGAGTCCTCAGTAGGATAATACTCTTAAGTGGCTTCAAGGTGTATTGCTATTATTAACTCTGGCTCTGAGGTCCAGCAAAGGTTCCAGCCTCTTAGAATGTAAGAGGCATTTCCATAATGTTCTATCACCATAACTACCCTTGCTGCTGCTGCCATCACTGACACCCACCCAGAGTTAAGCTCCAAACTTTAATTGGTCCATGTCTTCATTGGCAGCATGGGGGGGGGGGTGTCTGAGCCTCCTCCACCTACTTACAACCCCTCCCCCAGGCTCAGGAGGCCAGCCTTCTGCTCCCATTGCCCCAGGACACTCACTGGGTTTAATCTTTGCTTTTAATCTTCCTGGCCCCAGTCCCCTCCGCCCAGCAGGGAACCCCTAGACTTCTCTCTAATCCGCTTTCTCTCTGCTCTGCAGGCCCGTGATCCCAGAGCTTGGAGGGGCAGAGGCACAGAGGTTCCCTCTTCTCGGTGACTCTGGAGTGTGTTGAGTTGACAAGAAGAACTACCCAGGGCACCTTCCCTTTTGAATGTACCCGAGGGGGAAGAGACTGTGAAGCAGAGTCAATAGCTAAAGACTGGAGCTGTAGTAAAGGAATGGGAGGGGCCTCGAAGGCAAGAGCCCCTGGGGCCCACACACGCATGGCAGCTTTCTGTGTTTGCAGAATGTACGGCAGTCTGTCTGTCCTGTAGCCCGCTTCCTTGGTAGTGTGGCTGGGGGGGGGAGTGCAGGTTCCTTGATTCTATTCTTAATTGCTAATCTTAACTGTCATAGAGCACATAGCGAATATATCCATATATCCATATCCATATATGTGGCTTACAGGATAAAGAGGAGGGGCTGCATGCCTCAGAGTCCAAGAGGCTTCAGGCTTTGTAGGTGTGGATTGATAAGATAGCAAATCGGACCAGTGTGGGGTGGGCTGATAAGTTTTGGGGCCTGCTTCCCTTGGTATGATTTTAGTATGTTTGCGTGCCATCCACATCTCAATTTTCCCTGATAAACTCATAGGACACTCCCCGTTTTCCCCCTAGTTTATTACTTGTGTCAGTCTGTGCCGGATGGGCGGCTCCCGAAAGATGATTTTTTTCTGCGTCTGCCCTGTACAGTTATCCTTCTCCCCCCCTCAGAGTGGAATCAAAAGCTTCTTGCAAACATCGTCTCCCAGAGCAATGCACAGCCTGGAAAATCCCACTGTCTCACACAGTATGGAGCAACCAGCGTAGGGCAAGGCCTGATCTCAAATACATTTATAACTCAGATAAAGAATGTGATAAAAGGAAGGCAGGGCGTGGTGCATTCCTTCAACCTTGGGAGGGAGGGAGGCAGAGGCATCCTAAGCCAGATAGGCCCACATGGTGACATCTTGTCTCCAAACAAACAAACAAACAGTTATGCGGAAATGGTTTTTAGGGTGTAACCACCACCTACTTTCATCAACTTCTCCTCCTTTCTTTCCACCCTTATCCTGTGGTTCCCCTCATCGCCCGTTCCTTAACCCCTCCTCTCTACCATTCGAGCTACACCCCAGGCCTCAAGAGTCTTAGCCATCACCAAAGAAACCCTGCACCGATTCACCAGACTGGTCACAACCTACCATGTGGCTCCTTTTGCCCAGCTTGTTTTAAATTGCTTAATGTTTTCAAGGTTTATCCATGCGGGAGTGTGTGTGTACACGTGTGTGTGTGTGTGTGTGTACATGTGTGTAGTTGTGTGTTGCTTCAGCCTCTGAGTAGCAAGAACTACAGACAGATACCATAGGATCTTGCCTTCATTTCTTCCTTCTTTCCTTACTTTCTTTCTTCCCCCCCCCCCCCCCCCCTTTCAAGACAGGGTTTCTCTGTAGCCCTGGCTGTCCTGGAACAGGCTCTGTAGACCAGGCTGGCCTTGAACTCACAGAGATCCCCTGCTTCCGCCTCCTGAGTATTGGGACTAAAAGTGTGTGCCGGTGGCTTAATCCCTTCTTATTGTGGATTCATGCTCCATCACATATGAAGGATGACTCGCTTACGCTTTTCTCCATTCTTCTGTTGATACACACACACAGTGCTGCTAGAGTTAAAGCCTGTCTAGACTGCAGTCAGTCACATGGAGGGAAGGGTCTCTCTGTTGTTGTGCTGGGTACAAAGATAACTCAGGACATTTGTCAGACAGCTAACTCAGTCATCCGTTGGTCTGGTCATCAGTTCATCCCAGGCTCCAGAAAGAAAAAAGAAAAATCTTTTTTGTTTGTTTGTTTGTTTTATAGAGGATACAGGGAAAACGCAGTCCTGGACAAGGCCAATTCCTTTCCAAGGAGTTAGGAGTGAAAATTTCACAGCTAAGATCTGCATAGATTACTGGACAGAAAGTTTGCCAGATCCTCAGAGGGAGGTGGCTCTCAACTAAAATCCCTGAGCACAATCAGCTGGGGTCTAGCCCGAGGCCACACACAGAGATCCAGCCACCATGACACTTGTGTGTGGAGAGGGACAGGAAGTGGCCAGGTGACGGGAGCAATTTCACATCAGAGTCTGCAAACTATGAAAGCTGGCTACCTAACCGGAGAGCCCATCCCAGGGTTCCGATGGTGGAAAGCGAGAGCCCGCCCCTGCTGGCTGCCCTCCACCCAGCAGGGACTCCACAGTGCATGCCCACCTGCTCACCCACCCCTCACAAAATTTATTACATTTGTGATAAAATTTTTAAAAGTAAAGGAATTGGCAAGAATGGCTGCATTTGAGAGTAGACTGAGGGTGGAGAGTGAGTCCCTACAGCCCTGGAAAATTCCAACCTGCCCTTTACTATCCCAAAATCGTCTTGAAACTTCCATGCTCTGAGACCAGAGACCCTGGTGCAGTGTGCCGCTGAGGTAGGGGAGGGAGGTGGCCGGGGCTTCTTAGCAGCGAGCAGAGAGGAAGTGAATCAAAGGTCCTGTCAGTCAGATCTGTCCTCCTTGGCTGCCTCCCCTCCTGCTAGAGAAGTACGTGCGCATCACATGGTCCCCCCACCCTGGAGTGAGCCTGAGGCCTCGCTGCAGCTCCCGGCAGGCCAGTCGCTGATGCAATCCGCAGCCCAGACCTCTCAGCTCTCCATCTTCCGTGCCCCGCGACCCTGCGCGCCACGTGTCGCCGCGGCGCAGCAGCTGAAGCCGACTCAGACCTGCGCCCAGGAGCTGGAGCCAAGACACCGCCACGAGCAATGAAGGTAAGTGACCAAAGTTCCTGCTGGAATGCAGCCGCTCACCCGGGGCATCGCGGACCGAGACAGGAGGATGGAGGGACAAACCCGCTTTGTTCCCGGTCCTCGGTCACCGGGCGTGGGGACCCGGCCTGGTCTCCGTCCCCAGATGCTCCCACTCGGGCTGGTGCCCGGGGTTTGTGGGTACGATACCCAACTTCAGAGGATGCCACAGCGCCTGTCCCACAATCTCCCAGCGCAGGAAGAAAGACCGTGCCCTTGCGTCTGAGCTGCCCAGAGATGGGGTTTGGGGAGGATGCTCGGGTGCTCATCTTTTCGGTTCCTGGCTCCACGTGGAAGCTCCGGGAGCCACAGGTCGCTGGGGCTTCAGGGCAGTCCCGGCGCGGTTGTCTTCTAGTGCTAATCTGATGTGGCTGGCCCAGCCACCAGCCAGAGGAGGTTTAGGCTCTCAGATGCGTCCCGTTCTAAGGGAAACGATACTCGGTTGGTGCCGTTTTTGCAGCTTCCCAGAAGGAAGGGTCCAGTAATAAAATGTGGGTTTTTGGGAGCAGCGGAGCGCAGACACGTTTCAGTTTCTGAGGAGGTGAGGAGGGAGTTAGAGATGCTGTTCAGGCCTCACTGGACCGAATCCTCTCCTCATTTCTCCATCCATACCGTGGCTTCCTTTGCCTCTAGCCCTGACAGACATGGGTATTTAATGCATTTAATGTAGTCACTATCTTTCTTACCCAGTTGCTCATTCTGTAAATATGTACCTTAAAATGTAAGTTCCCAAACTCATGGGTGGGCAGTTTGTGTATAGAAAAGCTGCATGCTGAAGGCCACAAGCCCACTGAAAAAAAGGGGTTCACGTCTCCCAGCTGTGGCCCCTTTGGCAAGGCCCAAAGCTAAGGAAGGGTGGTACTGCCTTGTCGGGAAAGGGAGGGGGGAGGGGATACATCTCAGCTTAATTTACTTTGTGAGCCATGGAGACAAAGGAGTTTTAAAAATTTGTCCAACGCCAGACCAGTCTGGTTTACAGAGCTAGTTCCAGGACAGTCTCCAAAGCCACGGAGAAACCCTGTCTCGAATAATTAATAATAATAATAATGATAATAATAAAATTGTCACTGTGAGGCAGGCTTGGAGGCACCACTGGTAGGTAGTTCCAGTGCTCTTGGGGTGGAGAGAGAAGACTGGGAAATTTAAGGCCATTGTTGGTTATATGCCAGGGGCCGGGCCACCCTGGGCTACAAACACCAACCAAAACGGGGAGGTAAGGACTTTTCTCAGCTCACTGGATTCGTGTTTGGAATGGGTTGGAACCTTCTGGAAGGAAGTTAAAAAACGGCCTTAAGATCCTAACTGATAGGTTTCCGGGAGTTTCTGTGACTCCCTCGGTTGTTTTATTCCTTATTCCTCACGTGTGCCCACGAGGAAACTCCTTGGAAGCCTTTTGTGGAGGTGGCTTGGGATGTCTGCCTAAAGAGTTTCCTCCATTCCCCCAAAGTGTGCTAACCACATTTCCTTATTGGCTGCTCTGGCTGCATGGACATCTGCGCATGCCAGATGAAGGCAGCGGATCCCTTGGAGAGGGTTGTGAATCACCATAGAGATGCTGGGAATCGAACCCAGGTCCTTTGGAAGAGCAGCGTGTTCTTGGTGGCCCAAGAGACAACGTTTGAGAGTCTGTTCCCTCTGTCCATCATGAGAGTCACCAGGATAGAACCTAAGGGGCGGGGCTTGTTAGCAAGCGCGTTTGCCCACGGAGCCGTTCACTGGCCCTGTTTGTGTGTGTGTGTGTGTGTGTGTGTGTGTGTGCTCGCTCGTGCCTGCATGTTTACACGTGTAAGCGCAGGCATGTGTGGAGGTCACGGGGCAGCCGCTGGTGCTTCTTGCCTTCCTCATTTGTCATGGTATGAGCCAGCATGTGTGTCAGGGAAGCTGGCCTGGGAGGCACCGCTTCACTTGATATTGCTGAGCTCTGGGAATTTCAACTCAGGTCCTTACGGCTGTGCCCTACCCACTGAGCCACCCCAGCTCCCACAGAACCTTTACATATGTAAGGACTCCAGGATACTGTCCAGTGCATGCTAGGGGCCCGTGCTGTGCGTTAGATGTCATTGTCCCAGCCACCCCGCCTCCCCCCTGCTCTCTGGGAACGGCTTTCCCAGCAGACGCACTCACTTCTCAGTGTTACCTACGGGCAGCCTTGGCAATGCCATTTTATCTCTCGACAGGTAGCCTAGGGCTCAGTGATTAATACAGCATATCATAGGTAACCTTCCCTCCCGCTGGGTCTCTGAGGCACAGGTGGGAAGGAAATGGTCGTTCAGCCACACCCACTGGGACCGGGCTCTTTTAAAAAAATCAACAGAGACACACATGAGAATTTCAGTCCAATTTTAAGAGGCGTTTAAGGGTTGGAGAGATGGCTGGGAAGTTAGGGGGGCTTGCTGCCCTCAGTTTCCCACCTTGTAGCTCACAAGCACCTGTAACTGTATTTCCGGGGAGTCTGCTGCTGCCCTCTGGCCTCCGTCAGCCCCTGCGCTGAGGTGCACACATAAAATAAACCCACAGCTAGTGTGTAGGGTGCGCTGGTCCACAGGGGTGACTTTGCATGTGTCATTGTTGCATGTTAAGACATTGGATTCCTAGTGCTGTGTGAATGTGACATCGAGGCAGAGCTTTGGAGACCAGTCAGGCGCCAGAGTCCATTTCAGCACTGATCTAAGTGATCTTTCAGCGTCAGCCACCGAATTACCTTACCTCTAGAATCCAATGTTTATGTCCTTAAAATAGCTTAGCAATTAGACCGTCTTACCCGAAGTGGCATGGTGTATTTCACAGACACCGTTCTATCATACAGGCCATGCATGACTTTTTGGTGGAAAGTACAGAACATTTTCTTGCTTTCAGTGGTTAATGGGAAAAACACACACACACACACAGAGTTTTGTTTTTTGAGACAGAGTTTCTCTGTGTAGTCCTGGCTGTCCTGGAACTCACTCTGTAAACCAGGCTGGTCTTGAACTCACAGAGATCTGCCTGCCTTTGCTTCCTAAGTACTGGGATTAAAAATGTGAGACACCACACCCTGCTGATTTTTTTGAAAAAGACTTTAACTCTTAATTTTTAAGGATTTATTTATTTTTTTTGTGTGTGTGTGTGTGTGTGTGTGTGTGTGTGTGTGTGATCAAAGGCCAGAGGAGGGCCTTGGGACCCCTAGAATGGAAGTTGCAGGTGGCTATGAGCAGCCTGACTTGGGTGATGGGACTGAACTCAGGTCCCCTGGCAGGGCAGGATGTGCTCTTTTCCACTGAGCCATCTCTCCAGGCCCTATTTTTATAAAACAGATTTTACCAGATAGTCCTGACTGATCTTGAACTCAAGATCCTGCTGCCACGGAGTGTGGAGTTAGCAAGGGGTTACCCTGTAGTGAGGGGTCTACCACAGAGTGTGGCATTATCAGATAGTGTGGGATTGCCACGTAGTAAGGGTCACTATCGAGTTACTGACCGGAGCTGCCATACTCCAGGAAAGAGAAAATGTTAAATAATAAGACTGAGAGCTATTCTGGAAATATAGAAAAAGGATCAAACAGCCAACCATGTGGTATAAGCCTGTAATTCCTGTACTCGGGAACCAAGACAAGATTGCCAAATCCGAGGTCAATCGGGGCTGCATATTTAGTACAAGACCAGCCAGGGCCTTGTAGCAAGATCTTTTCTCTATTAAAAACAAAAGGAAGAAAAGAGAAATAAAAGGGGTGGGGGGACAGAGGAAATTACATAAAGGCACAATTATATAATAAGCAATAGTTTCAAGTTATACTAAAACCCATGGTTCTTTGTGATCGAAAAACTGTGGATTTGGCCTACGTTGAAAATAGTCTTAAATTAACAAACAAACAAGGAAAAGCCAGCTCACTTACTCTTTGTTCCCATGTATAAACCTGCATGTTCCATCAATTGGCAGTAACTGTCTCGTATGTAGTGTGTTCTTCTGCTGTTTTGGCCTTGCCTGGATGTCTGCCTTTGCTGTTGGTCCTTTGAGGGAGGCAGTTTCATGTAGGGCAGGTTAGGGTGTAACTCACCCTGGACTCTGTGTGGGCTGCAGACATGCATCGGAAGCCTCTGTCACAGCTTTGGGAGTGCACACATTCGGACATTTGCTGGGGTGCTCACCCAGAGAAGCCATGGTTGCCCACGAAGAAACACAGCTGAGCACACTTTTGCATCCAGCCTGCATCATTGAGCAGTTGTTTGCCTTCCCGCCACCACACAGAAGGGCGGAATTCTGCCACGTGTGTTCATTTCTGATTAGCTGGTTGAGATACCATTTCTTGTGGTCTTTAGTCCTGGGTGTTAGTTCAGCAAATTGTGAAATCATAATAAGTATTTCTTTGAACTTTGAAGATAAAAAGATGGAATTAAAATGGGGAGTCGAGCATGGTGATGAACGCCTGCCATCTAGGCACTCACGCTGAGATGGAGATAAGATCATACATTCAAGGCCACTCCTGTACGTAGGAAGTTTGAGGCCAGCCCGGGTTGTGCGAAACTTGGCTTTAAAGGTAACTATAGCCATAAAGTACGTATGTAGCTGTACTGCATTGAAGACACCATGGTGTCGGGGTTGGTGGATGCTCTGTGCACAGGAGGGTGTTTGCTGGTGATCCCAGAAGGAACATCAGGCTTGAACAAGGATGTGCTAGCTTAATTAAGAAAACGGTGCTTGGGTGGGTGGGCGAACCGGCTCCGTAGTTAAGTCTTCCTGCTCTGCAGCAGACTCGGGCTGGAGTTGGAGTATAGAACAGAATCACGAGTCCCAGAGTGCTGCCCATTCCCGTCCTGGTCTGCTTGGTTTCCTTTGTTTCGGACAATGCTGTTTTAAAGCAAGCTAACGAAGGCATACCAGGACAGAGAAAGTCAACAATGAGATGCTTAGACAATGTTCACTGAGCCCTCGGATTCAGAAAGGAAAAAAAACTCTATTAGGCGGGTTTGTACTTTCCTTCTGCCAAAGAAGGGCTGTTCTTTGGGTGTGTTTTTCTAGCTGGCAGTGCTCTCCCGTGGAGGAGGCCAGGGCTTCTCCAGTTTCCGCAGACTTCTGCATCCACTGTGCCACCCACCCCAGCTTCCCGGGTGTTTGTCCTTCACTTTTGGCCTCTGCACCATCGACTCTTGATGCTTCCTTTTCCTGACATGGTTATGGGGGGGGGGGTTTATAAAACTTTTATTTACTTTTACATTATTAATAGAATTCTGTGTCCACCACTCAAGTTTGAGGTCAGCCTGGACCACGTGATCTCCCGTCTCAAAAACAAACAGACAAACAAGTGTCCCCCCCTAAATAAATATAGAAAAGAGTATATAAATGTTATACAATTCAGTACTCATCAACCAATAAGAGAAACACATGTACAGAAGGACGTCCCCGTCAGAACTCAGGTCATCAGGCCTGGCAGCAGGTGCCTTTCCCACTGAGCCATCTCTTTGGCCCCACATCATCCCTAGGCTGTGATTGTGGAGAGAGACAGGGAGAGAGGGTGGGAGGGGAGGGGGCCAAACACAAGTATAAAGGAATTCTACAATAAACATCTATGCAAAGCACAGAGGTACCAACATGAGTAGGTTCAGAGTCAGAAAAGCTTCCAGGAAGGTGGTGCCCTGGAGTCCGCTGGGAAAGAAGATCACATGACCAGAGTAGTTAGAGCATCATGCGTCCATTCGTAACGCACCTCACGTTCCTGAGTGCAGACTTTCTAGAATTGCACCCCCAGATCTGTTCCTGATACTTTCTGCAACCTGATAGGAGTGTCCTCTCCTCCTCCTTCTCTCCCCCTCCCACCCCCAGCCTGGTGCTCCTGACTGACTTGGCTGGTCCCTTCCGTCAGGCCGGAGACAGGTGATTACCGCCACTCCACCCAGTGCTGTCTGTGTAACTAACCACCCCCCTGTGCTGTGCTGTGTAACTAACCACCCCCCTGTGCTGTGTGTTCACTGGCCTTTGCCGCCTTTTCCTCCCGACTATAATTGATGTACTGGCTCTCGGCCTCTATCCACAGAGATTCTATCGATGGCTTCCCAGACTCTGCATTGGAACAGTGGCAGACAGTGTGACTAATCGCACAGGAGGGATCTCTGTACCCCGCTTTTCTTGTGGCCCAGAATAACGACCTTTGCTTACTGTTGTGTCCACATAGGAAGACTTCTTAGTGTAAGCCTCTGATGCTGCTGAAGGTCTTAGGGCCACAGGGAGAAGAGCACTTGTTTTTATGTTAGCTCAGAGGCTGCACAGGGATCTACTGATATTAAATTATCTATCATCTGTGGCCCCATGGCCCTACAGTCAATGCCCTCCTGGCCACTCACCTGATGTTCTGGAAGTAGCTTTATGGGGAAATGTAACAGAGGCATCGAGAGGCTGGGTCACCTAGCTTACTTGTCTTGGTTGGTGTCTGGTCCTTTTTCTCTGAAAATACACAAATGTTTAAAGGTAACATTCACACACACACACACACACACACACACCATATAGCTGACCATGCACAAGTCAGTTAAAAATTATGTTTGAGTAGGCAAAAGACATCTGTTAACTTTATAAGCCATTTGGACTACGTAACCAAACTAATATCTTTATCTGTCCATATGAAAGGGTATCATGCAACAATAAGTCATGATGACTCTGTAGCCAATAAAATTTACACGTCTCAACCAGCCTCAGAGCCGTTTGTCAAGCAGAGGGATGAACACATACGTCACTAGTCCTGTAGTCTTTTTTTTTTTTCTTTTTAAATGTCTGTAGCCAAGATTTTCAGGAGGCCTCCCCCAATCAAGTCTCATCTTTATTAATTTTGAAGAAAACCAAAAAATTTTTTTGTTTCTAGTGGAAACAAAGCCATAACCTCTCCCCCCAGTGCAACACATTTCCTGACTTCCATTCTGAAGTAAAGACATTCTTAAAATACCGTTTAATTTATCACTTTCCATAATCAAATGTTTCTCAGCAGTTATTGTTTTCATTCATGATCATTTAAGAAATTCAGAGTCAACAAAGCAACTATACAGGACCCAGACACCCTCTGTGTATTTCCCATCTTCGTGGGTCTTTCCTTTTATATTACTCTTTCTTTAAAGACTGTATTATTTTAAACTATGTATTGTTTTCTATGATTGTCTATACCCATTTTCTTTTCTTTCTATCATCTAAGCACATTTTAAAGCATACTATATCTGTCTAGAAGTTGTTTTGGTCTGGACCTGACTTTTTGCAAGTCTGTAATCTTTTCTGATTGTGTCAGACAAACCTCAAGCTGCTAAGTTGTGACTAGGCCCTCCACCCCATGGCTCGGCTCAGTGCATGGCCTGGTGGCTGTCTCTGTCCCCTTTGGGTTGGTGAGAGCAGAGCCTTACGCCTGTGAGCTCTGGCCTGGAGCTGGTCTGTCTGCCCTGGCTCATAAACCCCATTCAAGTGCTCAGTCTCAGGGCGCCTTAAAAGAGCTGCAAGCACTGAGCCTACTCAGAACTTTTCAGTTTACGTATCTCTCGCTCTCATTGGGTGCCAATTGCAGTAGGTTTTCTCGTCATCTGCCAGCTCACAGATAACAATATAGTGATATATTATTTATGATTTATTAAAGCTTGCCTGAGGATTCAGAAAAGAGAGTCAGCCACAAGCCATAGAAGCCCGGCACACACCTTTAATCCCAGCAGCCAGAAGCCAGGAGGTGGTGGTACACACCTTTAATCCTGGGACTCAGGATTAAGAGGTAGATGGATCTCTCTTGAGTTCAAGGCCATCCAGGGATCCACGAGATTGAATCAATCAGTCTAAAAGAGTAACAGAGCTCACACCTTTAATACCAGAGGGTATAAAAGACAGAAGCAGGGTCTTCAGTATTCAGTAGAAGGATTCATTCTCCAGCCACCTTGAGGATAGGAAGACATTCAGTCTCAGGATTCTCCATCCACACTGAGGAGAGCAGCAGGATCAGCCCATTCAGCCTGAGGGAGTCGTAGGAGCCAGCTGCTTTGTTTTTCTGAGCTTCAGCTTGGTCCCCAATATCAGCTTCTGGATCTTTCCTTAACTCGTGTTTCACAATGACACAGACATTTATTATTAATTATGAAAGCTCAGCCTATGGCTTAGGCTTGTTCCTAACTTAAATTATGCCATTTATATTAATCTATATTCTATCACATGGCGTTACCTCTCTTCCATCTTGTACTTCCTGCATCTCCTCTCTGTGCCTCCCATACGCCTGGAAGTCCCGCCTACACCTCCTGCCCAGCTATTGGCCTTCCAGCTTTTTATTACACCAATCACAGCAATACATCTTCACACAGTGTGCAAACATCCCATACCACAGAAGCACAGAAACAAACCAACTGGCCAACGAAGTAAGTTTTAACTCTTTGGAGAACCAGACTGCGTCTGAATGTTTAAGGAAACCTCAGTGGGAACCTGGGTTTTCTGTGTGTGGCTCCAGCCGCCCTGGAAAGGCTAGCCAGCCAGTGTTCTCAGGAAATGAGGAACCCACACGGCATACTGAGTTTGCCAAAAGCCCTTGTGGATCATGTAAGGTCAATGCTATTTCTCAGTTCTGCCCAAGCCTCTCATTAAACCAGGCTGCAGCCGTGCCCTTTGGAGCTTGGGTTCTGTGGTTCTTTTCTGCTCTCTAAGTTAAATACAGCTCAGGTTTCACAAAAGACACACGAAGTCAAAGGAGCTCTTGACTCAGGCAGGGGTGTGGCGGAGTACACTTGTAGTGCAACCGCTTCTGAAGGATGAAGCCTATGGGATGGGTCCAGGCCTTCTTGAGATTCACAGGGGGTTGTAGGTCAGCCTGAGCTACCTGTGACTGTCTCGCAGAAAAGAGACAAATAAATAAACACAATTAAATAAAAATAAAAGGGAGTTTCAGAGCCAGTATGAGTATTCACCGTAAAAAATGGCAAGCGAGGGTCTGGAGAGGTTAAGAGTGTGCGCCTGCACAATCTTTGCGGCTGTGAACTAAGGGAATGTGGAAAGGGCAGACCTGTGTGTGGGAATCAGGTGGGTTCTCTAATGGCATATTTATAGGTACAGCTCAGGAAGAGCAGGGTCTTCACTAGGACCCTTGCTCCCCTCCCCCCCAAAAAAGAGCAAAAGTCCCAGTGACATTTAATTTTGTGTCCATCAGTCTTTGCAAGTTGGGCCAAGGCGTAATATCACATGAAGAGGCAGGGGGCAGACACTTCAGTGAACTGGCTAACCCTGAAGTTGCCACCTCAAAAGCCACATTTAAAACCTATTTTGAGACAGAGTCTCAATGTATAGACCCGGCTGGCCTGGAACTGTGTAGACTAGGTGGCCTAGTTATGTAAACTAGGCTGGTCTCTAGCTCAGAGGCCTGTTTGTCTCTGTCTTCTGAGTGCTGGGATTAAAGGTATGTTTGGTCTCAGTTTTAAACAGAAGCATGTGGCAGGCTGATTAATTGATCAAATTTCTTACATTTGTTAAACGATGTCACAGACGCTAGACGTTCAGAAGAGAATGAAGTCACTGCCTTGGATCAGAAGTAGTAGGGCAGCCATCCAAGGTCACAACTGCCCTACAAAGCGTGGGATTGAACTAGTGTCTTCAACCGGCAGAAATCTCCAGAGGACCACCACACAGAAAGGCTCGGAAGCCGCTCAGTTTCTTGATCTTCAGCCTTTTGAGTAAAGTTAGTGGAAGTCACTGTTTCGAACTCTGCATTTATACTGATTAGGCTAAAAGTCAAGATGGAGTTGGTCATGCCTAAGTTCCAAGTTATTCACTCTTCTAGTTTCAATAAACACAAAACATCTCCTCTATCTGAGCCCTTATCAGATGCTCCCTGACGTTAACCAGTCAGTTGGATTATCTGATAAGTACTCTAGTTTCTGGAATGAAGTGTCTTCTCATTCTGAAAAGGAAAATAATGTCAACCAAGCCAGGCGTGGCAAAGCATGCCAGCCTCAGCAGTATGGAGGCAGAGGCAGGTAGATTCCTCTAGGTTGAAGCTGGTATGGTCTACAGAGTTCCAGACAAGCTCTGGATGGTGAGACCTTGTCTTCAAGCAAAGTGAAGTGCAGGCAGATCTGTAAATCAAGTTCAAAAGGCACTTTAAAGGTCTTTAAAATGTGATTTTTAATGAAGAATGTGTGTGTGTGTGTGTGTATGTATGTGTGTGTATATATGTGTGTGCGTGCATGTGTGTCTGTGTATATATATGTGTGTGTGTGTCTGTGTGTGTATATATATGTGTGTGCATGTGTGCCTGTGTATGTGTGTTTGTGTGTATATATGTATATGTATGGCTGTGTGTGTGTGTCTGTGTGTGTATATATGTATGTGTGTGTGTGGTGTGTGTCAGCTTGTGTTTGTGTATGTATGTGTGGCTGTGTGTGTATATATGTGTGTGTGTATGGCTGTGTGTGTGTATATATGTATATGTGTGTGCATGTGTTTGTGTCTGTGTGGTATGTATGTGTATATATGTATGTGTATGTGTATATGTCTGTGTCTGTGTATGTATGTATGAATGTGTGTCTGTCTGTGTGTGTATATATGTATGTGTGTGTGTGGTTGTGCTACACATGTAGATTGACTTGTGCAGAGTGAGTCCCCTTCAAGCGCCATGTGGGTTTGGGGATCAGACTCGTGTCGTCAGGCTTGGTGGGAAATGCCCTTTCCCCGAATCATGTCTTCAGCCGGGTTTGTCTCTGGCAAACCTTTATTTAAGTGTTTCCCAAGGCGTGCCTGGCAGAAAACCCTGGCAGAGGGAGTGTCTTGGCCAGCATGGGTCCCTCTCTGCTCTCACGAACAATTCTCACCCTCTTTAAAATCAAAGCTTCTCTCGTTATCTCCAAGTGCTAAGCCACACAAGTTGTTAGGGCAGAAAGCAATGATAACTTAGGTCATTGTGTCTCAAACCCTTTTCTAATCAAGCCATGTAATCCTGTCTGTCCTGGCTTTGGCTCACTGAGACATCATTCCCAATCAGGGTGGAACAGGATCACAGCATGCAACTACCACACCCTCCACTTACCAAAAGAAGAGAGGGTTCCCAATGGTTTGTAGCCTGTACTGCTTTTACCAGAACCCCGTCAGGTGGCTGTCAACAGTCTGTAACTCCAGAGGGATCCAACATCCTCTTCTGGGATCTGAAGCCACTGTACTCACAGACAGGCACACACACACACAGATACGGGCACACACAGATACATACACACACACACACACACACCCTCACACACAGACACATACATATATACACACATACATATATATACACACACATATATATATATACACACTCATGCATATACACACAGACACATAGATACACATATATACAGACATACACACACATACATATATACACAATTAAAAATAAAAATAAATCATTTGCCTGGGAATGGTTGTGCATACCTTTAATTATCAGTTCTCAGCAGCCAGAGACAGGTGCATCTCTGTAACTTGGAGCTAGCCTGGTTTAAGGTAGTGAGTTCTAGGCCAGTCAGAACTATATAATGAGACCTTGTCTAGAAGTAAATTAAAAAACACAAGTAAATTTTAAAAATGCATATTAATTTTAGAACAGCAGAGAAGGGAAAAGCTTTGAGATGCAACCTGAGCCGTCAAAATGATGTATGTGTCTATTGCCGAGACGAACTGTGATTCTGAGAAGCCCACACCATGTTCTTGGGCTTACTCATTCTCTCTCTTTCTCTGTCTTTCTCTACATGTGTGTGGGTATTTTGCTTGCATGTTTGCATATGTACCATGTGCATGCCTAATGCTTGAAGAGGCCAGAAGAGGGTTTTGAATCCCCTGGGACTGTTACAAATGATTTTGAGTTGAAAGGTGACTACTAGGAATTGAACCTGAGTCCTCAGTGAAGGCAGCCACTGAGCTACCTTGCCAGCCTCTTAAAATGTATTATTATTACCATTTAAGATCACCAGTACTGGGGCTTGGGCCCAGGGCATTGTGCATGCTAGGCAAGCCTGTTACCTTCCCAGCCTTCTCCTTGTCTTACTTGCAAACCCAGTTCACCCAGAGACAAGGTCCCTACAAGATGGGACAGAGCTCCTGGGGATGCTGTGATTGACAGTTCCCTGGTCAAACGGGCAATGGCATTTACAGTTACAAAGAGCACACCAGGGCCAGGCATGCCCTTGGCGCTGTCATCCTACCAGCTTGACGGGGCCGCTTACCTGTGGGCTTAGTGGTTTCCCAAGGAGTGCCGGGTACCTGTTTCTTCATTTCTAATAGGGCGCAGTATTTGTAGAATGAAATGGTAGCCAGAGTGATGGCAGGAGAAAAAATTACTCCACCCAGTGGGCAAGAGTCAAGCCTTCCATGTCTATGGGCTCTGTATCTGCATCCAGTCCAGTCAAGGTTTGTGAACCAATGAGTTTCTTGGAGGGATTCTGCTGGGGTTCTGAGAGCATGGGTGAGGAGCTTTGTGTGGCTTTTTCCTCAGGGCCTTGCACAGTTTGGAGCAGAGACTACCCTGCCCAGGCAGTGGACAACAGAGTGGTAGCCAGGCCTGTAGTAGTAGAACTCTCGACACTTCCAAATAGAACTTGGCCCAGAAGGGTCACAGGACTCTGTTGTTTTCTCATTTAATACAGTGGCTGCACCTTAAGCAGCTCCTGTCCCATCCAGCAATTGCAACTCTGCAGCTACCAGCAGCAGTTTGGCTGCAGGGCTGCAGCCAGGCAGGAATTCGGTTCCCCCTATCACAGCCACTAAAGCAAACTATCGAAATCTCTATCCTTCTATAGAACTCAGGATTCAAAGGTTGAGGTGAAACCCTCCTAGTTCAGAGAGGCTGAATAGCAAGTCACTCACCTTCATAACTCAGCTTCTGTCCTTGCTCCTGTCTTCCTGGAAAGGGGGGGGGTCCTTCTGGTGAGCCTCCACTAAAGAACCCTCTACACTTAGTTCCTCCCTACCACTTCCCGTCAGCTAGTGGCTGACTCCACCTCCTGACCCCAGGCTCATTTCATTTAATCAAACCAAAGTAACACGTCTTTACACGGTTAAGATAGTATTCCACAACAGGCCCCTCACTTGGGAGTCTAGCTGGCAGTAACTCCCTCCTGCCCTCATCCGGCTGCTGCCAGTCATCTTGGGAGATGCTGGAGTATCCGAAATGGTGCCACGTTAATGGGAAGTGGAACTCCTTCATTCACGGTGGGCGGGGCTTTGGTGTCACCCGAGGTCCTCTAGTAAACAGTCATTGTCTTTGCTGGTTATCTGCATTCCCATCTGTCATTGACCAGCACCCTGCTGGGGGGGTGAACAGACGTTTGTCTACACTTCCCCAGAAAACGGCGATGCAATAAGGGATGACTTTCACGAACATGGGTGATTATTCAGGAACCCGTGTTGCCCCCAAAACCCAGCCCGGAAGACAATTCACAAAAACTTCATGCCCAGTCACCCACCTATAGGCTCCAGGACCTTTCAGGGCCACCGGTGTCCTGGGCAGGAGGGACTGGGCGGCAGGGCTCCCAGGTGAGTCATGTTCAGAGGTCAGAGGTCCACAACCAAGGACACCTCATCGATAAGTTATTGCACACATATATTAATTTAATTAAAAACTTTGAGACAGCTTTATGCCGTTCAGGCCAACCCTGAACTCTCTCTCCTCCCTCTCTGCCTCTCTCTCTCTCTCTTTTCCTTCCTCCCTCTCCCTCTCTCCCTACCTATCTCCCTCTCTGCCTCTCTCTCTGAGACAGGGTCTCACTAAATAACTCCGACTCTCCTAGAACTGTGGGGATTTACTGACTCAGAGAGATCCCTGGTCTCTGCCTCCCATCCCAAGTGCTGGGATCAAAGAGTCACCACACCCAGTGGCCCTTGAACTCCACCCTGCTGCCCGTGACTGACCGGCGAGCGTTCCATGCACCGCGATGCTCCTTTGAATGTACGACACCCTTACAAGGAAAACCCTTCAGTTAGCTGTTCCTGCAGACTGTGGTGGTTCAAATCCCCATGTTTCCTTTTTGCTGAGCATCTTCGCTCACTGCCCACCACCAGCCACACCCCTACCTTTCCCTGTGTGGATCACTTCCTGTATGTGCTCCCTAGAAATGCGTCATGCTTACTGCGCAGACAGACGCACACTGAGTCTACACAGTGACTTCCCGTGGTGTCTGTGGACTAGGGCACCTCAGAGGAGCATTGCAGGCTTGTAGTGCTCACACGTGTACCGTCTCTTCCCGGTTCCCTCCCTCCCTCCCTCCCTCCCTCCCTCCCTCCCTCCCTCCATTAAACCACTTACAGAGTAATAGGCTTCCTTATGGCATTTTCCTAGCAACCCATCTTGGTTGCTTCCCTTCCTTCTCCCCCACGGTCCTCTCCCTCTCTCTCCCCACCTTTCCTACTGCGCCCTTTGCCCCAATCCTCCCCTGCTCGCTTGTGCTCTGTTTCCTTTCCCACCCCAACCCTGGCCCATGGCTCCCATCTCATGAACCCTGACTAGTTTCCTGGACTTGACTTCCTAGCTACAAATATTTAACCATGTGTGAGACAGCATACGGTCCCTGAGTTTATTCCCTAAACAAAGTGCTGTAAAGTAATGGTTCATTCCGATTGTAAACTTCTTTACGTCGAGAACCACCCAGTAGGGTAGATACCTGGGCGTATCTCTCAGGGCGTTAACCCAGGAAGGAGGGGAAGACCCACCATGGGCTGGAGTCCTAAACTGAGTAAAATGGGGGAAAGGGACAAAGCCCGCGAGCGCCTTTGGTGTGTCTGCTTCAGATCTGCTCAGGGGTGAACAGGCAGCTTGATGCCCTTGCTCCTGCCTTCCTGCAACAGCCGGACTGTTTCCTCTGCACTGGGGAGCCAGAGTGGGGCTCTCTCTCGGTTTTTTCGAGGCAGGGTTTCTCTGTGTAGCTTTGGAGCCTGTCTTGGCATTCACGCTGTAGACCAGGCTGGCCTTGAATTCACAGAGACCCACCTGCCTCTGCCTCCCCAGTGCTGGGACTAAAGGTGTGCGCCACTAACACCTTCGTGAGCCCTCCCTGTTTTACATGGCTTTCTGTTAGGTATTTCTTCACAGCAACCAGAAAGTTACTAATATGTGTTAAGTGTCGCTGGTCTCTCAGGGATAATGTAAAATATGAGGGAAGAAAGAAAAGGTGCAGGAGAGTGTGTGAACGGCTTAGATGTGGACGCTGCCTCCTTTTTACCCAGATTTCAGTGTCTCAGGGGTCTGCTAGCCCAGCGGCTTGAGACTTCACATTTTACTGTCCTGGTTATATATATAGTTCTTGTCACCAACTAGTCTTCTGGAAGGAAGGAACCTCAACTGTCCTGGAGGCAAGACCCTGGGGGCGTTTTCTTGATTGTTGATTGACGTGGGAAGGTCCTGCCCACTGTAGACATCGGCACCCTGGGCAGGTGCATACCCTACATCCCCTTCATGGAGGACTGTGATGCCCGGCATGTGAGTCCCCAGGTTGCTTTTGGGAATGATGTTTATCACAGCAGCAGAAAGCAGTAATACGTCTCCATGGATGCAGACAGATTTCTGTGAGTTCAAGGTCAGCCTGGTCTATAGAGTTTGGGACTACACAGTGAGACACAAAACAAACAGACAAACAATGCATGAGAACCTATTGAAGTGTCAGTGTGTAATACAAAATGGTCTCTAAAGTCATGAAGGAAGTAGCTGTTGTTTTTGTAAGCCTCAGTTTTAATTAGGTTTAGTGTTTCCCTCTCAGAACCTGAGGTGTGAGACTATTTTGGTAAAATACAAAATTCTGAGCTTGTTTCCAAATTTACAGTGAAATCTCTAATCGCTGCTCACACTCCCTCTGTTGATCCTGTGAAAAGAGCTTGAAGATGGCCGGAGGCCTTTCAGGCTAAGGCCTCCTCGTCTGTGTGCAGAGACGAACGGGAAGTACAAAGGAGAGCGAGCAGGAGTGATGGGCAGGCCGCGGTGTCTGTCTGTCCTGTCTGCGAGGGGCCTGGGGTATCAGAAATATCGACGGCATTCATCTTCCCTGTGACACTGGACCACATGTGTTCTGCCACATTGTGACACTTTTGTGTGCTGCTCTGAGGGGAGAGGAGACTCAACCATGACCAGAGATTGGGGTCATCTGTGAAGCCTCTGGAGCACGTTTGCCTACAGGAGCTGAGCTAAGGAGATTTGAAGATTAGGTCATGGCGTGTTAACTGATTGGAATAATTGGATTTAAGAGATGCGTGAAGAAAAAGCAAACCCAAATAAGAAAAGTGGAAAGAATAAATCCAGAATAAGGAAAATACCAGCAGTGTAAAACCAAGAACAAGTCACAGCTGTTGTGGCGGAGCGAATTGACATGTGGTTCTTCTCACAAGGGCTCCTGGTCCACATTGAGATGACCGTGACGTAAGCCGGGAGGAAGTGTCTCAGTTGGCAGAGTGTGTGCTTAGCGTGTCTGGAGCCCTGGGTTTGACCCCGGCACCCCTGCAATCCCAGCACTTGGGAGATGGTGGGGGGAGGGTTAGAAGTCGTGAGTTTGAAGCAAAGACTTGATCACAGGTGACAAGTGGTGACACACCGATTTTTCTCATTGCTTTGGTCTCCACCTGTACCCAATGCTATGTCAGAAGTTTACCTGCAGCAGTGCGGCCAGCCATATGACCCTGGAAGATCTCCCTTAGCCTGCCTGGGAGGTTCCTTAGAACTCAGTGTACCTCACCAGACTGCATCCCTGCAGACCACAGCATGTGACTGTGCATCCCTGCAGACCACAGCATGTGACTGTGCATCCCTGCAGACCACAGCATGTTACTGTGCATCCCTGCAGACCACAGCTTCTGACTGTGCATCCCTGCAGACCACAGCATCTGACTGTGCATCCCTGCAGACCACAGCATGTGACTGTGCATCCCTGCAGACCACAGCTTCTGACTGTGCATCCCTGCAGACCACAGCATCTGACTGTGCATCCCTCCAGACCACAGCATCTGACTGTTCATCCCTGCAGCCCACAGCATCTGACTGTGCATCCCTCCAGACCATAGCATCTGGAGGGCTCCATGGCTCTCAGTGAATGTCTCTGCTGAGCTCCCCTGGGTGATCTTCCTTTGATCTTCCCCTGTTCTCCTACCCTCTCCCGCCCTTCCTCCTGTCCACTGTGTGAAACTTGATGAAATCTGGCTGTGTTCTTCTGCTTTCTGTTCACCCCATATAGGGCAGCAGACCGGTTCTACCTCTGTCTAGCCTAGTAGACCATTGAGTTTATTGGGCTTGCTTATAGGAGCATGGGTAACTCATAGGCAGTTGTATCACCGAAAAAACCTTTCCACCTAGTTCCCTGCAGAACTTACTGGCAACATGACTAGAAAAAGTCTCCGTCAATTTTTACTGCTCATCTGGCCTTGTGAACCTTTAAAAAAGCTTTATTTTATCTTATTTTTATTTATTTATCTATTTATTTAGTGTGTGTGTGTGTGTGTGTGTGTGTGTTGGGGAGTGGGGTTGAGTGCCCATGCCCGTGTAGACCAGAAGAGGGTGCCCTGAAATTGGAAATTGGAGCTACAGACAGTTGCAAGCTGCCCAGTGTTGGCTAGGTTCCTCTGCAAGAGCAGTGCACACCCAACATCTGAGCCTTCTGTGTTGTGTTTATTTCCCCATCTTAAGGAGTCTCCCTGTAGCCCAGCCTGTTTGTTTGAGGACGTAGCTACACAGTACTCTGTAGTCCTTAATTCCTACTGCAGTTTATTAACAGGATCTTTTGCTCTGGACGTTTGCAAGAGTGGTCTCAGTACCCCCCCCCCCCATCCTGCTTGACTTTCCTCCAGTCTCCAAACTGGAGCTCAGACAACGATGCTGTCACTGACCCCTGTTCTCAGTTCTAGACCTTGCCGTGGGTTTGCTTGCCCGTAGGTTAAAATCGATGAAAATACTTATCACTTGGGCTGTGGATGCAGCGCAGGTGGTGGAGCGATTGCCTTGCACACACGAGGCCCTGGGTAAGATGCTAGCCCTGAATAGGCTGGGGGTTATGCTGTATACTTCCAACCCCAGGACTCGGGAGGTGGAGGTGGGGAGGGTTATGACTTCAAGGTCAGCCTTGGCTTCATAGAATTGGGGCCAGCCTGAGATACATGAGATCTTGAAGCTCACCCACGCGTGCACGCACCCATGCACGCGCACACACAAATTATCAGTTCTTAATATGACATTGGGCAGATCTCACCCCAGCTTCATTCTAGCTGTGGCTGATTAGTAACCGATAAGAGCAAGGGTATTGCCCTCCTGTGGAGAACAATTAGTTCCTCAGTGAAATACAATGCACAGTGACTTATTTACTGCCCTAGTCATGGTTTCTATAGCTATGATGAAGCACCATGACCAAAAACAAGGAAGGAAGGAAAGGCTTAGACTCTTACATTGTTGCCCATCATCGAAGGAAGCCCGGACAGAAACTCAAGTGGGTTAGGAACCTAGATCAGCAGATGCAGAGGCCATGGAGGGTGCTGCTCACTGGCTTGCTCCCTGTGGCTCGCTCAGCACCACCCACCATGGACTGTGCCTTCCTGCCTCAGTCACTAATTAAGAAAATGCTCTGCAGGCTTGTCTACAGTCCCATCTTTTGGTGATTTCTTCCAACTGAGGCTCCCTCCTCTTTCATGATTCCAGCCTCTGTCAAGCTGACATAAAAGTAGCTAGCACATTTATAAAAATGTCTACGGCGTTATCTGATTTTTTAAATCCACAATCCCTTTCGATGTTGTCTGCAGTCACATTTCAAATGACACAGTTAAATGATGTAAATACAAAAATATATATATATATATATCTTTTTTTTTAAAAACCTCATTTTAAATTGAAGCCTCCAAGGTGCACATTAATGGGATTCCAGGTGAGGTTTCCACCCACAATGCATTGTACAATATTCACGTCAGGCCGAATTCACTGGTATCTGTGGAGATGGTCAGTACCCTTTTCTTCCAGCCTTCTGAGCTGTGTGGTACATGTTGTTACCAACAGTCACCCCATTGTGCAATTGTGTACCAGAAGTCCCTGCTCCTGTTTGAATTATGTATAGTGATGCTTAGTACTTAGTGTTCCTTGGTGGATATTTCTCCATATATGTGCTGGACAGACAGCTTAGCTAGCATGTGCTGTGTCCAGGGTTTGACAGCCTATTAAACAAACAAACAAACAAATCTTCCACAGCTTTTCCCTCTACCCAATATTCTGTCTGTTAACACTGCTCTTAGCCTCTGTGAGGTCTGCCTTTTTCCAGTCCACATGGGTGCAGCCACACGTGTCCTGTAGCTACGATAAAATGCCCCGACAAATGAGATGGACAGATGAGATGGTTCGGTGAGTAGCTAAGGGCATGTCCTGATCTTGCAAAGGACCTGACGTGCCCATGTTGGGTAGTTCATAATTGCCTGTAACTCTAGCTTCAGGAGATCTGATGCCCAATTCTGGCCTCCAGGGATTACATGCACTCACATGCACATACCTTCTCATAACTTACTATTATTATTATTATTATTATTATTATTATTATTATTATTATTATTTTGGAAAGCAACTTTAGGGGACTTGAGCAACTCGGCTCATAGTTGGAGGTCACGACCCATTGTGGTGGTGCCGTCTTGGCAGGAAAAGCCTGAGGACCTGGTCACAGTGTACCCACTCCAGGAGGAGAGTGATGAGCGATGGTGGTCTCCTTGATCACTGTTTTATTTTATATTTGTTTATTATTCTTACTGAATTTTAAAAAAGAGCCTATTTTGTTTATAGTCTTTCTCCTCTCCCAGATCCTTCCCACCCTCCTTACCCCACCAACTTCATACTCTTTCTCTCCAAAAACAAAACAGCAAGAAAAAACAACAAAACAAACAAACAAAAACAAACAAAAAACTCATGAAACCAAACCAAACCAAACCAGGGAAAATCAAAACAAACTAAAAATTATTAACAAAACAGAAACAGAGTCCGTCTTGCGTCGGGCAAGGGACCTGCCCTGGAGTATGGATGTACCTCGAACACTACGCTGGAGCTAACAGATATTCCCTCTCCCAGCATGCGTTAGCTGTGCCGTTTCTTGGTCGGGGTGGGTCTTTGTGTCCCTTTCCCCATCTCAGTGCCAGGAATTTGTCCGGTTTGAACCTGTGCAGGTCTTTTGAATGCTGTCACATCCCCGGTGAGTTCACGTGAGCATCAAGGCCTGTTTTCTCTGGCTGACCCGGCTCCTATGAGTCACCGCCACCTCTGCCTCTTAAATCTTTCCACCTCCTCCTCTGCATACAACCAGCCCTCAGCCTCGAGGGGAGGGGCTTGGTGAAATGCCTCTGCACACTGTCCAGTTGTGGGTCTCTGTTAATTACCATCCAGTGCAATGGACGGCCGTGGAGTGACACCCTGCTCTGTGGGCATGGCGATATGTCATTAGGAGTCATTTTATTGCTGCCGTCCTTTAGCAGAATAGTAGTAGTAAATTTTCCTCTAGGCCCATGACCTACTTAGTCTCGGGTTCTGGGCTGCTTACGTAGTGTTATGTATGGGTTCCATCTCATACAGTGGGCCTTTGAATCTAATAAACAGAGAAAAATGGCTGTGGAAAGATGAGTTTATCTGAGGAATCAAGCTTCTGGGCTGTCTGGGCAGAGGGCATTGTGTGGACAGAGCAGGAAAAGCCTTGTCAGTTTTACGGAGACAGGGAGGGAGCACTGTGGGCCAGAAAAGCCTGGGAATTAGTGTGAGTTTATTCTGGAACTAGATGCCCTTGCCAGAGGATGGGTTAGGGAAGTAGTGGCTTTCCTAGCAAACAGAAACCCTCCAATGCTGAGGTTTTTTTTGGAGCCTGTCCTGGAACTCACTCTGTAGACCAGGCTGGTCTCAAACTCACAGAGATCCACCTGAGTGTTGGGACTAAAGGCGTGTGCCAATGCCCAGCTGGAATGCTGAGTTTTACAGTTCTTTGTGCCCCAAAACAATCCTTTTGTTTACTTGGTCAAGTCAGAGTCACTCTCTTTAGGACTTTGCCACCTGCGCTGCCATTTTGGGGGCCCCAACTGTGACATCTGTGGCACTGTGTGTCTTGTAGTCAGGTTGCTGTTGGAGCCACGGGTTCATTGCTGGGGGGTCGCTGGTGGTCATCGTTCTCCTCTGATAGAACCTTCCGGCACCATGTGGGGCAGTCAGTAGGGATGAGACATCAGCTGGGCGCTGGGTCCGTTTCTCCATGTTTGGTGACATAAGTTGTGTCTTCAGCAATATGACTCTTCAGGGTTATGGAGAGAAACCAATAACCTGGGATGTTTGGGACTCCATGGGGCAAAAAGTCAACAAGGCAGAACCTTTTCCTGGCACTGGAGGTTTTACTTGGTGGCATAAGATGTCTAGTTGGGCACTGTCTCCCCCATTGTATGGTGACCCCATTTAAGTTCTCTTGATATGTGTGTTTATTTTAGGAAGTTTCTGTAGTAGCAGGTTTCCATGTGGCTTTGCAAATGGCCTTTGGTGTGATTTGCTGCTCCCTGAGGTCCCTCCTTTTCTTCCCATCTCTATCCCTACTCAATCCTAGTCTAGATTTGCCCTTTTTCTCTTTATAATACCATAGTCTATCTCTTCTTTCCTGGGAAGATCCGCTTCATCTCCCTGCTCCTTTACAAGCTACCTATGGTCTGTGATTATTCACTGAAACAAGTATTTAAAGCGCAAAAACCTGACATTCACATTTAAAACATTCAGTACCTGTCTTTGGGATCTGGGCTACCTCACGGTGGCTGTTTCCCACTCCATCCATTTACCTGCAGATCTCATTTTCCTTAACAGCTGAATAATTTTCTTCGTGTACATGTATCACACTTTGTTATTCATTCATCAGTTAACTGTTTGCAATTCCTGGCTGTAATGAACACAGCGGCCACGAACATGCATAAGCAATGAGATGTCTAGGCCCAAGAGTACTGCAGTTGGGTCTTTAAGTAAACCAACTTCCAGCTTTTTGGAGAGCCCTGCTGTGATAGATCCTATCCTGGCCAGGGGACTGGCAGGCCCAACTAGTTAAGTCCTTAGGGAGGAGACAGTAGTATTTAAAGTTCTAATATTTGGGGCAGGTCAGAATTCCCTTCTCTTGGGTGTTGGTGGCACATGCTTTTAATCCCAGCACTGGGGAGGCAGAGGCAGGCGGATCTCTATGAGTTCAAGGCCAGCTTGGTCTACAGTGGGAGTTACAGGACAGGCTCCAAAGCAATGCAGAGAAACCCTGTCATGAAAAACAAACAAACAAAACAACCCAACAACAACTAAAAAACAAAAACAACAACCAAAATAAAGGAAAAAAAAAAAAAAAACAGAATTCCTCTCTTTCTGACTGAGGGCTTAAGATTCCTTCCTTTTGTTGACCAGGAGGAAGTACTTCTCCTTTAAAAGGTCTCCACAGAGTTCTGATGGCTCTACCTTTGCAAACAGAATTTTAAATCCCTGGTAGGGAAAGCTGCGAAACTTCCTTTCTAGTTTTACTTGGGAAACAGCGGGTGGTGTTCAAAGCTGACCCGGCGGTAGGGATCCACCCTCCAAGGCTTTCAAGAACTGGCCGGGTCATCTTTCATCAGCTTCCCAAGTGCTAGGGTTAAAAGCGACAGCCACCACGCTAGCAGGAACGCTCGCTGTTCGGCCTGCACAAGCTAAACCTCACAGAGATGACTTCCGAGGCTGGCAGCAGGCTAGCTAGGTCACAGGCATTGCGACGCAGCCCTGGAAAACCAGATTCATGTCTCTAAGTCAGACGGTGTCAGTCCCAAAGCCCAGGCACAGATGTCAGTTCCCCAGCTGCAAACCCTGGTCCTTTACCCACCCCCGGAGTCCCAGAGAAAGCCATTGTGATGTAAGTGAGTCGCAGAGATGCCCCGGGTCCGCAGAGTTCTTGAGTAAAACGCCGGCGTTCCTGGGCCCTCCACACGCGTGCTCAGCCCCGCGTGACTGACTGCACGCACCCACGACGCGGAGATGCTGCAGCGTCTGCGCTCCTCCCTGTGCCGGGTGCCCGCCGGTGCCTCTCCATTCCGTCCGCCAGTGCCGGCCACGCGGAGCAGCAGCCCCGGGCTCGCGGGATTCGCCGTGCGCCACGCATTGCCACGCGCCCGCAGCTTCGTCATGGCCTGCTTGCCCCCGGCAACTGCAGCCCTGGCACGCCAGGTACCGGCACGATGAAGGGCGAGGGGGCGCCAGGACAGCAGGCATCCCGCGGGGGACTCACTCGGGGGTCACAGCCGGAGGGCGCCACGAAGTTCTCGGGGATCACAGCAGGGCGCCCCGGGTCACGAGGGCCTGCCACGGGAGGCTCGGGGGTCGCCACGGAGGACGCAGGGACTGGAGGCTCAGGGTCGCTGCGGTGGTTGCCAGGAGGGGACTGGGGTGGAGATGATTCATGCATGGGTGCTTGCGGGTCGCCACCGGGGACTGGGACTCGGGGGCTGCTAGTGTCTGCAGGGAATTTTGGGGTTATCCTGGGGGTCTCCACCGGGCATGCGGGGCTCGCCACTGGGACTTAGGGAAACTCATGCTTTTTCACTGGGGACGCAGGAGTCGTCATCAGCGATGTTGGGGGTCACAGTCGGGGACGGGGAGCAGTTGAGGGTCGCTACAGGGACTTGGACACCACCAGGGCTGCGGGTGTCACGACCTGGAAAAGTGAGGGAAAGCCTTCCCCACCCGAAAATAAATATCCCACCTCAGCCTCTGGTTCCTTCCCAGTTATGTGGCAAATTAGCGTCCAGCTTTTTTGTGTCCCTGTCCCTTTCCCTGGTTAATTCCGAACTACAGTATCCTATTTATTCGCCACCGGCATCAAGAGGTTTTGTTCTTCAAGTGCGAGGTTTTGGCCGCGCAGAAGCACCAGGGACCCCGCGGTAGAGAAAATGGTTCCAGCCAATCCGCGCCCCCTCGCACTTGATGCAGCCTGCCTATTGTGCGCCTGTGACTGACAGGACCACGAGGCCGAGCGCGCTCGGAAGATCCCCCCCCCCCTATAAATGGCTTAAACCCTCGTTCTGGACGACTCACTCGGACATTCAGGAGACAATTGCTTTCTTGTTCATTGCGGGTGAACCCTGCCTCCTGGCTGACCAGGAATTTAACGAGCCCCTCCCTAAGCTACTGGAAGATAAGCCAGACCTGGAGACGTTTGGGAGGCTGGGACAATATTCTGGCTGGAGCTGACCCCCGGTGTTGGACGCTCCAGGCTTGGTTTTTCTGTCTTCTGTGATGGTGAGTCCCTTGATCAGGTCCCCGAGATGACCCACCTGACTTTGCTTAATGGAGATTTAATTATTTTTATTTTCAAGGACTGCAGTAATGGATGCTCGGTGCCCTTTGCTGGAGATTCAGGACCCCAAGTGGCTGAGACTTTCAGGGTAAGACATCTTCAAGAGGTTAAATTGAAGGTAATGGGTTTCAGGTTGAGATTGGGGGTGGGGTATTTTTAACTTGCGTTAAGTTTGCACATATTTTTTGAATTTTAAATTACAGCTGGGGAGGGAAGAAGTTAACTCGAGATTATTACCAGTCAGCAAAACAAAATATACCTAGCAGTAAACTGCTTGATTTATTTTATCAAGCATATGTTTTATTGGAAAAAAGTCAATTGATGAATAGGAATCTGAGTAGTTTTTTTTTTTCCTTTTTTTTTTTTTTTAAATTGTGTCAGCTTAACCCTTCCCTCTGCTCGTCCAAAAAAAAAGGCACTGTGTCTTCTGTCCTTAAAAATCACAGAAGACACTTACGGTTCAGTGTTGCATTTTCTTTCCATCTGAATTGTGTGGTTTTTGCATGACATGGCCTCATGCTCACAGGGGAGTTCCTGAAGGGACAAAGATACAGATCTCCTCAGGTCTTGACAGCCCTTCATCCTCATCCACCACCCTGCAGCCTGGAGGGTTTGCAGCTCTCCATGCCTGCTTGCCTCTGCCTATTTGCTGGCTCTGATACCCACTGCTGATTGTCATCCATAGTACAGAATGTCCCTGTGACCTCACATCCTGGCAGAGCTCCGAGAGGGGCTGAAACTTTGACTCATCAGTTTTGTACAGCACTGGGCACAAGAAGGGGAAGCTGAATTCGAGATCTTAAGCCTTCTGCTCACAACCATTTTGTTTAAAACCAAAATATAGTAAAACACGCTAATATGAGCACTGTGAGTTTTGTCTGTGATTTCTGGTGCACTAAAGTAATCCCCCATAGCACTAAGCAATAGGTTTAACTGCTAATCCGAATAGACTGCTTGGTAGCTTCCAAGACCTCCCTCTGTAGTTGTTGGAGGTGGGGCTCAGTTCTTGCAGAAGGGCCTGCCTGGAATTCCAGAATTCCATCCTATAATATCTGGAAAGCTTGGGATCGTCCTGGAACTCTGTGCAAACCAGGTTGGCCTTGGACTCTTAGTAACGTTTGCAAGACAAAGACTCAGTAAGTCAGTTTCTGAAAAGAAATTATTACATTTTTTTTCCAATGGAAAGGACTTCATACTTTTATACAAAGTATTCAGTGCAAGATAAGTTCATACTGAAAGCAATGTGTTCGTTAACTGAAATTGGTTGTGTGTGTTGATGCTCCCCTAGTCTGCTAGTGTTCTTGGCGGGGCTTGAGACAGTTTTGGTAATCTGGGGAGTAAAAAGGATGGGTTTTATTGGAAGCCAGTGCTGGCTGTTGAACCCAGGACTCTTGCACACACAAGCCAGAGCCTCTGTTTCACTGACTCATACCCTTAGCCTGGATCTTTGTGGCTGAATTTTCTGTCTGTCCTCTCTGCCTCCCAGGTCTCTCCTAGGTCCCATTCTTATTACTGTCCCTTCTCCACTAATGGTTAAAGTGACGGTGATGTTCTCTAGCTGGGCCCAGAAAGCAGCCATCTTTTTTTTTTTTTTCTTTACAAGTTAAAAGAAGATCTATTGTCATTGAAAGTTTTCATTGATTTATTAATTATTGTGGAGGATGCCGTGTGCATGTGTGGAGGGCAGCTTGGAGGGGTTTGATTCTCCCCACATTGTGACTTGAGGCCACTGGAAAGGCGTGTGCTGTGTGCATCTTTGCCCTAGGCCACCTCCCAGGCCTTTTTTCTCATTTTTTTCTTCTTTAGATTTATTTTTAACTGTGTCTGTATGTGGAGATCAGATGCATTTCATTCTCTGCAGCTGTAGTTACGGACACTTGACATGGGCGATGGGAATCGAACCTGGGTCCTGGAGGAGCAGCCTGCACCCTAGCCTGGAGCCATCCTCTAGCTCCCTTAGCTCAACCTTTTAAGGAACTGTATTTATTACCTCTGAGTCTTACTTACACCAGGGTCCTCTTCGAAAGAGATTCGCTCTCTGCATCCTACAGTTTCCCCTGGTTGACCCCAAAGCTGTAGAGTTACTTCGTCAGATCTCCTCAGGTTATCAGAGAGGATCTGTAAAAAGCACTGAGCTGGCCAGGCACTCTTTCTCAGCAGAGGGGAAAGCGGCAGGAGCTCTGCAGAGAGAGCCTCGTGCTTCCATGTTGATTGGTGCAGCCTGGGCTCTAGACTCCTATGTTTCCAGTGCAGAGAAGTTTGGGTGGGCTCTGCAAGGAAGGTTTGCAAGAACTTCCTTATTGTGGGCATCTAATCAGAAAATTGATTTCTTCTTTTTTATTAAAGTATTTTTATATGTGTTTTTATTTATTTTGTATGAGTATGGGTCTGTGCACGTGCAAACCAGAGAACAACTTGTAGGCATGGCTTGCCCCTTCTAGAACCATGTGGGTCCTAGGTATTGAACTTAGGGCATCAGGATTGGAGGCAAAGCACCTTTACCCACTGAACCATATAGCTGGTCCAGAAGCTTGTTTTAGTATGCTTGGCTTTTGCTCATGTTTCTTACTTCCTGGTTGCTGTGCTTTCCTGTAGTCTTCCAATGCCCGCGATATAAAACTTTGTGTAAATATTGCTTGGCTGGCCACCCCACCCCCACCCATTTCTTTCTTTCTGAGATAAGGTTCCGTAGCTCAGGCTGGCCTTGTACTCAGAGGGATCCGCCTGCCTGCCTCTGCCTCCTGAATGAGTGCTGGGATTAAAGATGTGGGCCACCACCTGCTGGTTCTGACATTTTTTTTTTTTTTAAAGATTTATTGTTACTTTGTGTGTATGAATGCTTCCCTCTCTGTGTGGGTGTGTATGTATCACATGCATGTTTGGTATCCACACAGACTTGTCTAGGATGTCGGCTCCTTTGCACCAGCTTTACAGATCATTGTGAGCTGTCACGTGGGTGCTGGAATTGAACCAGCTCTGAAAGAGCAGCCCTGGTCTCACCTGCTGAGCGCGTCTTCAGTCCCCATCCCCATCTGCCTACTTCCCCCAGCCTTTGCCTTTAATCCCAGCACTCTGGGGATAGAGGCTGATGAGTCTTTGAGCTCAAGGCCAGCTAGGGCTGTATAGTGAGACCCGAATTGCAGAAATTTTCTCAAAGGAATTTTGAGGTCTTGGTGAATTTGATGAAGGCCACGGAATTTTGTGTTACTTAGAAAAACCTGGACCCAGGGCATTCTATTTGTTAAAATCTGGATGAGAGGGGAGGTATTCAGGGAAGACACTGGTTCTGGCAAATGAAAGGAATGCCTGGAGATTTTATCTTTGGGAATTTCAACTCGTATTCGTAAGTTAGAATTAGAACACCAATTTTAATTTCTTTTTGACTGAAGCGTTTGTATGGATGTTGCTGTGTGTGCGATGTCTTCAGAGCCCGGAGGAAGGTGGCGGAAGGTCTTGGAGCTGAAGTTATACTTGTCTCTGAGCTGCCTGACCATGCTAGGGGCAGAACTCTGAAACAACGGCAAGTGCTCTTACCCGATGAGCCGTCTCTTTGACCCCAGAAGAAACACCAACTTGAGGGAAAACGTACTCTGTCTCAGCTTGGCCATTAAGCAGCTCTAGTCTAGTGCTTTGGTTTAGCCTGGGGTAACTGGGTGGCCCTGCCTCTGTCTTTCTATTTTTTGCAATGTTGAATGTTGAGCCCAGGACTTTACACAGTAGTCAGAGTTCTCTAACTCGAGCTACGGGCCCAACTCTGGAAGCATTTTAGGCAGAGGGTTCAGAATATACAATTACATACAGTGGGCCGTGCTCGTCTTAACATGGGGATTTGAACTCAGGTCCCTCTAACTTTCACAGCAAGTCCCCCCCCCCCCCTTGTACAACTGTGGAAAAATTTAAAAGCTATAAGATGATCACATTTCAAAATGTACCTAGAACCTCCGAGGGGCCAGGAGCTCAAAGTGATTTTTTTATTTTGTTCAAAGTGATTTTTTTTTAAGCTGGGCAGACCAACTATCTCCCGATGATCTCCCAGGCTTGAGAGCTTGGGCCTGGAAAATCACTGGAGTGGAGGTGGGCAAGCCGGGGGACAAGCAGCAGGACAAACTTCAGCATTCCTCAGATTCTTTTCCCTACTTCTCCTTACTGCTGGCTTGCTTATTCAGCTGACAGGCTACCAGGAAATAGAGGACAGCCTTGCTCTGCAGGCATCCATGGTGATCATCCCTTTGTGGGCCGGTGCTTGGGGTTCTATGCTGACAACCTGCTGAGCTTATGGCAAACTGCATTCCTGCCAAGGAGACAGTGAAGGCTACAGTCAGCAAAACAGAGCCAGGGGCTCTGAGAGCTGGATGGTGATTGGCGCGCAGGGGCAGAGCCCTCCATCCTGGTCCATCCCTTGCTGTAGGGTCTCTGTGACTGACCTTTTCCCCTGTCCTTCATTCATTCCTCCCTGTATATTCCTGCTGCAGGGTCTTTGCTATGTTCTGTTTGGTTCATCTGCCTGAAATACATTAATCCTAGGTGTATAGATGTATATAGACAATCCTGCCTGTTCTCTGAATCCAAGGCTGCCTCTGCAAAGCCAAGACCAGTGTTCCCTTCCCTGCCTGTTCTTCTGAGTCACTTCAGTTCTTCATAGCGTTGATCACCCTTTGATCTACTTTTCTGGTTATTTATTTATCTTCCCTTTGCTAGCAGAACAAAGACTTGATGTTTCTAGTGACCCATGGCATTGTGGGTAGATTAGCTGGAAATCAGTAGGTTGGGATAATCCTGTGCTAACCTGGGTGTCTGTTGCTGGCTGACGGTGACATTGTACAGGAAGTAAGAGCTGGGCCTCAGGCAGCCTCCATACATTCTGTGTGCTCCCTGAGCCACAGTGCCTCTGCAGTTAATGCTTATAAACAAAACTCAAGACACTAAGAAAAATGATGGTGAGGAACCAAGCCAGAGGGACAAGGAGAAGTGGGTGCCCTCCGGTTTTGACGAGGCAAAGACAGAATTTTTGAATTATCCTAATTCAGATGGTTATTGAAAAGTGAAGTTATTTTTTTAACTTAGTGCTTGAGGACAGTTTTATTAAAGTTCAAGAGAAAAATAGCAGGGTGGGCGAGCTGTAAATCTCGGTAGCTGCCTGGAGGAGGTGAGTTGATAAGGGGAGAAGAGGAAGCCTTGCTGAAGACCCATGCACATTCTCGATTGTCATTTAAAAAGGAAGTCATAGCCATGGGTGATGGCTCCGCACAGGTGTTGCCGTGTGCCCACACTCATGCCTATCGAGTGTATAATAAAATTTAAACCGCCAGTGCTCATTGGCTGTGCAGTGTTTAAGGCATGTCTGGAACCCAGTCTTGCCTTTTCAGCTCTCATCTTCAGCCTGTGCTGCTCTGTGTCTTCTGTGAGAAATGCTGCCAGTACTCTGTTTCCAGAGCCCATGGGACTGGGCATGGAGCCTGGTTGGTGGAGTTCGTGCCTAGGGTGCACCTGTTAGACCTGGGGTGCTGGCACTCGCCTGTAACTCTTAGGAGTCAGAGGCACGATGTTCCTCAGCTAAGTAGAGTTTTAAAGCCAGCCTGAGTGACGGGGTGGTCTGACAGGACACCTCCCTTCACCCCAAGCTTTCTCCTCCCTGGGATTTTTGTTGTTGTTTTTGGTTTTGGTTTTGTCTTTTACTGCTCTGTAGATGTTCTCAAGTTAAGGATCAGAACTGGGACGACTCTGGCCATTTGGGATGTTTAAACTGGCTTTGTGGAGAGTGGCTGCTGAGTGTGTTGTTTGCTAGTGTTCTTGTCTCTGTGTCTGGGAATAGGAGGGCCTTTGTTCACGATCTCTCGTCCTCCCAGTACAGAGGGCTTGCATCTGAGGCTTCATTCTTTGCTGGCTGTCTTCAAAGAGGAGAGTGCCTCCTGGCTGTGATCTCTGCCCTGTGCATCTGGCCCAGTGGGAGGCTTGTGCCTGGGATGCTCTGGGGAGCTGGAGATGGATGCAGCCCTGGGGAGATGCAGTGTCTCACACCTTAAGGGTGCTCCTGCAGCTGTGTGTTTCCTGGAGGATGCCCCTCCTTTCCGGAATGTTCCACTTGAGTCTGGTGGGAGTGGGGAGCAGAACCTGCCCTTCCTGCATCTTTCCCCTGCACCTACCATGTGGCACATGCCTGAGGTCTGCTTCTCATGACTTTGTAGCCAACATCATTGCAGAGATTTGTTTGTGAGTTAGCCTTGCTATGTAACCCTTCAATGGCCTGGTACTTGGTATGTAGCCCAGGCTGGCTTCGCGTTTGCGGCTCTCTTCCTCCTCCTCCTCCTCCGGCCTTCTGATTGCTGGGGTGACAGGTGTACACCGCCACACTCCTGCAGGGATCATTGGTTTTTATAAAAATATATTTTTAGATTTATTCACTTTGTTTTATGTGTGCTTGCCCCACATGCATGCCTGGTCCATACAGAGGCCAGAAGACAGCATCTCATGTCTAGCAACTTTGGATGTATGAATGGTTGTGAACCACCATGTGGGTGCTCTGGGTATTGAACTTGGATTCTCTGCAAGAACAACAAGAACTCTTTCCCACCGAGCCATCTTTCCAGCTCGAAGATTATGGTTTTTTAAAAATGTTTTTTTTTTATTGCAATAATTGTGTGTGTGTGTGTGTGTGTGTGTGTGTGTGTTATGGTGCTTGTGTGTGGGTCAGAGGACTCAGAGGACACCTCCCGGGAGTCGGTTCTTTCCTACTGTGTGGGTTCCAGGGATCAAGCTCAGGTTATCAGGCTTGGCAGCAAGCTCCTTTACTCTCTGAGCCATCTTGCCAGCCCGGATGCAGGTAGATATTATAAACAAGTGGCTGAACTCTGAGCACAGGTTTGGTCTCTTGAGTTCTCACGGCGTTTCAGTGTTCTGCTTGGGTTGTTTGAGACTTGTTGCTTTGTTTTTTTTTTAGACAAGGTTGGTGAGCTTCTGAGCCTCCTGTCTCCACCTCTTTGAGCCGTGGGGAGGTGGGGGTGGTTAAGCCCAGACCTCCATGCATGCTTAGCAACTAAATCAGCATCAGGGATGCTGTTCATGTTTGGACCTTTGGACCCTGTAGTCGGCGCCTTGTGGCTCTGATCCCTTTCCCTCACGATGTCCCATTTTTTCTTTTACAGGCCAAAGACCTCATCATCACACCAGCCACCGTCTTAAAGGAAAAGCCAGACCCCGACACCCTGGTGTTTGGAGCTTCCTTTACTGACCACATGCTGACGGTGGAGTGGTCCCTGGCATCTGGATGGGAGAAACCTCACATTAAGCCCTTTGAAAACTTATCCATACATCCCGCCGCCTCGGTTTTGCACTATGCCGTGGAAGTAAGTGTTTGGGAGCTGCCAGCGGCTGTGAGTCTCTTCCTCGTAAGCTTCTCTGGGCCAAGATAGGCTCTGTTGTCTTCACTGAAGCTTGCCAAAGAATGACACCTCAGAGAGCCCCAAAGTCCCAAGTAGTATTGATTTGTTTTTTGTTTTGTTTTCGAGACAGGGTTTCTCTGTGCCTTTGGAAGCTGTCCTGGAACTTGCTCTTGTAGGTAGACCAGGCTGGCCTTGAACTCACAGAGATCCTCCTGCCTCTGCCTCCCGAGTGCTGGGATTAAAGGTGTGTGCCACCACCGCCTGGCCGTATTGCTATTTTCTTAAGTAACCTGTTTCTCTCAGATTTTTGAGTGACTGAGAAAGGGTATAGGATGAGAGGCCCATACTGACTGCTGTTATAACCCCCTGTGGGTTTGCCCATTAAGGGATGGAATTGAATGAGCTCCTTCTTGCTTGTGTGCTTACAGAATCCCATCCCTGGTCCTCTGCAGATAGATACATAGTTAACCAGGTCTGCAGAACACTGCCCCATTCCCTTGGGCCTACATTTCGTTTTGTGTGATAGCTTCTTTCAGAATAATGAAGGTGCTAGAGATGAACACTGATCTACGAAGGGCTCGAACAATGGCCCTAGGGGGGAAATGTCAAGGGAGACGACATTTCTGAATGGTACAAGGGAGAACCATTTCTGAATACTGAATGCAAGCGCTGTGCTCTTTAGGGATCTTGTACTTTACATAGATCATTTTCATTTAATTATTTGTGTTTAGAGAGTTCAGATTTCCCACCTTAACTCGGATCCACTGAAGAGAGATCTGAAGAGAGAAGTTGCCTATGTCAGTGTTCAGGGCTGGAGAGCAGGCATGCTGCTTAGGAGCCCTGGCTGCTCTTGCAGAGAACCTGGCTTCAGTTCTCAGCATGCATGCCAGGGAGCTCACAGCTCGAGCACATGGACAGCCATGCACATACATATACAAATAAAATAATCTTAATAAAGAGGGAAATGTTTCAAATTAAAAAAAAAAAAAAAAATTGAGGGCCTAGAGGCAGACAGGGATGAGCTAGCTGCCTTCTATCTCAGGTGCTTCTGGAGGTTTATGGAGCTTGGGAAGTATGGTCAGGTATGGCTTAATCCTTTTGTCTAAGATGGATACACAGATATTACCTTCTGTTTTTAATTGTTTATTACATTTACCTATATTGTAGGGGGTGGAGGGCACGCCACAGCTGTATGTGGACATCAGAGGACAACTCGAGTCCTTTTCTAAATGGCACTCAGGTCATCAGGCTCTGTGGTAAGGCCTGTCCTTCACTTGATGAGCCTGCCCGCCCACCCGTAGAGAGGGTCTGTGTTCTCATTAATACAGCTCCTCATCTTGTGGTGACCCCCACCTTTCCCCTTGCAAAAACACCCAAACAAAACGAAATTATTTTGTTGTTACTCTGTAACTAGTCATAATATAAATATCTGATATACGGGATATCTGATATGTGACCCTGTCAAAGGGTCATTAACCCCCAGAGGGGTCTCCAATCACAGGTTGAGAACCACTCCTGTAGAGCCAAGGGAGACTGTGTGTGTGTTGACCTACTCTATAGTCCAAAGAATGGCCCATGCGCTCCCTTCAGAGCGAGTGACTCAGGTTTACAGAAAGCACAAGGTAAGAGAATGAACAGCAAGTGGCAGCTACAAAGACTCAGCAGACACATAGGGAAGCATGCTCAGGTTATAGGGCTCATAGCATCCAGGAGAGACAACCTGGGTAGCCCCATTGGGAAAACAAGCAGAAGTCAGTCACATCATTAGATTAGTGCTCACAACACCCCAAGAAAGGGCCTAGGGATGCCTATGGTTGGATCACCCTGAATGCTCCAGACTCGTCTGGTCATGGGGAACTCAGCGGGGTTGGGTCTGGTTAGCACTTGGATGGGAGACACTGTCCCGGAGTAAATGGGCTTGCTAGAGTTCCCAGCTGAAAGCAGGCTGATCTGTTCTTGAACCAGCTTCTGGCTTCAGATTCCCACCACAGGCATCTTTAAACATGGGATAAACAGCCGCAATGCCTTACTTTCCAGCGCTTCACAAGGACACAGTGTCTTTGCTGTTTTCTCTCTGTCGCAGGGCGAGGGTGTTGGCTTGCTCCAGGTTTGGAGGGCACTTGGGGTAAACACACTTGGGGCTGAAGAGGGAGGGCCCCCAGCCTTGTCTGGAGAGAGAGCTACATTGTGAGAGCTCTAACAGCACACAGCACTTTACCAATAGTGTACCCTGTGTGATCCCTGACCCGGCGGTGTCCTTAGTTCTAGAAGATGATCGAATGCCCTTAGTGCCTTTGGTTTGTGTCCTAAGGAAGGGTCTCCTAGCTTACTTAGGCTGGCTTCCGGCTTCCGGTATAGCTGAAGCTGGCCTTGAACTCCCCTCCCAGGTGCTAGGATTACAGGTGTGCACCACTATGCCAGGCTGAGCTTAGGGTTCTTAGTTTCTCCCCCAGGGGATTCTTGAGTTCTTAAGGCTGCTCATGCCAAGCCCCTTGCATCAAATGGCGGGTGAACGGACCATTCTCCTTCAGAGAAGGCTGCTGGTAACCCTGTGGCCTCTGGGGCCCTGATTCTCAGACTGGATTTCTGATTTCCGTTCATTTCTGAACCTCTGTAACCCAAATGCCCAGGCACCACAGCCTGAGAACTGCTGGTCTGCAGGAGGTGAATTAGGAAGAATTAAGGCCGTTTTGAGATTTAAAGAGTTGGGGTTTTGGAGACCTTTTCATACTATTATTATTGTTGTTGTTGTTGGCAGGCTGGGTTCAAACTCATAGCAATCCTCCTGCCTCAGCTGGGATTACATTTAAAAACTAACAGGTCTGGGATGGAACTTGGTGTTCAAGCATTTGCCCTGTCCTCCAGCCCGAAAACATAAGCAAAACCAAACACAGCCCTCAAATTGCAGTCATTCCATCACAGAGTAAAACCCACACCCTCCACCGTGTTATTACAGCCTAATAAAAGCACAGCTCCTCACGAGGCTTCATGGCTGGACTAAGTTACCAGAACGGCAAGAACTGGCTTGGGCCCAACACTGCCTGGGTGACCGAGAACCCGAGACTAGATAGCCTAGGGGCTTAGAGTAAAACCAAACACTACCGTTCTGGAAAAAGAAAATGTAGCAATAAAATGACTCAGGCTCTCAGAGAGACTTCCTCTGGCAGCAGATGGAAACAGAGACGCACAGCAGACATTGTGCAGAGTGAGAGACCTTGGAACACAGCCCTGAGTGGAATGTCTCCATCACATCCCGCAGAGCCCAGGGAACACCTGCCCTTCCACCCCCACGCTGGCTGAGAAGGAGGCGATGGAGGGCGCGGGAGGAACGGGCCCTAAGCTCAAGAGCAGCAAATCCATCTGAACACAGACAGAGCAGCCTGCCCAGGGCCGGCTCCTGCTTCTCTGCGTGCCCAGGGCCTGCTCCTGCTTCTCTGCGTGCCCAGGGCCGGCTCCTGCTTCGCTGCGTGCCCAGGGCCGGCACGGTCTGCTCCTGCTGCTGCTTCTCTGCCTGTATTTTGGCTCCCACTTCAGTGTTTTTGTGAGGTTCCTGAGTGTACAAACAAGTGGGCCCCTCATTTGAGCTGTTTTTCCTTCTGTTGCTTTTGTCTGGTTCCAATGTGTTGTTTTTTGTTTTATCTTGTTTATAGTTCATTGTTAGTCTGTTTCCTAGTGAGAGACAGAAAGGAAGGTCAGGGGGAGCAGGGAGGAGTAGGAGGGGAAACTGTAAATCAGGGTACATTATGTGAGGGAAAAAAATCTATTTTTCAATAAAAGAAAAAACAAGCCGGGCGTTGGTGGCGCACGCCTTTAGTCCCAGCACTCTGGAGGCAGAGGCAGGAGGATCTCTGAATTCCAGGCCAGCCTGGTCTACAGAGCAAGTTCCAGGACAGGCTCCAAAGCTACACAGAGAAACCCTGTCTTGAACCACACTTGCCTGTAATCACCCACGCTGTGACCTGTGTGCCGGGGGCCCCTGACCAGCCGTGATGGGGACATGGTGAGGGGGCCACCTGGGCAGGGGGTGCTGGGAAAGTACATACTTGAATTTGATCTAGAACGGAAGCTTGTGGCCCAGGTGTGCATGGCCCTTGGCCTTTTGCCCAGTTGCCCAGGTAGGTCGTAGCTGTGGGGTGTGGTTCCGAGGGTGTGAGACTCTTTTTCTCCTGGGAATGTTCTTTTTGCATGAAGGAGGGTGTACACTGTGAAGCCCAGCTGTGGTCCAAAGGCAGCAAGAGGTTAGGTTATTCTGAGCCGAACGGTGGCCATGGTCTGGGCACACGGAATCGGGTTGCCCCAAATGACATGGCTCATCGTGAAAGTGGTCATAGGATCCTTTCATGGTCACAGAACAAGTCACCAGTCAACACAACTGATGTACCGCTGGGGACATCAGTCAGCGCACTGATGAAGTGTACTGATCGGGACAGGGATCAGGTTAAGCCAAGCAGTGAGTTCTGCTAGCTGACAATGTTCTTTCCGTTCTGGTCAGTGATCTACTTGATAGTCAGAAGAATGAAGTTAGAAGCACAGGTGGGTAATTAATCGCTATGGAAATTAAAGACAGCTCAGGAAGATTTGGGCTCTGGATGTACCACATTCTAACTCCAGTTAAAAATGTTCTGGGGGATCTTCAGCCTAATGTACCATTTCAGAGAACTCCAGTTCTCTCTCTCTCTCTCTCTCTCTCTCTCTCTCTCTCTCTCTCTCTCTGTGTGTGTGTGTGTGTGTGTGTGTGTGTGAGAGAGAGAGAGAGAGAGAGAGAGAGAATGTGCCTGCCACTCTTCAGGCATTATCCACCTCACTCTCTAATATAGGGACTCATTGACTTGGGACCAAGTAGGTTCTTCTGGCTATCTTGCAAGCCCTGGGGATCTGTCTGTCCCTCCAGCTGCCATTAGAAGTCTTACCTGCCATGCCTGCCTTTGATTTATGTGAATTCTGGGACTTGAACTCAGCTTATAATGTTTATTTGTGTGTATCTATGTGAGCATGTGTGTGTGTGTGTGTGTGTGTGAGAGAGAGAGAGAGAGAGAGAGAGAGAGGGATTGAGAAAGAGAGAGATTGCCATGGTGCCTCTGTGGAGGTCAGAGGACTACCCACAGGAGTCAGTCTTCTCCTCACGTAGCTTCCGGGGTTTGAACTCAGGACGCTGGGCTTGCAGGCAGTCACCTTTATCTGTTGAGCCATCCTGTCCATTTAATAAGTGTCAGCCCCTCGGTAAGCATCATGTTAGTATTCTGTGCGGTAAAGCAGCTACTTCCCAGCCTGCTCTGGTGGGAAGCAGTCTCACCTTGGCTGGGAATTTGTGAACCAAACCCGTCATGTTTTTTTGAGGGAGACTGACTTTATTTGAAAGGAAAATGATATAATTTCTCTGATTTGGGCATTCAGCAGATGTTCCCTTGAAGAAGAAGTTAAATGGCTCTATCATTTCATGTAAAATGATAGGGAACTTTTGTTACCAGCAGTTACATTCTTGCTGAAGGGAAGGGATTATTGGAATTTTGAGGGCTAAGACTGTAGCCAGTTGGCAGAGCAGGCGCTTGCTTGCATGCAGGGCTCTCTGGGATCAGTACTTGGTACCGAGAAAAAGAGGGACCAGAGAGGTGGCCCAGTGCTTAAAAGTACTTCCGGCCTGGAGACGACCCAGGTTCTTACTGGCTCACAGCCACCTGTAACTTTTGTTCCAGCAGACCAGATACCCTCATCTGGCCTCCAAACATACTAGGCATGCGCACATTGTGCACACATACATGTGGGCAAACACCCATATACATTAAATTGAAAAAAAGAGGGGAAAGAAATCAACTAGAATTTTCTGTCAGCTTGAGCACTTTGAGGCTGTGATGTCAGCCTTTGGAGGCTGACCCTTCTAGCTCTGGCGATCACTTGTTTTCCAAACTACTGAACATTACAGATTAATAAATGGACACAGCTATTTTAAGGGTGAGGACTCCTCTGAGGGTGACCCAGTGTTCTGGATTAACCCGAAGAAGCCCCTGGACTTCTCCATTTCCTTCTGGTGAGATGGGTCTTCCAGCTTGTCCTGCCGTGGGCCTGGACGGCAGAGGGAGGCAGGGGTCACTGTGTTGTGGGAGCTTGGCACTGTCGGGAAGGAATCTTGGCGTGTGTGTGTGTGTGTGTGTGTGTGTGTGTGTGTGTGGTTTAAGTTCCCGTCGGGTGGTGAGATGGGCAGAACCGCCTTGCATGAGCAGGACCTTGAGGAAGGGCTGTCTCTAAAGAGGAGACCCGCAGTTGGTCTCCTATCGCGGTAAATAAGGATCAGGATAAACAAACAGGCCGAACAGATGTTTATTCAGGGAGAAATAACTTACAACCTAGACAGATGAACACCAGGAAATTCAACCCGATCCTCTCCTGTCCGAGTCACGCCAGAGAGAGCCTTCCCTGGCCCCCTCCGACCTCCTTCTACAGGTCACTTCTGCCCATGGCTCCACCCCCAATGGGCGTGGTCAGTGCTACAGAAGGACTATCTCACTACAGTCTCCTGTGCCCCTCTCCTCTTCCCCCTCTCCCAATCCTCCCCTCCCTCCCTCAGCCTGCCAAAGGTGCATTCTCAGCTCTTGGCCAGGAGTGGGTGGAGGTGCTATCAGGATGTTTTGGATCTTCCCTTCCTGATCAGGTCCAGTACTGAAAGGACCCCTTCCCTCCCCTCCCCCCCCCTCCATTCCAGGTATTTCGCATGTTTTGTCAACTGGTTCATCTGAAGTTGAGGCCGAGGGCAGCGACTTTCCCACTAAAATTGTCTCCAGCCGCCTTCTTCTGACTGACGCCTTTCTCTTTCTCTCAGCTATTTGAAGGGTTGAAGGCTTTTCGAGGCGTTGATAATAAGATCCGGTTGTTTCGACCCGAACTCAACATGAACAGGATGTGCCGATCCGCTCTGAGGGCCACTTTGCCGGTATGCTCTTCAGTTTCATTAGTCATTCTGCAGCAAAGCACAAATCTTTCCTGAATAATTGCATCAGGTTTTTCAACAAACTGTATGAATGCCGCGCCCTTCAGTTAACGGTCAGAGGACACCTTGCAAGAACCATTTCTCTTGACCACATGGGCTGATGGCAAGTGTCTTAAAGCTTTTATAGTAAATTTTAGTGCCTTTGTATTGAGAAGAAAATTAAAGCCACCCTGGGAAGAGTAAACCACTTACCGAAGGTCTCCCAGCAGGGCAAGGACGTGGGCTGAGGTTTCTTTGATTTCCCAGTGCAAGAATTCATGGCGTTGTTAAACTTCATCTCTGGCCAGATGCACCCAAGTCCTGACTTGAAGACAGGAGTTAGCAGTGTAGCTGGCTGACAACCTTGCAGTATGGCCATGGATAAAGGTCACCCTTCAGCAAGCCATCATGTCTCTGAAAGTGTCCCTCCCTCCCCACGGAAACTGCCTGACCATTTTACAAAGCCTGTCTGACCCCCGAGGGACAGGGAGGAGTCCCCCAAGGATGCTGTAACTGGTGCCTCACTAGCAGCTTCCGAGCTTGAAAAACCAGGAGTCCTTAAGTTTCAAACAGGCAGATTTTATCTTTTATTTTCCTTCAGGGGTTGTGCTTCATGTTTCCTGGGTAATAAGTTGTTTTGAACCTTAAAGTTGCAGATATCATCTGTTTTTAAAACAGAAGTCTTAATGTTTTCTTATACTCATTCATAATATCCAGTTACAGTTGAGACTGTGAGAGGTCACAGGTGCCAATTTTTAAGTAGAAGCCATAATATTTTGTTAGATTTGACTATAAAATCCAGTTGTAACTAATTTAAGGGTTTGATAATAGACCACAGTAATCCACTTGAAATGAAAATCATAATTTGTTACATTTGAGTATAAAACCTAATCATAACTGATATGGAGGTATGGTAAATAGGGATCTAATTTCTTTACCAAAAAATCTCATTTATTTGTTTCTTCGGGGGGAGGAGGGGGTAGGCAGGAGTGGAGTTCAGAAGACAAGTTTGCTTTCTGTCTACCATGTGGGTTCTGGGGATAAGACAGCTCATCAGGCTTGGCTCACACGCCTTTATATGCTGAGCCATCTTGAAGCCTTAGGGAACCTATTTTTTTTAAAAATCTTTTCTTTATGCATAACTAACTCATACTTACATACTTTTTTATTTTGCCGACAGGATTCACAGGTTTTTATTTTTATTTTTGCATTCATTACAGAACCCTTTCGTGTGTTTCGTATTGGGGGACAGTGAATGAAAGTTGCTTGTGCAGGGACCGTAACATGGGGAGCCATCTGGGAAACGGAGTTTCTGGGAGTCCTCTATTGGAAAGTGCACATCTGTGTCCTTTGTTGGCATTCATTGGGGACTCTGTCTTTGCAGGTGTTTGACAAGGAGGAGCTTCTGGAATGCATTCGGCAGCTTATACAGATAGACCAAGAGTGGGTTCCCTATTCCACCTCTGCCAGTCTTTATATCCGCCCCACGTTTATTGGCACCGAGGTAACCCTGGCTCTGTTTGGGGGAAGGTTTTTACGGTTTCAAAAGCCTTTGTGTGTGTACGTGTGTGCATGACTGAGCATGTGTGTGCCACAGTGTGTGTGTGGAGGTCAGAGAACATGATGGGAGCTGGTTCCGAAGAGACCCTTATGAGCACAAGACACCCCGAAACCACGTTCTTGGCGCACAGGAGATTTATTTGCCCCACAAGGACAAAGGGCAAGGGAAAATAAGGAGAGGGGAAGAGGGACGATTGTCCCAGGGGTGGCATGGGGGGACACAAAGGGCTGCCTTTGGATAGCGAGGAGACAGATGTCCATAGGCAAATGACAGTTTGTAAGGTAAAAGGGGAAGCCTTGTGTTAGGACCAAGTGTTTAATTTTAATTGGGTGTGTTAATCAGGTGAGCCAAAGGAGGGTTTTGTTTGCTGGCCTTCAGTACTTGGGTAACTGGACCTTGGTAGTCAGGAGGAAGAAGCAGCCGAATGAGAGCCCAGACCTTGGTGTCTAGCTTTAGGAATGGAATCGAATGTTTTCTTATTGTTGTTGTTGTTACTGTTTTTTTGTTTGTTTGTTTGTTTTAAGCTGGGCAGAAGAAATGGGGGGAAGGGCAAGGCCTTCCAGAGCCATGACTGCCACACTGGGCTCTTCTACTGTGTGGGTTCTGGGGGGTGCACTGTGGGCACGCAGGGGCGTGGCAGCAGGTGCCTTCCCCCTCACTGAGCGGTCTTGTATGCCCCCAAATGTCATTCCACTCTGCTGGAGGCTGGACCTGGGCTCTTGCACAGTTGGCTTTGCCTCTAGCCTGCTTCTTTGAGGCTTTTAGTGTGTGGTTTGATTGACAGTCCCCGTGTCCCCATTCACTGCCCCCTCCCACCACGTCCCAGCATCATTCCTGGCTCCCTTCATCCTCCCAGTTGTCAAGGCCATCTTTCCTGTGACAGTCTGTCACCATCGGATTGGTGTCTGTAGGCGGTTGATTCAGGATTAACTGAAGGGAAAGGCTTGGCGATGCTTGCCCTCCCTCGATGAAGACTGATCAGTGGTCCTAAGCCTCATGGCAGACCTTTGGAAGTGCTCGGTTTTATTTTCATTATCCCTAATCCTTAGCATCTCTTGGTAAAGAACAGGCAGAGAAGGTTCCAGTGCAAAGAACAATTGCAGAAAATACAATTCATTAGGAGCCTTCGGGAGTTGGTAGGGATGGTTTGAACAACAAACTTAGGGCTGCTGGGTAGGTCAGGCTTGTTGGCGAGTGGCCTTACCCCCTGAGTTATCTTTCCAGTCCCTCTTCCTTCCTTCCTTCCTTCCTTCTTTCCTTCCTTCCTTCCTTCCTTCCTTCCTTTCTTTTAATTTGTTTGTTTTTTCAAGACAAGGTTTCTCTGGCTGTCCTGGAACTCACATTGTAGACCAGGCTGTCCTCGAACTCACAAAGATCCACCCCCCCCCTTTGCCTCCTGAGTGCTGGGATTAAAAGCTTGTGCCACCACTGCCTGATTGATGTCAGTCCCACATTTTATAGGATAAATGTATTGCAGGTAGTTTCCCTGTCTCTTTTGGGCATCTCTTGGGAAAGAAGCATCTAATTGTTTTCAGGTTCATTCATTTTATCTTGGGCATGTTTCACCTACATGTATGTGTATGCTCCATGTGTGTGCTTGGTTCCCCAGGAGGTCAGAAGAGGGAGGGCCTTGGATCCTGGAACTGGATGGGTGTGAACCACTATGCCGGTGCTGGGAATCTAATGCAGGTCCTCTGAGACAGGGTTCTTCTGTGTAGCCCTGGCTGTCCTGGCACTTGCTCTGGAGACGAGGTTGGCCTTGAACTCGGGAGTCCTGCTTTAGCCTCTGCTGGGATTAAAAGCATGCACCACCACATATGGGTTTTTGGGGTTTTTGATCTTCCTGCAAGTGCTGGGGTAGCAGGCGTGGGGAAACCCACCTGACTCAGGCATTTGATTTTAGTATAGAGTTATTGTTTTCATTTTGTGGGTTTTGCTTTTATGTTTTAAAGGTTTCATCACTTGATCGTTCTTCTATGTCAAGGTTTTTTATTTCATTTAAACATCATCCATGTAGATGTGGACTTTGTGTTGGAGAACTAACTCATTTCCTCCATGTAGACACTAAGTTATCCGGTCAGTCCCCAGGTACTGGCTGGCCTATTTTCCACACTGATTACAGTGTCTGCTCACAACACGTCAGGTTTTCATTGAGAAGTCAGAAGGCTTTCTACCCCCGTCTGCTCTGTAAAACCTTGAGTGTAATGTCTTGACACGTGTGTATTGTTATGGACCTTGCTTTCAATGTCCTTTTGCACACATTCTCTCTCTCTCTCTCTCTCTCACACACACACACACACACACACACACACATGCACACACTGAGCTCTGGTTATTGGCCTCTTTGAAGATTACCTGTAGAAGTTAGTATGGGTCTTGTCCTTTTGTTGATAAAACTGTCCCTGGGGAAAAGTCGGAAAAGTCTCCTTACCTCAGATGGGGAACCCATGACAGAGACCACCGGAGTACAACTTGGTGAATTAATGGGTTGTATTGTCATTCTTTACAAGTATATGGGTGAGGGTTTCTTACCAGGGCAGAAATGACTCAAAAACAGCTATATTACCAAATCCCATGCCAGCACAGGTGACAGCTCCCAAAAGGCTGGGAACCGGGAACACAGCACACACAGCCTGCAAGCAGATTAAGAGGTTGGCGAGTGTCCCTTCCAAGTGACTCAGTTGGTCTACACATCTTCCAGGCAGCTCTGCTGGTTTCTGCATCTTCCAGGCTGCTGACTCTGGTCTCAGAGTTTGCCGCTTGTCCTGTCTGAGAGTCGTCTCTGTAGCTTAGTTTTTCTGAGAGGCACTCTGCTTTTATTGCTTACTCTGGCAGGGACAAGTCTAGAGAATCTAGTCAGTTTCAGGGACTTCCTGTGCTATTTTGAGTTGTTTTCTTATTTCTAGAGAAGCTTCCCCTGAAGGATAGAATGTTTCAATCTTGGAGAAACAGTTACACAACACTTTATTTGTTCTTCGTTATAATTACCTTGAGACGAGGTCTCATGTATTCCCACGAGCCTAGAATTTACTCTTAGTAGATCAGGTTGGCCTCAAAATTACCATGGTTCTATTGGGTCAGTTTTCTCAGTGCTGCGTGCTGGCCTGAGTCACAATGCTTGGCTTATATTGTTTGTTTTGTTTTGTGTTTGAGGGCCAAGGTGTCACCCTCTCTCCTTGACCAACCTCCAACATACAGCAAAACACCTGCCTCTTCCTCCGCCTCCCAGGTGGGATCGCAAGCATGCATCATCCATCCCCACATCTGCCTCCATGTTTGCTTTCTGCTCTTCCCACAGCACAGTGATGGAGCTAGTCTAGTGTGTAGAATGGCAAGGTCAGAGCTGGGAGGAGACCCTACTGAGGAGACTCCTGGTCCCATGACACACCCCCCCCCTTCTGTGCCACCCAGTAGCTCAGAACAGGCCCCAGAGGCCCTCTCTGTAACAGGCAGACAGAGAAAATGCCTTTGTTTTTGCAGTCCACTCAGCCACTCAGCCCTGCCCTGTCGGAGGGAAACAGACACATCCCACCACCCCGAAAAGGAACGGGCAGGCTGACCGCCGTGGCAGGGAGTGAGCGACATCTTTTGTGGGTGATGTGCTCTCCTCCTCTTGGCTATTTCCCAGAGTTCCTGTGTCCTTGACCATGTCGACATTTCTGTTTAGGACTGATTTTTAAATGTACCAACCGGCGTGTCTCGGGTCCTCTCCTAAGTGCTCATTTTCACAGTTTCGACACTGAGTGTGGAGCACTGGGACCACATTCCCCGTAGTTTATGTCACCGTTGCCTTCATGTCCATGTGACCTGGCTGGTTGGGGATGACGCCCTCAATCAGTGTCAGGAACACAGGGACCACATTCCCCGTAGTTTATGTCACCGTTGCCTTCATGTCCATGTGACCTGGCTGGTTGGGGATGACGCCCTCAATCAGTGTCAGGAACACAGGGGGCAGCATCTCCTGAATTCCGGTGCTGTTTCCTTGAGCTCCGAGCTGTGTTGGTCTGGCGACTGTGAGGTGTCTTCAGCCTGGCGGTTAAGAGGAAAAGATTGCAATGCTTATATACAGAGACACCAGGCTTCTTTGTCCTTTTCTGCTCACCGTATGGGTCATTTGTAGAGTCATTTTTCTCAGAATTGATCCTAAGAGTCCCTGGAATGTAAGCCAGGCTGTCTATTATCACCCGAACCCACAGGGCAGAGCTATTATCTACAGCAAAGCCCCCAAGAGGCCACCAATGTATCGCTCATCTGAGTGACCTTCGTATGTAGTGAATTTTGTATGAGACCAGGTCCCATGAATCTCAGATGGAACTGAGCTCACTATATTGCTCAGGCAGGCCTTGACCACGCAGTCAAGCGATCCTCCTGCCTCAGTCTCTCAAGTGTTTGAAATTATCATTGCATGCCTCCATGCCTGCCTCTGTATCCGTTTTCTGTAAAGAATGTCTTACTAAGAAGGTTCAGTTGTCTTTCTACAGATATTTGATATAAACCTGGAATAATGGGACTGGAGAGATGGCTCAGAGTCTAATAATACTCAGCTCTCACAGAAGACCTGAGTGTAGTTTCCAGTAATGGTGGTTCACAACCATCTGTATCCCCAGTTCCAGAGTGTTCAGAAACCCTCCTCTGACATCTGCAGGGACCAGGCACACACAGTTCTTACACACATGTAGGCAGAGCACTGGAAATAAAGTGGAAGATGAAAAGGCCTTGCCCTTTATGGAGTTCACTGGTTATCAACACGGAAAGAAGTAGTAGATGTAACAGTGTACATTAGTCTACACCTGACAAGCAGGGTCCTGGAGTGGCAGATACCCGTGGGGTGGAAGTGATTACAGGGGGATGAGATGAGTCAGTGTGGTTGGCTACTTTGTTACAGTGAGTTAATTACTAACCTGTTGCTGTGATTAAATACTGTTACCAAAAAGCAGCTTGGGGGAGGGGAGTTTATTTCAGGTTACCTAAGGGTCCTGCAGGGTAGAGTTCATCATGGCAGGGAAGGTGTGTCAGCGGGCAGAGAGACACGGGAGGGGACAGGAAGTTGGCTGAGCACATTTTCATCCATACAAGGGAGGGAGGAAGGAGGTGGTTGAGAAGGTAGGGAGAGGGGCCAGGACACACACCCTCAGAGCCTGCACCCCTGCAGCCCAATGACACACTTCCTCCAGCAAGGGTTGTGCCTCGTAAAGGTTGCGCAGCTACCAACCGGGGGTGAGGGGTTCAAATCGGCCTTCCGCACACAGCCTGGGCAGCTTAAACCACAGACTTATTTTCCCGGTGATCTGAAGGCTGGGCACCCCTGCCTGGTCACGGCTGGCTTCTGGTGAGGTCTTCCTTCCAGCCAGTCCTCAATGACCCTTGTCTGCCAAAAAGGAAGAGAGTTGCCTTACCCTTTTCTCTTTATCAGGGCCCAGCTGGAGGGATTTAGTCCTCACACGATGTGATGTGGTGTCCTGCGTTAAAGCCCTGTGTCCTTGGACAGTGATGTCATAGCCGTGATGCTCCATCTTCACCGTCAGCTTGAGTGGATTCAGAGCCACCTAGGAGACACACATCTGGGCGTGTCTGGGAGGGTGGGCATTAGCAGAGAGGTTCACTGTGGAGGGAGGCCCATCCTTGAGTGTCACCAGACATGGGTCCCTACCTAAATCCAAGGGAAACGGAGCTGAGCACCATCTGTTCCTCTTCCCGACTGAGGACAGTGTCACCAGATGCTTCACGCTCCCTGACCATTCCTTCCCCACCACAGTGGAGGTGTGCCCAAAGTGCGAGCCATTCGCGTGTATTGTCCCAGCACTGATAAATTATTAATGTCGGGAGTCAGGCTTCAGCATGGGTTTGGGGATGTTTCTGGTAGGGATGGGGAAGGCGGGAGAGGATGTGGAAGGAAGAGAGGGAGGAGAAAGTGAATGAGCATTTGATACCGAGAGTGTGAGGGCTGCAGGGAGGAGCCAAGCAGCGGAGTGTGCATACAGAGAAGGCTGTGGATACTGTGCTGATGTTTGCATGGAGTGTTTGGTCTGCATGCATGGATGGATGACTGGGGTCTGAGGAGTCCAGAAGAGGGGACTAACAGCACCCCTCATTTACAGATTCTTACCATTTCCTTTATTTTTAATCCCCCTCTCTCTGTCTCTCTCTGTCCCTCTCTCTCTCTCTCTCTCTGTGTGTGTGTGTATGTACACGTGTTGGTGTATGTGCAGTTGCTCTGCATCCCTGGGAGCTGCAGTTATATGAGCCTTGGGTACTAAGAGCAGCAGTCTCTCTAACTGCATGGAGTCTCTCCAGCCCTAAGTTCTTTTTTTAACAAAAGGTCTATGCAGCCCCAAACTCTTGGCCGTGACCTCTTGATCCTCCTGCTTCAGCCTCCTAGGTGCGGAGATGACAGGAATGTGTCATGGCGCCTGACTCCTGTTTCTCCTTTAACCCTGAACCCTTTAAAAAAGGAGTCTTTGATTGGTGAGAAACAGTGATCGTGTTGACAGGTGCTGGCCCCTCTGGTCCCGGCTGCCTTAGACTTAGTTTCTGTTTGCTTTGCTGGTTGGAACTGTCTGTCCTACAGCTCAGGGCCACTGCCGCCCCCCACCCCCAGCTCAGCCCATCGGCTTCGCTCTCTGCCTCTGAGGCCACTGGTTTCTAATGGAATTTCTCAGCTCACTGAATCTTTTCTGCTGTCATCTTTCTGTGAAGGGATTCTGGGTGACCCAGAAAGGAGCCATAATTCTCACTGTGAAGTAGGCTTTGTTTCTCGTCACACCTAAGTGCCGTTGCCCTAAGCAGAGTACAAAGGAGTTTGACTGTTGTGAAGCTTTGGCTTAGGAAGTGAAAGATCTCTCCCTGTCTCTGTCTCTCTGTCTCTGTCTCTCTGTCTCCCCGTGTGTACAGATACACATATGAGTACATAGACGTTAGCGTTCCAGCTTCTGTGTGTTCTCTTGAAGCCGTATTTTATACCCAGTATGCTCCAGCCTTTTCCATTCTTCATCTATTCAGATTATCTGAAAATCTAGCATTGCTCCTGAGCCGGGGTGTAGCTCTGCTACTGCTGTCCCTGTACTTACCCAGTGTTTATGTAAAACTCCCAACATCTCCCCAGAATCACCCCACCCCAAGGAGGAGCTAGGTGTGGTGGTGGTATGTACCTGTAACCACAGTCCTTGGGAAGCCGAAGCAGGAGGATTGCTCTGAGTTTGAGGCCAGCCTGGGCAGCAGCATAGTGACACCCTGTCCCCCAAATCCAAAACAAAACACCCTAAAATGTCCCTGAGGGTCAGGTTGTTGCTTGAGGCTCACATCAGCTGTTGGCATCCTTATTTCCCATGTGTTGTGTGGCTTTTTGCTTTAATCAGAAACACAACTTTATCATCCCAGGATTCTGTGGCTGTCATCCGAGGATTGACAGCACATAATAAAGGTCTCCCAGCAGGAGCCCAGGGGCTCAATTGCTCTTTAGGAGCCCAGGGGCTCAATTGCTCTTTAGGTGAGAAACAAGCTTCTCAGCAGAACCTAGAGTGACATTGACTTATGCTCATTACTGAAGTGGGGTTCCCTACCTGCTCCTCCAGGAGAGCCAGCGAGCGCTTGGAAGATTTAGTTACTTTATTTTATATCTATGAGCATTTTGTCTTCTGTCTATTTGTGTACATGGGTACTGTGCCCATATGAAGCCAGGAGAGGGCATTGGATCTCTGGAATTGGGATTACAGCCTGTTGGGAGCCTCCTCATGGGTGCTGGGTACTGAACCTGGGTCCTCTGCAAGAGCAACAGGTGCCACCCCCTCCCCACCTCCCGGAATGCTTTCTTTTCATGGAAAGGATGAATGAAACTGTGGTCCACAGAGGAACTTTGCAGGTGTGAGCAGAGCAGGCTTAAGTTTTAGAAGATACAAAGTTACTTTCTGACACACAGCTTTTGGCCCACGTTGAAAACTGCTGACGTATAACTTAGTTGTTGCTAACGATACAGATATGGATGGAATGATTCATCTAGATGCTTTTTCTGGAGGCAGATTTGATGGAGGTACTGCCTTCCTCCTTCTCTGCTCTCTGCCTCCACCTGGTGGAGCAAATGCAAACGAACCACATTTACAAAGGGAAATTCACCTTTGCTTTGGTACTGCAGTTGAAATCTAGAGGGTGTTGTGTGCTCCGCCACAGAGCTACCTCCTCAGCCGGAACTAGGTAAAATTCAATACAGAAAAAAAACAAAAAAACCAACCAAACAAACAAAAACAAAACACCCAAAAACTGTATTAGGTCATTGCTATTTCTTCTTCTCTCTCTCTTTTTTTGTGTGTAATGCAAATTGCGATGTCGTGTATTAGACATAGTGAGGTGTCCCAGATTTCATGTGGTAGGTAACAAAGTGCTATTAGGTTGTACGTCAGAAAGACAATTCATTTGGAACTTAGAAGCTAGATGTACTCTTTGGGTAGCAGTTAGCATATTGCATCTGCAATTTACTCTGAGTGGCTTCTCTGGATTTCCTTATCATTTGTATTGGCTGCTTTTCTGTTGGGATAAAATACAGTGAGCAAGGCAGCTAAGAGAAGGAGGGTTTATTTGGGCCTGTGATTACAGAGGGAGAGCGTCCTTAGCGGCTGGGGAGGCTCGCAGGGAGTCTGAGATCACGTCTCCAACCACTAAGGTGAGGAAGCCAGTAAGGGTGTGAACCATGAGAGAGTGCCAGGCTGGTTCTTACCCTCCGGGGAAAGAATTCGGAGACAAAGCTCATCCAGCAAAGCAGGGCACGCGTTCCACGGAGAACCTGGAACGGGCTGACCCGTTAGTTACCAGGAGTGGGAGGGGAGGCGCAGTGGCTTCTGGGCTGTGGGTGTTGACATTTTATCAAACGGGCCGTGCCATTGTCACTGAGGATTGTAACGATTGTGGGCCCATTTGCTCTCCCAGTATCTCTCATCCCTCTCTCATCACTTGGCTTTCCGGCTAGCTGTGCGGGTTTTTCCAGGCGTTTTTATGGGCATTTATAAGGGGGGTGGGTGGGTGGTGTGTATCGGGTCAGGTGCCCCTTTTCCTTCTGGGTTATGGTGGGTGGGCTTTCTGCTTTTTAGGGTATTTCTCCCTACCAGTTTCTAGGAGAGCATTGTTTTGAAGCCAGCGCCCCCTGGTGGTTGTGTGGTAACTGCCCTCCCTGATCCTTTGCTTCTGGCACAGTGGAAACATCCCAACTGCAGCTTCAAGGCCACAGAGATCCAGCAGAGAGCTGGGAGGGAACCGTGTCTGTCCGAGCACAGGCCCCCTCCCAGATGGAGCTTTCAACCTCTTCACCCTGTATTGGGGGGAGGGGAGACTCATTTTCTGAGCAGGTTCCTATTAAAGAGCAAGCACTAGCTGGGTTCAGCAGCACACACCTTTAATCCCAGCGCTCAGGAGGCAGAGGTAGTGCATCTTTGTGAGTTCAAGGCCAGCCTTGTTTGTATGGTGAGTTCCAGGACAGCCAGGGCTATGTAGAGAGACTGCTCCCCCCACAAGTAAAAAAAAAAAAAAAAAAAAAAAAAAAAAGAAAGAAAACAACAGCAAAATCAAACCCAAATCAACCCAGAGGCAAAGCTCTTACTGTCTCCACCTCAGTGTCACAGTTCATTGTCAGTTTGTTCCAGGGACTCAGAGCCCTGCTCGCCTTCCTGAAGGAGGGAGGTGGGAGCTTTTAGGTGACATAGTTACCTACACAAGCTGTGCGTGTGTGTGCACGTGTGCATGCGTGTGCGTGTGTGTATGTGTGCGTGCGTGCATCCTGGCACAGTCATACAGGTGTGCAGGCTACAGGTCAGCCCTCTGAAGCTGCTCTCTCATTTTACCTTGTGGGGGGGTGCAGGGAGTCTCTGCTGTGTTGCCCGCTCCAGGCTAGCTGGCCGGTAAGCCCGCTACATGTTTGTATGTATACTGTGTGCGCGCAGCACCTGTGGAGGCCAGCAGACGGCAGTGGATGAGTTGTGCACAGCTGTGAGCCTCCATGTGGGTGCTGGGAACTGAACCTGGGTCCCCTACGAGGGCAGCCGGGGCTGTTACCTGCCGCACCATTCATGATGTGAGGTCCGAGTCACCGTCTGGCCTCTGATGCTCTTCCTCCTGTCTGTTGTCTCTAGAAAGGCTACCCCTCCAGCCGCGCTCATGGGCAGGCACGGCCGCAGCCTCCTTCCCATGTCTGCTCTCTGCTCACTTCGTCACGTGTTCCTGGGCGCCTGGCAGACTGGGAGAAGGGTTAGGGACAGGCCCCTCCCTCACTCATGCTATCAGCAATGGCAGCAACTGCCGCGGACACACGCAGGCTTTTCTCTGAAATCATAGCTCAGCAAGCAAACCAAAAAGTTTTAAAATTACAGTTGTTTATTTTATGTGCGTTCAGGGTGGGGGTGGGGGGATGCGCATGCCATGGCATGAATGTGGAGGTCAGGGGACAGCACATAGATGCCACTTCTTTTTTTTCCACCGTGTGATGTTCAGGGGCCAGATTCAAGTTTGTTGAGTTTTCAGGCTTGGCAGTGAGTGCCCTTACCCGTCGGGCCATCTTGTCCTGTCCTGCCCTTCCCACCCCAAACTTAAATACCCACTGCCCGAGTTTCCTTTAAAAGACTTTGTGTTACTAGACTTTGGAAGAAGGACACGGCTCTGTTCTATACTTAAAAAAACCATGTTCCGTTGCCAGTTACAGCGGTGGCTTTCTCTTCATTACAGCCGTCTCTTGGAGTCAAGAAGCCTTCCAGGGCCCTGCTCTTTGTGGTCCTGAGCCCTGTGGGGCCTTATTTTTCTAGCGGAACCTTTAAGCCAGTGTCGCTGTGGGCCAATCCGAAATATGTCAGAGCCTGGAAAGGTGGAACGGGGGACTGCAAGATGGGCGGGTAAGTCAGTCTGGGTGCCCGTCCTGATCGGTGATGGGTGCATGCCTTCAGTGGTGGTGTGCAGAGCAGTGTGCAAAAGGGGAGTGGCTGTTTGTGGGTTAAGATCTGGCTTTGTAACTGTGCTAGTTGTTGGTGTTACCTGTGGCCCCTTGTGGTAGCAGTGGCGACTTGAGAGGGGGATAGGGCTTTGAACCGGTGTCCCTGAGCGCTGCTCCTCTCCAGCTGCAGGCTGCTCCTGGGCTCTCAGCTGCCGTGGATGCCAGGCACACCTGCCTGAAGGGGAGGAGGAAAGCCCAGCTTTGGTGATGCCTGGCCAGTCTCACAGACCATGTGTGGCTGGCAAGAAATGAAAGAAAGAGCATTTGAGATGTGCTGTCCCGAATCAGGGTGTACTTGGCCCTGGATTCAGAATGCCCCTCTGTGTAGAATAGGAGAAAGCATGCTGCGCTCTTCCCAGGAGTGAATCAGCTGTGACTTACGTGTCACAGCCAGGGCAGAGACGCTCCCGGGAAGTGACTTTCAATGATGGAATGTCAGAGCCCAGTGACAGGCCTCTGAGACGTGGAAGATGACGGCAGCTGGGTATGAAAGGTGTCCCGCAAGCCCCAGGTGCTCTCCACCCACAGTGACAACCTGTCCTACCTCAGAGCATATCTAGAAGATGGCCTCTCTAGAAAACTATAGGTAGCAGGCTTTCTTGGACCACCAGCCCCCAAATCATGACATGGAGTCTTTTTATTAGTTGTGACTGCTTATGCTCGTTTCTAGGTAGCTCATGACTTAATTTAACCGTCTTCTCTTCACTGTGTTTTGCCTTGGGGCTTTTTCCCTTTCTTCTGTATATCCTCCTTTTCAGCTTCCTGTATGTCTGTCTGCTGTGGCCTGTCTGACTGGCCCCTGGCATCTCCCTCTCTTTCTCCCTGATTCTCTGAAGCCCAGATCCCTCTTACTACTTATTCTTTCTGCCTGCCAACCCTGTCTATCCCTTTATTGCCATTCAGCTTTTTATGAGACCGGTCAGGTGCCTTAGGCAGGTAAGATAAAACAAACGCAACACATCTTTGCATACTTAAACAAATAAAGATTCTGTTCCACAACAACTGTAGCACTGCTGTCTGGGGAGGCCAGCTTCCAGCAGCACGGGGCTTTGAAAGGAATCCAACGGAGTTGGTTATAAGCTAGACTTTTGTATCTGAGGAGTTACAGGAAAAGGAAAACTCTCACACTCCCTGGGTGGCTTCCTTGTTTATTCTCTGTTCTCTTGTGTTCTATGTTCTTTTCTTTCTGCATATATATATTTATATTTTCCTCTATAGTTTATATATATCCCAGCAACATTATTTTAGGCAATATAGGAATTGCAGTGTGGCTACATTCTGTTTTTTAAGTGAATGATTACGATGAATACAAAACAAGCAGTAAAAAACCAGCGTGTTTTCCATATCCCTTACCTGATTAAACATTTTAAGTACTACAGGTGAAAAGCAAATCACCCCAAGAACCCACGTACATTCATACCCAAGCAACTTGTTATAGATTAACCGTGTGGGCAAGCAAGCCGTTCTTGTCTTTTACCGTTAGGCTGCATTTTGCAGTTAACAAAGAAAGAAAGGGCCAATTACTTTTATTTATCTTGAAAGGTAATCTTAAAGGAATCACAAACCTAAACTTTTACATATGAAAAAGAATTAGTCAGCTCTACTTTAAATCATTAGGCTACATACCTACTTATCAATAGGTTTTTTTTTTTTTTTTTTTTTTTTTTTGCGTCAGGAGATTGAAGGCAGAAATGGCTATAAGGAAGTAATCCTCACCTTTGGTCATCAACCAGAACTAGCAAGGGGAACGAGCAGCAATCGGGTCATTTTGTATTTTTCACCCTAGCCTAATGAGTCGACAGCCCAGCTAAGTGTCCTTGTGAACTTTAGCTTGTTTTCTGGGGAATTTATCTGAAAATATTAGTAAGGCATCTGGCCTGGCCTGAAGTTATTTTGAAGCTTTGCTTTTAGTTGCTGGTACGTGACTGCCTCTTTTCAGCATTAAGAGAACTAGAGCCAGCCTGCCTTCTAACTCAGGTGATTTCCTTTTAACTATTAACCTGAGCTGCTCCTAAGGTGGAACTCAGAGGCCTTAGCTGTGAAACATATACTTGTATTTATTTTTATTCATCAAAACTCTGGATAGGCTAGCATTATTGTTATTATCAGTTTAGACAGTACAGCTTAGGGAGGGATCATCTTCTTGACAATCCACAGATAAAAATGCCCAGCAGAATGGGATGTTTCCAAGAGGTTAACACAGGGTATAACAGGCCGTGGAGATCTCTCCATGTCCACTCACACCATTAGATACCAGGGAAAGAGAGCGGTAGCAAACATGTAAAGGCATGTCAGAAGGAGCAGACATTCTGGGGTCTGCAGTCCCATGGCTTTGCCCAAAAGAGGCTGGCCCATCAGAGGATTCCCTTCCGGTGGGCTGGCACCTAGAATTTCAATTGCAACTCACTGTTGCTCTGGCAACAGTGGGCTCTGGACCTTCGGTTCTTCAGGTCTATCACTCCAGGCTTTGCGTGTGTAACATTGCTACATCTAACTTGAGTAGTATCTGCTACAGAGGAACAAAAGACTTAGAATTGCTTTAAAAAAGAAAATGGGGGCTGGAGAGACGGCTCAGCGGAAGAGCATTGGCTGCTCCTCTAGAGAACCTCAGTTAGATTCTCTCTGTATGTCAGGGGGCTTACAGCAACCTCTAACTCCAGCTCCCTGGGATCTTTTGGCCTTTGTAGGCACCTGCACACAACACACAGCTCGCACACGCACGCGTGCACACACACATGCACACACAGGTAAATAGACACATGTGGAGAGTATATATTTGTGTTACTGGGATATCAGCGTTCACGGTGTCTTCCATTTACGTGCCAGCGAGCAGAGGCAGGGGCCAGAATGAAGGGCTAATTAAGACAGTGTGTGGTCTGAGAAGACGGGGGAATGACATCTCAGGGTCTTGTCTCCTCTGCATCCAGCAAGCGTTATGGGGTGGGGATAGAGTCAGGCACGAAGCAGCCCATCCCCAGAGAGAGCTCAGCCAGGTGCCAGGGCAGTTTTCTGAGGCCTGTGGTGTCCTTGCCTCTCCTGTTGTCAAATTTATTTTATTTTATGTGTGTGAGCATTTTGCCTGCATGAAAGTCTGTGAACCATGTTCTTGCGGAGTGTCCGTGGAGGCCTGAAGAGGGCCTTGGATCCCCCCGAACTCCTAGGTGATGGTGACTGGCCACCCGGGTGCTGGGAACTGAACCCGGGTCCTTTGTAGGAGAAGAAAGTGCTCTCAAGCACCGGGCCGTCTCTCTAGCCTCCTTGCCGCTCTTGTTAATCTTACCCTCTTCCTTCATGCTTTCGATACTTGGGCTCAGTCTGCTCTTGAAATGTGAATAGCAGAGACCCGGGAGATGGTAGACAGGCTAACAGGACAGCATGCATGTGTGAAGCTGTTAGTGTGTGTCTAGATTCTCAACATGGAGCACAAATGTCTCCTTATAGGACAGAGTGTTACGGTTTTCCTGCCATCCTTTGTGCCACCATTATGCGTACAATTCTCACGCCGTCTAGGGTCTCACCTGTCCGTGTTGCTGACTTCAGGTTTCCTGTAATCTATTTCATGTCATGGGTTTCACAGTTACTCAGCCACTTTTCCACTGTAAGCTGTTCCCAGCCTTTCTGTGGGGAACTGTGTCTCCCCCAGTCCATGTTTGTCCCTGGGCCACCATCATGGCGGTGCATGAAGACATTAATCCCATCTCCACAGTGTCTGGACATAAGAGAGCTGACGTAGTCACGGGTTCTGAGGATTAGGGTGTGGACATCCCTGGGTGGGGCATTACAAGGTTCCACCTGCATTAAATTGTGTCAAAGCTAAAAGCGTGAGTACGTTATCTGATCATTTCATGTGTCAACATATGCTGGCATGATCTTTACATGTCAGAGAGAGAGAGGGACCATTTAAGCATTAAAGAGTTGAGGACTTCACTTTCCAAACCTCTAGTGCCTGAGGCATTCTGAGACAAATGGAGCAATGCACGCGTGTGCACGCGCGTGCACACACACACACACACACACACACACACACACACACACACACGAGTAAAAACTTGAGACTGTTGCAGTGGAATGCATGCATGGGTGACACATGTTTGTCATCGGCTGGTTTTCTTTTCCTCCCTAGCAATTATGGTGCGTCCCTTTTGGCACAGTGCGAGGCCATGGAGAATGGCTGTCAACAGGTCCTCTGGCTGTATGGCAAGGACGACCAGATAACGGAAGTGGGCACGATGAATCTGTTCCTCTACTGGATAAACGAAGATGGAGGTAATTGCTCTTCTGTGACAGGGTCAGGGTACTGTGGAGCCTGTGTCAGGCTTGATTTCATATCCTTTTTTTTTTGCTGGTTGGTTTGAGACTGTGGCTTGAAACTCAGCTGCTGGAGAATTGGCTCAGCATGCAGTGGCTTCCCTCACAGAGGGCCTGGGCTTGGTTCTGAGCAACCACATGGTGGCTCACAACTGTCTATTGCTCTAGGTTCAGGTGATCCAATGCCCTCTTCCGGCCTCCCTGGGCATCCATAACATAAACTTTTTTAATTTCTTAAAAAGATATTTTTTCCCTTCTCTTTGCCCTCTCCTAGTGTTACGATGCTCTGTCTTTAGTGATGAGTGTTGGTTGATTCAGTGGTCGGTTGTTAATCTATACCATGTAGTATGAGCTAGTAAAGCCTCTATTGACTATGGGGGGGGTTAGTGTATCCCTCTTTCTTTTTTTTAGAACTGGGAATCGATCTCCTACATGCTAGGCAGACTCTCCCTAGAACCATACTCATGGCCCCATCTTACTGTTTATTCTGAGGCTCTTTGTAGCGGTGTGGGCTAGCTTTATAACGCAGCTTGCCGTCTTGTCTGAGCCTGCTGCACAGGAGCTTTCAGGCTGGACTGGGATCCTGTGACCTGTTATCAGGCCTCCACCACTGCCCCATCCCTCTCTCTCACTAGGGTTTGCTTCACAATTGGTGTCTTTTCTACACATTTTGATGACATCTCAGAAGCCCTGTTAGGTCTTCTTTGCATTTCCATTTGATTATCTTAGGGCTGCTGCCAAGGCTGATGACCTGAGTCCAACACTCACAAGGTGGGAAGAGAGAGCCCATCCCCAGCCAGCTTGTCCTCCACCGCCACCTGCATCCCTGGCATTCATGTGTCCATGAGTCCCACGCAAAACAAAGTGCACGCTTAAATATAACCCAGTGCACATCCCGAGGTTGCCAGTAGATCTGTGTTCCTTGACTCCTGCTGGCTAACTACACGTAAATCACAGAAATTCAGTACTTTTATTTTATTTTATTTACTTTTTTTTTATGACAAGATCCTGTGTATATAGCCCAGGGTAACCTGGAATTCACTATGCAGCCAAGGCCGGCTTTGAACTTCTGATCCTCCATTCTCTACTTCCTGAATGTGGGGGGGGGGTCATAGCACACCTACCTTGAGGTTTTGTTTCGTTTGGTTTTGAGGTAGGGTTCCTTCCACTCTGTAGTCTGTGCCAACCCCAAAGTTACAGGAACCCTCCTGCCTCTGGCTGTGGGATGCTGTAATTATAAGCATGTGTCACTATATGTGGCTTGACACTTAGGGCTATCTCTAGCATCCCGAACGCTCAGTGTCTGCCTTTGATGTGATCTGGGCTCAGTGAAATGTTGACAGTTTATATGGTGTTGAGCTAAACCCCAAGCAAGGAACCAAATAGATGTGGATTGACCTGCCTTAGGGTTTTGATTGGCATGTGAAGTTTAGGAGCACATTTTTAGACCTGTTCATAGTCTGCTTGTTTCACAGCAAGTGATTATAGACATGGAAAGTGTGAAATGGAGTGAGGGTTTGGCTGACCGTTAGTCTCTCACACCACCTTAGGATGTGGAGTCAGGCAGATCCTGGGAACTCAGTGACCGGTGAGAGACCCTGACTCAGAAATAAGGTGGGGAGCGATAGAGGGAGAGACTCAGCCCTGTCCTCTGGTTTCTGCATGTATATACACACCCACATGCATGTATATGCACACAGACACACACACAGAATCAAATGACACTTCTGGGTATAAGCTCCCTGCCTTGGCTGCAGCGAACGCTTTTAAAGGCTCTTGTTGCTCTGCTGTAGCCCCCTCACGACTCACCCCTGCTGTAGGGAAGAGGTGATCCAGAAGAGGTTGACTTCAGAGCTGTGCACCGATTTAGTACAAAGCGAGCCTTACATTCCATCTAAGGGTTAGGTGGCCATGACCGCCTCTGCCGGGCTGTTTCCTCTGGCCCTGGGCATATGATTCAGCCAGACACGTCAGGCACACATTTACCTCTGCTGTTTGTACTTGGACATGTAAGAAAACAAAATTTATGCTGGAATTTGAGGGCCTTCAAACTGGGACTCCTCATAAACCCCTGAAGTGATGCCACATAGGAGGCTGTATCCAGTCTCTGTGCTGAGGAGATGTCTTCCTCCCTGCCCACTGCTGTCCTCGTCCCCACCCACAAGTACAAACTGGGAGATCATTCAGAAAAGGCAAAGCCGTGATTTATGGGAGGTGTCAAGGACTTACGCGCCACCTGCATTGTAGCTACGGAAGTTGTCCTCGTGACTAATTATTCCTATGAGTAAAGGTCAGAGTGGGAATGAGTGGCTTTGTCTTCTGCCTCTTGCAAAATACATGGACTCTTAATAATTAAGAGTCAGATTCTGTAATATGCCCAAGCTGGCTTTTGTCTCTGTGTGCATCTTGGGTTAGGGGGTTCACCCTCAGGGAAAAGGGGTGAGGGGTGAGGGTGAGTGGCCGGGCGTTTCCAGACAATCCACATTCAGTTCCCAGCACCTGGGTCTGGCAGCTCATAGCTGCCTGTAATTCCAGCTCCAGGAGCGCCACGGGCACTCTCTCTCTCTCTCACACACATACACACACTCACACACACACATTCACACTCTCACACACACTCACACACATACACACACTCACACACACACACTCACACTCTCACACACACTCACACACATACACACACTCACACACATTCACACTGTCACACACACTCACACACATACACACTCACACACTCACTCAGACTCACACACACTCTCACACACACTCACACACACACACTCACACACATTCATACACACTCACACACTTAAACTCACACACACTCACACATACACACTCTCACACACTCACACAATTCACACTCTCACACACACTCACACACATTCACACACACTCAAACTCACACTCTCACACACTCACACACATACACACTCACACACACACACACTCACACACACATTCACACTCTCACACACACACACACTCACACACACACATACACACACACACAAATAAAGAATAAAAAGCGTCCTCTCCCTTGGGCCCCTTTAGTCTCTGGTGTGTGATCTAACACCATGTAACACAGCCCTTGCCTGTCTCTCCTTGGAGGGTGAGGAGGGAGAGAAAACTGTGGCTCACAGAACTTAGGGCAGTAACCAACGCCAGCGTCCGCTGAGTAGCATGCTGCCTCTGTGTGGCTGTTTTCCCTCCTCTGGCTCCCGTCAGAGGAAAATGAATACCTCTCACCCAAATGTTGCCATGTCATCTGCTCTGTCTGGGAGCCAGGGGAACAGATGTTCTGCTTCTTGACCTCAGGCTGGTAGTTACAGTTGGATGCTAAATTCGTCTCATGCAACAGCGTTTGCACACGTGAAGGTTGCTGTTTGTCTTAGGGTTGAGCTAACTGTAGGAAAGGGCTGTGTGTGTGTGAAAACCGCCTGTGTGCGTGCACAAGCACACACACACACACACACACACTCACTCACACTTCTGTGTCTAGCTAACGCTTGTAAAATGACACGTAGCCTCGGGAAACATTGCCAGAATCAATTTCTTCTTTCTAAAAAGCGATTGCCAGAAAATAAATAATTCCTCAAGATCAAACTGCTCTAGCCTAGCGCAGGTGATTCATTCATTCATCTCGTAAAATTAAAAAAATAGTTACTATAAGGGCCTGGGGCGTGTCTCAGTGGTTCAGGTCACTGCTCTTTCGAAGCACTGACATGGCAGGTCATAACTGGGGGCCTTGCGCCTCTTCAGGCCTCCATGGGTATTGCATGCATGTATACATAAGTGTACAGGTAGGTGAAATACCCATATACATCAAAACAAACTTATAGTCGACACTGGGCCAGGCATGACTCAGGGGTTGTGGCCTACAGAGATGGGCAGACCTCTATGCTGGTAACCGCTAAGGCGCCGAAGAGCTTAGATCCACTCCACCCTGAGACACAGAGCAGGGGTCCCAGAGGCAGGACACTGGTGTGTGGCCAAGGCCTTTTCTCATTGTCTCTAGCCTGGGAAAATGCACATTGGTTTCTCCTGTAGAGTAATGATTGAGGTGGGTTAGTTCCATGCTGTCGACCCTGGAAGCGCATTTGTGAATCCCTCTGCAAGCAGGTGACGGGTAATACAAAGCCGTCTGCGGTAAGGCTCTCTCTCATCTTCATAAGGTGGTGGGTGACCTAAGGCCTTGTGGGTCCACCTTGCTAGAAGCCAGAGGTGGGTGAGGAGGAAAGGGGGTGTTGACCGCCAAAGCTGGCTTTTTAAGGCAGGGTTTCGAGTAGTCTCAAGTCCCGTCTAACGGTGACCTTGGCTTCCCAGTTCTGCCCCCACCTCCCTTGTGCTGGGATTACAGCCCTCCATCACCCACACCCAGTTCATGTGGTGCAGGGTTCAAACCCAGGCCTTGACATGTGCCATGCAGGGACCCTACCTTCTCATCCACCAAGGTGACTTGTAAGAGGGGCTCGTGTAGTGGAGGGCCGCCTACTGCTCACACTCGGGTCACTGTGCCTGTCTTGGTGGTGCAGCCTCACTTGGTCTTGTGTGCAAGGCCAGCGATTCATCCCTCGAGGCTGCAGTGCAGGCGCCTGAGCTCACGCTGAGCCCATTGCATTCAGATCTCTGAGGGAAAGTCTGAACCTCCATCGTTCATGCCCGTGTAGCTTGCGAGGCAGGTGATGTAGGCTTCTAGAAGGCAGTGTGCAGGCAGGTAGCACCAGGAGGAATAACTTCGTGCGTGAGAGCGTGCGTGCGTGCGTGCGTGTGTGTGCGCACACACTCTCTCCATGTGGGCAGGTGCCTTTGGCAGCCAGAAGAGGGTGTTAGACTCCTGGGAAGTAGAGTTACAGACAGTTGTTGACACCTGGGTTGTTGGGTTCTCTCTCTGCAAACACAGCGATTGTCCCTAATTGCTGAGCTGCCGCCCCAGCCTCTATTTCCTACCTTTAAAGAGCACCTCATTGTCTCACTGCCTAAGGATGCACGTAGACGATTAGATGGTGGACTACCTTTCTGGGATTTCCAGAGGGTTGAACTCGGGGACTTCGATGGACCCTTTCTGTTTTTGCTTATTTAAGAAAGTTTGTTTTATCCTTGATTATGTGTATGTGTGTGCATGGATTCTGGTAGAGAGGACGAGGTCCCCTGGAGATACAAGCAGTTGTGAGCCTCTTAAGTGGGTGCTGGGCAAGGGCAATTCCTGTTCTTACCCGCTGAGCTGTCTCTCTTGCTCTCATGTTAAAGTATGTGGCCAAAAAGTGAGTAGAGATTTGAGGAACCTAATGATTCAGGAGGGTGGGATCAGTTGCCTGCGTGTTTATTATTTAGTCCCATTGTGAGCAGTGGCTTTAAAAATGGCTCTTGCTGTGACAATATCTAATGAGTGAGACTTTTTTTTTTTTTTTTTTTGCAAACATGCCTGTTTCTAATTAACAGAGGAAGAGCTGGCGACGCCTCCGCTAGATGGCATCATTCTCCCAGGAGTGACGAGGCAAAGCATCCTAGAGCTGGCACAGCAGTGGGTGGGTACCCTTGACCCCGACAACCTCCATACGCCCAACACAGAATCATCAGGATGAGCCCCCCTTTGCAATGATAGCATACCCTGTGCTTCCCACCAGTGTTATCTAATCTTCAGATCTTACCTTGAGCAGAAGATCTTTCTAGAAGGTCTGTGTTGGCAAAACCAGCCAGTAAGTATTTTTTTTTTTGTAGGGCTCACAGAGAACCAGCTGAACAGGCTGTCTTAGTGAGGAGGGCTTCCAGCCAGCCTCAGTCTGTGTACAGGGTGTCCTCTACTATTTACTAGCCTACCTGGTCCACTCTGGTTATTTCCACCCACCCTTACCTTCAACTGTAAGTTATTCCTTATTGCATTAGTGACGCATCCTGTATTTATTTCAGTGTGCCAGATTGTCATTGATGTATTAATATCAGCGCAATGTTGACATCTTTCTCCCTGAACTGCCTCCCTGCTTCCCATCGTCTTAGATTTCTACAAACGCTTATTTTAAAATTAAAAACACTCAGAGCAAATATGAAGTTGTTTTCGGTAAACTTTCAAATCCACGCAGAAGAGGCAGGAGCGTTACGGCATTCGTTATTTGAAATGATGTAGCATTGTCGGGTAGATGTGGAGTGCGTTGGCTGGGATGGCATGGGTTCTTGGCTGGTACTTGTGACCCATATGCTCTAAAGGTCCCCAGAGACCATGAAAAGGCTTTGAGAACCCTGTGGCCAGGCAGTCCTAGTAGACAAATGTTTAGACACACATATTATCTCCGAGCAGACCAGCCGTTTCTCTGGAAAAGACTGACAGTGGAGGAAATGATTTAAATCATCCTACCATATTCAGAGTAGACAAAACCCAACTGCTGCCTGTTGGCTGGCGCATTGGGCGTGACGTCTGTAAACTGTTGGTTTAATTCCAGGCAGCTTGCCCTGTCCCAGATATGTCTGCACTTGGAAGCATGGCTTTTGGAAGCCCAGTGATTTCTGTTTTATTAAGGAAACGAATCGACCAAGTACAGAAGGCATGATAACAAGGTGTGAGCCTGAGCGTGTCCCACACCTCTGGTTCCTGAGCTTGGAAAGCAGCTTATTATGGAGGGGTCTTTCCTGACTCCTTAACTGCAGTTTATCTGAAAGCTATGTTGAAACAGAAAAATTCCAAGAGGCACTTGGGTCAGCCCGACTTGCCAGACAGGCAAACTAGTCCAGAGATAAGGAACAGAGCGCAATTCTGTCGATTTGCAAGAGGGGTTATTTTCCTTTTTTTTTTTTTTTCCTCCATACCACAGACCTCAACTGTTTTCAGTAATGTTTGCTGATTTTCTGGAACACAAATTGTTTAGTAATCTATTTAACTTTGAACAAGCACAGCACTCCTTGGTTTAATTTCTCATGAAGTCGAAATATTGGCTCCTAACAAAAAGAGATGCAGCTATATGAACTTAGTTTATGATTTTTTTTTTTTTTTTGCCATTTTTTGAAGGCAATCAGATCAGGTCTAGTGACTACTGTTACTACATGTTGGGTCTGAAGGAAGCCCCTCAGCTTTCTGGAAGCCACATGTCCTCAGCTGTAGAGATGATGCCTTGAAGTCTCTGGTACATGATGGCCAATAGCGGCTATCCTTGTACTGATGCATGATGCTGTTTCCTTTATTAGAAAAGATGTGGAAAATGTATTCAGTAGCACTTAGAGCGAGTCAGCGTGTGAGGCCTTATTCACGATAACATGTAAGTCTTGAAACAGGTGTGTGTCAAAATGAGCCAGGAATCCGTGGTGAACGTCTTGAGGACTTCATTTGAGAAAAGTGTCATTTGGAAGTAGGTGCTCAGTTCTTTGCACGATGGCACAGTGTGGCCTTTCCCACAATATGTTGTCCTTCCCACTCAACCTGTAAAGTAATTGCACAGTGTGTCCTTTTCTGCTTCCCGCAGAGGACCGTGAAGACACCATCAAGTTCAGCCAGATCCAAAGACAAGTACTGACTTTCCTTTTCTTTTTCACTTGTGATATTCCAAACAGGGTGAGTTTAAGGTGTGTGAGAGATACCTCACCATGGATGACCTGACCACTGCCCTGGAGGGGAACAGAGTGAAGGAGATGTTTGGCTCAGGGACGGCCTGCGTTGTCTGTCCAGTTTCAGACATCCTGTACAAGGGTCAGGTAAGACAAACAGTTCTGTCACTCATTCCTAACGTTAGTTTTTTGCCCCCGGGGTTGGCAAGATGGTAGAGCAGTGAAGACACTTGTCATCCAGGCTGAACACCTGAGTTTTGGTCCTTGGGACCCACATAGCGGGAGGAGACAAACGGACTCTGGAAGCTTAGCTTACCTCTGACCTCTGACCTTGCCAGTGCCCTCACTCTGCCTGAAACTCACAATAAGCGAGTGAGTGAATGAATGGGACTTTTAAAGACATAAGCATTCACCTGTAGCTTTAAAATGAACGAGGGAAATTCGAGCTGGCTGGACCTGTGCTGGCACAGCATTTCGTGTGCCCGGTGGTTTAGTGGACGTTCATACGTGGCATGAGTCAGCCTTGTCCTTGGTGAATGCGGGGCAGTGCCGAGGACCTTCCTCGTTCACCCGGTTCTGCCCACCTGCTGAGGTAGGCTGCACAGCAGGTAGCCGGGTTTCAGGGTTCTGGTTCCGGGGCGCTCCGTGAGGAGTGGCGTGTCTACAGCTACGACGTGCACTTGAGAATTGTCCATCTTCCATCTGCTGCTGTCGGCGCTGTGTAGATATCCAAGTGTTGCACGCTGTGCTCACTCAGATCTTCTGAAGCAACTCGAGGATTTAGTTGTAAGGAAAAAGATAGTTACCCCTCTCTACTAACTACATTGGTCTACTTTTTGAAGAGCAGATTTATTTCATGTGTGTGGGTATTTTGTCTGCATGTCCGTCTGTGTACCATGTGTATGCAGTGTCTGTGGAGGCCAGAAGAGGGCGTTGGAGGCCCCAGCTGCTATTAAGGGTGGTTGTAAGCCACTGTGTGGGTGCTGGGAATCAAACCTGGGTCTTCTGAAAGAGCAGCAGTGCTCTTAACCAGTGAGCTATCCCTCCAGACCCTATTGATCCAATTTTGCTTGTGCCACATACGCATTATCTTGCCATTTGGAAGGTTTTCTTGTATAGCTAAATCCAATCCTCATGCACATCTGCCCACCTCTATCTTTAGAGTGCAAAGATAGAATGATTTTACAGGCATTCCATAGATGTATAATTGTTACTCTATGGGCGTACAGGCAGTCTGTAACTGTAGACATTACTCTAGGAGTACAGGCAGTCTGTAACTGTGTAGGCATAATTCTGTAGGTGTATGCTTGTTATTCCTGTGAGACTTAACTGCTTCAGATGGCTTGTTAAATGTAAATTCTTCTGGTTTGTGAATTCATCTTTACAATCTCAGCTGGTTGGGATTGTTACTATTATTATTGTTATTACAGATTATTCCTTGTAGATGAACTACCTGGTCTTATGTCCATGTGGTAGAGAGACGGGAGGGGGGCTTATGTGCCTGAGAGGGATAGAGAAATGCAAAGAGAGGAAGAAAAAATTGTAAGGGGCAAGTTTGCGTATTTTATGTCAACATCTACATGGATATTGGTCCATTTTAGTAACTAAATCCAGTTGTTGCTCCACTCTAGAAATAAAAAGTTTACAAAGGTTAACTTCTTTTTAATGCTTCTCCTAAATGCTTTTGGGAGACATTCAGAGCCCAAAGGGGTCGTAATTATCCTATTATACTAAAAGGTATAATACGAAGAGTGTTTGAGAATACGAGCTATCTACTAAAATCAAAGCTTCAAAAGCCAGCCCGCCCGCCAGCCAGCAAGGCATGAACGGGCATGGCTCAGATACAGACTAAGGGCATGAAATCTCTTTCAGCTATGAATTTAACCTTGCCTTCCCATGGGAGTTGTAGCCCTTGGAGGTACGCCATGCCCTAGACACAGGTTCAGAAACCTCTTTTGTGAATGGAGATGAGACTTACTTTAATTTATCCCTTTGAAATGACTTTTCTTTTGTTGCAAAATATCTTTGAGTTGTGCTTTCTGGCCAGAGGGTTCAGCAGAGGGCGACCACTCACCTTGTGGATTCTTAGAACCCTGGGTTGAGTTCATCTGCTGTCTTAGGGACCCTGCTAGTCTCCTGAGTCCCTTAGACCACCCCAAGAATGGCATTCCAGCCTTTTGTGCCCTTGATTGAGTTGGTAGGAAATGAACATGCTGTCACTGATTGGCTGGTTTTTACTTAAATCCTGAGCAGGAAAGACTCAGATGTTGGAGGCAGTATGTGTGACGGGTATGTTGGGTGCCTCCTAGCAGAGCTGCCTTCATGTTACAGGATGCTGCATGTCTTCCTGTCATGCATGTGTGCTTCATACCCTCAGACCACTTTCTCCCTTCTGCAGATGCTGCACATTCCAACAATGGAGAATGGTCCCAAGCTTGCAAGCCGTATCTTGGGAATGTTGGCTGATATCCAGGTAGACATTTTTACCAGCTGGGGTTGGGGGTCAGCTGGGAGATGGCTCAGAGGTTAAGAGCGTTTACTGATGTTGAAGAGGACCTGGGTTCATTTCCCAGAACCCAAAAGTCAGCTCACAGCCCGAGTTTGAGATCTGGTTCCCTGGTATGTGTGTGTGCCTGAGGCATCCCTCACACGGTACACACACATACGTGCAACAAAACACTCAGGTACACGAAGTAAAAATTAAAGGAAACATTACAGGCAAACCCGCCTTAGGGCTCATGTTCATAAGAAGTTTGGTGAGGTGGAGAACGGCCTTTGGTCCCAGTGCTTGGGAGGTATGAGCAGGGGAATTTATGGGTGTAAGGCCAGCCTGGTCTACATAGGGAGCTCAGGCCCACCAGGGGTCCATAGTGAGACTTGCCTCAAAGACAATGTTTAGATAGAGAAGAAGGATATAGAGGACAGGTGACCGAAATGCTTGCTGTCCGTAGTGTTCAGGTCTCCAGAATCCTATACAAATAAATGCTAGACGGATATGCCAACCCAGCTGGTAATTCCAGCTTCTGGAAGAGCACCATGGGGTCCCCAGAGCACGTGATTAGTAAGACGACCGTATCTGTGAGCGCTGGGTTTGTTTGAGAGACCCTACATAGAAATGCATACACATGTACAACACACATACACACACACCCACGATGGAAAAAGAAAAAAAAATAATAAAAGATACTCATGGTAGGACATTTGAGAAAACCAGAACGTTTTCTTGACTTCATGAATCCAGCCTGGGCGGCGGATGTAGCATGACAGGTACAACCAGCAGCGGTGTTTTGGGTGCGTGCCTACAATTCAGCACTTTGGGGTCAGAGGTGGGAGGATCAGAAGTTCATGGCCATCAGATATGTTGCAAAAAAATTTGAGGCTAGCCTGGGCTACCTGAGAGTCCATCTTTAAAAACAAATGAAAAGCCCAGCGATCCGCTCAGGACCCATACTGAGCAGAGACTGAGGGGGAAGGCACAGGAGCCCGGGGAGTGGCTTAAGAGTCAGTCATGAAGCAGGAGTCCCCTACATACATAGCCCAGCTTGTTAAGAACGGGACGGACCACCTGTAATCAAAACCTCATCTTTTCCCTCACTTACTTTGTGCGTGTGTCCTCAAGTCTCCAAATTATCCTCTTACAAGATGGCAAATTGGTGCTGTTAGCCAAGCGCCCAGCTTGTCTGTTTCCAAGAAAAATAATTTTAGTAATTACTGAAGGAAAAAAAAAAGGGATGGTGTTATGTCATGTTTGACATTTGATCTCTTTGGGTGTTACATGGAAACATGATGTTTTCCTACAGAGTGTTCGGCAAAACTGAAGACAAGCGTAGAAACCACAAAAAACAAGGGAAAGAAACCAAGGCTCTTGCCAGGGTGACCCAGGGGGAATCTCTGAAACCTCAGATCTGACTCAATGCCTGTATTCCCCCATGCCAGGCTGAGTTCTTGTCCCGTGGGCCCGTTATTCACACTGGTCCTGGGTGCTAGATTCCTATAAATACCTTTGCTGTGGGGGAGATTTGGTTGATTTGGATCCCCCCCACCCCCAAACCCCTCATTTCTTTTTATAACCAACAAGGAAAGGCGCTCCTGGATTTTTACAGAAGCCGAGGTAAACTTGGGCAATGCTGGCCTGCTGTCTGCTCTTGTCTTTCTGCCCACCCTAGTCTTCCCAGCCTCCGTTCTTTAGGTTGAGTCTCCTCGATGCTACCTGTCTCTGCTGAGCCCCCTACAATTTGGTTGCCTTATGGAGTCATGGCTGTCCTTCAGTGTTCATCCCCTGTGGGGACTTTTTATCACTGAGTTTGTTTTTGAGGCAGGATCTCACAGTGTAAACCAGGCTAGACCTGAGCCCCTGTGGGAACCTTTAAATACCTCTTGAGCCACCCGAGACCCCGGATGAAGTTCCGTTATAATCAGTCATACATTTGTCCCCTGTTTTAGTGCTGGAGTAGGGTCTAGGGTAGGAGAATGCAGTTAGTAATATTTCTTCATTGAAAGAGGGAATGAGATGCCAAGATACATTTTCTTAAACCGAATCACACGTCACTCTTAAGTATGTACGTATTCTGAAACAGGAAAAGTGTCTTGAATAACGTGGCATTGATGGGCTTCATAGTATTAAAATGAAATCCTCGAGGCTAGTAACGTTATAAAAAGAAAAGGCTTGTCTAGCTCACAGTTTTAGGGATTCGACGCTGGTCTGGTCTTTGAGACTAGCAGGTGGCAATCTCCCCGGCAGCTTGGGTGGCTCCATTGTCCTAAGTGAGCAGGGAATAGCCCAGTGACCGAGCCGCACACCCTAGAAGTTCTGCTGTCGGTCAGTCGGTAGCGGCACTCTGGGGAAGTCTTTAAGCCAGAACCATTGAAGGAGAGCCTCTGACATCACATCCGGGCAAGTGTCAGATTCTTTTTCCTAACATGATGGGTATTGGACACTGCTCTATCTGCCTCAGGGCGGCTGAGCCTGGGCCTCGTGCTCTGGAAAAGCAGTGTGAGCAAAGAGCTCTTGCTTTGTGGGATGGGAAAGGACAGCTACAGGCTCACACTAAGACCATTTTCATTTTATTGATTGCGACAGGGTCTCGTGTAGCCCGTGCTAGCCTTAAACTCCTGTAGGACCCTCCTGTCTTCGTCTCCCAGGTGCTGAGATTACACACTTGATTTACCAGATTTATTTTCATTTCAATTATGTGTGTATGGGGATGGTGGAGGTGTGTGTACTTGTAAGTGCTGGTGCACACAGAGGCCAGAGAGGGCACTGGATCCCACGGAGCTGGAATTCGAGACATTTGCAAGCAGACAACCAGGTCCTCTGGAAGTCAGTATGTGGTCTCAATGGCCGAGCCCTCCCTCTGGTGCGGTAAATGAGCCCATCGTATATTTGCAGCTGCTGGGGTTTGTGAGGGTTTGCTGGTGTCGTTTCACACTGAAACGCGTTTCTTTGTGCTTTTCTCATAGTACGGAAGGGTGGAGAGCGACTGGACAGTCGTGTTACCCTGATGGAGAACTCAGTGTGTTGATGGCGTACCACAGAAGACAGACCTCTGCCCTGAGCCATGCCCGCCTGTTAGTAGCTTTGCATATTGTAGTTACAGTGTTCATGTGTTACCAAGTTGGGGTTTTTCCTTGAGCCACAGAAAATTGCCAACACCAAACGTCACCTGTGAACACGCAGTGATTGCCAGTGTCAAATGTCAGCTGTATAAACATGGTAGTGATTGCTTACTGTAGCTTTCTCTGGAAAGGTAGTGATGAATGCATCCCCTTGTCCTGCACAAGATCCAGATGTCTGTCCCTTCGTAGAAGGTAGGGTTCTCCTGCCAATGAGATGTCTGTATGTGTGGAAGGACCGTCTGAGGACATTCCGCAGGTGGCAGACCGGTGGCTCGGGGTACCCTCAGCGCGGCTTTTCGGGATTGTTCCTGGTGAGGTTTCTGTTTTGGGGTGGGGAGTTGCGCCCCCTAGGTAGCCCTGGCTGGCCTGGTATCCCCTAATGTCTGCCCTGGCTGGCTCCTGTCTCAGCCTTCTGAATGCTGGGTGGCAAATGTGACTCTCATGCCTTGATTTGTTTCTGTCTTTTAATCAAAAATTTGGTCACCTGGATTTCCAAGCTAAGGGGGCTCTGTCCCTTCTTGGTGTCGTGGTTCGGCACAGTCTCACTTCCGGTGTCTGTGAGGCTCAAGCTCTGTTTTTTTTTTTTTTTTTTTTTTTTTTTTACATATCTTTATAACTGGCTGCTCACTGTGCTGCTATGAGGTGAGACGGGGGTCCTGTGCCTTCTAGGTCTTTGTATCCTCAGAGCCCGGCACGTTCAGTACGAGTTTACTATAAAAATGAGCATAGGAGTCACTTTCTGTCTCTCCGTGCTGAAACGCTTTTGGAAGTCATGGCTGACTCCGGCAGCATGTAGCAGCGTTACCTTATGCTGTCTTTGTGGTCCATGGACTCCTACGACGTCATTGGAAGGGCCATCTTATATTTTAAGATTATCTCGGAGCTGAAGCAGTCACCCTGGACAGAATTCATGATGAAACACCAACCACATGGAAATCGCAGATGCTGTACATTAAGTGTTGTATGCCAAATAGAGGGGTAGCTGGGGAGGTACACTCTGGATCTTGATCTTAATCTACACTTTGTACGATTGTCCTGGGTGAGCATTAATGAGTACCTGGCTGGCTAGGCAACAGGATAATTCCAGACAGTGTTTTCCTTGTTTAGGAGCGGTGAGTGAAAGGTTCTTTCATTTCCCAGTTTATTCAGGAGGAAGTCGGGTCCTGATAGAAAGCACTCAGCCTTGTAAAGCCAGTGCTCATCCATAGCACCGTGGCTCCTTGGCTTCCATGGCTGATGAACTTGGGTCTCTTCAGAGTCCCCGGGGGAGGACATTTGGAGACATTTAAGCACACACGACACTTTGGTTCCAGCCTTTTAGACAGAGACAATAAGAAAATGGGGGAAGGGGGTGGTAGAAATATGTATTAGGTGGCCTCTCCCTTGGCCATCACAAGTCTTGGGTGAAGGTGGCTCTCCACCCTCTCCTGCACATGCTCACGAGGTGGCATCCCAAGAGATGCTTCTGGCTTCCCACACCCTTTGACCTCATCTCTAGTATATGTCTCCTAGAGACTTGGAGGTGTATTAGCTGCCAAGTAGCCCAGAGTGGCCAGACCGAGTCCTCTGAGGAGGGAGATGACTTGGCTGCCCTGAGTCTCATTTCTAAATGAGAGTGGCCCGTGTGACGGCCTGAGAATGTATGGACTCTTACATAAAGAGTGGCCTGTGTGACCCTTAGAGGACACAGTCCTGACCTCTTACATAAACACCTGTTGAGCTTTTCATCCGACTCTATTAAAAGAAGGCAGGACATACATTTAAACAAACAAACAAACAAACAAACCGGAGGTCTGATACAGAGGGCTGTCTGCCATTCTTACTGAAGTAACAGGAGCCCAACCTTTGAAATGACTTCTTAGTAGGCATAAAAGAAACATCTGGAAACCCCTTCTCCTTGTGCACTATTGATTTAATTGCCGGGGCGTCATGCAGCAAGAGGGTCTCGTAGTAACCAGGCAGTTACCCCTTCTTCAAGACTCACTTATCCCAGCATCAACTGCTGTGTTAAAGCAAAGGACCCTTCCTTGCCGAGTGGGTTTCTTATGAGTATGAAACACGGCAGCTCCGGGCAGTGGACCCAGAGAGTGGCTTCATGGACCATGTATTAACTGGACAGAGGCACAGCCACAGTGTGCACCTCCCACAGCCAGCAACGGGGTACGGAGTTCACATAGGGAATAAATAGCATGTAAACATTACCTCACGGAGTGTGTGGGCTGATAACTGGGACTAACTTTAGATGTAAAGGTAGCAGGCGGCGTGGGGGACCTCTGAAAAACAGCTCTGTTGAAAATGCGTTTGGTGTCATTCTTTGTAAGGAAGTCTTTTCTGCTGCTTCGGGAAGTTAGAACTTGGGGTTTTTGAATATAAAAACAAAGCCATTTAAAATATTACAAAGAGGTTTTTTTTTTTTTTTTTTTTTTTTTTTTTCCTTTTTAAATTATTATCGAAAAGCTCCTTTCAAAGGCCTGGATGGAATCAAGGACCTTTGACCCTTAGTGTGTGTTCAATAGTGTCTTCTGGGCTGTTTACTTTGGAGAGGTTGGTCATGAAACTTAGGAAGACCGCGTAGTAGTGTTTGTGGGTAATAACTCCATGGGGCCATACTCGCTTTAATACGTGACAAAATCATGAAAATCAGGACAGGTGTGGTGGACCTTTAATCCCGGCACTCAGGAGGTAGGACACAGGCTGGTCTCTCTGAATTTGAGGCCAGTATGATCTACAGAATGAGATCTGGGATAGCCAGAGCTGAATAGGGACCCCCCCCCCCCCCGCCCGCCAGGAATAAAGAGGAAAACATAAAATTCAGTCATAGAAACCAAAGTGTGCTTTAGAGCCTACTGGGCGTGTTTTGAGCTCTCAGGCCAGACTTGATGTTGGAGCTTGGATACCTTGGTACAATGTTCGGTTACGTCTGCACGGAGACCCTGAGGACTGGAGCCGCGCAATGGGAGAGCTGCAGTGTAGTGTGCTGACTGCCTGCAGCTCATTGCCCCGTGGTGAGGACACGAGGTAGCAGTCACGGAGTGAGAACAAGAGGGCAGATGGAGGGTCAGGAGAAGAAGGAGGGGCATTGCGGGTGCAAACTATTTTCACGCTGCTCGTGGCAGCCTCCTTTATTCGGCCAGGGCCCAGAAACGTTGGCCTTCCAGGTCTGTGCCAAAGTACAGTTAAGTGTCACCAGGGGGCCACTCCAGCTGATGCTAGGACTGAGCTTTGTGTTTGTGACCTAGGGGTCCCGTTGTGTGGAAACCCTTTACTGCTGGTGTCCGGTTGGATAAGCACCAGTGTGTAAGCTCTAAAGCCAAATGAGCAGTGACGACCAGACTGGCTGTTTCTTCCTTCCAAGTCCTGTCCACCACTGCTCCTGTTCCTTGGTGAAGGGCAACAGATCTGGACATTCTGTACCTTACAGCTAAGAGAAGGCACCGTGCCTCTATCCCCTCTGGCTGGTTTCATGAGGGTCTGGAAGTCATCCTTAGGGTTGGGAACGGGATGGAGCTAGCTAGCTCTTCAGTCCCCCTGGCTCTGGTATCCTTCCCAGGAATACAGGCCTGCTTTCAGTTATCTGCAGTTAAAATGTCAGGTCCCAAAAAGACTTGGGCAGATGGTGCAGGAAGATTGCTGTGAGTTCTAGGCCAGCCTGAACTACTGATTGAGTTCTAGTGTAGCCTGGGCTACGGGGTGATACCTTCTTTCTAATGTAATCAGTTCGCTCCAGACACGTACGGAGGCCGAGGCCGAGGCCGAGGCTGCGAGTTCAATCTTGATTCCGCCTCAGGAGCGTAGACAGCAAGGCCGTGTCAAGGTTAAACTAGCCAGCTGGTCCAGATCTTCACACCTGTAGATGGTTCTCTGCTGACGCCCGGTAGGGAACGATCCCACAGCATGTCCCGGCAGTCACGACTACACAGAGGAAGCCTGACCCTCACAGGCAAGGGCTTTGTGCCCCCTTTGCTGTCACGCCTGGCGGATTTGGTGGCTGAGAGCAAGTAAGCATAGTGAGCTTTGACATCAGAGATTGTGGGTGGGGGCGGACGGAGTCTACTGAACAATAGTGTGTTAGCCAGTCCTGCATCAGCATCCGGTGAATGGCACCACCGCAAGGAAGGCCCCGGTCAGCTTCTCAGGCAGAGAGAGAGAGAGAGACCCGGAACAGGGGAACGTGGTTAGACGGTCTTGAAAGGATTTAAGGGGATGAAGACCTGACGTGGTGGTGGGCAGTAGGTAAAGGAAACTACCTCATTCTTTGAAGGGTGTGTAGAAACAGTCAGGCATTTGAAAGTGGCTTTGTTGTACCACAGCCATCTTTGTCAAGCACTGTGTGTGCGCTAAGGACCCAGAGTGGTCGTGTTCTGTCGGCAATAGGCAAAGTCTTCACTGTTGGCAGGGTTCTTCAGCTCTGTGACTGTGGGCACTTCCCGGCCACCAATAAAACAACTGAAAAACATCGTCAGTCTCCTGTTGTGAAACCAGCAAGGTTGCATGTGTGAAGTTCTGTTATGTCGGGAGCGCATCTTTGGACCAAGAAGACGAGGTCTGAGGTCACTGGGAGACCTGAAACCACACAACCGGGGAGTCTCGATGTCTTCATCTCAAGTGTTGGAGCAAGAGATGAGATGGGCTGGTGAGATGGCCCAGCCTGAGGACCTAAATTTGATCCCCAGGACTGACCTGGTTCAGGGAAAAGAACTGACTCCCACACGTGTCCTTCGACCTCAGTGTGTGTACCATAGAATGTTCTCACCACCCCTAGCACAGGCACACATAAGTAAACTGGACAAGCAAACAGTCTCCCCTGGCTACAGCATTTTGTTCCTGTCTTTTCGGTGTTGCACAGCAAGACTATTGCTGTCATGGTCAGTGTCAAACATGGCTGTGTCTGAGGGCTTTTCAGAGGGTGATTCTGAAGCAGAAGGACCTGCCCGGAGTTTGGGTGGCAGCATCTCATGGGCTGGGACCTCAGACACGAGGAGGAAAGGGTTAAGTGCAGGTCTCCATGTCTGCTGACTTACTGGGGTCCTCACCACTTAGCTGCCACAGCCCTCTATCTGGCCACGAAGGCTTCCTGCTGTGAAGAACATATTCAAATTAAGGTGTAGCAAAAACCAAAGGTCTTTTCTTTCTTTTTTTAAGTAACATAAATTGAACTTAAAAGTGTCATGTGTTAAATGACCTCAGCACACATTATTAACCTGTGAAAATCTTGGCCCTTGTTAAGACCTCTAACGGAGTTACATGTAAATGTCGAGGACATAGCCCAGAACTGAAGAACCAAAGAAACATGGAGGGAGAGAAAAAAAATACATTGGGAATTGGGAAAGTTGTTGCCCTTTCTGACAATGTCGATGCTGCGCTCCCTCAAGAATGACAAGGAGCCCTGACATTGCTGAGGGTGGTGACACACTTGCAGGCATGATGAGGAGGATGGGAAGAGATAGGCGTCCCCTTCGGGGTTGAAGTGGCCCTTTGTGTTGACTTAAGAAGTACTTAGGATTGGACTTAGGCTGATTTAACTTGATCTTGAGCACATTCTCCTAATCAAGGGTCTGACCCCACATATGACACGTGACTTATCTGTGCCTGACCTCATTTAGAATGTTGACATGAGTCAAATTTGCGTCCTGAAGCCAGGAACCTCATGGAGAGGTAGGTGTAGATGCTGACCCATGAATTGTCCGCTGCTTGGGCATTCTAGCTACTGCCTAGGAAATCCATGGCTGTTTCCCCCCAAAGCCAGGGTTACCAGGGGATTTTAAAATGCAATGAAAAAAAAAAAAAAAAAAAAAAAAAAACAATTCCACTCTTGTTTATTTTCATTTTATGTGTCTGGGTGTTTTTCCTGCATGCATGCCTTTGTATTGCATGGGCCCACAGGCCAGGAAAGGGTATTGGATCCCCTGGCCCTGGGGTTACAGATGTCTGTGAGCAGCTATTTGGGTAGTGGAAGTGTAATTAGGACTTTGCAGATACGGCTGTGCTCTTAACCATGGAGTCTCTCTCCAGGCCTCTGCTGTTCCTTTCTTGATGGATCTAGTCCCCGATTTTCAAAGCTGAAATGTTTAAAACAAAACTGAATTGCATTTGCTTAAAGGTAGTTATATAACCTAGTAACCATTTGTCATTAAAGATTCCTTCATCCTGGGGACAGGTGATCCCTGCTCTAATCTCTGGCATCTACTGAGTTAGAAGGAAACATCCTATTGTGCAGATGGCCAATCATGAGATAATGGCTAAGAGCTCTTGGCTGATCTTGTGGTCATGAGTTCATTCCTTAATTGGTGAGCAGAGGAGATAGAAATCAGAGTGGAAACCAACTGTATGAGTCAAGTTCTACGTTCCACATGAGTAGAACCTTGATGGGCAGTTTGTGTGTCTATGGGGCCATATTGTTAAAGAGCTTTCAGCTATTTGGATCAGTGAGCTCTGAGGACAGCAGATGGCCCTCTGTTAGGTGTCCCTTACCCTATCAGCTGAAGCCCTAAGAACACAGCTAAGTTTCCTGGGAACTTGGCCAGTAGATTGTAACAGAAATCCTGCCTGAAATTTGCAGCCTGCTTGGCTTCCTCTGCTGGTTGGAGATCAAGCCAACAGCACCAAATGTCAGCATTTCCCACCTGTTAACTATCCCCTGTGTGGAGGTTAATTTTGATGGCGGGCTTGTGTTGTAGTTAGCTTTAGCCGTGAACTTAACACCTGGGAAGAGGGTACCTCAGCTGAAGAAATGATGGCATCAGGTTGGCCTTAGGGCATGTCTACGGTCATTCCTATTAGATGTAGGTAGGCCTACCCCTGTCTATCCGCAGGCTGGTGGTCCTGGGCTGTATAAGAAACGTAGGTGAGGATGGGCCAGGAAGCAAGCCTGTATGCAGCATTGCTCTGTGGCTTCCAACGCCTTTGAGTTCCTCTAGATGAAGCACTGTGAGAATGAACAAACCCTTTCCTCCCAGATTACTTTTGGTCACGGTATTTATCACAACAACAGAAAGCAAGCTGAAACAGGTTCACCTTTGGGAATGTCTTTGGTTCAGACACTGAGGGGGTGGAGGCAGGATCAGAAGGCATCCTTGGCTACATAGCAAGTTTGAGGCCATCCCAAGAGACTGGGAATTAAGACACTGTGGGTATCAGATTGGCCTGCCTCCCTTGAATCCCAAACTGTGAGCTGAATACCTTAAATTCAGTGGCTACACTGATAGACATGCACGTTTCTCTTAGGAACCCAAGCTAATCCAGTGACAGATGACACTTGTCACTCAGGAAGGAACACGTGGAATATTTCCTCCTCCTGACTCATGCAAGGCAGTCCAGAGAACTAGCCAGCTAAGGCACCTCAGCTAGTGTACTTAAGCGTGAGACACGAGGAACACAAGTTCTAAAGCCCAAGGAAGGGCAACAGCCATCTGACGTAAACCTCCAGCATCTTCGAGGGAAGTCGATTTTGAGGGCTTGGTTACCAGTAGCCCCTTAAATTATTATGTTTGTGAATATTATGCCTTGAGAAGGTACATTTCCACTTTTCTTTTTAAGTTAGATGGAAAGGTTTTGGGTTGTGTGTGTGTGTGTGTGAGTGTGAGTGAGAGTGTGTTGAGGGGTAGGATGACAATCAAGTCAGCAGCCACCTTCATAATAAAAGCTCATCACATGGACTTGCCTTTGTGCTGCCCGTTTACTCATGTAAGTATGTACGCATGTACATACTCTCCTCTTGGAGAGGTCACTGGAAATGACGGACATCGGAGGGTCAGGTGCATGAAAGTAGCTCTGAGAAGCTGATCCTAGCATCTGGCACCTCCTGGGTACCACAACACTTTGCCCATGTATTCTGTGTGGATGGGTATTTTGATTATACACATGTGTGTGGTGATGTATTGTTAAAACCACTGGGGATCAAAATAGCAAAGCAGCCACACTCGTTAGCTGTAGAAGCCAGGCAGTGGCGGTACACACCTTTAATCCCAGCACTAGCGGGTTATAAACGATAGGAGCGGGGTCTTCAGCAGTTAGTCTCAGGCATGGATTCTGCAGACACAGGAGTGAGGAGAGGCAGTAGTCTGAGGCTTGGTGAGAGCTGTGGAGATAGCATCAGCCTTTTCAGCCTGAGCTAGAGGTGAGAGCTAAGGGCTTGTCTGTTCTGCTTCTCTGATCTTCAGCTTGAACCCCAATATCTGTCCCTGGGTCTTTTATTTTTGTGTGTTACACATGTGTGTGCATCATGTGCATACAGTGACTGTGAAGTGGGTGTCAGATCCTCCTGGAGACAGAGTTGATGGTCGTGGTGCTGGGAACTGAACTTGGGTCCTCTGCAAGGGCCTCCAGTGAGTGCTCTTGACCTCTAAATCATCTTTCCCAACCCTGTCCCCTCTTAACAAACTTAGCTGTTGTTTTCAGATAGTGTCATGTAGCCCAAGTGGGACTCACACATTTAGCTGACCTTAAAGTTCTGATCTTCCCACCTCTATCTTCCAAGTGCTAGGTTTACAGGTGTGAAACATCCATCACACCTGGTTTATGTTCCTCTGAGGATCTAGGGGAGAACTCTGCTAAATGAGCCAAATTCCACCCCGTTCCTTCTTGTTAATCATCTATTTAAATGTCTAGAGTCAGGTGTGCAAAGTCAGCAGGTGGTTTTGTTTCTGTATTTCCCTTCTACTCCTTTCTATTTCTGGTGCTTTTCTGTAGCTGCTGCAGTATCGTTGGTAATTATTTATGTCACTCTTTGTCTCTCCCACTAGACTAGAACCTTCTCAAAAGAATTTGTCTAATCCAGTTTCCCATCTTCCAAAACCAAAATCCTTCTGTTTTACTTAGGGTTTCTGTCGCCGTGAAGAGACACATGACCGCAACAACTCTTGTAAGGGGAAGTATTTAACCGGGCCTGGCTTACAGTGCAGAGGTTCAGTCCATTATTTTCATGGCAGGAAGCGTGGCAGTGTGCAGGCAGACGCGGTGCTGAGAAGAAGCTTGGAGTTCTACATCTGGGCCCTCAGGCAGCAGGGACAGACACTGGGCCTGGCTTGAGCTTCTACACCCCCAAGGCCCACTCCAGTGACACACTTCCTCCAACAAGGCTGCTCCCTGTGAGCCCACGGAGGCCGTTTGTAGTCAAAGCACAGCATCTTTATAATCACAGGCAAGTGTCCCTTTCAAGTGCTCAGCACAGAGCCTCACATCTAACAGGGCATTTGGCAGCAGCGTGCCTTCCTTCTCTTGGAACGACGTGGGCCAAGTGTTGCAGCCTGGCTTGCAGGTTCCATTGTGTCCTCTTGGAGAGGCCACTGGAAGTGACGGACATTGGAGGGTCAGGTGCGTGAAAGTAGCTCTGAGACCCCGATCCTAGCATCTGGCACCTCCTGGGTAAGTCCCTGGATTTCACTGAGTGGGCACCCTCCCTGCCCTCCATGTGTGGCCTCCTCTGTGCTCACAGACAGCGTTTCCACCCTGGTACAGTTCTTTGTAATGGATATTGTGCCAACTTGTTTGGCCGGGACCCACCACCTTTTCAAGTCTGGACTTTTCTATCTCCACACAGATATTTGGTCCAGTTTTCTCTAGATCAACACTTTTGGAACAAGATCACTGCCGCTTGCCTGATTATGATTGCCTTGGAGCCCACCAGCCAGTCTTTAACTCAGATTCTGAAAATGGCTTTGATTCGACCTGGATTTACCACAACACTTTGCCCATGTTGATTTGGGCTGCCTCCTGCTTCCTCAGGGCTGGTCTGGCTCTGGTCTTCCCTGTTGTGTCCTGCCAACTTCCTCTTGAAGCCTCAGCTTGCAAGAGCTCTCCTACTTGGCCCAAAAAGACATAATCATTTAGCTTTGAATATCATACTAGCTTCCTGGTGTGTGGGTTTAATTTAATTTAATTTTTTTTAAAAGAGAGTATCTTTTACAATCTAAAATTGCACCTGCTGGATTAGTTTTGAAGTGATTTAAAACCTTACCACATGCAGATCTGCTAGCAGACCAGTAGCAATAGAAACCTCTGTGTGCCTTTTGGAAATAAATACAGTCTCTGTGACCCTCGTCAGATCTCCTGAATCAGAATCTTCACTTTAGCAAGATGACTTCTGTGCACGTTCAGTCCAACAGCACTGATCTTAAACAGAGCTGCAGCAGCATTGCCTAGCAACCAGATCGTCCTTATACAAACTGGGGTACAGGGGCAAATGGCTCTGTGGGTAAAGCGCTCCTTACATAAGCATGAAAACCCGAGTTCAGATCCTAGCATCCATGTGAGCATCGAGGTAGAGCACAGGCGTCTTAGGGCCTGCATGGACCCCTGAGGCACCGTGAGCAAGCCTGAAGCTGTTGGCTGGAACATCTTGCCCCAGAGTAGCTCTCAGTACTCTGCCTGATTTGCTAACACACATCTGCTGGGGAGGAACTGAGCCCGAGAACTTGCACGCTTGACCATGGATTGCTTCCACTGTGCTGTGAGTCAGTAGATAAGCCTGCTCCTTCCCCTCAAAAAACATCATTCTTGTTGCACGAATGACCCGCTGTCTTGTCTTTTATTTAAATCTCTAGGTCTTCGCCCGATTAGTAGAACAGATTGTAGCTCGGGCGCTACAGAGCATGATCAAGGAGACATCAGATGTCGGCATCTGGGTTTCAAATGCACACAGACATGTACAAATGTATGTAGCACATATCGCACTAATGATCAGTCCTGGTGTTAAAGGGGCTCACATTATGGCACTCAGCAGAGCCTTGGGTTTGGGTTGTGAAATGTTTCTAAGTATCTAGTCTTTGTTCCCAAACATTTTCCTGGCACTTCCCTTCTGTCTGGGTCTCCTGGAAGGAAGGGATCATGGTGGTCCATAAAAATTACCACACAGGAAATTTCAGGAGCCTTAATTAGTGAATTCCTACACATTATTTACACTCTTTCTTTTTTTCTTTTGACACTGTAGGCCTCAGGGCATAACTACACACTTAGGAAGATCAACAAGACTCTCAGCCAAGCTGTCTGTGGAATGCATCCCTCTCTGGCTTCCTCTCCTAGCCTTGTAGTCTTGCAAGTGTTCTACCAATGGCTGCTGGCTGGCTGAGAAGGTGACAAGGGACTTGAGCCCTCTGAGGGTCAGCACAGCCCTGCAGGGATCTTTCTCAGGTTACAGGGTTGTGCCTTTTTTAGAACTTAAATGAGGCTGAGAGTAAGGGCAGGTGTGTGTGTGTGTGTGTGTGTGTGTGTGTGTGTGTGTGTGTGTGTGTATGGGGTGGGGACCATGTGTGGCTGAGGGAAACCAGAGGGCAACACTGGGTATCTACCTGTTTTTTTTTTTTTTTTTTTGTTTGTTTGTTTTTTGAGGCAGGGTCTGTGGTGATATGTTGTTTAATATTTAATAAAGCTTGCCTGGAGATCAGAATGCAAAGCTAGGCACAGCCATGGAAGCTGGGCAATGGTGGCCACACCTTTAATCCCAGGACTCAGGAGACAGAGACAGATGGCTCTCTGTGAGTTTGAGGCCACCCTGGGCTACATGAGAGTGAATCAGTTTGAAAGAGAAATAGCTCACACCTTTGATCCCAGCCCTAGAGAGAATGTAAGGAGCTCAGTGCGCTCAGGAGCAGTCTGAGATGTGGTGAGGAGCAGGGCAGTCTGGAGACGCAGTCTGAGGTTGGGTGGATCACCCCTTCCGTCTGGGCATTGGTAGAGGTGAGAGCTCTCTGGTGGCTTGGCTTCTCTGATTGAACCCCAAAATCACTCTCTGGGTTTTTATTATTCATGTTACAGGGTCTCTCACAGGAACTTAGAACTCGATGTTCAGGCTAGGCTGGCTCACCACTGAGTTCCAGGAATCTGTCTATGCAGTGCTAGTGTTATAATAGCATGCTGTCGTGCCTGATTTTAAAATCATGTGTGGCATGTGTGGGTATTTGTATATGAGTGCAGATGTCCACATGGGCCAGAGGCCAGAGTCCTCAGATTATTTTGGATTTGGAGTTACAGGTAATTGTGAGCCGCCTAAGATAGAGGTTGGGAACTGAACTTGGATCTCCTGCAAGAGCAGTGCCTGCTACTACACACTGAGCCATCTCTGCAGTCACCGTACCTGGCTTTTTATGTGGGCTCTGGGGATCACATTTAGGCCCTCGTGCTTATGAGGCAAGCTCAATTCTCTGTCTCTCTCTTTTAAGATACCCACTGAGACATCTGAGGAGCTGCCCTTGAGTTTGCCTCCCTGCAGACCTTAGCTCCTACCACAGCTCAGCAGGGTTTCTCACACTAGGCTGGGCTGCATCTGAGCCAGCAGGAGGCAGGAGGGTCTCCACACCTCCTATTAAACTGTCACCAGAGATGCATCCGGAGTTCAGGGCACCATGCTCATCTTTAAAGTTTGCAAACTTTGCAAGTCCTTCCCACTATCCGATGAAATGGCCGGACATCTTCAAACCGGGAGACATCTGTCTCATTTTCCTCTTTAGGGTTCGTCTCATGTCTTAAGCCTCTCAGAGTGCTCTGCTCCTGTCCTGGTTAGTTTTTATGTCAACCTGACACAAACTAGAGTCACCTGGGAAGAGGGAACCCCAGTTGAGACATTGTTGGTAGGCATGCCTCTGTCTGGCATTGTCTTGATGGATGGATGGATGGTGCCAGCTCTGGGCAGATGGCTCTGGGTTGTGTATGGAAGGAAGCAAGCTGAGCGAGCCAAGGAACAACGCCCCTCCACGGTTCCTGCTCTTGCTTGAGTCCCTCCCCTGACCTCACTCAGTGATGGATTGTGATGAGACAAACTTTCCTCCCCAAGTTGCTTTCAGTCAGTGTTTTGTCACAGAAATAGAAAAATCAAACCAGAACAGCTTCTCTTACCCTTCAGGTGGGGACCTCCGCGGGGACTTGGGTGCTGACTGGTCAGTGGGGGAGACACAGGCCCTTGTGGCTGCTTTTGGTTGCTCATGCTTGGCTGATTACCATTGTCTCTTCTTTTGCTAGTATGTGTATTGAAACTAGGTCCTCTGCACGAGCAGCAAATGCTTTTAACCCCTGAGCCGACTCTCTAGCAGCCACCTCCCTGTGTTTTGTTTGTGTGTGAGGTACTGTGATTTGTCTAAATTTCAAACACACACACACACATACACACAGAATTCAGAAGCTGACCCCCACACACCATTGACAACCTCTCCGAGAAAGGATCCTCACTAAGCTGATTCTTGACCCTGAAGTTCCTTTCTGTTCTGAGCTCCGCCTCTGTGTGACATCTGCACTCAACGCTGCCTTTCTGTGACTTGTTTTCCTATTCCTGTCTTGCAAGTGTCTCAGGAGCTCAGTTGCTTAGAAGTTGTGCACAGCGGAGGGGTGTGTGTCCTACATCAACCATCAGTGGCTCAGGGAGTGGAACCTTAGGTAACCCCTAGGCAGGGTGTCGGGTAGGCTTAGGGGGGTGTGGCCTTGCTGGAGGAAGTGCGTCACTGGGGGCGGGCTCTGAGGCTCAAGGCTGCGACCTACTTCCGGCCATCGCTTTCTGCTTTGTGTTTGAGATTGAGTCTCAGCTCCAGCTCAGGAGTCCGCTCCTGACGTCATGGGCCCTGCTGCTTGCTACCTCTGCTCTGACGTCATGGGCTCTAACCCTTTGAAACCGTAAGTCAAATAAACTCTTCTATAAATTGCCATGGCCGTGGAGTTTTATCACAATAACAAATAACTATAACTACTACATTGTCTATTTTTTCTTTCCTTTGTTTTGTGGGTTTTTGTTTGTTTGTTTGTTTTTGTTTTTGAAACAGGGTTTTCTGTGTGGTCTTGGCTGTCCTGAACTCTCTCTCTATAGACCAGGCTGGCCTTGAACTCACAGAGATCCACCTGTCTCTGCCTCCCAAGTGCTGGGATTACAGGCAGGCATGACCAACGTCCTGCGTACATTGCCAAATTTTTAGATGATTTTATTAAGAGTTATATACAAACCCCAGAACGTTATGAAAACTCTTTAAATCATCCTGTTTGTATTGGGATGGGACCTGGGGCCTTGCACATGCTGGGTTAGATACATCCCAGCCCTTTTATTTACGTTTTTTTCATGTGTGTGAACATGGTGTCTGCATCTTAGTGCATTATAGGCACACAGTGCCTAAGAAGGCCAGGAGAGGGCGCCAGATCCTCTGGAACTGGAGTTAAAACTGTGGAAACGATAGACCAGAGAATCTGGAAATGGATCTTCCTGCAAAAGTTGGTCATAAGCAGGATTGGGTCCTTGATTGTGCTAAAAAAGAAAAAAATAATAACCCACCCATGATTCTCCATATGCACTGAGCATCTGAAAACAGAACTCGGGGGGATCTCATCAAGACAAACCAGTATGGGCCAGTTAACTGGCAGAAGCAGGCAGGGCTGAAACTAACTGGGGAGTGAGGGCTGAAACTGGGGAGTGTGCCTTTCATTCCTACCTCACCACGCTCGGGTGAGGAAGGCAAGGGAGAAAGGTATGTGCATCTGTCTTTAATTACCTGTTAACTGGACAGTGGGTCAGTCCCAGTGCCTAAAGGCCAAATGCATATCCACAGAGCATCTGCAGAGACACAAAGTGAAAAAGTTTCAGCTGCGCTTAGGATTGTGATTTACCCATAGCTCAGATGCATTGGTCTCAGGTTTTATCTGGGAATGTGAAGTGATTCTGTTTGCCTGGGAGAGTAGTGTGTTTGTGTGTGTGAGAGCATTGACCCTGGAGACTACTACTGTGATGGCCTGGGCTGTGTAATATTCCTAAGGATTTTTTTCACAGTATGAAAGTTTACACAACATTTTCCATGCCATTTATGGATATTCATGTCTAATAGTTCCACCACACATAATTATTGTTGCTTGTGGAAAAAAATTAAGTACAATATTCTCTTTGTGATTTTTCTCATGGGACACACACACACACAGAGAGAGAGTCACATATATACATTTTTAAAACCAGTAACAAAACCAAACATGACATAGAAAAAAGTTCTGTGGTAATCCTTTTTAATGCCTTGAAGTGCGTGAGTACATGTGCTCATTCCACAGGCCCAGGGAGGGAGGGGGGTTGACCAGAATGGTGGACATTTCACATTCTCGGTCCTGATTCTGTCCAGGTGCTGTGGACCAGCCAGAAAGATGCAGGGGGAAGCGCATCTCCAAGCCCTTCCAAGCGCCTTGCTCTCTGTGGCTGTTCTCCACTTCATATGACACCAAGCAGCTGGGTGACAAACACTGCCACAGAAATTTGCAGACTTCCCAAGGTGACGGTATTGCCTGCTCAATGCTGAGTCCAGCTGAAGGAGCCATTGGTTTAAACGTTTTAAATAGCTATGATTTTATTTTCAGAGATGTTTCAAGTTTGTTAAAAAGTAATAAGCGGAAGGCATATGCTAATTCTATCAGTTCCTCTGCCATCCGGACTCCTTAGTGTTGACACCTACTGTCATATTGTTGATGAATCAGCATTGGTGGCTATTACTAGCTAAAGTTGTTAAGGACTTGGCACAAGGATGTTAGGACTTGGTTTCGGTGTTGCGCTTAGTGGTGTTTTCTGTTTGATGTTTGAAGGAAGGATGGCCTTGAACGTCTACGTTTACCTTCCAAGTGTTGGGATTATAGCTGTGAGCCACCATGCTTGTTATGAGTGACAGAAAGTCAAATTGCATCTGCATCTTCTCAAGAAATATATAGGTACAGACTTACACCCCCAAAAATATGGGTATAGGCCTGCATGGTTAAAAATACAAGTCAAACTACAACTCAAAGCAGTAGTTGGTACAGATGCCATCGTTCAGTAGTTGGTATGGATGCCATCGTTCAGTAGTTGGTACGGACGGCATCGTTCAGTAGTTGGTACGGATACCATCGTTCAGTAGTTGGTATGGATGCCATCGTTCAGTAGTTGGTACGGATGGCATCGTTCAGTAGTTGGTACGGATACCATCGTTCAGTAGTTGGTACGGATGCTATCGTTCAGTAGTTGGTACAGATACCATCGTTCAGTAGTTGGTACGGATACCATCGTTCAGTAGTTGGTACGGATACCATCATTCAGTAGTTGGTATGGATGCCATCGTTCAGTAGTTGGTATGGATGCCATCGTTCAGTAGTTGGTACGGATGGCATCGTTCAGTAGTTGGTACAGATGGCATCGTTCAGTAGTTGGTACGGATACCATCGTCCAGTAGTTGGTACGGATACCATTGTTCAGTAGTTGGTATGGAAACCATTGTTCAGGTTGACAAAATAGGCTCAAGTTTTACTAAAGTTATACCACTGAGTGAAAGTGTATCCAGGAATCTCTCTTTATTTGTATAACTTCACGAGAAGGGGTCTAAAGGAGACAGGCCTTCGTCCAAAAGTCCTGGTGAGCCCTCTCAGAGAGTTTGTCTGAGAGTTAAAAGGGTGAGTAAAGATAGCAGCCTCAGGGTGGCAGCCTCCTCCACACCTGTTTAAAAATAGAAGTTTGATGTCACTGCCTTATGGGAAAGATTTTGGGACACTGTGGGGTGGGAATTTAGTGGTCTTCGGGGCTTCATTTCTGCTTTTCATTGGGGGCTGTTATAGGCATTATTTTCAGAGATGAGGGGACAACTCTCCACTGGTGCCCTGCACAGCCTGAGGAGTCTGTCCCCCTTCCCCTGGGACTCTTAGGGATGTTGACTCAGGACAAATCAGGAAAAGAATTTCTGGACTAGCCAGCTTATCACAAAGCAGGGTGGTCGGTTTGGTTAAAGATATGTTAATGTGGGTTTAAGAGTTGGGATTAAGGAGAAAGAGAGGAAGATGTTAAAGTGGGGTATGGGCACAGGCGTCTCCAGTCCGAGAGGACAGAAGCAGCGAATGTCCTAGCTGGAACCATGTGTCACATTTTGGTGGGTCTCAAGTCACACCTCAGCAGTTGCTAAGAAACTCCCTGCCACTTTCTCTCATTCTGTAAGAGACAAGTGAGTGGCTGTGGCTCTGCCTGGGTAGAGCTGTTAGTCTGATAAGGTGAGGGTACTTTCTTTCCCTGTAATGGCTTCCTGGTGAGGTTCCTGGAAGACTGCAGGCTTATAGTGGGAAGGGAGGGGCCTTGAGCAGTGGTTAATTGTGCTGGAGTCTTTGCTTTGAGGCTGACTGAGGCCTGACTGGGATTCCAGGCCTCTTTCCCTTTTTATCTCTCCCAAGTGTTCCCCATCTTTCTGTCCTGCCTTACGGCTGATGGGGCCCCAGCTCCTTCCACGTGAGTGACACCTGTTAGGTAAGACTTCTAACCATGAGCACACACTCAAGACCTTCTAGAAACATCTGCAGGAACGGCCCCACAACCCAGAGCAGGTTGTTATTCTGTCCAAGATACGAGCCTTTAGATAGAATTCACCAGAAGTCTGTCTACAGGAGGGACAGACAGACTCCCAGCGATGGATAAGTTAACCGCACATCGTGTGTGGACTCCCTTCCTAAAGGAATGACCCGGATACGAAGTAGAACACCGGGCTCCATGGAGGATGGGCATCCTTGGATTTAAAGGCCGCTGGTGGATCCCCAGCAAGGAAGCAGAGTGGTAAAGCTAGGAAACTAATAACTGATAACTGAATGTGGAGGCTGCCTTCTTTTCCAACTGCTCCAGCAGAGACGTTCATTGACCCAGTTTGTGAAACCGTTGGCCTGCGTATGCATCTCTGTGTTGGAAATATCCTGCTTGCCCAGCCGCCTTCTAGCTCTTTTAAGTGACGGGCGGATTTCTAAGTATGAACGCAGAGAGAGTAAATGCCCTATTGGACCACTCTATAAAGGCCTCAAAGAACTAACGTAGACATCACGTCTGTTCCTCTCAAGAGGGTTGACTGGCCAGAAATTACGTCAGTGTGAGAGAAAAAGAAAGGGGAAGATAGGTACAGCACTAAGTCAGAGCTCAGGACGTAGGGCTTGCCACGAGGACCTGACGCGTGGCTTTTACCCACTTCATGTGCTGTCAAGGGGAAGCCTTGGGTGTGTCACGTTTCTTGAAGTCACAGACTTTTCAGGAGTGTTTTCCTGTGGAGTTGGCTGAGAAGCCCACACGTGCACTGTTCGCCGACACTTCACATTTGGACTGGAAACCACGACCGCTTGACTAAAGATAATAGCGCCACCCAGGTGCTTTCAAAGGGGCAATGCAGAGGGGCCGTGTTTCTCAAGTGTTCTCGAAGATGCTACAGTTTCACTCATCCGGGAAGGTAAACATTTAAACACCAGCACACACTTCCCACTGCAGATAAGAATTACATGCTTTGGCCCCCCAAAAAGAAGTTTGTTTTCAGGATGGGGCCTGCACATTTTTATCATCGTGTTAAGTCATTCTCAATCAAGTTGTTATGAAATTTCAAAAATTAAGAGTTTTGGAGAGATGGCTCAGTGCATAACAGCACGCTCACTGCTGCAGAGGATCCATTCTCTGACCCCAGCCCACGTTGGGTGGCTCACAACCACCCGTACCCCAGCTTTGGCAGATCTGATACCCTCCTTTGGCTTCCACACAAAGCCGTGAGGCCCACAACTGGATTATCAGTTAACAATTCAGCATCTCCCCACCTCTTGTAAGGAAGGAGTAAGGGCTTCGGAAATACAACCTCTTTCTTGGTCCGGTTCTGACAAATTATCCCCACTCATTTGCAGGAGCTTTAGAATGTGCACAAGGAGAGCCAGCATCCTCCTGTGGCAGCCAAGATAACTCTTGGTGGCTTCTGTTGACCCGAGGTACTTCAGCTGCCCGACAGTTACTGATGGATGCCATCCTACAGCGGTTGTCTTCGCTCTTTTGACCCCTGTGGGTATTGGAAGCTCTGGGTGAAGTCAACTGCACCTTTCTGTTTGAGACAATATGAATGGTTCCAATGTACGTATTTGTGCATTTTAACTATTTGTGTGCTCTGTCTTCATGCACACCAGAAGAGGGCATCATATTTCATTTCATACGGTTGTGAGCCACCAGGTTGCTGGGGATTAGACTCAGGACCTCTGGAAGAGCAGCCATCTCTCTTGCCCTAATACCCTTAGTTAAATTGTGTCACTCTCGATGGACAGACCAGCTTTTGCTTCTGCAGTCTTTCTATGTGGCCTTTTTCTTATGTCCAAAGAAGCTACTGACCTTCTGTAAATTATTTTAAAACTTGAAGTATTTATTTTTATTATTTTACGTTATGATTAGGCGTGTATGTCTGTACATGGGTGTGGCTGTGTGTGTGCAGGTACAGATGGGTCCCTGAGACCACCAGCATCAGATCCCCTGGAACTGGGGTTACAGGTGGCTGTGAGTTATCTTATATGGATGCTGGGAACGGAACTTGGGTTCTCCGGAAGTGAACCTCAACCTCTGGGTCGTATTTCCAGCCCCTGATTTAAAAAAAATATAAAATAAAATTGTGTGTATGTGTCTGTGTGTATCTGTGGATGAGAGTGCAGTGTGTTCAGAGACCAGAAGAGGGTACCAGCTCACCAGGATCTAAAGTTTCAGGTAGCTGTGAACTCAGCTTGAGTGCTGGGAAGGGAACTCAAGCCCTTCTATTACAACCTTCCACAGTTGTAACCACTGAGCCACCCCTCCAGCCCCCAAAGCTGCCCATCTTTGTGACTGAATCTACCTGCAGATCACTGATGAGACTCAGTGGTTGAAGTAGAGGGATGGGCTGCACTGACATCCATTTCAGTTATGTCTGTGGACGTGAGCCACGCACCTCCTATGCTGACATTTGAAGCAGATCCCGGAACACTGATTTGTGTGCCAATTGTAGTATCCGCCTGAGCAGAGAAATAAGGAGTTATTGGCAGGGGCAGGGCGATCACTTACATTTAAAGTTTGAGGCAGGCACATTGTCACATTGAATTGTTAAATTTCATTTTTATAAGCAGCTAATTTAATGAACAGCCTCCGACCTGATTTCTGTCCCAAGAGGTTGCTAAGTGATTTATGTGTCTTGTCCAGGAAGTGGGTACTGAGCTGGATTTAGGGATGTATGTGTTTCACCGGGGGATAAGATGCCTGTGGGAAGGGGAGGGGTTGAAACTGAACGTGCAGTGTTTCCCACAGAGGGAGCCCCTGGAGCCAAGGTAACCCCCAGAGGCAAGTTTTGTCCTGGATAGAAGCAGTAGAACCCTAGCAACCCAGCCTGTTTTTTAGGGCCGTTCCAGGAAGAGGGTGGTCTGTTCTCACAGGTGGGGGTGATTCTGAAGGTGGCTGTCATGTATATATGCTCTTTGTAGTTGTTGACACAAAACACACAGCTTGCACCTCAAAGGGAATAGGAGATTGTCAAGTGACCATGGCCCAGAACACAGATTCAGACAAGCCCGTTCTGTTCAATGTGAGAACATTTTCATTAAGTTATATTGTACTAACAGAGAAATACAAAAGCCAAGACTCTTTCATCTATTTTTAAAAGATTTCTTATATTTATTTATTATGTGTGTACATGTATGTATACATGAGTATGTGTGTGTGTGTGTGTGCACATGTGTGTGTGTTTTTCTGGGAACAGAACTGTAGTGCTGTGCAGAGCAGTGCATGCTGTTAACCACAGAACCATGTCTCCATGCTCTGAAGACACTTTTTGGATGCATTGGCGGAAACCTTAGGTAGGGCACAGCAAAGTGGGCAAATCTCTGCTGAAGCTTTCAGAAACTGCTTGACAAGATTCTGCCAGTCTTTGGGTTTGTGGAATCTAGAAATCTGTCCACTAAAAGAATTTACCCAATAGTCATAAGGAGAGTCACACACACAGATAGATGGGCAGTAAATACAAGGCAATGCATGCAACATTTGTCTTCACAACTGAATCATCAATCAACTCTAACGCAGGTGGGGACTTCTTCTGGAAACTTCTCTTCCTGTAGTTCAAATGCAAACTTTTGCACAAGATCCAAGTGGCATGGCCTGTCTTTGCAGTTTTGATTTTCCTTGGCTGCCATGATGGCATTCGGTCCCTCACGGGAAGGCTTTTCTCAGAGGAGCCCATGCCATGATTGTGGAGGATGTCAGCCACCAGATCTCTTGACAAGGAAGCCTCTTTCCTTTTTGTGAATTGCCCAGCTTCAGGGATTTTGTTGCAGTGATGGAAACAGCCCAACATGCTCACATGCGCAGCCATATACAACGTAGTGACATTTTCAACTGCAAACACCGTCATCTAATCATGGCTCATATTTACCAACAACTATTCAAACTTAATGGAGGCAGATCTCTCCTTTCCTAGAATGGTACTGCTATTTTATCTTTTCGTTACACGAGAAAATGCAGGATCGTTTCCCAGTACTATTCTGTCTATGACAATAAGCACAGCAGATGGGTTCACTGAGGAGTGCATGTGAGATCATTGTGGAGGGCACATTAGCACTTTGCTGTTTTTGTCTCATCATTTCTGAGGTAGGTTCTCGTGTTGGCCACGCTGGCCGCAAACTCCTGCCCCCACCTCCCAGGTGCTGGGATCCCGGATGTGCGTGTTCACGCCCAGTTCTAACACGCCCATTTTGCAGAGACGAGCTGGAACCACTAGGACCTGTCCCTGGCTTTACAAGCTAATGTGGGGTTGCAGAGTCTCCAGCACAGGCATCCAGCTGTTGCTAGAGGTTTCCCATAGCCTCTTCAGCCCCAAATAACCACACAGAGACTTATATTAATTAAAGTTCTGCTAGCTGATGACTAGGACTTCTTATTGGCTAGCTCTCTCTTAATTATTAACCCATAACTACTAATCTATGTATTTCTACATTGCCTTATCTTACCAGGGAACACCTGGCACATCCTATCTTCCTGGTCTCTACATGGCATCTTCTTGCGGTCTCTCTCTGCCTACCTTTCCCAGAGTTCTCCTCATGTCCTAAGCCCTGCCTCTATTGGCCAATAGTGTTTTATTCATCAACCAATAAGAGAAGCATATATACAGAAGGACATCCCCCATCATCCAGCCCATGTAGACATAGTTAATTGAGTTTATAGAGAGTTTTTTCTATGCCGGGTAACAACTTAACTCCTAGAATTCCCAAAAAGCAAAATCCTAACAAGATGGCCGGGGACACAGGCCATTTGGTAGGGTGCTCGACTAGTGTGCATTCTGATTCCCACCTCCTTATCAGCTGGGCGTGAGCCTGAGGTGAACCGGAGGTCTTCTGACAAATCCACCCTGTGGGGCTATTGTGACAATTAAGTCATGAATGTGCCATGCCCAGGGCCCTGGCCAATGGGCAGGTTGCCTGCCAGCTTGCCCTGCATGCCTGTCATAAGCCACACAAACTAAAATGAAGGCAGGAGGACTCATCGAGTGCTCACAATCTGACGTTCTTAATAGAGCAGGGGCCTCTGACCGGTGTGGGTGGGATTCAAGGCAACGGAGAGACTGGTTTAGCCAACCCTTAATACTCTTCTATGATTTCATGACAAAACCATGACAGTGTGCCATTTTTTAGGCACTGTTGAGATGGCTCAGTGGGCTCCACCTGGTGGAAAGAGAGAACAGACTTCTGTGAGCTGTCCTCTGCACTCCACATGGTGTCATGGAGGTGTGCCACCCCTCCCCCAGATAAATGTAAAGGAAGGAGAATCTGCCGTTGTCACCTTAAAATGATCTCGCCAGAGGTGAATTCCCACGAACGCATTTAAATCATTGTTCCTCTGGTAGTGGGAGAAACCGAAGGTGGGAAGCCGAGTGGCCCTGGCTTGGTCACACGGAGCTGGCAGCGAGCTTTGCGTTCATCTGGAGCCACAGTCAAAGCTGACGGTCCAGCAGGATGGAAACGCAGCTTTGATCTCTCTTCTGGCTTGGCCACTGCCCAGACCCCGATCAATAATTCATTCAAAGAGAATCTGAGTTGCAAGGAAATCACTTAAGTTTACTGGGCTGATTTCTCCATCATGGGATATCTGAAGTCCCTTAGTGTTTACATTAGCAGCTGTACTGGGTAAAGACTCTAGCCGTGGTGTCCTACTCTGGTAAAACGGTATCTGTTGCTCACACAGAGTCCAATGAGCTCAGGCGGCATTTTGCAGATGGCCAGCTTAGGGATGCAGGCTTCTTCCTACTAGTTTTGATAAATGCGGTGCAGGCTCCAGGTTTCCTTTGTGACCCTCTGCCATCAGTGTGGGATGGTACAGAGGCGGCTTCAGCCGTACGGGTGGATTAGAACCTGCTTGTGTCATTCCACTTACACCCAGTGACTCAAACACAGCCCTGCAATCAGATCCGATCTCAGAAAGGACAGGGAATGTCAGCACTCAGAGGGGTCATTTCTCTGGACACTACCAGTTTATAGCACATGTGATTTCCAACTCACTGCAACGGTAAAAACTCTGAGATGAATGCTACTTTATTTCAATCTTTGCTCACGCTGTTTTCCTTAGGGCATGCTACTTAAAGTGGATTTAGGGCCAAAGACTGAACTTGGTGATGTTGCCTTTGCTGGGGAGCTGAGCCAAGGTCTTCTGTCACTGTTAATATAACCGCAATAATTTCTCTGTCCTTGTAAAATGAAAAGAAGTATTTCATGCACATGGGTGTTTTGCCTGCATGTATATCTGTGTGCCTCGTGTGGCTGCCTGGTGCCTGTGGAACCCAGGAAGAGCTGTCGTATCCCCTGGAGCCAGAGTTACAAGTGATTGTGAGCTGCCTGGTTTTGGTGCCGGGCACAGAACTTGAGTCCTCTGGAATGGCAGCAATTTCTCTCAGCCAAGGAGCCACCTCTCCAGACTACTCCTCCCTGTCCCTGTCAACAAGACTCCTGGTCATTAAACACCATCTGTTGTTAATGTTAACACAGTGGGTCTTTGTCACCTCCATGGGTGGGAATGCGATTTCATAAGTGACAATGTTTATATGTATCCTATTATTGTTACCGCTGTTTACATTATTATTTATCTATTCTTATTGAGCATGTATGATGTATGTTTGTGGGTGTGCATGTGCCATGTGGAGGCCAGAGGATAACTTGTGGGGTGCATTCTCTTTATCCACCTTTAAGCCATGTCCCAGTCAGCCTAGAGTCACCCGAGAAGGGAATGCCCAGGTCAGGTGTCCCATGCACACGTCTGTGGAGGGCTGTCTTGATCGATGACTGGTGTAGAGGGCCCCTCCCACTGTGGGCAACACAGTCCCCTCTGGAATGTGATCTTGGGCTGTGTAAAATAATCCAGCTAAGCATGAACCTGAGAGTGAGCCAGCAAGCTCGAATCCAGCTAAGCATGAACCTGAGAGTAAGCCAGCAAGCGTGTTCCTTCGTGGTTTCTGCCTCAAGTTCCTGCCCCAATGTCACCCCCGATGGTCTGTGATCTGTGAGCTGAAGCTGGCCCTTTCCTCCCCGAGTCATTTTTGTTTACAATGTTGCCACAAAGACAGGAAACTACAGCTGTGGGCTCCAGGGATGGGGCTCAGGCTGTCAGGCTCAAACGGTAAGTGTTACCTACTTTAACCATCCGGCTGGCCCTGATCATCATTGAGAAGGAAGTGTACCTTGAATGCCTGACATTCTTTTTTAAGTATGCCAGTGTGTGTGCCCGCAGAAAGTCGGGCTCAAAGTGTGGATGATACCTGTCTAGTATCCTGGGACCAAGTTATTTCTCATGGGAGAGGAAAACTTTGCCCATGTAATTAGGACCTTGATGGGGAGGGTTTCAGGCCAGCTGGGTGATCAGCCCAGTCTAGTCATGTGAGCTCTTAGAAGGTCAAGGAAAAGGAATGTGGCTGACCTCAGGCTGGAGACCTCCCCCAGGAGGAGCATCATGCCCAGAGAAGCCCTTTGAGAATTACTCCACAGGACCCAGGGGATACATTTGTTTTGTTTTAGCCACAGAATGTATGGTATTTGTTATAGCAGCAATAGGAAACTAATACAAGCTCTCTCCTTAAAACAACAACAACAACAACAACAAAACAAACAAACAAAAACCTACGTGTAGACCAAAGTTTAATTCCAAGTACCCATTTGGGAGCTCACAACTGTCTGTGATGTCAGTTCCAGGGGACCCAACAGCATCTTTTGCTCTCTGTGGGTATTGCACACATGTGCTTCACTCACATACACACTTGTGTGCACATGCGTGTGAGCACACACACACCTGCTCTAGGATGCATTTCCTTGGTACTGACTATGTAGTTTTATTCTTGAACATTAGATGGTGCTAAGCACCCATGTTTCTGGAGTTGTCAGCCAGCTCTTGTAATTTGAAATAATTAGATAATCATTGAAATAGTTGTTTGGGAAAGTGTAAATCCCACCGTTATAGACTCAGAAAACCTGCCTGAGAGTAGCCGTGATTGACAGCACGTTGGAGACCTAACCGGTTGTCTCTACTGATGAAAAACTCAAGAGAGTAAACTGATTATCTGTCCACTGTGTGGAATTGTCTCCATCTTCTCAAAATATGAAAATGAGAAGATTAGGATCCCTTCAGAATCCCCAAGCACTGTGGAGTCACAGAGCACAAGAAAGTGATTGGAAATTGGTGCTCCAGGGGAAGTCAGCAAAGCCAGGTGTGGTACTGGCGTTTGTTTTCCTAAACACGCCATGTCTCGGTGTTTATGCTGTCTTCTGTCTTTCCTTGAAAATCAGTCACTCTGTTTCTGTTCGTGTTGAATAGCAACAAAGGCAGCATCGTTGGCAAGGCCCCGGGTGGGCTGGGTTGTTATCTCCTCGCTGATGTTATTGTTCTGAGACAGCACCTCACTATGTGGCCCGGGCTGGTCTGTAACTCGCAGAGATCCACCTCCTCTGCCTCCAGGATGCTGGGATTAAAGAGTGCAGCCCCCCACCCCCCACGCAGCTTTGATGATGTTCTAGGATTTGTGTCTAGGAGTTTCACATTTGCCATTTGAGGGCATGACCTGTGTACCGCACATTTCTAACCGTATGCGCATACTCACTTCTCTGTTGAGTTTAGTAGAACAGGTTGCTGATGGCTCATGTTTGCTGTGTGTAGTATAGCACCTTACCATTCTGGCACTCAGCAAAACAGAGGGAAAGGCGGCCAGGGAGAGGGGAACCCGCAGATGTAAGCACCGGCCTCGTGGCCACCTTTGCTCACTTCCTCTTCAGAAGGAATCGAAGCAGATCTTTCCTGTTGGACTTTCTTTGGACTGTCAGCCTCCAGATAACGACACGAAGACTTACTATTAATTATCGAAAGCTTGGCTTTAGCTTAGGTTTGTTCCACTAGCCTTAATTAAATGGGCTAACTTAAATTTCTATTAATCTACGTTCTGCCAAGTGGCTCTTTACTTCTCCCCCCCCCATGTCCGTCTCATGGGCTAATGCTGCGCACCTAGATTCATCCTGAGTTCCTCTCTCTGCCTGGAAGTCCTGCCTAACCTCTCCTGTCTAGCTATTGACCATTCACCATTATATTAAATAAATCACAATGACACATCTTCACACAGTATACAAATATCCCACAACAAAGAACATTTCATGTACTCATTTTATTTAAAAACTGTGTGTGTATGTGTGTGTGTGTGTGTGTGTGTGTGTGCCTGTGTGCATGGCAGTGTAGTGTTTGCAGAGACCAGATGATGTTGCTGGGTCACTAGAGCTGGAGGTAGAGGAAGTTGTGGGCTACCATGTGGGTGCTGGGAGCTGAACTCTAGTCTTCTACAAGAGCAGTACTTGTTCTTAACCAGAGAGCCATCTCTCCAGCTCAGGGTGCTGTGTCCTAAGTCTGTCCTGTGTCCTGAGTCTGTCCTGTGTCCTGAGTCTGTCCTGTGTCCTGAGTCTGTCCTGTGTCCTGAGTCTGTCCTGTGTCCTGAGTCTGTCCTGTGTCCTGAGTCTGTCCTGTGCCCTGTCATAGCAAGTGAGAGAACTCTACTACAAGTTCAGGTCCTGGTCAAAATATCCCAAACTGGATATTAGTAGTGCATAGAAGATATGTATGTATATATGTATTTATGTATGTATATCTGTGAAGGGAAAGAGAGAGACCGACACGTTCACATGTGGGAGCTGGAGGTTGACATTGGTGTCTTCTTCTATTGCTCTCCACTTTAGTTTTTGACGCAGGGTCTCTGTCTGAACCTGGAGCCTGATGGTGCGGGCTAAGGAGCTGGGTGTGGCAGGGCTGGTGGGCATTGGGGCACAGATTGGCTGAGATTGGCCTGAAGGAAGCCAGCTGCATTTGAAACTCATGCCCATGACTCTCAGAGGACCCCCCCCCCAGTTCAGTCACCGGTGCCACCCTCGTTACAAGAAGATGCTAGTTAGTGAAGACAGAGACGAACTAGAGATACAGGTATCAGCCACCACTGTAGAGAAAGAAACCCACTCAACACTGAGCACCTTCCACGGTCCACAGGGGACAGAGGAAAAGGCTCCCCTCACTGATTCAAGGGACTGGACTGGCCCTCCAGCTCCCCATGTCTGCCTTTCTAGCTGGTGGTGGGGTGTCACTCTGTTCCTACAGATTTTCCATGTCTCTGTCTCTCCAGAAGATGCTGCTCTGATACAGCGAGCCACAGAGAACAAAATCACGGGCTCAGGAGGGATAAAGATGTCAGCTGCGTCTGTACAAGAATCCAGGCACAAAGATATCCATTATGAGGGGGGAAGAGGGCTTCGCTGTAGCGCGTACCCTCTATAAATAGTTCAGCTAAATGTAAACACGGCATATTGCCTTCTGATGTTCGCGGCCGTGTAAACAGTAGCCGGATTCTCATTAACACGCCTCCCTCCACACAGAGGCTTCTGCACTGTGACTCTGGGGCAGCGTAGAAGGATCTGTAACTTTTCTTTTCCTAACAGGGCGCTGCGTACACGGAATAAAAACTAGAACCTAAAATCGGCAGACTTTTATTTTTATTTTTAACAAACACAGCTTTGCTTTACTGTATAAAATCCCATATGTTATGGGCAGAGAGCAGAGAAAGCCGCAGGGACTAACAGAGGATCGGAGCGGAGTGCCGTGCGGGCCTCGTTTGCAGAAAGTTGGGATTTCTTCTGATGGTGGCAAACAACACTCAAACAAATACTTCTCTTAAAGATGTCACACCATCACTCAAAATGTTAAACCGATTATAAAAAGAGTATCTTTAAACTGAGCTGAAGTGTAATTGTGTTCAGAATTACTCATTTTACTTTCAAAAGTTAGGCCAGGGAAACTTTCTTTTTTTTTTAAGTGAAGATTTTTTTTTCTTCTACCACAGGAAGCAAACTGCATCAAACATTTTCAGTATGGGGTTGCAGCTTACTCCAGCTTAACTCACAAACCACCCAAGCATTAACTGAGGGGCCCGGGTAAGTCCTGCCTCCTTTTACATCCTAGATGCCAACCTCCTGCCTTTGCGTCCTTTAAAGCAAATGGGCAAAGGTAGAAAGGTGCAAATTGTGGGTGCCCTTTTATTACCAGATTTTTCTAGGTGTCTCAGTGCACGCTGATTTTTTTTTCTAACACGTGGAAGGATCTTAGCAGGAGGGTCAAAAGTTCAGGGCCAGCCTGGACTACATGAGAGTCTGTCTTTAAAAGAAGTAAAAAGGAGGGTGGAGAGACAGAGAGAGGGGAGAGAAGCTGTGTGTGTGTGGGGGGAGGAGAGACAGAGAGAGGGGAGAGAAGCTGTGTGTGTGGGGGGGGGGAGGAGGAGAGACTGAAAGAGGAGAGATGGGGATAGTGTGGCCTGCTGTGTTTGGGTCTATCCCGCTTTACCTGAGGAACATTCCAGAATACCTCCTTTGTTCCGGAGGGGAGTAAGTGTCTAACCCGAATGGGACTCACTCCATTGACTGGAGGCATGGTCATGGCCAAAAGCAGGGTGTGGGTATCAGTCAGGTCTCAGGTGGCTTCCTTCCGGCATGGATTGCAGACATCTTTGCCAGGCTCTGTGGGGAATGGACCCTCTTGCTCCTTGTGAGAGAGCAAGCCACGCTCTGACTGAGGACGTGCTGTCCACCGTATTGGATCCTGTGGTGGGGATAAGGGGACAGCTGCAGAGGTGAGAGGGGACGGTCTAGGCCGGGACTCTCCCTTGGAGTTCCTTCTCCCCGGGAAGACGAGCAGTGAGCGGTGCCAGGCTTCTTCCTCTTGGTTCCGGGGAGGCAGGAGGGACTTGAGACGCCTTCTGAGAATATGTATTTGACTTTTAGTGATGTGAGGGAAGGGGAAATGTGTCTGTTTTTAAGTCCAAGAGACACCAGGCAAAACCCTTATAAATTTTCCATAATCAGTTTAGAATTTTTATGAGACTTCAATGCATCATATTTTTTTTTTCAAATCAAAGTCAGAAAAGCAATTTGTCCTTCTGTTAGTGTGTCTTGAGGACCTGATAATAAAATCACTATGTAGCTGGGGCCTTGAAGTCATGATCTTGTGATGGTTTGGCCTACCTACGCTGGACTACTCCCTCCCTCCTTCCCCCTCCTTCTCTCCCTCCCTCCCTCTCTCCCTCCCTCTCTCCTTTCTTTCTTTTCAGCCCTGGCTGTCCTGGAACTCACTCCTCAGAGAGCCACATGCCTTGGCCTCCAAAGTGCCGTGACTCATGGCATGTGCTACCATGCCCAGTCTGGCTATTTTTAAAATATTCTGCTTTCTTTGTTTTATCGTATACCTCATGGCTCAATGTGTGCATACATTTCCTTGTCACCATTTCTGATGTGTATGTAGAGATTCCCGATTCATCCAGAAATCTCTGATCCAATGACTAAATCACAAAACATTTCAAAAGGAAATTTGTATATGTTTCATAAACAAACATTTTCTCTGATATGCAGAGTTAGAAGCCACATTTAATCTGATGACAGCATCCACTGACTCAAAAGAACTCTTCGGCATCTTTAAACATACTTTATTTCTGTGTGTGTGTGTGTGTGTGTGTGTGTGTGTGTGTGTGTAGCATATGTGCACATGTGTGCATGAGCTGCAGTGGCCAGAGGAGGGCATTGGGTCCTTTGGGTCTGGTTACTTATGGTTGTGTGTCATCCCACATGGTGCAGGGAACCAAACCCTGGTCCTCTGGGGGAATAGTACGTGTTCTTAAAAACCGAGCCAGCCTCTTGTCTGTCTCTCTCTGTGTATGTCCTGTGCAGGTAGCGGTAGCTGCAGTGTATGTCTCCAGTATCCCAACAGCCATGTCGCATTGACAAGGTGGTATCTCTCAGCATTCTTCCCAATTGTGGGGGTTTGAAAGAAAATGTCCCCCAGAGGGAGTGGCACTATTAGGAGGTGTGGCCTCGTTGGAGGAGGTGTGGCCTCGTTGGAGTGGGTGTGGCCTCGTTGGAAGAGGTGTGGCCTCGTTGGAGGAGGTGTGGCCTCATTGGAGGAGGTGTGTCACGGTGGAGGCAGGCTTTGAGGACTCCTGTTTGCTTAAGCCACGCCCAGGGAGACAGACCACTTCCTGTTTCCTGCAAACGAAGATGCAGGGCTCTCAGCTCCTCCCCAGCATCATGTCTACCTGCATGCCTCTATGTGATGACTAAGCCTCTGAAAATAAACCAGCCCCAATGACATGTTTTACTTTGCAAGTGTTGCTGCGGTCACGGTGTCTCTTCACGGCAATTGAAACTGTAAGACACCCATCTTCCGATTCTTGCATCCTTTGTCCTCTCTTCTGTCTTATTCCCGGGTCCTGGGGGAGTTGGATGGACATCCTGCTTGCGGCTGACACAGACAAGTTCAATCGAAGCTTAATTCTACTGGCGAGAAGGCATGCCGAGTTCTCTTTATGGTCACAAGTTTGGAGCTTTTGTTCGACAACTACGTGTTCAGTGCTAAGTGTGTGCGGTGTGTTGTTTCAGGCCCGTGGGAGCCGCAGGGACGGAGAACCAGTCCCCTGCCTCTGTGGACCCTGTGCTCCAGCAGCAGGTAAGGGTCTGGATAGAAGCCCATGGCTACGGCATGGGTAGGGGTGGAGGGGAGGCGTGGGAAGGGGACGGAAGGGGTGCCATAGGACCGACAGACAGTGTGGTCCTCACGGCGCCTGAGGAGAGCTTGACTGTCAACAAAGCGGGAGCTGCAAGGCGGTCTGAGCAGAGGACAGGTGCCTTCTGACTGCGTTTGAAAAGGACTACTCTTGCTTTTGCATTGTGAGTCTTCAGTGAGACCGCAGAGAGGCCAGTGGGAGGCCACCTAGTATTTCAGCCATGACAGAGCCTTGCCCTCCTAGGTGGAGAGGTGGCAGTAAGTGCTGGGACAAGAAGGCTTCTTGGCAAGGTAGGCAAGGGTCATGGGACAGACCCAAGAGCTTCATCCTGATCGGGGCAAGGATGGGGAACAGGAAGGGAGGAGTTGATGGCCCCTGGGATAAAATACTCTCCTGAGTCATGCCCTTAATGCAGGGTTGTCCAGAAGATCAAAGAACCAGCGCATTGACATCCCTTGTAGTCTGAATGTAACGTGTTCTTTATATCCAGTGCTGGTGTCATTTGGGGAAGATTCTGGGTGCTTCAGGGAATGATGGGTGAGGTTCTGTGCCTTTGGGGGAGTCTAGTAGGAAAAAATAGGGTCATTGCAAGTATAACCAGCCTGGTCTCGACTTCCTGTCTGCCATGAGATGAACAGTCTTACCCTGTGCATGTGCCACCCCGAGACACTGCCTCATCATCGAGCTGGCACCATGGACTGAGATCTCTCATACAGTGAGCCAAAAAAACAAAACAAAACAAAAAAACCCTCCCTCGATGTTTTTTCTCGGTCACTAACACCCCTCCATCTGTGGTCAGTGGTGGTCTGCAAATATTAAATGAAACTTCTCCGACACACGCAGTTTCTGAATTACATTTGTTTTTAAAGATTTACTTATTTTTATTTCATTCACTTGTTGTTCTGCCTGTAAGTGTGTGCCTGGTGCCTGCAGTGACCAGAAGAGGGGCATCAGATGGGGTCTGGCACCACAGTTACAGATGGTTGTGAGCTGCCATGTGGGTCCTGGGAATTGAACCTGGGTCCTCTGGAAGAGCAACCGTAACCAGGGGCCACCTTTCCAGCCCCAAGTTGTAAGTTCTAAGTAGCGCGATGAAGACTTCGCGTGAGTTCATTTCTTAGACGGGATCCATCCTTTGTCCACACTATCTATGCTACTTGCACACAGGTCATTCCATGCCGCATGTACTATCAAAGCGGCCATTGTTACACTGCGATGCTGCTGCGGGACACTGGGGAGACATGAACAAACATCTGAGTGCCTCAGACAGAGAGCCAGTGGCGACCCAAAGTAAGGATCCCTCCCAAATTCGACTTGATGAACCAGGAAGTTTCACTGGGGTTACTTACCGAAGCAGAAATGTCTCAAAGACAGGTGTGTCACCAAGAATTAGCAGTGAGCCCACAGAAGCTGGGAACCCAGAGTGCACTGTGCTGTCTCCCTCTTTTCTTATCCCCCGTCTTCGTCTTGCCTGATTTAAGAGAGTGTGCACGAAGAGACAGTTTCTCAGTCTAAGCCCGAGGCAGCTGGACACCCTTTCACCATTTGGACCACATTTGTCCTTGCCAAGTGTCTCAGTGCTCCTATTGCGTTGATACGACACTATGACCAAAAGTGAGTTGGGAAGAAAAGGGTTCCTTTGGCTTATGTGTCCTGACCCCAGCCCGCCATGATGGGGAGTCAGGGCAGGAGCCCAAGGCAGGGACCTGGAGTCGGGAAGTGAAATGGGCCATGGAGGAGTGCTGTTTTCTGGGTTGCTCCCCATAGCTGGCGAGTTGGCTTTCTTCTATCTCCTAGGACCATCAGCCCAAGGATGGCACCACCCATGCCAATCATAAGTCAGGAAAATGCCGCACAGGCTTGCCTACTGGCCAATCAGATGTGGTGATGACCGGGCCTTGAGTGATGCTGATGCGGTGATGATCTGGCCTTGAGTGACGGGTGAGGGGGGCTTTGACATTTCCTAGTGGGAGGGAGGGAGGGGTCATAGGAATGATACCTAGGAGCCCAACCATTCTTTCCCAAGCTCCGGAGGACCTTGGAAGATGCCGGAAGACAGAGGAGGTACAAGTTGGACTAAAGTAGAACCTCATCCGTGTAGCTCCTGTAGAGCTGTCATGGTGATGTGGTGGCGTTGTAAGGTGTCTGATTACACTGTGCGAAGATTTGTCCCCATGGTTGGTTCCGGAAAACCTGAACAGCCAATAGCTAGGCAGGGGATGTAGGTGGTACTTCTGGAAGAGGGATTGGAGAGGCGTATGAGGGACACCAGAGGGCATGGAGAGGAAACAGGGGTACAAGGTGAAAGGGAGGTTAAAAAGCCATAAGGCAAACATGCATTAATATAAACGGGTTAATATACGCTACAAGAAGTAGTGGGAGACACGCCTAAGCTATAGGCTGAGCTCTCGTAATCAATACTACGTCTCAATGTTGTTGGCTGGCAGGGCAGAGAAGGACTTGTTACAGGGTGGAGCCTTTAAAAGTGAGCTATTTCGGAACCACGCCCACACCTATGAGCCACCCTCACCCTTGCTCCTGTTCCTAGGCCTGATACATTCATTGCCTCGCCGAGTTGGGCTTGAGCAGAGTTGACTTTAGGTGTTGGCACATCCTCTGGGGCACATAGACATTCATTCCCCGCATTAGGATGCTCCACACACCAGAATTTGTCAGAGAAAAAAAATTAACCTTCGGCTTTTGCTAATGGGTATCCAGGCAGGCAAAGGAACTGACCCACCGCGCCTCGTAGGCGACTGCAAAGGTCTAAGACCCCTGCAAGGACCGCGGGCTCCTGGCCTCTCAGCATTACTTCCTGTGATAAGTGGGCGTAAGCAATTTTCACAGCAGGAAATGGGATTTCCCTTATTATAGCTATCATAGTCTTCCCCCTTTCCGTTTCTTCCTCCTGTCCTTCCTATTTCCCTTCCCCTTTTCTTCCTCCCCTCCCTCTTTCCCTCCCACCATCCCTCCCTCCCTCCCTTCCTTCTGTCCTTCCTCTGTTCCTTCCCCTTCAGTCCCCCTTCCTTCCTGCCTGCCCTCCTCCTCTTCCCTTCCCCTCCCTCTCTCCCTTTCCCCTTTCCTTCCTTCTCTTCCTTCTTCCTCTCCTCTTCCCTCCCCTTCCCCACGTTTGTTATAGAAGATTCCCATCACTCCAGCTTGCCCACATGCACATTCGGAGCCAGTGTGCACACAGAGATAAGCACGCTGCTTTTTTGTTCTGTGAACTTGATTTTGGTTATGATGAAGACCCATTATGGAGCTGTAAGAACCAGCAAAAAACCTACCATTTCTCTATCCCAGGCTCTAGGAGTCTAGAAAGGTAGAAAATCTTACTGATTAAAAAAAAATTTGATTTAGAACATGTATCAAAGTAATTTTCTTACAGATATCTATAAAATACAACTGCCTGCCTCATCATCTAGCATGACGAATAGAGCAAAGAAATGGAAAGTATTCAAGTGTTCTCTCAACTGATTAACATCTGTAGAATGTGTGTGTGTGTGTGTGTGTGCATGTCTGCGTGTGTGCATGTGTGTCTGTGTACATGTGTGTGTGTGCGTGTGTATGTGTACGTGCTTTTCTGTGTGCTTATGTGTGTGTGTGCATGTCTGTGTGCATGTATGCGTGTCTCTGTGTACATGTGTGTACGTGCTTGTCTGTGTGCTTATGTGTGTGCGTGTCTGTATGCGTCTGTGTGCATGTGTTTGTGCATGTGTGTGCATGTCTGTGCGTGTGCATGTGTTTGTGCATATGTGTGCATGTCTGTGTGTGCGTGTGTATATGCATGTATGTATGTGTGTGCATGTGTGTGTGTGTATGTGTGTGGTACTGGTTAGCCATGAAAAAGATTTTCTAATCTGGATGTAAGAGGAGATCATGATTAATGAAAAGAATTCCAAGCAAGGAATAACATAGGTTCATTCCCCATGATGTGGCTTGTGGAATCTGAAAAGGCTGCTTTCACAGACACTGGGAGCGGACTGGTGGTCACAGAAACTGGAGAGATAGAAGGAAGGCAAGGAGGAGGGTGCTGGACAGGTACTAACTTACAGTCCCACAGGATGCAGAAGCCTTGGTGTGTTTGCACGCAGTAGGGTGACTACAGATGAGAAGAACACAGTATGCCTTTCAAAGAGCTAGAAGGAGTGACATGGCCTTTTTCACAAACAAGGACTTGATAACTAAAGAGAGAAGTGTGCTTAGCTTGGTTTAACTGGGGTGATAGCTTTCGATGTCTTCTTGCTACCACTTGGAACCCCAAGAACAGCCTGAATGGGGGACTTCCTGGATCAGCTCGGCCCTCGGGCATGCCTGTAGGGGCCAGTCTTGACTGGTAAGTGATGCAGGGAAATCCAGGCTGTCGTGCACAGCTCCATTTCCTGGACCAGGACTGGGTCCTGAGATAAATGACAGGAGAAAGCTAAATGACACTCAACAGGCAGTGTGAGGAATTCATTTCTTGCTGTTCTTGACCGTGGGTGGGCTGTGACTGGCTGCCTGTGAGCTTGCCTTGATATTTTCTGAGATGATCGATTTCCACCCAGAATTATAAACCAGATTAGTCCTTGCTCCCTTATATCGCTTTCCTCAGGACATCTGTCACACAACAGAGAGGAGGTTAGGACACGGGGTAGGTACATTTCAAAATATTACCTGGTTCTACATTGATACAAATACTTTTTATATTTTTATGCATTAGCTAAAAACAGTAGACCATAAAACAATGCATTTCCCGTGTTCCCGTGTCTCTCCCAGGAAAGCCAAGGACACCTAGGAGGAAGGTGTGGGTGGGTATGCCTACAATGTCACATGTGTTTGTTTTCTTGCCACGGCATCACAGTATTGGGGTTCAGCGGCGTAGTCAAACCCTCCAGCGCCAGTTTACCACAGAGTCATAGAGCACATGCCACGTGCTCATAAACTGTGTGACCCCAGCATAAGACAATGGGTCTAACTCACTACAGTCCTCCATGTTCAGACGACCTGGGCATTGCAGACACTGCAATCCATATAAGGGATGAAAGTGATGATCTTCAATCTTTAAAGAAAATACACTGTAAACTGTGACTTCCTCATAGCTCCATCTCCAAACAAAACAAAATCCGAGCCAGGGGAGATGAGCGTGGGAATGTTGTCTACATAGCACAGCTGTTCCTCAGTTTCCGTAGGGGCGGAGACAGTCTGCGTCCTCCTGCCTATTAGTGTAGTTCATGTCTGTTCCCTGTACCTTGGAGGAGGCCTTCATTTACAAATGCAGGCTACAGGACTGGCGGCGGGAGAGTGGCGACTTGAATCTGGCGCGTAGGTGTGGGATGATTTTCCATCACATGGTAGAGGCTAAACACAGGAGTTGGAAAGACTTACTGGACAGTGTGGTGACCATGGTTCGGGGTTCTCACCGTACAATGGGAGCTGTGTGAGGCGGTGCCTATGCTGAGTAGCTGGCTTAGTCACCGACATCACTAACACTTGTGCCACCCAAAGCAGAGCCCGAGGCCACACCTCATGCATAGGCATTCCATTTGGAAGGTGAAAGGTCAGAGACAGAGAGGGGGCGGATGAATAGGGTCTTCTGAGTTGTTTCCCGGCATCCAGTGACCTGTCGCAAGGGCTCAGGGATCCGGTGAGAGTGTAACAAGACAGAGTTCACTGACGGAACCGGAGGAGGGGTGTTACCGCTCAAGGCACTCCAGGTAGAAGGACAGGAAGGGCACCTCCCGCTTCATACCAACTCCAGCCTCACACTCAGGCCCTAGCGGGGGCCGGAGACACACGGTCAGGGTACTTAGTGATCCCACAGAAGACGCAGCCTCAGTTCCCAGCACCCACGCTCATGCACATATGGCTGTGTAATTTCACTCAGCCTCACACACATGCAAATGAATTAAAAAAAACCTTAGGAAACCAAAACTGTACTAAATTCCTGGGGCAGAGTCCTGGGACTCCAAGCTTTGGCTAACCCCAGAGGTCGAGACTATAATTGCATTGCATAGGGCAGCTGCCAACCCTGCCCTCTGGTCTTTTGCCTCAGGTGTCAGAGATGGAAGCCAGGCTTCACTTGCTGAGGATTAGGATGCAGAAGCTGACACAAGGCAGTCTGGGGACCTGCTGCCCTGAGAGGAAGCACTCACTGGAAACGGAATGCCCCACACGCAGACAGAAGCTCCCAGGGAGCCTTTAGACCACTCTGGCATCCAACAAAGGCCTGTGCCCTGGGAGACAGAACCGATTGTGTCACACCCTGAGCTGTCCTAGAACAAAACAGGGCTGTGACCATGGCCCCTCATGTCTGCTGCCTCCCTATAGTTTCTATGGACCTGTGACTGGCTGTGCCCTCTGACAGCTGATACTCACTAGCCCAGGGGTTGACAGGCTGTGGTCATGTGTCAGTAGTAGCCACATCTACAGAAGGACTTGGCAATGGGGGGCATTACAGTGTTTCCCTCAGCTAGCTTTTGCTGGTCCAACACTACATTCCGTGGGCAAGCTGATACTTATTTTTCTGTCCTAACCCTGGTTATGCCCCTGCCTGAGGTGAGAGTTGTGTTGGCACAGTCAGACCTTTGGCCACACACGTGGTTACTAAGTAGGTTATACCTAAGTCTCCCAGCTCCAAGAACCTACACTGTCTTAGGAAGGCATTCCAGTCGCATATAGCTGGTGATGATGTGGTCCAAGGCATTCATCTGTCCCTAAGGAGCTCAGGTAGCTTCCTGGGATCAGGGGAAATGCTAAGGTCCCAGCTGTGAGCCATGCTGTCCAAGGTAGAGCGATGGATCCTGGAATCTGTCATTTGGCTGCCGACACTATATTACAACGAAAGCCTGCATGGTCTCAGATGGAGGACAGATGTGACCCAGCCCTTCTCCAAGGTTGGTATTGAAGTGGTCAGGAATTTTTGTTTTTGACCCTGTCCTGGAACTAGCTTTGTAGACCAGGCTGGTCTTGAACTCACAGAGCTCTGCCTGCCTCTGCCTCCTGAGTGCTGGGATTAAAGGTGTGTGCCACCACCACTTGGCAATAAAATCTTTAAATAAATAAAGTAACATGAAAATAAGCCTGTAAAGATAGAAAATGCACAGGGTGTCTGGATCCTGAATGGTTTTTTGTTGACTTCAACTTTTTAAAATGCTATTGAACAAAAAACAATAGCTGCTAAGAGACATTGAATTGTGGAAACTGCTAAATTAAACCAACCTATGAATTTTAAGAATGTATTAACTTCAGAATGCAAGTCAGAAAAATGTGTTGTATTGGGGGAGAGGTTTTGCCTTCATTTCCACAGGAAACAAAAAAATTATGGTTATTTTCAGAATTAATAAAAATCAGATTTGTTCAGGGGAGACCTTCTGAGGATCTTGGCTGCAGACGTGAGGGGAAAAAGCCAAGAAAGACTACAGTGCATATGCTGGTCCATCAGCACGGGAACTACTGAGACTGAATGAGACTTGGTAAATCTTGTTGGCTACAGAGTCCTCGTGACTTATTATTACATGCCATCCTTTCATATGGAGAATATAGAGGTTTGGTTACACAGTCCAAACAAACTTATAAAGTTAACAGATGCCTTTCACCTGCTCAAACATAAGACCAAAAAAAAAAAAAATCTTTAATTGACTTGTGTACACTGCACAATGCATACTTGTGTGAATGCATATATATATATATATATATATATATATGCATTAAAGGATATGTATATATATATACATATATACATATATACACATATATATACATATACACACACATATATACATATATAAACATATATACATATATACACACATATACATATATACACACATATATACATATTTACACACATATATATATATACATATATACACACATATATACATATATACACACATATATATATACATATATACACATATATATACATATATACACATATATATACATATATACACACACATACACACATATTTGTGTGTGTATGTGTGTGTGTGTGTGTATCCTTTAAAAGTTTGTGTGTTTTCAGAAAAAAAAGGACCAGATACAAATGAAGCAAGTAGCCCAGGTGATCCAGCCTCTCAGAATGCCTCTGTTGCAGTTTCCTCAAAAAAGTCTACATCCAGAACAACTTCAGATGTGCTAGCTGAGGTGGTCCAGCCTCACAGACTGCTCCAGCCATGACTTCTTCAGATAAACCCAGCGCTTTCCCATCACACAAACACTGGATGAAAAATGATAACAGCTAGCTCTCCCAGGATTTCATTATTATCTCAACTTTCTCAGGGTCTCCTAAAGATGCTGGTGCCCCCCACAACAGGAAGCAGTCTAGAAAACAGGATGGCCGCATTCCCAAGAGATGGGGTGGATGGTTTTCGGTCATTTGGTGGGTTATGGATGTTTGCCATTTTTTTTTGGGGGGGGTGTTACAAGTTGTTATTGATAAGGTCAGAAAAAAAGCTAAACAAAGGAGATTAGAGTAGGAGATTAGATTCAAGGATCCCTTTATGGAGGGAAAAAGGGGGGATATAGTATCAAAATGATGGGATGAAAGGGTATCTTCGAGTCTACTTCTGAACAACCTCTAGTCTCAAATTCCTCACATTGGTATGGATTTTTGTATATTGGTACAAATTTAAGGTTGTTTTTGTTATACTGTATTATATATTTCTATTTCTTGTTTAAGGTATTGTATCTGTATAGCTCACTTTAAAATGTAATGTGAAATTTTAGTTAATGAAAGCTATATAGTATAATAAGAGGTTAATAGTAATCTGTAAAAATCAAACTTATACTCATGTTACTCATGTTTTCAAGGTCAAACAGAGATGTATTTTAAATAGATGGTCCAAACACTTCAGATTCATACAGAAAATGGCATTTAAGCTTTTAATAACATACGGCTTTTCATGGCAGTGAGACATGTCTGCTCCTGACAGCACCAATTTACTTCAAGAAAAGGTTGATGGACAATGAAGAACCTCCATATGGAGTTTGCTTCCAAGGTGGCAAAGCTAGCCATTTGGACAAGAAACTGCCTTTGCCTCTACTGCTGACAGGATGCTTTCCAAACTGGACAATCAGGACACAAAAGAAATAAGGGCCAAACTTTGCCAAGACGAGGTAGGACAGTCCTTCAAAATTCCTGCTTCACAGAAAAGTATGTAGGTTGAATATGGAAACCAAACCTTTGTAGAGGAACTTTGGGTGACTGTCCAGACAGGTAGCTGTCTCTGTTGTTTCTACAGTTTTGGAGGTTGCTTGCTCTACACTTTCTGTTTACTTGGGTAATACATCCTTTCAGGTCTCTGATGCATTTAAGACAAGTTAGTTATAGTTACAGTTTTTCTTGTTACAAAATTCAGAAAGGAAGCTGACATAAGAGAAGTTAAGTTTATAAGGTTGAGAAACAAAGGCTTAAGTTGTTTATCTGAGAAGATGTTTTAAGTTCTAAATATATATATTTTAGAACGGTAATACAAGTTAGGGTAGGAAGTAAATTATGTATAAAACTTTGGACTCACTAAGATTGGCTAGATAATACAGTACTATCTCTGAATTTGACAAATACAAATAGGCTGGACATTGCAAATGTAAATCTTACCTGACGATGGTTCTTATTGTGTATAGTTTTACTGCGTTAGAGTTAAAACCTCTCCTTTTTATTTAGACAAAAGGGAGGAATGCTGTAGGATATCTGTACACCGTGTGAAGATGTATTGCCGTGACCGGTGTAGTAAGAGATGAATGACCAATAGCTGGGCAGGAAGAGGTTAGGTGAGAATTCCAGAGACAGAGGACTCTGAGAAGAGGAAAGGCAGAACCACCAGCCAGACATAGAGGGGAGACAGGAGGTTCAAGATGGAAGAGAAGTAACGTCACGTGGCAGGTAGATTTAAAAACATGGGTTAACTTAGGGTACATTAGAGTTAGCTGAGAAAAGCCTAAGCTAAAGGCCAAGCTTTCATACTGAAATGGGTCATTTTTTGGGAGCTGGCTGGTGGGAGAGATAAGGACTCACTACACACAGGGGTGGCTTAGGAGGACAGGGCTGAACCAAATTAAGTGAAGTCTGCCCCGAGCCAGACAGAATCCGCTGGTCTCACCAAGGGCAGAATGAGGCAGCGAGGGTCCCCCTGGCTCCAGCAGGCATCTTGTGAGGCTAGCCTGCTCGTGCACGTTGCCATTTGTCCCTCTGTGAAGAACACTTCAAAAGCAAAGTGTTCTGCAAACATATCAGCATTCTCGTTTGCTTCCTGTTGCTGTGATAAAGAAATCTGTGGAGGGGAGGGTGAAGAAAGCATGGTTATCCCTATCAATAAAGTAGATCGTATATCTAAAGAGTAAAAGTGGGTAAAAGAGGTTGTTATATAATAACAAACGCACCGATGTAGCAATGGTAAACCTATGCAAACCCAGTATTTGAGAAGTAAATATATAAGGCAAAGTAACAATAGACCCAAGGAGATAGATTCACCCGCTACTGGAAAAGCTTTTAGCAATGACAGATTATCCAAACAGAAAGGCTACAAAGAAGCAGTGAGATTTCATCTGGCATGAAATAAACCCAGCACATCTACAGAGCATTCTACTCAATAATTGTTGAATTCACATCCCCCCACATCATTACAGGGACACGATGCAGGATACATTCTCTATGGGGCACAAACAAGCTTGGCAAAACTTTACAAAACTGAAACCATGCCTTGCTTAGAACTCAATTCAGCTGGAAGTCAGCAATGAGGAGAGCATTGTAACAGAGCCTCTGAGTTTCGGACACTCACTGGATCAAGGAAGAAATAAAAAAAGAATTAGTATTTTCTTGAAAATACTCGCCATACCAATGCATATAGGATACAGCTAAGGCAGTGCTAAAAAAAAAGTTTATACAAATCAGTGGCTATATTAAAAGAATTGATTTGAAGCAAGTAAGCTGCCAGTAGAACAAACTTAATTCAAAAGTCAGTAGAAAGAAAGAAAAAGAAAAAAAAAATACAATCACGTAAAGAAGTGAGATGGAGCTACAATGCAAAACCCCATCAAGACAAAGAGTTGGTTCTTCAGAAAGGTAAAGAAAACAGCACATAAAGCAAGGTAAAAAAGGAGACTCCCTTTAGCTAGTGTAACTGAAGGGAGACAAATGCCACTCAAGTAGAAACAGGTGAGCAGAGGCATCACCACACGATAGAAACCCGCAAGGCTGTTAGTGATTTCTAGAATTATCAGCACACATGTTTCTTAACTAGAAGAAATGAAAAATTTACAGGCACATACACCTTGCCAAGAGGGAATCTTGAAGATTTAGAAAACTCTAACGGTGGGTTGTGAAATTGAAAAGGTAACAACAAATTTCCCATAAAATTAAGTTTGGGACCAGGTGGCGTCAATGTGGAAGCCATAAGAACAGCCAATACCAATTTTCCTTATTTTATTCTGAACAATAAAAGAGGATGAAATTCCTCTAAACAACTAGATGGTCACTCTCTCCTTCATGCCCAAACAAGGTTAAGAACACAGCATAAATAGAAAATTACAGGTCAGTGTACTTGCTGGAAGTTGACGTTAAAATCTCCAACAAAACACCAGAAAAATCAAACCCAATAGCACATTAACAAATTCTTCATCTAATAAGATTCACCTCAGGGATTCACTGGCGGTTCATTAGGTTCAAATCGATAAACGTGCTACATCATATCAATAAAATGAATTTGTCTGATTGTTTCTCACAAAAAGATTTTTATAGTTGGTTTGTTTGAGTCAAGATCCACTAAGATGATGTGTTTCCCCATTTCTAGATACTATTTCATGTGTATGCGTACTTTGTCTGTGTGCGTAGGTACATTGTGTGTGTTCAGTGTCCTTGGGTCAGAACTGATGGGCTCTCTAACAGGAATGACAAACCACCTTTCTCCTTTTTCCCTCCCTTGCTAAACCCTTAGATGGCATTCCTAAAGCTAGACCCCAGGGTCAGTTCCCTTATTTGGCCACTCCTCATGCCGGACTAAAACTTCAAGGTCCAACTATCAAAACTACAAGGTCCAGCAGCGAAAGTCACATTTTAGCTACAGCGGCTACCAGGTCCAATAAGGACAACCAGCTCATCCTAACTCAGACTTGTTCTTTTTCTTCCTAAAAACCTACACCTGCAAAATCACCTGCCTGTAGTGAGATATTTGCTTCGTCTCCTTCTGTGGCACCGACCATGCCCATTGGGGGGTGGAGCCATGGGCGGAAGTGACCTGTGGAAGGAGGTCTGAGGAAGAGCTGGGGAAAGATTTCTTGCTGGCAGGACTTGGACAGGAGAGCATCTGGTGGAACTTGCTGGTGTTCATCTGTCTAGGTTGTAAGTTATTTCTCCCTGAATAAACATCTATTCGGCCTATTTGTTTATCCTGATCCTTATTTAACCACAATATCTGGTGTCAGAAGCGGGATTAGGACTTTCACGGGAGGCGGCAGACGCCGCTCCCCTCCCCCACCATCCCCAATGGGCAGGGTCCCTTGCCTAACCAGGTGGACTCACCTCAGCTTTGGGACATTTGCCTCTTCCTTACATCGCCTTTGCCGCCACAGCGGGCCTGAGAAGGCACTCACTGCTTCTCATTTTTTGCCCATTTCCACACTGCACTTTGCATTCGCACAGAGCCGCTTGGCGCCCGCCCTGCTTGTGCTTTTCCCGAAGTTAGCCCTGCGGTCCCGACAATTCCTCAAGACTCCTTTTACTCATTTGTCTAACAAAATTTCACTTGCCATAGTTTAAGAGCTATTCTACAGGGACTGGGATCAGAAGGATCGTCTGCTGCTGGACGATATTTGGCGGTACACTTCTGGGCAGAACCGGGATCAGAGGGGTCCTCTGTGGCTGGACGCTATTTGGTGGTATACCTCCAGGTGTAACTATCACAAGCTGACATCTACAGCTAAAACCATCAAAGTTCCAGGACAGCAGAATTACACCTAAGGTAATTGTAACACCCTTTGCAATTTAAGCTGATATAATATCTGAGATCAATTGTTCCATAACTATGGCAGATAATTTTACAATGCAGGACTTTAGGAATTATTTTACTTCATATATAGAAGGATTTTTAGCAGAAGAAAATTACGACTAGACCAATATGTACTTTTATTTTGTAATAGCAATGGGTTTCATCATTAACATGATATTCTTAAAGAAATGGTTTGAGATTACAGCAAACAATAAGTAACTTGTACAAACCATAGGAGACTTAGTAACAAGGATTCGAAACATGGAAAATGATAGAATTCAAAGCATAGAAAGTCTAGAAATAAAGGTTCAGAATATTGAAGATGGCATTGGAGAGCTGACAGGTAGAATACAAACGTCGAACATAAAAATGACCAAGTAGAAAACAGAATTTGTTCCATGTCTGATGCCTCAATAACCAGAACAGAAACAATGGAGTGCATTAACACGCTAGCAGAAACAGCTCGTTCCTGGTTGGAGGAAGCTACTAATAAGTTTAAAAAACTGGAACATCAGATAGAAAGACTAGATGATAGAGTCTCTTCCATGTCTGAGGATAATGGCAAGCTAGCAGATAGAACATTGTTTCTGGAAGGCAGTTTACATGCCATTCAGATAATATCTAAGGATGAGAATATTAAAAACATGGAATCATTTGTAGTTGGAGAAAGTAAGAAACTGACTGATGCAATGAAGTCTCTAGAAAGTTATTTGATTCAAGAAGTTCAGACACTCAAAGAAACAATGGTGAATAGATTTCAGGCTTTAGAAGACCTTCAGTCTGATACATCAGAAGAAGAACTACAGGTAACAGAGCATGAAAAATATTTAAAAATTTCCACACCATTTAGGGTCAGGGGAGCTTTCCCTGTATCTATTAATGAAAAACCAGCAACGAAAAAAACACCCAAAAGGTGTCATTGTGTATCAGTGGGAACCAATACGTATGAAAGATTTAAAAGGTATAAAGGAAGCAGTAGTCTCTTATGGCATGCACTCACCTTATGTGAAGCAATTAGTAGAATCATGGGCAAGGAATAACAAGGTAACTCCTAAGGATTGGGATCAATTAATATCAGCTGTCCTTGAAAACTCCTCTCAATTAGAATGGAGGGCTTTATGGAGAGAGGAAGCAAAACCTCTTGAACTTCATGGCTTAAAGAAAGGTTATAAATCTCCCCAAGATAAAATTCTTGGTGAGGGTCTTTATGCTGACCCAGAAACCCAAGCTGCCTATGATGAACATATCTTGTCTCTATGTAGTACAGCAGCTCTGAATGCTTGGGGTAAGGTTCATGAATTAGGAGAGAGGATAGAATACTATACCAAGATAAGGCAAGGACCTAGAGAACACTTTAGTGTGTTTCTAGAAAGATTATCTAGGTCAGTACAATTAGAGGTAGCAGACATAGATTCTAGGCGAATACTCATAGAATATTTAGCTCATGAGAATGTGAATCCTCAATGCAAACAGGTGCTTTGGCCTTTAAAAATGTGATCAGCACCCTTGGATGAATGGGTCCTATATACAGCCAACATTGAGTATAATGACAATAAGACTGAAGCATGGGTAGGAGAAGCCATATCTAAAGGTCTGAGAAGACATCAAGATAACAGAGTTCTTTACTATGGTGACTTAGAAGCTTTTGGGTAGGAGAAGCCATCTCCAAAGGTTTGAAGAGATATCAACATGTCAGATGTTATAACTGTGGTAAGATAGGACATCTAAAAAGAAATTGTAGGCAAAGCTTCCCTAGAAATAACACTCCCAGGAATGAATCAAACAGAAGGCCTCGGCCTCCTGGGTTATGTAGAAGATGTAGCAAAGGCAGACACTGAACAAATGAGTTTAGATCGACCAGAGACAAGCAAGGAAACCCTTTGCCATCAGGAAACTCCTTGGGGGGCCTCTCGAAGGCCCCCACGTCACAGGTGGTCCGAACATTCCCAGTCACAGTGGAAGACAATCTCCCACAGGACAATTAGAAAATTCTGTGCCTATTATAAAAACTCATACCGCTCTGGATAACAAAGTAGTGACAGAAGTTGAATCAAACATGACAGAAGGAAACAAAAACAAACAAACAAACAAAAAAAACATATATTTTGGCAAACCTCTATAAATAGTCAAAGGCCTAGATTGATAAGATGAATAATAGACTGTTTGACGGGTTACTTGACACAGGGGTGGATGTAACTATCATAACTAATAAATCTTGGCCTCGAAGATGGCCCCTGCATGAGGTAAATGTCCAATTCTTAGGGATTGGAACCCTGTCTCAGGTAAAACAAAACACGAGATGGATTGAATGTATAGGACCAGAAGGACAGAGAGGGAGGTTGAGACCATATGTGGCTGATTTAGTGATAAATTTATGGGGTCGTGATCTATTACAGCAATGGAACACACAGATTAACATTCCTCCAGTATTAGATAGGAACCATAAACGACCTCATGATTGTGGAAAAAATATTATAAAGTACTATACAAGACAGATACCAAATATCCAGGCTGTACAAAAACAAAATATAAGAGCTGAACAAACAGAGGAACCAAAAGCCCTACCTTTAAAATGGCTAACAGGGAACCTGTTTGGGTAGGACAATGGCCTATGACCTCTGAGAAGTTAGAAGCTTTAGAAAGCCTGGTTCAGGAACAGCTAAATGCTGGACATATTGAGGAATCAACCAGCCCTTGGAATTCTCCTGTATTCGTTATCAAAAAGAAATCTGGTAAATGGAGAATGCTTACAGACCTGAGAGCCATCAATAAAGTTATCCAGCCAATTGGCTCTCTACAGCCTGAAATGCCCTTGCCTTCTTTGACACCCAAAGAATGGCCTATTATAGTTATTGATTTAAAGGATTGCTTCTTCACTATACCTTTACAAGAACAAGATGAAGAGGAATTTGCCTTCATGGTAACTAATTACAATAATTCTCAACCAATGAAGCGATATCAATGGAAGGTTTTGCCACAGGGAATGCTAAATAGCCCCACCCTGTGCCAATATTTTGTACAAAAACACTAAAAATAATTCTTAAACAGTTTGCACAATCCATAACCTATCATTACATGGATGATATATTGTTAGCTGACTCTAAAGGAGAAATATTAGAAAAAACATTTGAGAAAGTAAAGGAAGTTTTACCTGACTGGGGATTACAAATTGCACCTGAAAAAATACAAAATGGAGAGTCTATCAACTACTTAGGATATAAAATATATCTACAGAAAATTAGACCACAAAAAGTACAGATCAGAAGAGATCGCTACCAGATTCTTAATGATCTTCAAAAATTACTAGGAGAGATTTCTCAACTGCAAACCATTATTGGAGTAGAAGGTCATGATTTGAAAAACTTGAAAATGGCCCTAAAAGGAGATAAGGACTTGAATAGTCCACAAATACTATCAGCTGAAGCTGAAAAGAAATTAGAATGGGTAGAAAAGAGGATACTAGAAGCACATGTATACTGTGTGGATCCAAACCTAGACTGTATTCTGGTTATGTTACCATCTAGAGAGTATCCTTCAGGGATTTTGATGCAGAGAGAAGATATATTAGAATGGATATTCCTACCACATAAACAGAATAAAAAACTAAAAACATATATAGAAAAGATCTCTGACTTGATTATAAAAGGTAAATTAAGACTTCGTCAGCTAACAGGAAGGGACCCAGCAGAAATCATAGTACCTTTAACTAATGAGGAAATTTATTCCTTATGGAAAGATAATGAATATTGGCAGAGAGCATGCAGTAATTTTTTGGGAATGATTAGGAACAATTACCCAAAACTGAGAGAATCAAATTCATAAAGAAAACGATTTGGATCCTTCCACACATTGTAAGAAAAACACCTATTTCTGGAGTTCCTACATTCTACACTGATGCAAAAAAATCAGGTAAGGCAGGATATAAATCAGGAAAAATTAGTAAAGTGGCTCAAAGCCCTTACAATTCTGTACAAAAGACAGAATTGTATGCCATTCTCATGGTACTTATGGATTTTACAGAACCCCTCAATATAGTTACTGACTCTCAATATGCAGAGAGAGTTGTTTTACACATTGAGACTGCAGAATTTATTCCTGACAATACAGAATTAACTTCACTGTTTATACAGCTACAAGATACTATCAGAAAGAGGACTCATCCTATATATATAACACACATCAAATCCCATACGGGTCTGCCAGGTCCTCTAGCACAAGGCAATGATGAAATTGGTCGTTTATTGATAGGAAGTGTGCTAGAAGCCTCAGAGTTTCATAAGAAACACCACGTGAACAGCAAAGTTTTAAAAAAGGATTTTTCTATCACTTGGCAACAAGCCAAGGAAATAGTAAGGAAATGTCCTACTTGCTCATTCTATAACCAAACTCCTTTACCACCAGGCAGTAACCCTAAAGGTATACATAGGAATGAAATATGGCAAATGGATGTGTTTCATTTTGCAGAATTTGGAAAATTAAAATATGTACATCACACTATAGATACATTTTCAGGGTTTCAATGGGCCATTGCTCTGAGCTCTGAAAAGGCTGATTCTGTTATCACACACCTATTAGAGGTAATGGCCATTATGGGCATACCTGCACAAATAAAAACTGACAATGCTCCAGCATATGTCTCCAGCAAATTGAAACAGTTTTTTGAGTATTATAACATAAAGCACATAACTGGTATACCTCACAATCCTACAGGACAAGCAGTGGTTGAGAGATCCAATCGTACTTTAAAAGAAATGCTCCATAAACAGGCAGGAGGAACCAAGACACCCAAACACAGATTACATAATACTTTATTAACATTAAACTTTCTTAATGCTGATGAAAAAGGAAAAACAGCTGCAGAAAGACACTGGACAATAGAAAAAACTTCTGAACTAAATCAGCCAGTGTACTTCAAGGATGTATTGACCTCAGAATGGAAAGCAGGATATGTGTTACGTTGGGGTAGGGGTTTTGCATTTGTATCTACAGGAGAAGAAAAACTATGGATATCATCTAAGTTAATCAAGATCCGAGTTGAACAAGAGAAACATCTTAATGAAGAGAAATGACAAGTCATCCAACAAATTAGGTCCCATGAAATGTGCAGAGACCTCTCAAAGGTAGGGGAAGTGTTCTGTTCTTGTTCTTACAGGAAAACAGAGAAAACCTATCATCAAATAGCCAAAAGACACTGAACATGTAGGTACCTACAGAATAGAAGACAGCTCTCCAGAAAGTCACTTAATGAAGCAGAATCTGATATATGGTAAAAATATTTAATTCTAGTAAACTATTTCTATACAGAAATCTATTTCTCTCTCCTATCTAGTATTCCTGAAGTCCCAATTCATGTAAACTAATGCTGGCTTTGGAGCTGGATTTGGCTTTCCTTCTATAAATTCAAGCATGCTGCTAAGATTAAACTCATGGTTTCTGCCTTAAATCAAGAAGCCAATTGGTGTAAAGCAGAAGAAAACAAAATCTGGGGACTCTTTTCTTATATGCAATTTTCTCTCTGAAATCCTATTTTTCTCATATATGTTTTAATGCTTATTGTTGTCTTTCCCTAATGCATACCTTAAAACTTGAAAATTTTACTTTAATATTGATGTGTAACTTTTCCACAAGGAATAATAACAATTCCTAATGGCAATCTTTGAACTCTCCGGAAAGAAGATGGGGCCCCACATCATCATTTCCACTTGACTCAACCTGATGCATCTGGACTACAAACATCACTCTAAAACCGGTTTGAGACTGTTTTGCTCGAGACAACTCATGACTAGCTAGCTGTAATGGTGCACCTTCTTATTACACCCTAGCCAGAGTTTCAATTAGAACTACAGTCAAGTATTTTCTGCCACACAGTGTCTAGCTACATATGTCACAGCCAGTTCTGTTGAGAAATATGTTTGTTAAAAATTTTCTTCCTACAGGATCCATTGGAGCAATCATTGCTCCATTTCAGCAGGAAGTAACCTTAAGATAACCATGCCCCCTTTCCCTACCCTTGGAATTTTGGGATAAAAGTCATCTTCTTTGGGTTGGTTTTAGTTATTTATGGTTGGGTATGGAAGGTGATGCTTACACTCAGGTTTATCTTTTAGACAGGAATAGGGCATGGTTGGGAAATGTATGGTTTAGATGGGATATAGGTAGATTAGCCTATTTTCATGTGAATTTGAGTAAGAATGAGATAGTATTTTACAGCTTACATTTTTATATATTCTTATATGTGGTAAGCTATGTAAAATTAAATTTATATTGTTATATTGTGTGAAATCTTTCCACTTATGATGTTTTATGCACATTATTTTTTACCATATTCTATGTATGTATACTTTTCTTGTATTCAAGACATTTTGTATATTGATACAATTTGGGATATTTATCATGCTGCCCTTTATAGTTCTACCTCTTGTCTTGACGTTTCGACTCTACCTCTATTTTAGGGATTTATATGTATGTATATGACATAGTTATATTGTTTAGGTATTTGTTCTTGCTTTACTCAGGGAAGTTTCAATCAGTTTTTTAGCTAAGTTCCTGAGTATTACAGAGTATCTTCACTCATGTTTCCTGTACCTATGAGATTAGTCAGATATAGATGCTTAATCTTCAATCACTTCATAGACATGCAGAACATGGCATTTAAATGTTTTAATATTAGTACTCCGTTGACATGAGACACTGTTGCTCCTGACAGCACCGTGCACTTTCCCGAAAATATGTTGGACACTGTTGTTGCTCCTGCTGGAGTTCATTCTCTCCTCAGCTAATGGCCTGTTGGGCAATGAACTGCCCCCACCTTGACCACTGATTTGGACATGCAGTCCTATGTGCTTGCAGGAGACAAATATAGAAGACTGCTGGACCTTGCCAAGTCAGGGTAAGACAGCCTTTCTACCTCCCTGCTGTTGTTGTGGTCTGTCAATTACTCTTGGCCTTAGCCAAAACTGGGTATACCAACGTTGCTGTGAGACCTAGGGTGACTGTCCAGGTAGCTTGCTGTTTCTGTCCTCGCTGCACCTTTTGGAAGTTGCCCATCCACACTACCCTAGTATCGTTATTTTCCTTCTCAGGTCTTGATGAAGTTGAAGATTAAACTATCACAACTATTATTCTCTCTTCCTAGTTAGATATATTAGGTACTAGACTTACGTTTTCCAGTTTAGGACATCTCTATTGTAAACTCCGTTATGCCTTCACCCTAGGACTAGATATGTAGGTCATTTTGTTCTCAATTTTCCTTTTCTTAGAGCACACTTGTTAGTCACTGTTTCGTATATAGTTTTGTATCAAGCCTAAATCTTTTCTTTAGACTAAAAGGGGAATTGTAATGAGATATTCACTTTGTCTCCTTCTGTGGCACTGACCATGCCCATTGGGGGGTGGAGCCATGGGTGGAAGTGACCTGTGGAAGGAGGTCTGAGGAAGAGCCTGGAAAGCTCTCTTGCTGGCGGGACTCGGACAGGAGAGCATCCGGTGGAAATTGCTGGTGTTCATCTGTCTAGGCTGTAAGTTATTTCTCCCTGAATAAACATCTATTCGGCCTATTTGTTTATCCTGATCCTTGTTTAACCACAATACCTGCCCTCTGCCCTTGCCAGATTCAGAGGCAACCCCACCCCCATTCCGTTACCCGCCCCTCTGATGTAAGAAATCTCCTTTGTGCTGAGAATTGAGTGGAATTGAATCCTTGGTTCATTGCAGTGCCCTCTCTGAGGTGAGAAGATGCCTGTTCACATCTCCTCAGCAAATGTCTTACACCATAGATGCTTCTCTTCAACGTGAGCTGCAAGGAGGGGGAGGAAGAGCTCCAATGACATTTCCCCCCAGTAGGATGTCATCCCTAAGTGAGGCGAGGGCCACAGTTGCACCTCAAATGGGCTGCTTCCCGAGGTGTGCAGCCTTGGGCAGAGGCAGTTACTTTGGCTCCTAGTGGCTCGTGGCGAAGGTCTCTGTCTTAGGTGGGGTTTCCACTGCTGTGAAGAGACACCATGACCGTGACAGGTACTCATAAAGGAAAGCGTTTAACTGGGGGCTGGCTTGCAGTTTCAGAGGTTTAGTCATTACGATGGTGGGACATGGGAGTTGTACAGGCAGGCATGGTGCAGCGTCTTGATCTGAAGGCAACAGAAAGGGAAAGGTCTAGCACACTGGTTGTAACTTGAGCACACCTCCACAATGAGACTCCGCCCCCAACAAGGCCACGCCTCCTATTTGCGCCGCCGCCCTGCCTACCAAGCACTCCAACTCACGAGTCCGTGGGGGCCGCATCTACCCCCAGTCTGCATCAACGTGCAATAGTAAGCAAAGCACATTGTGGGCTGGTGAGCGGGAGCCTCAGTCCCCAGGGGGTGTCTGAATGCTGAGCTTTGGTTTCTGCAGCCAGGGTCACCAGATAACTAACTCAATCTCTGCCCTGTCTTCCATCTGTTTCTACGGAGCAAAAGCCTTGCTTCCCGCCTCGTCTTCAGCGTTTTGCTGGTGAGTCCATTACTCCGCTGCCTCCACCACCGTCCCTACGTTCCTGATAGCAGAACCCAGCTTCTTCGGACTTTTAGCATGGCCTGGAGATCTGTGGCTTCCTGGGAACCCTCCGGGCCTTCGGCCTCAGGCTGGGATGGTTGAGGCCTCCTGCTCTGTGAATCACCAGGTTCTCAGCCTCACCAGTATGAGGGGGACAGCCAGTCACGGTCAGACCCAGCCAACACGTAAGGCAACCTAGTAGATTCCCTTGGGCTGCACCCTCGTCCTGTCTGTTCCCGTTCTATGGGTGGAAAAGAAGTTAACTAAGACCTTGGAGTCATAGACTGAAGACATGAAATAGCCTCCTGGGAAGTCCGTCCGTTTTTCTACAGGTGGGAGGGCCGGTACTGTGGCCAGGGAGGTCTGTTTGTGTTGTCTGTCACTTGGTGGTCCCATCATCATGTGGCCTCAAGCGAGTCCCCAACCCAATGTGAATCTCCATCCTTTGCTCCTGATGACTGGCTGCTTTGCCGGAACCGGTGCTGTGTCTGCCGAGAGCAATCCTCTCTCTCGTGGTGGTGCTTGGCAAGGCTCTCCATACACAGAAGGCAGCCTTTTACGTTTAGTACAGCCAGACACTACTGACTCCCGTAACGCTAACTGGCCTCGCGTAGCAGCTGCGGGTAAAGAGGACAGGGGTCTGTGTTTCCCCTCATCTGCAGCCAGGCTACCGGGGCACCAGACCTGCTGCGGGGATGTTCCAGGACCCAGATTGGATTCCTAGCTCAGTCACGGCCTCTTCAGGAAAGCCATATTGTCTTGCCTGGAACAATCTCTTACAATTGGACCACACTAAGGCCTCTGCAAGGCTGGAGCCCGGGGGACTTGATATTTTGTGCCACCTGTGCAGGGGAGTGCGTGATCTACACAGGTGAGTCTCCTTCCCTGGTTTTCCCAGGGCTGTGGGTCCAGTGGAATACCGGGGCATTTTTTTGGAACCCACCTGCATCTCTTTAAGGCACTCTGTCTAAGATTGATGGGTATTTCACAAATCGCTGGTTTTCGGCTCCCTGCTGCTAAATCATTACAGTTCCATCGTCAGAGCAGGGACCCAGAGAGGGCACACTCCTGTCACTAGTTCAGCTCTGGGGACTAATATTTCTGGTTTTAGGTCAGTCTCTAACAAACCGCACAGGCCCCCAGCAGACTATGCTGGTGACCAGGCACTCCTGGGAGCCATTGCAGCGGCCGAATTCAAGTCTGTGACTCTCCAAGCACACAAGAAACAATCCTGAATTAGACGTGTTCTTATAATCTAGGGAAGGCCTTTAAAAAACATTGGAACAAACAGTGTCCCAAATTGGTTCCGTAATTAAGGTATGCAGATCTCTGCTTGGAAGCTCCCTCACGCCAGCTTTTAGGGCTTCGTAAGTGAGCAGATAATTGCGGGTAGGAGCTGTAGGGCCGTTAGGACAGCTTTGTCTACAGAAAGCTTCGGATATTAGGGGCTTCTGGGACACCACTTCTACAGTAATGTCTCATCTGCAGATATTAACCCATATGTGTGCTTTTCTCTAATATATATATATATTTCTCTAATATATTAGAGAAATATATATATGGGAAGCTCACATTTGGGTACGATTTTGTAACAGGATGAATAGGTACCCAAAAGATACTTTGATAGTTATGAAAGGTAAAAACATAATGAGAAAACTGCGTAAGATTTCCAGGGTACAATTCTCATGACCTGTTACTCTTGTGTGTGGTGGAGAGACAACAGCCTGATGGCCCCAGAGAGGGGCTGTTATGTTTTGTTTAGCCTCAACCATGGGGCCAGACACTGTTGTTACTCCTTTATCTTACCCTCAGAAAGTAGGGGCAGTAGCAGGTCCAACATCCAAAATAAGGCTGGGAGTTTCAGCTTCCCCAAGGATTTTGCTGGAGAACAGATTAAACATGAGACTGTAGCTCAGAGAAATATAGTAAGGATAAGCATTTTAGCCTGTCAAGCAAATGAAAGCATCTCATCCAGATTAAAAAAAAATATGCCCCCAGTAAATAATAATTTGGGGGCTGGGAATATGGTTTCATGGGTAAAGTGCTTGTCCTGTAGCACAAGGATCCAATGATGGGTCCCCAGCGCCTCTACAAAGCAGGGCACACATGTTTATAACCGGGAGGCAGAGGCAGGCAGAGCTTGGAAGCTCACTGTCCTGCCAACCCAGAGACGTTAGTGGGCTCCAGGTTCAGAGTGAGATCCTGTCTCAAAAATATGGCAGCTCGTTGGGTATCGTCTAAGGTGGGAGGAAAGAGCTCACACACATATACACAGGTACACACACATGCACACGGACATACATACATGCACACGGAAACACACACATGTACACGGACATACACACATGCACACGGACACAAAGAGTAATTCTTAAACAACTAACAGATAAAACCAAGCTGTCATGAATGTAAGGGAAAAGGGCCAACTATAGAAACACCCTGAGCAGAGCCAAGGAAACACACTTTGTCCCTGCAACCAGAACCAAAGAAATGACCCTGACCCTGAAACCAGTGAAAGAAACACACTTTGGCCCTGAAACCAGAGCCAAATCTGACCCTACACCTGTGCAGAAAACCAACCAATCCCAGAGCAGGCGATCTAGCCATTCTGAGATCAGAGACTGAAATCTGACCAATCCCCACCCTGGAAATCTCCCTGGAAAAACTCCGCCCCCTAAGGAACCCTGTATAAACCCAGTATCTGTTCAGCTTGTGGCTGTTAGGCTGCCTGGCAGAGGACAGCCACCTTCCTGGATTCCTCCCTCCCAAGAAATCTCTTGAATGAGGCTTGGGTGAGACCTTGGCTGGAGGGGAACATGGCCGGAACACTTTTTGCGGGGGGGGGGGGGGGGGGGCACCTTCTGCTGGCTAAGCAAACTTGTTACACTCAGCTCTGGGGTGGGAAGTCCAACTGGGGGGGGCAACTGTAAGAACTCTGATGGGGAAACCCTCTCCTTTTGGAGCAGAGCTGATACCCCGGGGAAGCCTTTCCCTGAAGCAGGGCTGTGAGCTGCTATGCTTACTGTGACCTGTGGTATTCCTTGGCTCCTGAGTGCCAGAATCCATCCCTGTTCAATCCCATCTGAGCTGCCAAAATGCTTACAGTAGTGACAGTTAATGGGGCGAGACTCGAAGCTCCTTCTCTCTACTTCAAGTCGTAAGGGGAGATATAGCTGTTACTGTTTCGTGTCTGCCCATGTTCAAGCTCACTGTTCCCCAGTATACTTTGCAGAAATATAGTCTAGCCTGTTTCTTAACAGACCACATGAAAAGTCAGTTTCAAACCCTCCTTCTAGCTTGCTGTGAAAGCCCTTGCTTTGCACACGGTGAGAAGGGCTAAGTAAAACCAAGGACATCATAATTTATTGTTTTGAGATTATCGATCCAATAATTTAACAATAATTTCCATAAAAGTTTATTCATTCCTAGTTTAACAAGCATTGATTAGAGTATTCAGATTGTCCCAGTGAGCTGCAATCAGGCCTTATAGGTGAACTACTCTTCAGCGCCCAGGAGACAGTAAAATAAACATTCAACCAGAAATGACAGTGGCTCCTTTAAAAACCAGAAACAGCTCCCCTCCACCTTCAAAAGAGCAGGGGTAGTTCAGATAATGCCTTTGTGCTTGCTGTGTGTACATTGCTCTCTGAAAACACTCCAAGGACAAAAGTTTTAAGAGTCCTTGCATTTCAGAGCAAGCCGAATTTAGTCATTTCCCCCTCATGTTTCAGAACTTTTGTCCCTGTAGTGGAGGATGGATTCCAAAGGAGAATGGATAGCAAGACTGTTCATAACCTGGATAAATAGGCATTGCTTTTATGTCCCAGCCACGGGGCTGATCAGTTGGAAGAAACTGCTAGAAGCAGAAAAATGGACGTGGTAGACACACCCTTGGAGTGCTAAGCAAACCACTTACTGAGGTGGCTGGCTGTCACATAGTCACTGCAGGCTTTCCTCCTCCTCTGCAACATCCAAGTAGCATGTTTTATTTATTTACTTTGAGGTCGAATGCTGTGTTTTCCACAGCCATCTCTTTCCTTTTCTCCCACCAAGAAGTCTTCATGTTGCACTGTGATTTAGAAGCGGGCATTTGTGGTGGTTAATAAGATGAAATGAAACAAGACAACAGGGCTTGTACTGACCAAAGGTTCACAGTGCAAGCACCCAGGCTTTAAAGGACAGCGGGCATTAAATTGTGCCTCAGAATGCAACTCAGGAATTTGAGGCTGTCAGATTAACTGCTGTATTTACTGGTCTGTTTGATTAGGTGAGCGTAATTTATATTCCTTCTTGGAGACCTAAATAGCAACCATTTCCTACCAAAACAGTGCTGAGAACAAAGGCCCTATTCACAGGGCAAACTGGGCATTGCTCTGCGGGTCTTTGCATCCAAAGCGCCATGGTAACCAAGCACCTTCATCTGAAAGGTAGCTCTCTTTTTAAAGTGTACATGGAACAGGCACACACACACACAAATCTCACCACATACCAAACACACTCCATCAGCATCACCGGGAGTAGGGTTCTATTTAGTTTTTCTTTTTTCTTTTTTTCTTCTTTTTTCTTTTTGTACTGCAGCCTTCTTTCCAGGGATCTAGTGAGAAATGGCTGTGGTCATTCCTGAAGGGTGTCAGACAAAAAGAAAGCAACGTCATGCTGTGGGTTGTCTGGTCCCATCACCGCGACTCTGCAAACACCATCAGACTAGATGCCTGTGTTCTGAGTCAACGAACGTTGCTTTGAGATTCCCTCGTAGGCTAGGCTGGCCTCCACTGACACCCGGACACCAGGAAGTCCCTCTTCACACTTGTTACTCTTATAGTTTACATTTTAAAACCAGTTAATGAATAATTAACCAGGATGTGTGTGCATTGGTGCCTGTGTGTATGCAGAGGCCAGAGGACAACCTCAGGTGTCATTTGTCAGCTGCTACCTATCGTGTGTGTGTGTGTGTGTGTGTGTGTGTCTGTGTGTGTGTGTGTGTGTGTGTGTAAGAGAGAGAGAGAGAGAGAGAGAGAGAGACACGGTCTCTCCCTGGCCCAGAGCTGGCTAAGTAAGCTAGGCTGGCCAGGCCAGCCAGTGAGCACCATCGACCCATCTGCTGGTGCTGTCACAAGTGTGTGCCACTTTGCCTGGCTTTTAAAAATGTGGGCTCTGAGTACGGAACCTGCCCTGGATAATTTTTGTGTCAACTCGACACGAGTTACAGTTCTGTGGGAGGAGGGGACCGGCCTTGATTGAGAGAAATGCTGGAAATGCTTTGAGTTCAGGTTATAGGCAAACCTGTAAGGCATTTTCTTAATTAGTAACTGAACTGATGGGTGGGGCGATTGTGGGTGGGGCCATCCCTGACCTGGTGGTCCTGGGTTCTATAAGAAAGCAGGCTGAGCAAGCGATGGGAAACAGGTCAATAAGTAGCTCCCCTCCAGGGCCTCTGAGTCAGCTACTCTGAGTCCCTGTCCTCACTTTCCTTGTTGATGAACAGTGATGTGGACACATAATCAAAACAAATGCTCTCCTCCCTAGATAACTTCGGGTAACCCTAAGACTGATCCCAGACCCTCACCCCTGCAGGCGTCTTACTGAGCACGCTACCTCCCCGGTTCCATCAGCTTACACTTTAGAGGTTGGTGTTGCTGGCTCCGTGGCCTCATGGTAGAAGGAAGGTCAGCTTCTTGGGGAAGGCGATTCTTAAGCTGACCCCTAAAGACGGGCTGGGACAGGGATTCCGGCCACAGTGATTATGTGAACAGAAGGTTGGGAAAGACAGCCGTCTCCCCGACCCTTACCCCCACCTCGGGAAGCGCCAGTCCTTGAGTCATATAGAATAGGTTTGGGCTGAAATAAGACAAGAAGGAGGTGGCTGCCTCCCCAGTGCTGCTCCTGTACCACACTAAATGTTTGCTCTCTGCCCTGTAACCCTGGGACTGTAAATTTTGAAGGCACCCAAGGGCTGGAGGCTAAACACGGCCCAGCCTGCACACACCTGCCTCCCTGTCCAGTGACCGGCGGCCAGCTCTGTTTTCAGGGTCACTGAGCAGGGTCTCTGAGTACACACTTTTCACACTTTCCTTTCACAGCTGCTCTGTTTGAATTTGCCAGAAATTCACTCAAGGGTTCACTCTTCCTGGGAAGCTCAGAGTGTCATTTGTTGAGAGAAGTCATTTGTCAACCACACAGACACATGCCAGTTGTAATAAAGGAGTTTTCAAAGGGTGAATGTGTGACAGCCTCATCCCCCTGGGTATCTGAGGAACATTGGCCTTGGAGTTTACACCCAAGAACATCCTCCAGTGGTGGTGGGCGCTTCCCCAAGGCCTTACTTTAATCACTATTATTACTATTGTGTAAGTATTTTGGTCGAACATACACATGTGCACCACACATGGCGCTCTTGGGGATTAGAGAGATCAACCATATCTCCTACAGCTGGAGTTACAGATGCTTGTGAGCCACCATATGGGTGCTGGGAACAGAACCGAGAGCTTCTGCAAGAGTCACAAGTGCTCTTAACTATCGAGCTGTGTTTTCAGCTGTGGAAGCCCTAGTTAGGAGCAGATGTGTTCTCAGATCCTGGGGTGAGAGGAAGAGGAGGAGGGTTTTCTAAGCTCTGACTGGTACCGACCGCTGACCCCTAACTTCCCAGCCTCCCTGGGACAGGAGATGCCAGGTCAGGTCAAGACCTCAGAATACCAAAGAGCTTTGCTACTGCTGGAAACGGAAGGAGCAGAAACAATTCGACTAGCCCGGGCAATCACCCTGTCGGGAGACTGTCTACGAATTGTCCTGGGCAGCGGATTCGGAGCACGCGTGAGGGAAGTCCGAGAAAACCACAAGAGTTGGCTGTCCCCGGCGCTTTCCTGCCACCCCCAGGTGTAGTGGATCGGGGTGAGTTTACTCCAGATCGGCCATCGCAGCTGGCCACTGTTATTTGTTCAGCCGCCTCTGTGGAGAACCGTGTTTTTGCCACGTGCAGCTTGGACACGTGAGGATTTTACTCAGGTGACCTTTCCTAATCCTCGGGGTATAAGCTGTTTGGTTTTCTGAATGAAGTCGGCCATCACGTGAGTCTTCAGGCCACCTGGTATTTAGGTTCCATTTTCCCGGGGCTCTACTGCCTCTTGAGCAGGAAACTGTCCTAAACAGTGTGTGAGTGTCTAAAATTCTCAAACAATAGAGAAAAGAAAAACCCTTGCAATAGTTTTCCCCAAAGATGGCAGCCGGATGCAATGCCTGCCGCATGCTAGACGCACACGAGATGTTCACAGTTGGATGTCCGCATCGTGTGCTCTCGGGGAATCTGTAGTCCGTGCCGCGCCTCCAGGAGTTATCAGGAACATTGCAAAGCAAGTAGACTCGGAGGGCAGAAATGGAAGAGAAGGTGGCTGCACAGCTAGCTGATGAACTATACATATGCTTTCAGAATGAGGCCCTGTCCTTACAGAGGACTCTCTAGGCGTGCTGTCCGCCTCTGAGGGCGCTAAGATAGAGCTGAATTAGAATGTGCTGTACAGGGTTGCCTGCAAGTGGACACTCAGGAAAGTCTGACAGTCAGCACCTTTTCTTGACCCACTCATTTCAGGCCTAGAATCCATAATTTCAGTCTTGGCCTCTTAGATAGATGGGTGATTCACATAGGTGATGGTAATTCCACTCAGTGAGAGCTTGACTTCATCTTCCCTGATACCAGGAGTGGAAAAACATGCCACAGCTTTTAAAGCAAACAGGCGTCTTTCCACAGCAGACAGAGAACACTGCTACACAGAGGAAACACAGTATCTGCTTTTCATAGCGAGAGATCGATGCCTGCAGAAGACTTTAATTCATAGGTCTGTGTGCCAGAGCCCAGGCTGAGACACAGCAGAGTTTTGATCTCAGTTAGGTCATAGTTTCCACCCCGGATGACTTCATCCCCATGAAAACAGAATTAATAGAATTCCACATTATACTGAGGTAGGGATTATAGGAAATTCAAAGACATATCGTGCCCAAAGTGCTAAATAATTGCGACACTGAGCTGGAAAAAAAAATCACACTTCTGAGGCAGGTTCTTCTTGGGTGTTACTTGATAAAAAGTTTTCTCCAGCTTTCCAGGAGGGTGAAAGGGAAGTATTACCATGTGGGCTGGGATATAAATTCCACGCCCTGCCTGCTCTGAGACTTTTCTTTTGAAAACGTATGTATGGAAGTGTTGAGATAGACCAGAGCTTTGAGCTGTGTACCGGCTGTCTGCCGTCTCCTTCCCGCTGGGTACTGCTCTGTTGGGTATTGACATAGTGTTCTCCAGTGTAGCCTGAAGTTCCGAGAGGACGCGGCCCGAGCCATTAGGTTTTCTAATGTGCTTGAAGTTGTCTGAGAGAGCACACTCCATGGTCATCTGAGAACCTGGGTGCTTGTCTTTGTAGGAACTAGGGTCGGTTAGTCGGCTTACAGAGAAATCACCTACTGGGGACAAAGTCGTGGTCAAGGAACCAGGAAGGCAGGCTGCTGAGTTGGAAGACTATGAGCTTGCAGAACTCTTTTGGGCTATTTTTGACCTTTGTACAGCTCCTCGAATGGGATGATGGTTTGATGTGTTCATCGCCCAAACAGAGGAACAGGCGTGCCGACATGCCTGCAGAGGGTACGTTGCCTGGAAGCCTCCTGTTGGCAAATGTCAAAGTACAGTATTTCCATTCTGCTGTGCTCCCTTTACAATCACATTTGCGGCATTCAATGGTCGCAGTGTTGAGATTTGCTCTCCTTTTAACAAGAGCCCAGTGAGTAACCCTTCCCTCTGGGACGATTACTGCTGGAAAAATAGAGGGTCTCAGGGAGACGGAGAGCAAATGTGTTGCAGGTGAACCAGCACAATTTAATCACATAATACGTCCTCTAATCGATCCCCAGGAATCCAAGTTTGCCTTGAATCTGCCTACCAGATAGGCAGCAAGGACGGAGAAATGGCTGGCAGAGGTTTCTGATGCCTAGAGCAGTGTGTATGTGCTTAATCAACTGAGGAGGCAGCGGCAGCTGTTCAAAAGAGTGAGCGGGATGCAGGTAGCAGATTTTAAGTCTTGACGCAACGATAAGATTTCAGCAAGGCTTCAAAGCCTGTTTAAGAAAAAAAAAAAAAAAAAAAAAAAAGGAATAAAACAATGACCTACATTGCCAGCATTTCTTTGAAATCCCTAATCTGTTGCTGAAACAGGGAAGCCCAGCCCACTTTGGTGAGCTCGAGTAAACACATTCTTCAGGGCCATCATAGATTATGTTGTAGCACAAAGGCTCTCCTCTGACTGCAGGGTGTTTTAGGGGTATTTGTGGCAGTAGAGTACCTGTTAGGAATAATGCGGCACGGGTTGGGACCACAGGTGGCAGGTCCCAGGCCAGGTGCCGGACAGTGGCTGGATAGGGAAGTTGGACAGTGGGCGGATGGGGAAACAGACCCACACACATGACTTACATTTAAAGTTTTATTGAGGGGGAGGTTAGGGAATAGGGTAAAGAGACACAGAGACAGAAGAGACAGAAGAGAAGAGGGAGACAGGAAGAGTCCTGTCTGGTGTAAGTGGGCAGGGTCCCCCTTTAAAGGGCCCTTTGTACCTGGATGTAAGCTAGGTAGCCATGGGACTCTGGGCTGACCAGAGTACTGCCTGAGCGCATTCTGCCAGGTGACTGGGACAGGCCAGCATAACGCCTGAATCCTTACAGTAACTTCTATGGAGCCACTCAACCAAACTGGTCCAGACAAAGCAGAGTCCTGGGCTCAGGCATGCCGCTTAGAACCTTTCTTGGGTCGAGTGTCAGACTGATAGCTTGCCCTTCTGGGGCACCTGCGTATGGACGGTGTTCTGCGTATCAGGGACATAAGCATTACACGTGCAGACGAGGGCTCTCAGCAAACTGTTAGTGACCCTTGACAATGTCAATCAGCCTGGTCCAGGGAGCAGAGAGAGCGGAGGGCTGGCGCTGCCTTGCAATCTGTTGCAGTGACGGTGGTGACCCTGTGAATTGAGCTGCCGGGGAGGGGGGTGTCAGGGTGACTTGTGGTTACAGTGATGAACGTTCTGCAGAGAACAAAGTCCTCCATGTCTCCGAACTGCAGCCGCGTGCGTTCTGTGAATGCCTCCGAGAGAAAGGAGGTTGCATCTTACCTACCAGTGAACTCTCCGGGCTCTCTAGCTCTGTTTTTTCCGTTAAAGACTTAGTTTTATTTTTAATTGTGTGTCACGTGCTGTGAGTGGAGATGTCCTCGCAGCCACCCAGCCACCTCTTTCCCTCTATGGCACCCCTAAAACTGGGAAACAGGTCAGCAATGAAAACTAGGTTCCCTCCCTCTTCCTCTATCTCCCCCTCTCTCCTGCTCTTTCTGTCTCTCCCCCCTCTGCCTCTCTCCCTCTCCCCCTCTCTGGAATTAATAATCTCTGAATCTGCAGTGTTGAGTATGAGGCTAGAGACCCAGGAACAACTAACAGATGATGTTATGTTAGCCAGCAGGCAGCCAGTTGGCACAATTCCTTCTTATTTAGGGGAGGTCAGTAGTATGTGGTGTGTGTGTGTGTGTGTGTGTGTGTGTGTGTGTGTGTGTGTGTGTGTATGAGGTCAGAGGTCAGCTTTCTGCCTTCTTGCCTCGGTTGACATCATCCTTCTGTTTTGAGACACGACCACTCAGTGTCCTGCAGCTCGTCACTTTGGTTATGGTGGCTGGGCAGTGAACCCCAGGAATGCTGCCCGTCTCCACCGCCCCAGCACCGGGATTACAAGAGCAGGCCATAACAGCTTTTTAATGGTTGATGTTCTTTGCTAGCAATGCCTTCAATGGAGTAAAATGAACTGCTCACATAATGGGTGGTAAATTGATTTTTTACTTTCTTTTTTTTTTGTTGTTGTTGTTTTGTTTTGCCCTGGAACTCACTTGAGACCAGGCTGGCCTTGAACTCACAGAGATCCACCTGTCCCTGCCTCCCGAGTGCTGGGATTAAATGTATGCACCACCAGCTGTGAATTGCTTTCTTTAGGATCTAGTGAGTTAATTTAAAAAAAAAATGCTCCATAGAAACTTCTAGAAGGATGTTTGACTCATTATCTCTGTACTGTGGTCCACTTAATCATTGTGTGATGACTAAAAACAGGGTAAGAGTTGGGGTGGGTCATTCCCCAGGGATGCTGAGTGCTGGGACTCTTACAGCCCACAGGATCTGGGGAAACACATCTTGTCCCCTTTTACTGGCAATGAGAAGTTGTCTGAAAGCCACTTTGGGGCACTTTGTGCCCTCAAAGAAAACAGTGTCATGGGAAGAAGGCAGGCAGGCCGGAAAGCTATATCAGGAGATGGCCATCTATTACTCTATAGCATGTAAATATGTCTGTGAGTCCACCAAGCACTGGCTCCATGTTTGAAGTTGGGGCTAGTTGTATGAACAATTAAAATAATCACTCAAAACATGGTCTCTATAAAAGTATTTCCAGACGCTCAGGAGGTAGAGCCAGAGGCTTAGTGGTCAGCTGGGGTCATATAGCAAGTTCAGTGCCAGCCTGGGCTAAGTGAAACTCAAACTACTCAAAACAAATCCCCTAAGCGAAGAAACAAACAAACTCTACTTAGTGCCTACTGTCATGGAGCCCATTACCACCTCCTGGTTAGTTAATCCCCTTGGTGAGGTGGGTGGAGTTGCACATGCTTCCTTTGTGTGTTAGATAGAAATTAAGAGTGGGATTGTCCCCCACAAGTCCACAGATAGAGAATCAATGTTGGTGTTTGAGTTCTCTCTGGATGGTTCAGACATGAGAGGAGTTGGAGGCTATGGCTACTGTCTTGCTAGGCACTCGTGAGGCTAACTGCAGCTGGTGAGCTGGTGAACTTTCTCTTTCTCCCTTACACGAGCATTTAACGTTCAAGGGTATGATCTTGACCGATAATACCAACAGATAGTTCTTAGTTGTATTTTTATTTACATATATGTGTGCCAGTCTGTGTGAGTATATACCAAGTGTGTGTGGGTACCCTCCGATGCAAGAAGGGTGTCAAATCCCCTGGAGCTGGAGTTACAGGTAGTTGTAAGCCACCCAATATGGGTACTAGGAACCAAACTTGGGTCTTCTGCAAGAACAGCAAGTGCTCTTAATGAGCTATCTATCTCTCCAGCCTTACCTACACATACACACATACATACACATGTACATACATATGTAAATGTATGTGTGTTTAATATAGTTTCTACGTGCCAAGCTTTATGATGGTTTGTAGCTTACATGGTAGCCATGCTTTATCTTGTATGTAAAGTTTTGTTTGTTTTTCTCTTTCCCTTTGAGGCGGGGTTTCTCTGTGTAGCCCCAAATGACTTAAGGTAGAAAACACAGAGCCCTACTTTAAGGAGAAAGGTCAGAAAGGAAATGGCTGTGGTACTGATATTTAGCCTTGGGGCCAGAGGGTGGGGAGGCTGGCAGATGAGAGAGGAGACAGCCATCTGAAGCCCTTTGTGTCTTAGGACCAGGGCTTGATCATTAAGAACAAAACAAATCAAATCACTGGAGAGATGGCTCACACTTAGGGGTGCTTGTTGCTCTTCTGAGGACCCAAATTTGACTCCTAGCACCCACGTTGGCAACTTAGAACCACCCACAGCTTCAGCTCCGAGGGATCAGATGCTGCCTTCTGCCTCCCAGCGCCCTATGAATACTGCAAGCTACCCAGACAGACAGACAGACAGACAGACACAAGACAGGGGTGTTATGAGTTGAGTCCTGGGAATGGTCACAAGAGCTCTGGAGTCTCCAACAGTCCGCGAGGAGACAGTGCAGTAAGTGTGGAATGACATCACACAGAGGAGATGCTTGGATAAGGTCACATCACTGCTGGTCGAGCATGGCTTGTACGGGGTAGCGATAGGGGTGATGGACTCCACTGAAGACAGTCCACAGCAGGAGAGGAGGCATCCAAGGAGGTAGACAAAGAGACACAATGCAACCCAACATATCTAAACGATACTTATTTGGAGAACAGATGTGGGGCATGAGATCTATGTCTCTCTTGAGCAACTGGCAAGTTGATGGATGTCTGCTGTAAAGAAGGCTTGCCTAGGATGTGGGAACAAGTCCTAGGAGGTAAACCCAGGGCTTCCCTTTAGATTCGTTATGTTTAAAAATCTTTGTGGAATATTCCATATAAATAAACAGAGCTGGAAATCCGGTGCACCAACAGAAAGCGAGAAAGCAGAGGGCAATGTACACGAACTTTTCATCGAGCCATTCCTATACGAAGAAAAGAAAAGCAGACACATGGGGGTAATGGTAGGAAAGACACCTGATTTTATTGATCTGTGTGTGTCAGGACCTCACTGTGTAGCCCCTGCTGGTTGAAACTTACTGTGTAGAGCAGGCGGGCCTTGGACTCAGAGATTTGCTTGCCTCTGGCACCCAAGTTCTGGGATCAAAGCCGTGTACCCCAGCTGAATTGAGACTGTTTTTAATGGTGCGCACCAAGCTGTGGAGTTCCTGCTGCCATTGCATCTGGATTCATAAGAAAGCAGCAACTAACATTGGTGTGTGTGTGTGTGTGGGGGGGGTCTGAGGACAGCTGCAACTGTCATTCCTAGGTAATACCTACCTTGCTTTCTGAGGCAGGGTCTTTCATTGGCCTGAAAATCACCCAGTAGCCCCCAAGGACCTAACTGCCTTGCCTGCTTGTTTTTTTTTTTTTTTTTAATTGGGTTCTGGGGCTTGAACTCAGGTCCTCATCTTGCAAAGCAAGCACTGATATTGCCCCAACAAAAACTTTGTTATTTAAGCTTTTTTAAAACATATTTATTTACACATACACATTCATTTATGTGCACCAGTGTGTGTGTGTGTGTGTGTGTGTGTGTGCATGGGTGTGTGCATGTGTATGCATGTGTGTGTGTGTGTGTGTGCATGGGTGTGTGCATGTGTATGCATGTGTGTGTGTGTGTGTGTGTGTGTACACCCATGCCACAGCCTGTATGTGGGGGTCATGGAGCAATCCATAGAGTCAGTCATATCTTTCCACGATGTGGGCTCCAGGGATGGAATTTAGGCTGTTAGGCTCAGTGGGTGGAAAGCCTCACCCACTGGACTGTGTCACCAACCCAACCAGTAATTGCCAAGAGAGGTTGGAGTGGGAAATCCACGTGGTTGCACTGCAGTGCGGTTTACGGTATGACTCATGGCAAAGCTGGTAACAAGCATTGTAGTACACTTCCCCTCTTTAACGCCTCTAAGCCAGTCTGAGCACACTGTTCAATGTTTAATGGAATATGTCAACCCACGAGGTGCTTAAAGTCCCTGGGGTAACCTTCCAGGGAGGGGCGGGTCTTCACTGAGCAAGTAATCAAACCACAGTGTTTCTTAAAGGAAAATTCAGTGTCCATTTAATTTCTTGGCTCTCCCTTTTGAGTGTGGGATGTCCATTGACCCTCCTCAAGAGGCGTGGATGGCAGGAGCTCCCTCTCCACCCGTTATAAAAACCAGCCTGCCGCATTATATTATGTATAACACAACGGCTCGTGCTATTCCAGATACCAGGCTGTCATGATTTTCTGTGCCTATTTCAAAACAGCCTTTTTACAGATAAAAATCCCCGCCCTGACCTCAGCCTCCATCATTGTAATTATTTTCTCATTTTTCAAAAACTGAATTTGATCCTGCATTGGGCCAAAAGGCAGAAACTTACGCTTGCACAAGCCTTCCCTTATCTGCCTTAGGAATGTTTTTGGGAAATTGCAAGATGTGGCAGAGGAAACTCAGTACGGTGCAGCGTCCGGCCTGGTGCGTGGGTGCGTGGGAGGAGCCGTCTCTCCCAGTCTTCTGCTGCCCATCCCAGGGGATTTTGCTCGTCAGCTGCTTGTCCCTGTGGGTCCTGAAACACCCGAAGAGCCTTTACTGCTGGGTTTCATATTCCCCTCTTGTCTGAAGGGGAGAGTGTCCATCGTGTCAGGCACCTCTGTCCCTCTCCCAAACCCGTGGCCGTGGCCTGATCTAACTTCATAGCTCTTAAAAAGCAGCTTTGATGAAATGTAAACTGAGGGCCCCACAACTACCATGCCCAGGGCGTGGCTCCTGGCTTTGGCGATAGTCACAGAATCGCGCACTCACCACCGTCACTAGCTTCCCTCTAAACTGTTGAAACTCCCCAAAGCCAGGGGTTGAGGTTCTGTTTGTTTGTTGTTTGTTTTGTTTCTTTGCTGACACTGAGAAGGCATTTGCAGAAGGGACAGGGTAGTAAAATGGTTTCTGTTTTGGAAAATAGGAAGTTGAAGCAAGATACAGCTCACTGTCTCATTGGCCAGACCCATGTCCTCCTACACTACAGGAAACTGCTCCGAGAAGCTTGGCTCTGCTTGTAGAAAATCCTCATCTTTATTTACTTTGTCTAGTTCAAAACTGGTTATATAGCTGGAGAGATGGCCAGGCGGTTAGGAGCGCTTACTGCTCTTCCAGAGGGCCTGAGTCCAGTCCCAGGGCCATTTCCCTTTTCTGACCATTTCGGGTACTGCACACACACGGTACACATAAAACTATACCATGAATCGTTCATACACATAAAAATAAATCTTGAAAACTCGGTTGTGTAACTTCCTTTCACACAATCCATCCCTGTTCATGAAAGGACGCTGCCTAGTGGGATTTCCTTTCCAACCTCATTTGCACATTGGTGAATTATGACCCTTGCTTTCACCTTACACAACTTTGTTCCTCTTTACTCAACATCTAACAAGTATTTTATTGTACATCAAGGTGGTGGCGTTTCATTGGTAATAGATTTAGTTTGGCTTAGGGCAAAATTCACTCTTGATAAATAAAAGTCCCAGAGACAGATATTTTGGTTCAAATTTCAAACTGAAGATCAGAAAAGCAAAGCAGTTGGCCAGTAGCTGTCATTCTACCTCAGACTGAAAGGCGGTCCTGGCCCCACCAAACCTCAGACTGAAACCTGTCCTTAGCATGGCTGGAGAATCCTGAGACTGTGTGGCTGGAGACGGAATGCCTGATGCTGACCACTGAAGACCCTGCTCCTGTCTTTTATCTCCTCCAGTGCTGGGATTAAAGGCGTGTGATCCCAGGGGCAGAGATCATCTTTGCCAGAGCTGTTTCTCTGTAGGACTAGATCAATCTTGTGTAGATCTGGGTGGCCTAGGACTCACAGAGATCTGCCTACCTCTTAATCCTGACCCTGGGATTAAAGGTGTGCATCACCACTGCCTGACCTCTATAGCTTGAGGCTGGCTTTGCTTTCTGAATCCTCAGGCAAGCTTTAATAAATCATAAATAAAAGCCACCACTCTCTGGGGTTGAGGTTTGTGTGAAGGTTTTCTGCTTTCTGTGAGGTGGCTGCCATTGGTCCAGGGCTTGCAAACCATTGGGTGCTATTGAATTCACCACCCATATCATTTCCCAGCGGGGAACCTACCAGCTGCAGACTTACTGCACGCATTTGCAAGTTCCATCTAGCCTTGTGGCATGACGGCAGAGCTTGCTAAATAAGTCAGTGCTTAGTTGGATCCTGACTAAGTGCATTCATGCGCAGGACTGTGTGGAAGCCAGAACTGGGCATTGGATTCTCTGGGCCTGGAGTTACAGATGGTTGTGAGCTGTCTTGTGGATTCTTCGGATTAAACCCCGGTCCTCTGGAAGAGCAGCTGAGGCTCTTAACCACTGAGCCATCTCTCCAGCCCTAATTTTTTTTTTAAATTAACTTCCAGTGTATAAAATAATGGATTGCATTATGGAAAGGTTCCCACATGTACATCATTATATTTTTACCCTTATGTCCCTCTCATGTTTTCTGCTTGCTGGTCTCCTTCCTTCTCCCATGCTCCTCCTATGTTGACATGTCATATGTATGTGTAACTACATATATCTATGTATGGTTATATGTATAAGAAAAATCCGAAGAAATTCACTGGAGAAATGCAAAGTGTATAAGGTTGAGAGATATAACAAATAAGTTTGGATAATGCAAGTTAGACTATAAAGCAAATTAGGTACAACCTTTTGGACTCCCCAAGGCAGGATAGATACGGAGTATTTTCTCTGAATTTGTCAGTTGCTAATGGGATAGACATTGTTGATATTTTTATAGCTTGTATATATTGTGTATCATTATTGTACTTATTGTATTTAGTTCTTCTTATATTAGTTCTAACCTTTTTTATTCTAGACAAAAATGGGGAAATGTTGGTGATATCTTGTTTGTACTCTAACAAATAAAGCTTGCCTGAAGATCAGAGGGTGGAGGTAGCCAGTACTTAACCACAGAGGTTTGGAGGTCTGTACAGACAGTCAGGAAGTGATTGGCTGGGCAGAGAGAGGAATGTAAGGTGGGAGGAGACAGGAGATCACTCTCTTTTCAGCAGAGAAGTTGACGAGGTAAGAGGAGGCTGTGGATGCTCCTTTGTCTCTCTGATCTTTTAGTTTTCACCTCCCCTGATGTCTGACTCCAGGTTTTTATTATCAAGATTAGAACTCGTGCTACAAGTTTAGTCACACAGCATGTGTCTCAAGTGCATAGAGTCCTGGCTGCAATCCCCAGGACGGCTAAGGAATACGATTTATTACAGTGTGACACCTTGGTTTTGTGCAGTGTGGTGCAGAGTAGCATTGGGAACTGACTGCTCCCCATTCATCCCGTTCTGTGTTTCTCCCATCATGCTCTTTGGGAACTTACCCTTTACCTAGAGTTCTTGGTGACACAAGGCTGAAGAGCCCAGGTCTTGGTCAGTGTCCTGTGCATGTACCTGGTCCTTAAGTACCCTCTCTAGTGCCCATGGATAGGGAGCCAGCAGAACAAAGAGGCAGCTGTCTGCCCAGCGAGCCCTTTGTTCATTTGCTTGAGGAAGAGAGAGGAAGAAAAAGGGGAAAGGCATCCAAGCCCAAGCCCAGTCAGAAGAATATTTTCTTGGGTCCCTAGGAAGCTCTTGGCTGTGTCCTGGCCCTTTCACCTTAGTGAAAAGTGTTGTGGGTGAAGAAGCATCTTCCTCTGTGTTTTGCTGTGTTTATCCCTCCTGCCTGCTGAGCCTCATCACATCTCAGGGTGGAAATTCCCTTTTGGGCAGTGTGATTAGGAAGACAATGGGAACTATTAAATATATTTGAATACAGGCGGCAAATTGCAAGGCAGCCCATCTCTGGAGACCACCAAGAGGCACTCTGTGAGTGAGCTGGTTCTTGCCAATCACCGCCCTCCAATGCAGCCACACTGCAAGCCTGCTTTCCGTCCTAGCTCCTCTAAGTTTAGCTCCTCAGGCTCCTTGCATCTCGCCTCTCAAATGCATTTCAAGTCATAAAGCAACCGGGTGGGCGATAAGAGAGAGCAAAAGCAGCATAGGGTCTAGAGACTTCTTTCCTCCGGTGTTGATGCTTCCTCCGCCTGTCACGAGGACTCTGCACCCGTGTCCAGCTTCCAGAAGTAAAAAACAGTTGCTAGTGCACCCCTGGTTTCTCCCGAAAGACACGAAATGTTTGGTGGCCTTCTGATGTGGGCAGCCAGGAATCCATGCTTTACTGGGCCCGGGGACAAATGCAGATGTTGAACAGATGTATGAGCAGTAAGGAAATGTGTGGATGGAGTGATCCTCTCTCCTCCCACGTCAGGTAATCCTCACCTTGGTCCTTGAGAGCGCCTCAGGGTGGCCCCTGCTTCACCACGAGGAAGCTAACTAAGCCTCCGGGAGGTGGAGGTGAAGGGTTGTGCCAGAGGTCACACGGTCGCTTGGGACTCTCAGGGAGCTTACCTCCCATCCTTACCAGCCTCGTCACTTCCTGCACGCATCCAGATGTTTCTCTGAGGGATGAGAAAACAAGTACACAAAGCAGTAGAATTTCCTGGAATAAAATGTTTTGAACAATTTCTGTTTAATTTTCAATTTATCAAATACTGAAGTGTCACATGGGAAGCCACGGGAATGTCAAATAAGACGGGGGTGAGGAATGGGGCACCGGCGAGGATGCCATTGCACCGTCATTGTACCGTCAGAGCCCAGCGTGTCCCCTCACAGCCTGTGCAAGCCTCCCCTTTGCAGCTGTCTGCACTTGACCTCTTGTAAAGTGTTACCACAAACACCACCTCGAGTCTAGAATAGCTTCCTTATTCATTTAAGAACTGTTCTTTTCAGGCGGAGAGGGTGGTTCAGTTGGTGACTTGCTGTGCAAGCCTGGAGACCTGGCCTGAGACCCAGGGCACCTACACTAAGAGTTGGGTGTGGCAGTACGCACCTGCAAATGTATTCTTGGTAAGACAGACAGCAGGGTCTCCAGGGCTCAGTGGTCAGCCGGCCTGCAGAGCCAGTGAGCTCAGTGTGAGTGAGAGACCTGTGTCGAAAGCAGAGACAGAAAGTGGTTAGGGAAGTCATCTGATGTCAGCCTTCATACTGAGCACATGCCTACACCCATATGAACACGTACATCACACACACACACACACACACACACACACACACACACACACACACACACTTTGCTTTAATCGGCAGACTTTGGGCAGCCAAATAACAGATGTCTCCAGAAATCTAAAAGTGTGGTCACCTGGGGTGGGAGTAGGCACGCACACCCCAACACACTTGCGTTATGTCAGCGGTCTCACGAATGGCAGATGGTCACTAGCACACACATGTCGGTGTGTCACCACCAGACAGCTGAACCGTTGCAGCAGGGTTGCTCACGCATGTGCACTGGGAAGAGGTTAGGCAGCCACGGAATCGTACTTTTCCGTTGTTACTAAAGCGTGGCAGATGCAGAAGCATGCAGCAAGCACTCACAAAATGTAGATACCCCTGTGCCCAAGGACACTCAGATGTCCCTCCTCACCCCCCCCCCCCGCCCCATTGCTGTCTATACCCCTGGTTATGATTTCCTTGACTTCACACTTGGCATCCCATCACAAGCTGTCAGAAGATGTGTGTGTCTGCTTTCTTTGCCTCAACGCCGTGTCTGTGTTTGCACGGGAATGCAGTTTATTCGCTTTCTTTTTTGTAGTGTTTTCTCTCATAAATGGGCCTCATCTGATGGCCCCTTCTGTTACCCATGGACTCCCAAGTGGCTTTCAGTGGGGTGTTACTGCATTTCTGCCCTTGCTTCGAGGGGAGCCCCGTGTATGCTAATAGCCAGGGGTGTAAACAGATGTCTTACCTGTTCATTGTAATAAACGGGGGCGACTCTGCTATGAGAGCTGCACTCTTGGCGTGCAGCTTCTGCTCAGTCTTGATTGCTTCTGCGCTTTTCTGGTCCGTTTCCTGAACTTACTTCCTAGGGGCCAAGCTGACTGGAGGAGGGCCACCTGAAATGCAGAGGTCTGGCCCCAGGGCCGCAGGGCACGCTATAGACTGTGCTGATGTGAGCTGCTTTTCCCCGGGTCCTCACAGCTTGCCAAGGTCAGACCATTGTCTGTTGCTGAACCTGGGAGCAGGCCGAAAGCGATATGCTTTCGAACTAAACTCAAAGATTTCTGGTTTTCTCAGTCGAAACATTTTTTTCTTTTTTTTAAGGTAGATGAATTTACATTTGAGTCACTCACTCAGGCTGGTTTTAACAAGCCGGTTTTTTTCTATGCAAAGGAGTGCTGACACCAGCAAGTTTTATCTCACTGATTACTATGGAAACATTTATCTATAAATATAAAGCCCTTTAAGGCTCAGCCTTTGATCTTTATAGAAAAAGGCCTGTTTATGTCACTTCTAAGATCCTGGCTTTAATGTAGACATGAGCTGTTCTGCCAAACAACATAACCTCCGTGCTGGAGTCTCACAAGCTTTGAAAAGAGGAATTTGCACTCAGACTATTATTTTTTTTGATAAAATAATAATGTAATAAAGTATTTAAAGATACTCATTCAAGCTCAAATTGTGGTGTGTTCAATTCCCGTTACTGAACTTAGTGTTGTGAATGTGCTGGACATCTATTTCCTGTCTAAAACTTACTGTTTTTACGTTTTAAGCAAACGCGTACACGGGTGTGTGTGGCCATCATATGGGCAAAATGGAAGCGATTTGTTTATCAACTCTTCCCTTTGGTATACTGATGGGGTTTTCTTCTTAAAAAAAAAAAAAAAAAAAAAAAAAAGGACTCTTGTAAAAATCGGATATAGTGATGTAATATAGGTATCACTGCTGTTTATTTTTCCCTCTTTCGCTAAAACATATTTATTTATTTGTTACATGATCTCAGTTCCCAAGCCACTCTGTAGCTGAGGAGAACCTCGAACTTTTTATTCTCACGCCCTCTCCTCCCAAGTGCCGGGTCACAGGCACATGTCACCACACCTGGTGCATCAAACCCGGGCATCACGGGCAAGCAGCGTATTAAACAAGCTTCTCACCCCTAAGGTATGCTACAGGAGTAAGAAGTGTGTGCAGGCGCACACCTTTTTATCTCATTTTACTTTATTTTGCTTATTGTACATATTGATCTCAGTTTCCTCTCCCTTTCTTCCTCTCTTCCACCCTCCGATGCCCCCGGAACACCCTCCCATTCCACCCCCACCCCCACTCCACAGGGAGGGTGATGCCTTCTAGGAGGGGTCATCCGAATCTGTCAAGTCATTTGGAGTAGGGACTAGGCCCTGCCTCCTGCCTCTGGATTAAGGGAGTATCCCTCCATGGGGAATGTGCTTCCAAAGTCCTTTTGTGCACCAGGGATACATCCTGGTTCCACCATCCATGGTACCTTAGCTGAGACCCATGTTCAGGGGGTCTGAGTCAGTCCCATGCTGAATTCCCAGCTATCAGTCTGGGGGTCCAATAGCTCCTCCTTATTCAGGTCAGCTATCTCTATGTGTTTCTGTAGCCTGGTCTTGTCCTCTGTCTCTGCATCTGGATTCCAGTTGGGCTCAGTGTTTAGCTATGGGTGTCTTCTTCTGTTTCCATCAGCTACTAGATGAGGGCTCCATGATGGTGGAGAAGTTAGTCATCAATCTCATTATCAGGGAAGGGCATTTATAGTAGCCCTTCGACTATTGCTCAAATTGTTAGTTGGGGTCAGTCTTGTAGGTCTTTGGACATTTCTCTTCAAACCTATGATGGCTCCTTCCTCCCCTGACTCAATCTTCTTTCTCTTAGCTCCCTCTCCACTCACTGCCCCCCCCCAACTCTCAATATGCTCAAGAGATATTGTTTCTTTCCCCTTCTGTGAGGGACCTTGTATTAATCTCTTAGAATCCTCCTTTTATCCAAGTTCCTCTGCTGGTGTGAATTATAGGCTGGTGATCCTTTGCTCTGTGTCTAAAGTCCATATATGAGTGAGTACATACCCTATCTGTCTTTTTGTGACTGAGTTACCTCCCTCATATGGTTCTAGTTTCATCCATTTGCCTGTGAATTTCAAGATTCCTTTGTCATCCCCCTCCCTCAGAGTAGTATTCCATTGTGTAGATGTGCCACGTCTTCTTTATCCATTCTTCAGTTGAGAGTCATCTGGGTTGCTTCCAGGTTCTGGATATTACAAATAATGCTGCTACAAACATAGTTGAACACATGTCTTTGTTGCATGGATGTGGATCATTTGGGTATATGCCTAAGAGGGGGATTGTCGGGTCCTGTGGTAGACTGATTCTCATTTTCCCGAGGAACTGCCATACTGATCTCCAAAATGGCTGTACAAGTTTGCACTCCCACCAGCAATGGAGGAGTGTTCCCCTTTCTCCACATCCTCTCCAACATAAGTTGTCATTGGTGTTCCTAATTTTAGCCATTCTGGCAGGAGTAAGATGGTATTTCAGAGTTGTTTTGATTTGCATTCCCCTGATAGCTAAGGATGTTGAGCACTTTCTTAAGTGTCTTTCAGCCTTTTTGATTTTCCTCTATTGAGAATTCTCTCTTCAGTTCTGTACCCCATTTTTAATAGGGTTATTTGGTGTTTTGCTGACTAGTTTCTTGAGTTCATTGTATATTTTGGAGACCAGCCCTCTGTCCGATATAGGATTGGTAAAGATCTTTTCCCAGTCTGTGGGCTGTCATTTGGTCTTGTCAACTGTTTCCTGTGCCTTACACAAGTTTCTCAGTTTGAGGAGGTCCCATTTATTAACTGTCCATCTCAGTGTCTGTGCTACTGGAGCTATGTTCAGGAAGCGGTCTTCTGTACCAATTTGTTCAAGGGTACCTCTCACTTTCTCTTCTAAGAGGTTCAGTGTGTCTGGATTTATGTTCAGGTCTCTGATCCATCTGGACTTGAGTTTTGTGCAAGGTGATAGACATGGGTCTATCTACAGTCTTCTACACACCATCATCCAATTGTGCCAGCACCATTTGTTGAAGATGCTTTCCTCCCCCATTGTATACTTTTAGCTGTTTTGTCAAAAATCAGGTGTTCGTAGGTGTGTGTGCTAATATCAGGATTTTCAATTTGGTTCCATTGATCTACCTGTCTATTTTTGTGCCAATACCAATCTGTTTTTAGGACTATAGCTCTATAGTAGAGCTTGAAGTCAGGAATGGTGATGCCTCCTGAATTTCCTTTATTGTACAGGGTTGCTTTGGCTATCCTGGGTCTTTTGTTTTTCCATATAAAGTTGATTATTATCCTTTCAAGGTCAATGAAGAATTGTGCTGGGATTTTGATGGGGATTACATTGAATCTGTGAATTGCTTTTGGTAAGATTGCCATTTTTACTATGTTTATACTACCTGTCCAAGCACATGGGAGATCTTTCCATTTTCTGGGATCTTCTTTAATGTCTTTCTTTAAAGACACAAAGTTCTTGCTATATAGGTCTATCACTTGTTTGGTAAGTGTTACACCAGGATACTTTATGTTGTTTGTGGCTATTGTAAAGGGTGATGTTTCTCTGATTTCTTTCTCAGCCCCTTTGTTGTCTGTATATAGTAGGGGTACTGATTTTTTTTTTGAGTTTATCTTGTATCCTGCTAGTTTGCTGAAGGTGTTTATCAGCTATAGGAGTTCCCTGGTAGAGTTTTTTGGGTCCCTTATGTAAACTATCATATCATCTGCAAATAGTGACAGTTTGACTTCTTCCTTTCCAGTTTTTATCCCCTTGATCTCCTTTTGTTGTCTTATTGATCTAGCTAGAACTTCAAGTACAACATTGAAGAGAAATGGAGAGAGAGGGCAGCCTTGTCTTGTTCCTGATTTTAGAGAAATCACATTGAGTTTCTCTACATTCTTGGATTTGGTTTGCCAGTGTTTTATTGAATATTTTTGCATCAGTGTTCATGAGGGATACTGGTCTGTAGTTGTTTCATAGTTGTGTCTTTGTGTGGCTTGGGTACCAAGGTAATTGTGGCTTTGTAAAAAGAGTTTGGTAATGAACCTTCTGCTTCTATTATGTGGAACAATTTGAAGAGTATTGGTGTTTGCTCTTATTTGACTTTCTGGTAGAATTCTGCACTGAAGCCATCTAGCCCTGGGCTTTTTTTGGTTCAGAGACTTTAATGATTGCTTCTATTTCATTAGGGGTTATATGTCCATTTAAGTTGCTTATCTGTTCTTGATTTAATTTTGGTAAGTGATAGTTATCCAGAAATTTGTTCATTTCCTTTGAATTTTCAAATTTTGTGGAGGAGAGGTTTTCAAAGTATGACCTGAAAATTCCCTGCATTTCCTAAGTGTCCAGTGTTATATCCCCCTTTTCATTTCTGATTTTGTTAATTTGCATGTTCTCTCTGCTTTTTGGTTAGTTTGGATAAAGGTTTGTCTATCTTGTTAATTTTCTCGAAAAACCAACTCTTTGTTGCATTGGCCTTTTTGTATTGTTTCCTGGTTTCTACTTTATTGATTTCAGCCCTCAAATTCATTATTTCCTGGCATCTACTCCTACGGGGTGAGTTTGCTTCTTTTTGTTCTAAGGCTTTCAGTTGTGCTGTTAATTCCCTAATGCAACTATCCTCTGTTTTCTTCATATGGGCACTTAGTGCAATGAACTTCCCTGGTAGCACTGCTTTCAAGGTGTCCCATAAGTTTGTGTTTGTTGTGTCTTCATTCTCGTTGAATTCTAGGAAGTCCTTAATTTCTTTCTTTATTTCTTCTTTGACCCAGGTGTGGTGCAATTGCACATTATTCAGTTTCCATGAGTTTGTAGGGTTTCTGCAATTTTTGTTGTTTTGAATTCCAACTTTAAAGCATGGTGGTCTGATAAGATACAGGGGACTATTCCAATTTTTTTGTATCTGTTGAGGTTTGTTATGTTGCCAAGTATGTGGTCGATTTTAGAGAAGGTTCCATGTGGTGCAGAGAAGAAGGTATATTCTTTTGTGTTTGGTTGGAATGTTTTATACATGTCTGTTAACCCCAATTGAGATATAACTTCTGTTAGTTCTTTTGTTTCTTTGTTAAGTTTCTGTCTGGTGGTCCTGTCTAATGGGGAGAGTAGAGTGTTGAAGTCTCCCACTATGAATGAGTGTGTGAGGTTTTATATGAGATTTGAGTTTTAGTAGTGTTTCTTTCATGAATATGGGTGCCTTTGTATTTGGGGCATAGATGTTCAGAATTTAGACTTTGTGCTGATGGATTTCTCCTGTGATGAATATGAAATGACTGTCTTCATCTCTTTTGATTTTGGTTTGAAGTCTAACTTGTTAGATATTAGGATAGCCACACCTGCTTGCTTCTTGGGTCCATTTGATTGGAAGATTTTTTCCCAATCCTTTACTCGATTGGAAGATTTTTTTCCCAATCCTTTACTCTGAGGTAATGTCTGTCTTTGAAGTTTAGATGTGTTTCTTGTATGCAACAGAAGGGTGGATTCTATCTTCATACCCATTCTGTTAGCCTATGTCTTTTTATAGGTGAGCTAAGACCATTAATGTTGAGGGAAAGTAAGGCCCATTGATTTTTTTTATTTTTTTATTTAATTTTATATAACAAAGTCCAATTAAATGAAAACAAACATTTATACACAATATTTGGGAATTTGGGCGTCGTTCTTTCCAAACTACTTCCTGCTGGTAAGGGGCGCTGTCTTGGGGGATTCGAAGAAGATTCAGATATCCTAGCTGTAGTCTGTAGGGCTGTTTTGTCCAGCTGTTTGGAATGTAGGATCAGCTTGTACTCTGTTTCAGGCAGTCTGGCGTGATCAAACCACATTAGTCTGGAAGGAATCCACATCTTTTCATTTTCTGTGGCCCATTGATTTTTAATGCTTGTTTGTTTTAGATTTGTTGTTGGCGATAGTATTGTGAATGTATTTGCCCTGCTTACCCTTGGGTTCTGGTGAAGTGGGATTATCTATTGCCTATGTCTTTGTGAGAGTAGTTAACTTCTTTGGGTTGGAGTTTTCCTTCCAGAACTTTCTGTAGGGTTGGATTTGTAGATACTTATTGTGAAAATCTGGCTTTGTCATTAAATATCTTGTTTTCTCCCTCTATAGTGATTGAGAGTTTTGCTGGGTATAGTAGCCTGGGCTGGCATCCATAAACTCTTAGTACTTGTAGAACATCTATCCAGGACCTTCTGGCCTTGAGAGTTTCCATGGAGAAGTCAGGTGTAATTTTGATAGGTCTGCCTTTGTATGTTTCCTGGCCTTTTTCCTTTGCTTCTCTTAATATTCTTTCTTTATTCTGTATGCTAGGTGTTTTGATTGTTATATGTCGAGGGGTCTATTTTGTTTGGTCCAGTTTATTTGGTGTTCAGTATGCTTCTTATACTTCCATGGGCATGTCCTTCTTCAGAAGAAATTCAATGATTGTGTTGAATGTGTTTTCTGTACCTTTGAGCTGGGGCTTCTTTGACTTTCTCTGTGTCTATTATACTTAGGTTTGGCCTTTTCATAGTGTCCCTCATTTCCTGAATGTTTTTTGTTAAGGATTTGTTGGATTTAAGATTTTCTTTGGTCGATGAATCTATTTCCTCTAGTTTATCTCGAGTGCCTGATATTCTCTCTTCCATCTCTTGTATTCTGTTGGTTATGCTTGTGTCTGTAGTTCCTGATTGTTTGCCCAGTTTTTCTCTTTCCAGAATTCCTTCAATTAGTGTGTTCTTTATTGTCTCTATTTCAGTTTTCAAGTCTTGAACTGTTTGAGTTGTTTTCTTCATCTGTTTGATTGGTTTTTCTTGATTTTTCTTACTTTCTTTAAGAGATTTGTTCATTTCTTCCAATTTTTTGTTTGTTTTTACCTCCATTTTTTAAGGGATTTTTCTCATATCATCTTTCAAGGCCTCTATCATTTTTATGAAAATATTTTTTAAGTTGTACTCTTCTGCTTCATCTGCTTTGGGGTGTTCAGGTCTAATTGGTATAGAGTCCCTAGATTCTGGTGGTGTCATGCTTCTCTTTCTATTGTTAGGTATTTTCTTGTATTGCTGTCTTCCCATGGATCTTCCAGTGGGTGCAGGTCGGGTCTCTCTCTCTCTCTCTCTTTATGCTACTCCCGGAGGTGGGCTTAGGTGGGTCTGAAGCTCGATGTCTGTAGCTCTGGCTGGTCCAAACTCTCTAGGAGGTCTCTCCTCAGATAGGGGCCCGGCAATAGGGGTCAAAGATCAGGCAGGAACTCATGGTGGTCCCGTGTGGATAGGTGGGTCTAGTGTGCTCAGAGCAGATCCAGGAAGTTCCCTGGTGGCGGGATTGTTGGAGCTGCCCTCTGGTCCAGTGCTCAACCAGAGCAGTGGGGCAGTGGGCAGGGTAGGGCACGGGGTGGGGACAGGGCAGATTCTGGGTGGGGAGCTTTGTGGATCAGTGTACTAGGAGTGTTATCGCTTGGGACAGGGTATAGGGGAGAGAGATTCAGGGCTAACCCAGGGAGTTTCTAGGGAAGGGTATGGGGGAGGGGATTTGACCTGAACTGGTCGCAGACTCAACTCTGGCAGAGGCCAGGTGGAGGGGGTCAGAGACACACACCTTTACTCCTAGCATTTGGAAGACAGAGGCAGGCAGGTTTTTGTGAGTTTGAGGCCAGCCTGGTCTACATAGTGAATTCTAGGTGGGCCAGGGCTACATACTGTCTCAAAACAAAACAAAACAAAGCAAAAAAAAAAAAAAAAAAAACCTTCATATGGAGAAAAATAGTACAAAATCAGAGAAGAGAGCCTGCCTTTGGCTCTAGGTTCCTGGACTTCCAGAAAGGAAGCTGTCAAATGGTCCCTGAGCACCAAGTCTCTTTCCTTCCACAGAAGAAGACCCTTATCCAAACCAGGTAGCTTTTGCATTCATTTTTTTTCCCACTCAGTTGGAAATTTCAGCCATTGTGGGTATTTCTGGGTATGTGGTAGAGGTCGTGGCGCAGGGCCATGTCCAACCCTAGGAAGGCTGGAGTAGGAGGATCTTGAATTCAAGACTAACCAGGAGTTTATAATACATGAGTCCAGGCTAGCCTGCCCTGTCTAGTGGGACTCTGACTCATAAAACTTAGTTAAAATAATAGGCAGCTATACGACCACATAATTTTCTTATTGTCCTAATACAAAAACTGCTATTGTTGAGTAAACAAACTCCATTGGTAATGTCTTAATTGTCTGCTAGACCATGTGCCGTGTGAGCTTAAAAAAGGTATATATATATATATATATATATATATATATATATATATATGGTGGAGAGGGTGGAGAGCTGGCTCAGAGCAAAGAATCAGAGTTCAGTTCAAGCACCTACACTGCTATTCAAGTATTGTATAACTTCAGTTTCAGGGGATTTGATATCTGGATATCTTCTTTTGGCCTCAGGCACCAGGTATGTAAGAGGTGCACAGACGGACATACAGGCAAAATACCCAAAACAAAATGAAACAAAAACCAGGAAACAAAACTCCAAAAACAGTTTTACAAGACAAACAACAAACAAACTCATCAAAACTCAAAATAACGAGAATATCTCTCCCTGCACAAATTTCTTCATTTTCAAATGTCTTTATGCCTTGAATACATTCCTCATCCATTAGTTTCATGTTGCAACAAAATCATTAGTCCTGTTAGTTAGAAACATTCAGCAATTCTCCCTTAAAGAGTTATGGTAGAACAAAACGTTATTGTCAAGACTTAACACAGAGTGAGGCTTTCAAAATTTATTTAATTTTTAATTGTGTGTGTGAGTGTAAGTGTGTGAGTGTGTGAGTGTGTGTGTGTGTGTATGCATGTGTGTGAGTGTGTGTGTGTAGAGGTGCCTATGTGTGCGGTGACTATGGAGACCAGAAGAGAGAACATTTCATCTCCTGAAGTCGTGAGCTGCCTGATGTGTTGCTGGGACCAAATTAAGGTTCTGTGCAAGAGCAGCCTGTGGGCCTCACGGCTGAGCCACCCATCTCTTTTTTTTCTTTTTGGAGAGGCTCACATGCAGTGCGGGCTGGTGCTGGTGTGGAACTCACTATGCAGTCCACGCTGCCATGCCTCCAGCCACGGGCACCCAAGCCCAGGTCATCCGTGCAGTTTTACAGGCGTGAGCTGCCCAGTGAAGCTCCTTCCTGTGAGTTTCTGTGGTACCACAGGGTTAAAATGCTGCAGACAAACCCGGAGACCCTCCCTGAGCAAATCTTTCAAAGACAGGAAGCAGAAACTAGGAAAACATGGTCACCTCAGAGTACCACAGTAGCTCCTTACTCGCCAAATTCTGACTTACCTAGGTGGCATAAAACAAAACAAAACCCTACAACGTAGTCTGTGTGGAAGCGGAACCGTAGTCTCGCTGGGCCAGAAGATGCTCAGACGTGTAGTTCTGACTGCCCCTGTCTCAGCTGAGCTCTCACAGACCCAGAAACAACAGCGGGGTTCACAGTTCCTGAAGGTAGTGGCTGCGGGGACCAGCCCTCCTGGCTCTTCCCACCCATCTTTCTGTGGCTCACAGGCTGCAACGGCTCAGCTGAGGCATCTGTCAGCAGCACGTGGGGAATGGTCTAGGCAGGCAGACTGAGGTGGGGCTAGGCAGGAGGACCACTGGTTGACAGCCCCCTCCACCCGGCTCACCAGCCCCACCTTGTCTACATCAAGATCTTCACCCCGAGGTACATTCTAGCCTCTCCAGTAATGTACAAATTCTTGCTTCTCCAGTAATGTACAAATAATAATGTCATATCCTTCACAGTGGTAAGGTCTTTCCAGGAAATCATTTTCATAATGTCATTAGTCCCTGTCCATCAGGAAGACCTCAGTTATTAAGACCCCAGTAAATGCAGTGTTACTGTGTAGGGATGGGGTTGTGTCTGCTGTGGAGGCTGGAGGTCCATTCTGTGTGGGATGTCTTCTTCAACTTCTCGACACCTTATGTTGAGGAGACAAGGTCTCTTATGGAACCTGGAGCTCATCAATTTGCTGGGCTGGTTGTCACAACCCTGGCTGTCCCTACCTTCCTCTACTGTGATAGATTTGCAAATAGACTTCATTATACTCAGTTTGTTTTTTTTTTTTTCAGGTGTTTTGGGGGCTGAACTCAGGCTGAGATCTCTTTATTGACTGAGCAGTGTTTGCCTTTCTGTCTCTATGTGTGCACACACACGTTTGTGTGTGTGTGTGTGTGTGTGTGTGTGCCCATGCACAAAAGTACACACACGTGTGGGCAATATACAAATTCATGTTTTGGGCTTGTGGAGGCCAGAGGTGTGTGGATCACTCAATGTGGATGCTGGGAGCTGAACTCAGGTCTTATGGAGGAGCTGTACATGCTCTTAGGCACTGAGCCATCTCTCCAGCATCCCACCCAGAGCCCTTTTTCTGTTGATGTCTAGACGTATACCTCATCCAAAGGTATGTGGAATACAAGAAGGGAAAATAATTGCTAGAGGTGACTGGTGTCTGCAGGCAGAGAGCTGTGCATGCCAGAGTTACTTACTGGGCTCCTGATGCTCTAACACCCACCCTCTGCCTGGCACTGGGACTCAAGGATCTGATAAAGCTCACTTTGGTTCTCTCCAAGGAGGAAATGGTCTAGCAATGGGCAGTTACAGATGTGGTCTGTCTGTCCCTAACCAAGGCCTGACTTTAATTCCAAAAGCCTCACTTTAGTGGTAATAAGAAAACAGAAACATAACGCGACCCCATTGTTACAAGCAGGCCCCGGGGAAGAGATTTGGTTGGGTGAGCCCATTTAGGTGACTCCTCCATGATGGAACCAAATGCTGGTGGCTTTATGAGGAGATGGAGAGAACGTGCATATATAGGCATACACGTGCACCCTGCATATGTCGAGATGCAACCCCTCACCAGGGCTGCCATTTGGATCTCTGACCTTCAGGGTTGTGTATCACATAGACCCTTTTCTTATAAAGTTAGCATGCCTTAGGTATGTTGTTACAGCAATGCAAACAAGATACAACACCATCAAAGAATAAACGGATGTTCATGCGGCTGAAACTTTGCAAAGGGAAACCACAAGGGGGCTGAAGGTATTTAACGCAAAGATTTCCCTTCAAAAGACAGGGGTCTGAGATGCAACCCTGATGTTAAATTCAGCCTAGGAAGAGGAAAATGGGGAGGGAGAAAGCTCTTCCTCGTAGCAGTCTGATTGGAAGACTTGCCTGGGGCGAGGTGGGGTGAGCTTAGAAAGAGAAGACATTGACTCCCAAGGGAGGCTGCCTGTCCCTGCTTTCTCCTTCCAGCTCCCATGACCTCTCAGTTCAATGGCCAGGGACTCAAGTGTCAGGGTGGCAGGAGAAGCCATGCTAGGGCGGCTTCCGGGTGAAGTTCCTCCACTGCACACACATGGTCACCGCTTTCCTGGGCCTACGAGGCATGCATGCAACTCGGTATCTCTCCACCACATCACCCTCCCAGCTCCGAAGCCGAGATACAGTCAGGACATCCCTTCCATTCTCAGACCAGGAGAGCTTGAAAGGTTGGCTTAAAGATCGTACAACCCTGACTTCATTATTTCTTAACTGTGAACTGAACTTAAAACATTCAAAATTAACTCTGGAAACTTGTTTGAATCAAACGTAAGCTTGTTGAAAAAAAATGCAAAATAAAACAAAGACAAACAAAGACAAAACAAAACTCCAAACAACTCCCCCCCCCCCCAAACACAGATAAAACAAAACCAACACTACTAAATCATAGGCAACTGGGAACACTGTAGTATTTATAAGGGAGGGGAGGGGGGGCTGCAGTAGCCAACACAGGGGAGGTGGCATCCGCAGAATCGTGGGACTGAAATCACTGTGGGCGGCACAGGGAGTTCCAGGACAACTTGGGCTACAGAGTGAGACCCAGTTTTGACCAAACGGGGTGGGGGGGGGGGAGACAAGGAGTCAGGGAAGGGGAAGGGTGAGTTAGGAGTGGAAGGAATTAACCCTTAGATAGCCCGCACTTCTGGGTGCCTTCAGCTGGAGCCTGTGTCCTGAAGGGTAACCTTGTCTCCATGTTGGATACATTGTTTCTCACTTTGCTGAGTACTCCCTTGTAAGGAGTTCACATTTCTTTACCAGCCTAATGTTGGATACATTGTTTCTCACTTTGCTGAGTACTCCCTTGTAAGGAGTTCACATTTCTTTACCAGCCTAATGTTGGATACATTGTTTCTCACTTTGCTAAGGAATCTCTTGTAAGGAGTTTCACATTTCTCGCTATCAGCCTAGGAATTCCCCACTCCCTCTGCAGTGTTCGAGTCTCTCTAATGGCAGTAAGAACTAGACGGTTGAGATTTGTGTCAGCTGAGAAATAAAAATTAAAGGTTTGTTTCTTTCTTGGTACTTCCTCTTGGGTTTTATTTTAGTTCTAGCAAGAGGCAAAAAAAAAAAAAAAAAAAAAAAAAAAAAAAAAAAAAAAAAAAAAAAAAGAATTTGGGAGCCTTTTATTTCTGGGCAGTGGAGTCCTATGTAAAGGAAAATGCTGGAAGGAGAAGTAGTCAGACATCGGAGGCTAAGGCCGGGGCACAGGCCTGTGGGGTGTGGTGTTGTGACCAGCCACCTCCTCTTGTTTGGAACCCTCTGGGACAGAGCCCAGGATTCTTCCCCGATGCTGTGTTGCTGTGAGGCACTCTGGCTAATCTCAAATTCCCCTGCTGCCTTCCAACCACACTTGCTTAAGGACAGTCTCTCAAGTAGTCAAACCAACAGAGCTGGTTTCAAAGTTTATAGTATATATTTCCGAAAAGCCAGGCTGGGCTCAAACACTCCACATAGCCGAGAAAGACCTTGAATTTTGATCCTCCTGACTTGTCGCCTGAGTGTTGGGATTACAGGGGTGGGTGCAGTGCCATGCCCAGTTTGCACAGCCCTTGGTACTGAATCCAGGGCTTTGTGCGTGGCATGCACGCCCAGATGGCATGCTTACATGACCCCAGCTTGTTCTCCATGGTCTTAATACTCTAGAACAAAACAAGGGGCCAAGGCAGTTTCTTCCTAAGGCTGTCAGGGATGGACCCCCATCTCTCAGGGCATGTAGCTCCTTAGCGCTCTGTGTTGAGTTTGGCTGAGATTGTTGTTGATGTGGGAGCAACATGTCCTCCTCTTCCATCTTTTGGATGCGAAAGAAACAGACTGATAAGGCTTGCGTGCATGTGTGCACACGCATACCTTTCTTCCTTACACTTCACAACATGAATTCTTCCTCTTTCTCCCCTTTGACCAGAGTTGCAATCTATGGTGCGGGCTTCCTGGTACTCTTGTAGCCCAGACTTCTTGACAATCCTCCGGTCTGGACCCCATGAATGGGATTACAGACAGGTGTCACCAATCACGGCCCAGTGTAAGTCCTTGAAGATGTGATGGTGTTTTGGGAATGGTACCATGTGGACTGTGGCACCCGTGTTCTGTGTTAGGAGCTATATGAATTCCTTCCTGTTGGTCCTATGAAGCCCTGAATCGTGTCATCTGCTTATTGTAGTGATTGGTCCTCACAATTGGAGCCCTTTCTCCCCTCCTTTGAGGGGGGCTACACGGTCTGTCATCTTGCAGTTCAGAGACTGAATGGGCCTTAGTTAATAACTGTGAAGTATTAGCAGTCTTGGGGGGGGGCAACGTGCTAAATGAATGTTGTATCTCATACAAATGGCAAGAGAGCCACTTACGTGTAAAACCCTAAGAGAACAACCTCTCTCTCTCTCTCTCTCTCTGTGTGTGTGTGTGTGCGTGCACGTGTGCATGTACGGGCGTGTGCATGTGTGTGTATGAGCCAGAAGTTTATGTAGGATATTTCTTCAGCTACTCTCTACCTTGTTTCCAGAGCCTTGTGGTTAGCAAAATTGCTGACCAGCAAGCCCCAGACCCTGTTATCTGCCCCAATGTTGGAATTATGAGTGTAGCCACCATGCCCAGCCTTTTATGGAGGTCCTCATGTTTTTGTGGCTTTTTACAAACTTAGCTACCTCACTACCTCCAGTATAACTCTTAAGGACACACACACACACACACATACACACACACACATACACACACACACATACACACACACACACACACATGCAGAGGCTGGAGGGGTGGCTCAACAATTAGGAGCACACACTTTACTTGTAGAGGACCAGAGTTTGGTTCCCACTACCCACATGCGGCTCTTACACATCTGTCACTTTAGTTTGAAGGGCTCCAGGTAAACCCTTTTGGCCTCCTTGGGTAACCTGGGAGCACATGGTGCACATAGATACACTCAGGAACATAGTTATACAGGCAAATCTTTAAAAAGTAAAAGAAATATGTTAACGAATATATACTTGTATAGGCAGGTGCCATCAGCTTTGGGAGCTCAAACCTAAAAGAACTGTTGGCAAGTCTCATCTGTTTCGTTTATGTCTGAATCCAAGCCTATGGCGATTGTGAGCTATCTTAGGCACATGGGTGTCAAAATGCCTCTACCTGTTTCAGGTAAGTCACATGGGTAGGCACCTTCCTCTGGTGGCTGTTAACACTGGGGCCATTTCCACTGCGTCCCTTGGAGGAGTGTCCTGTGTGTTCAAGTAGGAAGTGTTACATCTTAGTAATTATTTAAGTAATTGAATGAGAGCTTTGGAGTGTGGTGCTGAAGTAGTCAAGAGAGTCACACACACACACACACACACACACACACACACATACTCTCACACACGCACACACATATACACACTCACACACATACACACACTCATACAGTACACACATACACATACATATACACACACATACCCTCATACCTATACATGTATACATACACACACATACACATCCTCACACACACATAGGCATGCATACACTCACATACATGTACACACAAGTGCACACATACACACACTCAAACATCTACACAGACATACATTCACACTCGCACACATACATGTACACATACACATATACACACTCACGTACACTCACACACTCACACTCACACATGCTCACACACACTCAAATGCTTGTTAGACCTGCTTCCAACACCAAGGGGCCGGAACGCATTACCTCGATACGGTTTTAAGTGAAGTATGCGCGGCACCAGCACTGAGCTGCCATCCCTGCCCGGTCCCCAGCATCACACTCCATCTGACGCTGGCGAGTCAGGCACAGAGAGTTTGGTTTCTAAGGGTCAAATAGAACCTGACTTCTGAGTTTCCCCCGCCCCTGCTCAAGTCTCTTCTGAAGTTCAGAGATAAGGTCACCAGACTCAAGAGTGGATGCCTTCCACACAGCACACACTCAGTAAAGTTTGCAGAGTTAAATGAACTGAATCACGCAGTGTCCAAACTGACCCAGATTAGGACTTCACACCCTTCACCGCCTTCATCTTTGTTGTTGCTGGTTTTGGACTCGCTTCAGAGGACAAGAACAAAGGGCCCTTTCAGGCCTAATTTTTTAAGAAGTCTGCTATGGTTTATTTTAAGAGAGTCTGATATTGCACTTCCTTTGTCCTCAGCCCCAAGAATGACAAAGCATCTGATGAGAGATTTATCAAAAGCACCATAAAAAGAGAACCCTCCCTTTTAATCTACATTCCCTCTGCCCGCATTTCCCTCCTTTGCTAGCATACAGCATTTCTTTCTTTTCAATTTCATTTTGACATTCCAACCACAGTGCTCCCTCCCATCCTTCCTCCCGCCACCTCCCTGTCCACTTCTCCCAACAGGTAAGGGCTCCCACGCGGAGTCCACAAAGTCTGACACATTAAGTTGGGGCAGGACCAAGCCCTCCCGCAAACATGTTATTTCTAGTCTTTAGGGACATGGCAACTTTTTCTTTTGAGATGTTTCTGGTAGGTTGGACGCCAATCTTAAGTCACGCATGGCTCTTAATATTTCTCTTTTACTTAATTATATTGTTCCTTGACACTTACACACACACATACACACACACACACACACACACACACACACACACACACACACCGACACATACTTTGATTACTCTGACCCGATGACCCTTGCTAATCTTCTGTCACCCTAAACATCTCTTTCTTACATTCACCACTTTTGTGTGACCATAGCTTTGGGCTTACCCCTGGGGCCTGGTGAGTTCATGGGTGGGGACACCCTGAAGACACAGTCAAAGCTTTTCCACATTCCCGGAGTCGTTACCCAGAAGACACCAGACCGTGCATCGACTGGGCTGGTCTCCTGCAGGCCCAGTGCTGAGAAGCAGTGTAGCTGCTGTGAGCCTGTAATGTCACGGCTGTGTCATGTCTAGCAAATGACGTTTGCAGCCCCTCTCCCTATCACCTGGCTCTTACATCATTTTTACACCATCTTCCACAGTGTTCTCTGAGCCTTGAGGAAGATGAGAGGGGCATTTGTGGGATGGACTCAGCTTTCACGTGTTCTTAGCACCCTGGGTAGCTGTGGCAAGCGCGTTCTTCCTAAGGGGATTATCTTCAGGAGATAATATAGTAGCCAGCATGACTGGAAACTGTGCAGGTGAAGACGGCCTGAAGAGAGTCCCTGAGCCTCCGTTCCTGTTTGTACAAACAAGGAAATGAAAGGTTGGTTCAAGCCTCCACATAATGCAGTTCCTTATCTTCTGTTTATTTAAATCAGAAACAAGCTTGTTTTACATGTCAACCCCAGTTCCCTCTCCCTCCCAGCCTCCCCTGTTCCCCACAAACCCCCTATCCCATCCCCTTCTTGCTCCCCAGGGAGGGAGGGTGAGGCCTTCCATCGGGAATCATCAAAGTCTGTCACATCATTTGGAGCAGGGCCCAGGCCCTCCCCCATGTGTCCTCTATGTGGAATGGGCTCCCAGAGTCCATTCGTTACTAGGGATCAATACTGATCCTCTACCTGAGGACCCATAGACTGTCCTCCTAACCCACATTCACGGGGTCTGGGTTGGTCCTAATCTGGTTTCCTAGTCTCAAACTGGAGTCCATGAGCTCCCCCTTGTTCAGGTCAGCTGATTCTGTGGGTTTCTCCAGTCTAGGTCCATTGATTGTTAATACTTGTTTTGGAATTGTTGTTGGTGGCATTGTGTATAGATTTGTCCTGCTTTTTCTTTTGGCTTCTGGTAAAGTGGGATTATCTATTGCTATGTTTTTGTGAGTGTAGTTGACTTCCTTAGGTTGGAGTTTTCCTTCCATTATTTTCTGAAGGGCTGGATTAGTGGATATGTATTGTTTAAATCTGATTTTGTCATGGAATATCTTGGTTTCTCTATCTATAGTGATTGAAAGCTTTGCTGGGTATAGTAGTCTGGGCTGGCATCCGTGGTCTCTTAGTGTTTGTAGAACATCTATCCAGGACCTTCTGGCTGTCAGAGTTTCCATGGAGAAGTCAGGTGCAATTCTGCCTTTATATGTTACTTGGCCTTTTTCTTTTGCTGATCTTACTATTCTTTCTTTCTTCTGTATGTGAGGTGTTTTGATTATTATGTGGTGAGGGAACTTTCTTTGTGGTTCATTCAGTTTGGTGTTCTGTACGCTTCTTGTACTTTCATTGGCATGACTTTCTTCAGATTGGGAAAGTTTTCTTCTATGATTTTATTGAATATACTTTCTGCACCTTTTAGTTGAGTTTCTTCTATACCTATTATCCTTAGGTCTGGCCTTTTCACAGTGTTCCATATTTCCTGGGCATTTTGTGTTTAGGGATTTGTTGGAATTAAGATTTTCTTTGGTTGATGGATCTATTTCTCCTTGTGTTTATTCAATGCCTGAGATTCTCTCTTCCATCTCTTGTATATTCTGTTGGTTATGCTTGCATTTGTAGTTCCTGATTGTTTACTTTTCTATTTTTTTTTTTTTCTATTTCAGCTTTCAAGCCTTGCACTGTTTGAATTGTTTCTTGCAATTTTTGGTTTATCTTTTCTTTCATTTCTTTAAAGGATTTTCTCCTTTCCTCTTTGAGGGTCCCTATCATCTCCATGAAGTTGTTTTTAAGGTGTTCTGTTCTGCTTCATCTGTGTTGGGGTGTTCAGGTCTTGCTGGTGTGCAGTCCCCAGACTCTGGTGGCGTCATTGGTTTTTCTGTTGTTGACTGTGTTCTTTATTGTCGTCTTCCCATCCTTTCTTTCAGTGGGTGCAGGTGCGGGGTCTCTTGCTTTCCTGGTTGGTACGGGTCCCAAGTTCTCTTCCGGTGGGTGCAATCAGGTCCAGTACTCCGATGGGTCCCATGATGGGTCCCCTGATGGGTGCAGGTGGGTCTGAAAGACTCCCTCTCCTGGAGGGTGGAGGCAGGATTAGCACTGCAAAGTCAGCAGACTCTGGATGGCTTGATCCACCTGGGCCAGTCCACCTGCCTCTCACCTGAGCGGGGGCGGGGCTAGCTCAGTGATATCAACAGACTCTGGATTGCTTGGGCTGCTGGGGGCCCAGTTGATCTGCCCACACCGCCCAGGCCAGGAGTTCCCAAAGAGGGCAAGAGGAAGCCGGGCCTGAGATAGAGGCCTGTGCTCACCTCTTCCGTGAATCGGGGTAGGACTAGCACCTAATCAATTCTTTTATGATTACAAACCCTCCAAGGGCTGAACTATGAAAGCTCCCCTGGGGAAGAGGCCAGAGGAAATGGTTTGTTGTAGATACAGGGCTGCACTGGTTGAGGGATTTACTTGGGATATAGCTGTTGTCAGGAAGGTTCAGGGACTCGGGAATCTAAGATGCAGGTTTTGGTGGATAACCCTCTTGTACACTGTAAATATTTGTCACTCAAATGGGTTTAATAAAGTTCTGATTGGACAGTAGCCAGACAGGAAGTGTAGGTGGGGTGGGCTGAGGAGGGCTGAGGGACCACCAGCAGATGCAGAGGGAGCAGGAGATGGACGTGCCATGTTAGCAAAGGTGCAGCCACGCGACGGAACGTAAATAAAGAACATTGGTTGACGTAAAATGTAAGAGCGAGTTACCAATAAGCCCGAGCTATCAGCCAAGCACTTGCGATTCATATTCAGCCTCTGAGTTGGTTATTTGGAAACGGGCCGTGTGGAAAGGAAATGTCCTATCACATCAGGTTTTTGAGAAATTTGCTGTGTCGTTTTGGCGTTTGTTTGTTTGTTTTAGTTGACTCTCACCTCCCACTGCCCTTTGGCTGTTCAAGGGCAAGCACGTCTATGGTTTGGCTGAGAGAGTCCCTTTCTGGTTAGCTCAGACCTGGATAAATTAGATTAACAGAACCTGGGTTTAATTTCCCACTTTACCATACAAGAATCTCCGGGCTGTAGGAGCTGGGGTGCACTGAGTAGGTCTGCACCGGGCCTGGCACTGAGAGGCTGTCAACGAAGAGGAAACATGGGCTTCTTTTAGCCTCTTGCGGCTTGATAATGTGGTGAGGGGTGATACTCCTGAAGCTCCTGTGACTGCCATAGTGGACGCACCCCTGTCCTCCAAACTGTCATTTATGTGTGTGACACAGGGCCCCTCTCTGTAGCCCTGGCTACAGAGACCTCTGCTTCCTTAGTGCTGGGATAGAGGGTGTGCATCGCCATGTTCAATGAGCTGTCACATCTTAAACAGTAAGCATTCACAGGGGCAGATGGGTGGCACACACCTGTGGTCCCGGCACTAAGGGGGGGGGCAGGAGAATCATAAGTTTAAGATCATCCTCATCCAACTAGAGTTCTAGTACAGCCTGGTACTGACAAGAAAAGTTTTGTATTTTGTATTTTGTATAGCATTTTTCAGCTATTCTGTAGGTCAGGGCCAGCTTTCACCACTTACATCTTCCTTGTATTTTTCTATTTAATTAGTATCTCCCTGCCATCTCTTTCAACTATCATTTGTTCATTATATATCATCTGTCATCTTTATCCTCTCCCGTGTATCTGTGTGTCATCTATCAGTTATCTATCATGTCTATCATTTATCTACCTCTCTTCTATCAATCTAGTTGCCTGTGATTTATTATGTGTCTTTCTACCTACTTTCTATCATTTATCATATATCTATCTGTTCACTATGGTTTGTCTAGTTATATATCTTCTTTCTCTGTGTCTATCTACCTATCTACCTATCATGTGTTATCTATCATTCATTATTTTTTCTATCAGTCTACAGTAAATTATATACAGTATAATGTTTGTGTGTGTGTGTGTGTGTGTGTGTGTGTGTGTGTGTGTGTGTGTGTTTCTTCCAAGATAGTTTTTCTGTGTAGCCATGGCTGTCCTAGAATTCATTCTATAGGCCATGCTGGCCTCGAACTCAGAGATCTGCCTGCCTTTGCTGCCTAAGTCCTGGGATTAAAGGCATGCGCCACCACACCTGGGTTACTGGGTAGTGTATGTATGAGATCTCACCACTGGAAATCATACTCCTAGAAGGCCTCAGGAGAAACACACATGCATGCAAACATGCTCCAACCTTAAATACTGTTCCTTTTCCCCAGTGATTTTTGCTCCTTAGGAAATGATGCCATAAAGCTCAGTGAACGCCTAGAGCCACAGACTTTCAGAGATGATAAACAATAACAAGACAATTGACTCCAAAGAGCTTCCAAGGCTGTGGTTAATTCCTGTCTAGTTTCCCCCTAAGTTTTGGATTCTTAAACTAGGTTACTTTGCCATAATGGACAATACAGCCCTGATCTATGGAATACTACCAGAGAACTGTCTTGAAGATGCTCATTGCTTGTCTTTGAGCAGTAGGGTTGGGCTGTGAATGGAGGTCTGCTTGCCTAGCATGCATGGGGCCTTGGGTTCAGCCCCCCAGTTCTACCACAAAAGAACAGTGATGTTCAGATGGCAAAATATAATGTGTGTATAACCCAAGAAGCCACAAGGTTAAGAAACTCAACATCGCTCATTTTAGTAAAGGGAATATTAAAAGAAAGTCCGTGTTTAAAGGGAGTTGAACAGAGTGTCAAACTGCTACATGCTCCTCCCCATAAAGTTATATTTAATTGGAATTGATGATATCGACAAAGGCCCGCTATGTACAAGTAATTTTTTTTCCACCTCTGGAGGGAAAGTAAACAGGTTTGCAAGGCAATTTTACAGATTTTTTTTTGATTATCTGAAATACATTTTTTTCCCACTTAGTTAAACAAAAAGTAAGAATCCTATGACAGATCAGTAAACCTGCTTTTCCCTCCAGCAGTATCTTTCAGAATCTCAGCAATCCTGCTTTATTTCTGCTGAGCCGGATGAAACTTAAGCAACTCATTTAGCGATTTTAATAAATACTGTAAATTTCATAAAGTTTGAGCATCTCAATTTTGTCTAGACATGGGCCCTTCACACTGAGTTTTGAATTTTTTATTAATTATTTGAGGATTTTATACCACACATTTTGGGCCATTTTTCTCCCAGACTCCTCTGTAATTACCCACCATTCCTCACCCCTCATTTCCTGCCCTCTTTTCTCTTTTAATAAACCACCTACTCCAACTTGTGCTGTCCATACACTCCTGGATAAGGGATCATACACTGGAGTGTGGCTGATCTACCAGGAGCCTTCCTTTTAAAGAAAACCGTCTCTTCTCCAGAAGGCATCAGCTGTCTGGTGTGGGTGTGTGCATGTATATGCTGATGCCCATGGAGGTCAGAGGCATAGGGTCCCCTGGAGTGACAGGTGGCTGTGAGTTTCTTCATGGGGGTGCCAGGATCTGAACACTGGAAAGGCTCTAAATCTAATTCTGAAATAATCTCTATTTCATTTCCCCCTCCCTATTTTATTAATTCTCATGATTGTTTCCTAACTTAAAACTTTTCCTCAATAGCTATAATGAAAGTATTGAAGAACATGTTTACTCCCCAACTCCTTAGAAAGCAGTGGGAAACACACGGATAACCGCATTTCTTGCAAAGTGGTGGAAGGCACATGCTTTTATTCCTTGCTTAAGTTCTCAAAGAAGTCATACCTTTGTCTGACATTTAAGAGCCAGGAAAGGGTCTGAGAATTTATTTTCCTTGCCCACTGAGTTCCTAGATGCAAATAGAAGACACCAGACTCCCCGGTCAGAGACAAGAAGGAACTTAGTATTATTCACCAAGTACAAGGAGTCTGGGCTTGGCATCTGAGATGCTTCCTGAAGCTCTGCTCTCCACAGGGTGCCTGGAGACCGTGAGGTGGCCCCAGACAGCACCATGTTGCGGGGGAGGAGTCAGTATTTTGGAAACTAAGTGTTGTGAAGCACCAGTAAGCATACCTGCTATTTGTTCAGAGGCAATGTGTGTGTGCTCTGAGAGACACAGTGTCTATATGCGAAGTGGCCTGAACTTCCCAGAAAGATGATGGTCTGGAACAAAGGCCAACAGTTTAAGAACAGAAATACAACAGCATGGAGGGTATTTTCTGAGACCTGCAAGGTGGCTCTTATCTCATGGTTGTGAGGTTCCAGTTACAACAACACAGAGAAAACTCAACTTTGAAAACAGTAGTGTGTGTGTGTGTGTCTGAGTGTGTGTATCTGAATTTGTGTGTGTAAGTGTGTGTGTGTGTGTGTGTGTGTGTGTATACATGTGTCTGTGCATGTGTATATCTTTTTAAAGGAAGTTTTGGAAGTCTTTGAATTCAGGGACAGTCTTGGAGCAAAAACAGGTTTGCTTTTGGAGGCTGGCAATCATGTCTCCCTTTGAACACACGCTGGGCAGAGGTCAGACTTGAGCGCCATCCCTCAGAAGTCATCTGTTTTATTTTCCCAGGCAGTCTCACTGGACCTGGAGCTCACTGAGTCTGTTAGACTGTCCAGCCAGCGGGCCCCACAGATCCCCTGTAAGTCCCCACCCCCCAGCACTGGCACGATGGCACTTCGAACACCCAGCTTTATGTGGGTCCTAGGGTCACGCTCGGGTCCTTATGCATCCCAGGAAGTATTTTACTGACTGAGCCGTCTGTGCAGGCTGAATCTTGTTTGCTGACAGGTAGAAAGTGAAGTTCAGTGAGCTGTGTGTTCAGCTGTTTATCCAGTGTTACAAAAAAGGTGCGTGCATAGGAGAGATGAGAGGTAATGCCTGCAAACCCTACTTCACAGCCTCATGAGCTCCGACTCTTGCTAAGGAAGGCAGTAAGAGAGCAGCATTTAGCAAACAGTCCTGGCGAAACTCACATGCTCAGGCCTGCATTCCAGAAAGAATGCGGTGTTTATCTTTCTGAGCTGAGCTACCTAACTTAGTGCAATAATTTACTGGCCCAGGATTGTTGATCTTCCCACCTGAGCCTCCCAGGAGCTGGGGTTGTGGGCAGGTGCCACACTGCTCCAGTGACCTTTGCCCTCACCCTGCAAAGGACAGGGTTAGGAAGTCACTTGTAACAAACTTAGGAGCAACATTGAGGTGTAATGAGTGATATATTTGTCTCTTTGACTCTGTGGCTGACAAGTTCCAGGGAGAAGTCCCCTCCTTTCTGGACACATTTTCCTTCAGTTCAAACTTCTCCGAGGCCCCAAACCAGGAATAATTCTCGGCCACATGTGATGACAAGTGTCTGTAATCACTTGAGAGGCGGACGTAGGAGACTGGCCATCAATTTGAGTTTGAGGCCAGCCTAGTCTTCCCGGTGCATTCCAGATCATCCACGGTTATGTGACAGGATCTTGTCATGGACAGACAACACAAAGCAGACTTATGGACAGACTATAGCAAAAGTAAGAATAAGAAAGGAAGGAGGAAAGAAAGAAAATGAGTTAGTTTTCCCCAAAACATAGACCCTTTTTTCCTATTGATTGCTGGGAGTGATGTCACATGACTTTAGTCCCTGTATTCCAGAGGTAGAAATTTCTGTGAGTTCAAGGACAGCTTGATCTATACAATGAGTAAAAGATTTTATATATATACTATATATGTATATATAGTATGTGTATATATATATGTATCTATGTATGCAAATATATATTTAACTATCTTCTTATTTATTCTTTGTGCCTTTCGCATCATGCATCTTAACCCATTCACTTCCCTCTGCCCTTGCAAGCCTTGTGGATTTGTATGGTGGCCACGTAGGGGCGTGGCTTCAGGTGTACAAACATGGCCTCCTATCAGTGAGAGGAGGGGCTGGCTCGCTCTCTTGGGGGCAGTTGGAACTCCCCCCCCTAAGGAAGGGCAGGGTGCATCTTCAGGAGCAGGAAGACCGAGGGAGGTTGTGATCTACCATCTAGTATGCTGCCCAGGCCAGGTGTAGGACTCTGTCTCTTGAGTGTTTCAGCAGGTGAGGGTGATGGGTAGGACCAGTGCTCCTTAGAGTTGCCATTAGTGGGGGGGGGTCTGTTCAGCCCTATCCTCTAGGCCTTTGATGGTATCAGGAGCCACAGACATCAACACACACATGGCTGCTGCGTGGCGTCATGAACCCAGACACGGACTCCAGGAGCTGCTCAGGCTCAGACATTACCATGACTCCCATCGTCACGGACACCTCTTCGGACATGCCTCTGTCCACAGGACCGGAACCACTCTGCCTCTCTCTCCCACAGCACACCATACATTTGCTCGCCGTCATAGTGCTCGTGTACGGGTGGCCCACGTTCTCTCCGGGGCAGACCTCCCTGGTCCTGTGTGTGGGTTCACTGTCCCACTCAGTCAGTCAGTCTTGGCACTGGGCAGGAGGACCCTGCTTCCTCCTGGGAGGCAATATATTTATTTTCATTTCCAGTGTACTTACTTTGCCTACATGTATGCACCCTGTAAAGGCCAGGAGAGGGCATGGGGTGTTGGGGAATGGGAGTTACAGGCAGGCAGTTGTGAGCCTCCGTGTGGATGCTGGGGAGGGATCCCAGGTCCTCTGTAGAAGAGCATCACATGCTCTTACCCCCTGATCCATCTCTCCAGACCCACCCTGACCTGATCACCTTATGATGGAGAAGCCTCTCGTCCACTTACTTGTCATCCTCTTGGCCACCACAGCCTACAGGAACGTATCTTTGACTCATTATACCCGCAGCAGAGTAGAGCTGGGACGCCATTCCATGTGAGAACTCCTGACTGAGGCGAGCGAGCGTGCCCAAACGCTTGAGAACAGATTTGCAGAACTGTAGCATGCTCCGCATCTCAGCTTCAGATCCTGGCAGGACTGAATTAGCTTCTCTCCCACTCTCTCTCTCTTTTAATTTGGAAAGTTAAACTTAGTCGCAAGTGTTTTGTCTGAGGACGGTGTGTGGGCACAGGGGTCTATATCACTCAGATGGGAGTTCTCATCTGTCTCAAGCCTGTATGTATATTAAGACAGCCATGGGGTTTTATAAGTGTGCAAAGTCTTAAAACATCTTAGAGATAAAGAGAATCCTGGCATTGAAAAGATTTAATGTCGAGCGTATTGTCCACCCGCCCTTTGGTGTTTCTTTGATTAGAGTTGCGCTGACAACTCGAGTCGCCCCCCCCCCTTGCAAACCAGGCAATGATACAGTTGAAGCATTCAATTAAGATGAGAATTTCAAGCAACTTAAAATGCATTAAGGACTCAGGGGTAAAGTGCTGTCACCTGAGTAGAAGCCCCAGAATCCACAGAGAAAAGCCCAACTCCAGAGGTTGCTGTCCTGGAGCCAGTGATTGCAGAGACGACAGACAGACACCCGGGGCTCCAGATCCTGCCTCAGGAAAAAAAAAAATATAAATAAATAAATAAAGCAGGACAGCTCCCAAGAGGAATGGCAAGCATATAACACACACAAATGATAAACTTAACAAATAACAAAACACAGTAAAATGTCAGCACACTCCTTACAGTGAGTTCCTGGGCTCAGTTTGTCTTTATAATTATTACTATCTTACATTTTATTTATGGTGTGTGAGTGTGTGTGTGTGTGTGTGTGTGTGTGTGTGTGTGTGAGTGATGTGGGTGCACACGTGGTTCAGTACATAAGTAGTAGGAGTCCCTTCTCTGCTTCTACCAGAGCCCACCTCTGGCTATGAGTCTCAGCCTGGGGCATCTTTCTTGGCTGAGCCCAGCCCCTAAGTCGCTTCTGCATTAGAAAACAAAAAAGGCTTTAGGAATGCTAAGAATGGGATCTTGAGTTCCCTTGGTTTACAGAGAACAAGAGTCTTTCTCAGGGGGACAGGTGACCTCAGTCAACAGGCACCTACTGCCTTGAACACAGAGACATGTCTTTGTGGGTTCTACACCAGAGCCCTGGCTCTACATAACCAGGCTTCCAGCACTTGGTTTCTGAAGAGCCATCCGGAATCATCTGCAGACTGGCTCTGGGTTTCCAAGCCTGGACTTCCAGGCCCTAGGTTCTATAGATGCCACCAGTTTCCTCCGTGGTCCGGTGCCCTCACGGTGGCAGCACACAGCCCTCTCCTTCCTCTCCACTCCACCATTTCACACCAAAGCCAGAGCCAGGCCATTGTACTGCCTATTTTTGGTAAATGCCATGGTTTTCCACATCATTGAGTAACCATGAAGAGTTCTCTCTAAATATTTGAATTGTTTCATCTGTAGTCAAGGATACTTTCTCAAAATGAACATTCTAGAGCCAACTCATTTGACTGCACAGCTGGGTTCAAGCCCCAGAGAGGCTGAAATGCTGTAGTTTATCGGACTCATTTGTGTTGCTATTCTTACTGAGTGCTCTCACTTTGTGGAAACCACAGAGATGTCACCGGAGAAGTCTCAGCTCTAGGGGTGGAGCTGATGTGGGGGTGTCGGGTCTCTTCATCATCAACGATCACATAAAACCCAACATAAAAGCGGTTTTTAATAGCGCTCTTTGAGTGAACATTTTGTGTTTCACAAGGAACCAGGGCGATTTGGAAAGAGTGAATGCTACGTGACGTAATGAAAAGAAAGTTACCCAACTGAGGGATCAGTGATAGCTGAGAGCTGGCTCTGCCGTCCTGTCGGATGCTTAGCTTTGTTGGGTTGGGCACGGTATGTCCTGATACGGTATCGAGTCCTTCTTGACATAGACCGGAACCTCTCAAATGTGTGCCTGTGAAGTTGTCTTTGTGACAAAAATGACTTTGTGACAAAGAAAATCAGGACATGTAGTGTATTCCTCCCTCCAAGTATGTATCTGTCTGTGTATGTGTCTGTCTGTGTATTACAGTCTATGAAGGACATGTGGCCACAGATTCCAGCCTGACTTGAGGGTGGTATTTATGATAATATCCTCCTGGGTTGTACCTTGCCCTCTCCTGGAAACAGAGTACCACAAACGCATTCTGGGATTCCTGTAAGATTCATTCATTCATTCATTCATTCATTCATTCATTTATTTATTTATTTTAATGTTCTGTCAAGGAGAGAGGTTTCCTGTGTTGGTGTTAGATGACTTCTTAGGCAAAGATTGTCAGGATGTGAAATAATCCGAGAGCCCTAAGGATCCACCAGAATGAGTCATCTGTCCCTCTGCATCATTGAAAGGTGATTCCCAGCATTAGAGTTTGTGATCTAAGATCCTAACTTGGGACCGTAGACCATTCTTCCAGTAAGAAAAGTGAATTGTGTTTTAGAACCCTCCAAAGGGCTCTACATTACTTCATATGCCTGGGAACACACACAAGGGTGTACAGAATGGAGACATTTGAGACCTCTTGGGCATTTCTAATAATTTCAGGGGGGGATCATGCTTCTTTTATTGTTAAGATTAAAAAAAATTAAAGTATATGTATGAGAGAGAGCCTGTGCATGTGGATGCACATATGAACACAAATGCCCTAGGAGGTCAGAAGGGGGCATCAGATCTCCTGGAGCTGGAGTTCTCGATGGTTATGAGACATCACACATGGTGTCAGGAAACAGATGTGTGTCCTCTGAAAGAGCAGTGTGTGCCCAGCCATTCTCCTGTCCCATCCCCCCCCCTCTGTTTTTAAATCACGTAGGACATTTGAATGAATTGAATTTTAAGCTCTGGGTTGGTACAGGTTGGCCCAGGCATGGAAACGTCTGATTATCAGACTCGATGGCATTGGTTTTACTTATTACTAGAATGCATTTCCCCCTTGCACGTCTATACCTTTCATTTAGTCTGGCGAAAAGGGCAGAGTGCACGGCAAGGGAGGTGACTGTTTATTTAGGACATTACGCCCTCAGAGCTTACTGCTTCATTCATTCATCAAAGCAGTTCAAAATAAATTCCATTTCTAAGAATACCCTCTTTCAGTTATAAGTAGTGAGACCAAGCACCACGAGCTTTACTCAAAACACACAGAAATGGCGCGAGTTGTCTTACTTTCTGTGGAGTTCCTCCCCAAGGGCTGTAAAATACCCCCAGCCCCCACAAGGTGGCATGGCCTTCTTGTTCAACTGCTTTGAGTTATTTCTGCTTTGTCTTCTGCTGTAATTTTTGATTCGACTCCTTTAATCTAGGATTGAATTTGGCTTTCTGGTTTTTATTTTCCTTCCTTGCAGCCAAGCAATGGGACTAGAACTTCTGGAAAGACATCACAAAACCCTCCCTGGGTTAAGATGCAACTTCCTTCCTGTGTCAGTTCTAGGAAAGGCATGGTGAACTCTAGTCATCCGTGTAGTCTTTCACTTCATCAACGACCTGCGATTTCTGTCCTGGTACCCAACGCTGTGCCCAGTAGGGAAGAAGGCAGGAGGGGGGAGGAGGGCAGAGATGTATGTGAGAAATGTAGCATGATATCACACACTTGTCAAATGTGTGACGAGGGTTTACTCTTTGCCACCTGTAGATTATAAATAAAATCCCAGAACACTCTTATGATCCAGCAGAAACAAAAAGTAAACCAGATAAATAAGACGAATGAAGGCATAGGACGCTTAAAATGATACACACTGAGAAGGAAAGCAGAAAGATGCCCAGCCATTAGGAGCACACTTCTTTCTTATGGGAGACTCAAGTGTTGTTCCCTGCACCCACATTAGTGGCCCACAGCCACCTGTAACTCCAGCTCCAGGGGAGTCTGGTGCCCTCTCCTGGCACCAATGGGCACCTGCACTCAAATGCACATACCTACACATATGCACACAATTAAAAGCTAAAAATACATCTCAAGGGAAAGAGAAATAAGGCAGAGAGGAGAGAAGATGCCTGGGAGCAGCAGAGATGATTAGCGGTGGCTGTGAGTGTTCTGTGAACAGTGTGCTGTGTGGGGAGCACCCACCCGCGCCTCCTCCCCCCCCACAACCCCAGGCAGGGAGGATGGGAAGGAGGCACAGGAGCTCCAGACTGAGACCAGGCGTTACGTATATGTGTTCACTACAGAGTCTCAGGCAAGACCAGAGCACTGCAAAGGGGGGTATGGTGCTCCTCGCGGGACTCATGGTGCTCCTTGCAGGACTCTTGGTGCTCCTCGTGGGAAGCTGGGTAGGACTCGGCAGGGAACAGAAATTTAGCGAGTGCCAAGTGAGGAGAAAGGGGTCCCTTTTATGTAGCAGTGCTGGAGCAGAGGCATGCAGGTGACATGGTATACCCCAGGCCGAGCAAGAAGGGAAGAGGTCTCTGTGACACACAATCAGGGTATGGTTAGCATTTGGCATCCACTTTGGAGGAAAACAGTAATTTTCTTCTTTCCTTCCTTCCTTCCTTTTTTCCCCCTCCTTTCCTTTTTCCTTCCTTCCTTCCTTCCTTCCTTCCTTCCTTCCTTCCTTCCTTCCTTCCTTCCTTCCCCCTTTGTTTTGATTCTCTGGAGCTGAGGAGCAAAACCCCTTGTGCTTGCAAGGCTACCTTTCTACTGGAGTTAAGTGCCGAGCTCAGTAGTTCTAACTGTGGCCTCTAGGGTTGCCCAAATGAAGGAGGGGGTGCTGTACCAACCGTGGCGGGAGCTTGGGGCTGCAGAGTGGGTAGCGGCCACGATTTAATTCAAAATCAAATATGCAATGAATCAGCAGGTGTTTCTGGACAATTGCCCGTGTTATAGCACATGATTTCACAGAAGCCTTGCTTTCTACATGCAGAGCAAGTGTGCTTGCCCTGTGTACCTAGAGCACGTCACGTTTCAGACTGTTACATGTTATGAATTACTGGGCTTTTTCTTTTTAAGAACATTTTATATTTGTTTGCATTGTATAAAAGTTTTATCTTTATGTATGTCTGTTTGCCACATGTGTACCTGGTCCCTGTGGAGGTCAGAAGAGGACACTCGATCCTCTGGAACAGGAGTTACAGGTGGTCATGAGCCACTGTATGGGTGCTGGGAATCGAACCCAGGTCCTGTGCAAGAGCAGCCAGTGCTCCTAACCACCTCTCCAGCCCCACGTCACCCCACACTGTTTGGCTGCATCACAGGTCCAGAGATAGGGAGCCGAGTGGCCATGGCCTGCAATACTGCAATCTGTAATACATCCATTTTCCTTTAATGCTGGATTTCTTAGGATGGCACAGTGGTAGGCACCTGCCTAGAGCATACTTTCTGTCTCGACATTCATGCCAGGACCACACCCCATCTTCCTGGGTCAGTCCTGGAGGAAACACAGCAGTGAGCCAGGACTCCTGTGACCTCTCCTGGTACCTCGGTTAGCTGTGGCTTCTCGGGGGTGATGGCGTGGAAACTGCTCCTGTAAGAAGGCAGCCTTGCTGGGCTGCAGTGTTGGCAGGGTTACAGTCCCTCTGTGTTCTCCAGGGGAGAACACCCTTGCTGGTCTTTTCTAGCTTAGTTATTAGTTACCTCCTGGGCTCACGCCTCCTTCCTCCATCTCACAAAACCTTGGCCTTGAATTCCTTTGTCCCTTCTCCATTTTTCTGACCTTCTTGCCTCCCTCTTACACAAATGCTGAGGGTTGCAGTGGACTTTTCCCAGTTAGCACACAGCACAGTACCTCCATCTTTTAAAGCTTAGTTCCACAGGCAAAATTCCTAATAAGTAAGAACTTTTGCTAACTTAGGTGTCAACCTCACTCAGGGCATCAGTCCAAGAAACTGCTCTAAGGGCATTTTTAGGAATACTTACCGGAACCCACAGAATTTAGGCCTTCTGACTTCTGAGCTATGGGTTTTCATTAAAAGAAAATTTCTACTAAAGTTAGAAGTGTTTAAAAAGCATCGTCACGTCTAGATTTACTGTATGGAAAAACCGCAAAAAGTTCTACAATCATACCAAGAGAGAGCGTAGACGTAGGGAAATCGACTTTCCCCTCTGAGCAATGTGCATGGGGAGAGCACAGATACTCATTTTTCCCTACCCCTTCTCTGGCGCCCTTGCATCTTTTCGCCTGGTCAGTTCTGTTTGCTCTGTGAAGGACTTACGGTCTCTGAGATGTCTTTTCTATATGGATTATACTGCAGCCACTCTGCTCAAGCGACAAGATGAAGACATTTGTTCAACGGTGCTTCTCAGAGTACAGACAACAGCTTAATTAAGGAGTGTGTTATGGTTTGGGTATGAAATGTCCCCACAGGCGTATGCATCTGAACACCTGCTCCCAGCTGGCAGTACAGTTGGGGGGAGCGGGGTTGTGGAGCCTTTGGGCGCTGAAGCTTATCTGGAGGAAGTGGGTTGCTGGTGGGCGGGCCTTGAGGTTTATGGCCTGACCCCACTTTCTGCCTGCTGGCCAGTGGAGAGGTGAAGAGTCCCAGCCGTGCCCTTCGCCCCCTCGGCTGTGAACCCCGTGTCTTTCTTTCTGGATCCTTTCAACCCATGAGCCCCACGGAGCCGTTCCCCTTTTTAACTTGTCTCAGTGATAAAGAAAGGCAGCTGATTCAGAAGGCGCATGGCGGTAACTAAAGGCATTTTCAGGGGAATGCGGGCTCTGTGTCACTGAGGGGCCAGTTCCAGAGCAGATGCTCGTGGCACTAACTGGACCTATACCGACAATGCGTTTGTCCTTAGCAACACTTCCGCTCGCTTCTCCGGGTACTCAGGCTGGGACAGAGCAGTGAGGGAAGAGATTCCCGAGACCATGACGGGACAAAAGTCTCTCTGGAAGCTTGGTGTCTGTTGTGCATACTGAAACCATCTCAGGTCTGACTCAACAAAGTGCCACCACTGAGTCATCCGGCCACTTCCTGGGTTTTCCCCTCCAACCCTTCACACCCAAGCATGGCCTGCACCCCACCCACCCTGCCAGAGGATGAGCTCACTAAGGCCTGGACAGACTGCTATGTAATGGTCCCCATGGGCACCAGACTCCCATCCCTGGAGACGGAGATGGAATAAGAGTCGAACAACAGCAATTAATTAGCTGGGAATGTTCTCGGTGTTGCTGGCGAGAAACATGTGACCTCGAAACAAGACTTTCTTTGGCAAGGAAGGGTGGTTTGTGCCTTACGGGAAACTCAAACATGACTTCAGAACATTGCATACTGGATCAGCCAAAAGGGCACATGTGTGGCACCAAGACCTTGCCTCTGATTTTTGAGGCTGGGTGGAGTTGTCACCGGGGAAGGGCAGGCTCGCTCCAGTCTGAGGGAGGAAGCCTACAGCCTCAGGCACTCACGGCCTTGGGTATTCACGTGTGTGTGTGTGTGTGTGTGTGTGTGTGTGTGTGTGTGTGTGTGTGTGTGTGTGTGTGTCGGGGGGTCAGTGTGAGAGAACTTTCTCTCTACCCTCACTCATTGGCTTCCTCTGCCAGCATACTCTCTGTTCTTCCCTGTCTGAATATTCCCTCCCCCCCCATCATCCTAAGAGCTTCATCACCAAACTCTTTGATCTAGGAACAATAGCAGCCCTCTGAACAGCAGAGGAGGAATTCTTGTTACATAATGTGACTTTCTCTGCAGACGCCGACTTTGAACATGCACCCCCATGTCAGGAAAACTGAAGGCAGAGGGCCCTCAACAGCCTGGCCACACCCTGACCTCCTTTTCCAGGCCTTGCTCCTTTACATAGTGTTTTTATTTTTCACCCAATTTGGTCACACTCTTCTGAGGCTAATTATGTACTGGCCTTGCAATCTTTACAAGATTTGCACATGACAAATTCTGATTTGCTTGTTAGGCAGGGAAGGCAATCTTCAAAACGAAGCTTCATAAATAACCAAAAGGAAGACTTTTACACTCAACAGTAAAGCTAATTTATACTCACAAAGATTTTTTTTCCCAGCATGCATTATACAGTGTCAGGCATAATATTTTAATCCCTACACTTTAACACACATTTCAGCCTCCCTGGCTTTGATTGACCTATGGTGTCTCATTCCTTCTTCATGGTTTGTGAGACACAGAGAGTTACTGCATATTATATAGGTGGAATGTGTTATTTTCCATCTCTCTAGTCTCCCTCACTTCCTCCCTCTCTCTCTCTCTCCCTCTCTCTCTCCCTCTCCCTCTCACTCAGATGACTGCATTTAATGGTTTCCAAACTAAAATAAAGTCTCTGTCTTCTCTTGCCTACCCTCTTCTGTCTGTTGTGTAAGAGTAACTCCACTCACCGCCAGGAAGCCCCCGAGTGAGGCACACCCTCAGTCTGAACATAGGCGCCCCTTCCCAGGATTCTCAGCGGTCACCCTGACGCACCACCAGAGATCTGATCAATAGGTGACCTACTTGGTGAGGACGTGTCCCTACCAATAAGGCACAGAGAGATGCAGTCTCTAGAAGTAGTTCAGCTACTAATTAGCACGTGACCTTGAAGAAATTATAGGACCTTCAACAGAACATTATTTGTCTTACCCGTTTCTTAGGTTATGAAGAAAAGAGATAACATAAAACAATGGTTTGAACACTTCGACCCTTTATGCAGACAACTTTGAAGGTCAACTATGCCCACGTTTGTAAAGTTACTTTAGGTTGAAAAACATTTCTTTACGCTTAAGTATATCAAAGGTAAATTTTTTTCCCTTTTCATATTTTGTGCCAGGGTCTTAATGAAGCTCAGGCTGGCTGCAAACTCACTATGTAGTTGAGACTGGCTTTGAACTCCTAATCCTTCTGCTCTACCTCCTAAGACCTGGGATTACAGGCATGCACTACCAGACCCAGAAGAAACTATTTTTAAAACGTATTAGTTGATGTTGAAGACAAGCAATCCTGATGGGAGACATCATTCTGTAAATATGTTTCTCATATTGGTTAATGAAAAAAGCACTGTTGGCCAATAGGAAAGCAAGATAGGCGGGACTAGGAGACAAGGAGGAGAGAGGAAGTAGTAGGGAGGAGATTCAACAAGGAGAGAGTAGAATGTGGGCCTCTCTCTCAGGTAAGACGAGACCACGCGGAAATACTTAGATTAATAGCAATGGTTTAATATTTAAGACAGAGCTAGCCGATAGGAAACTAGTAACTGGCCAACAGCTTTATATCTAATACAGAGTCTCTGTGTGCTATTTGGGGCTGGCGTGGCGGCGGGAAAACCTCCCCCTAGTGCACCTGTGTCATAAGCACAGGTAGGGGTTTCCTCTCCTTACCCCAGGAATTATGTCAGCCCCTTCGTGTCCCCAGACAACCACGTTTGTCACCCCAAAGCCCGTGCTGCTTCTGTCCTTCAGAGACTTGGATGGACAGGGCTGAGCTTGGCATCAGATTTCCTGCATACATACCCAGTCCCAATAGCACCGTAGTGAGCTGGCCCCAGGTTGTGACTCAAGTGATGGGAGCGTTATTTACGAAGCATACCCTGGGATTCTTTTGTTTGGCTCATGGCAATTGATTTATTAGCAGTGTAGACTCGGTTTCTTACATCAATCAGGGCAGGCATTAGCATCAGGAAACAGGGCTCACCAGCTACTCTCATATGGGAATGGGAACCTGGTCCCCTCCACTGTGAGGGCCTCTCCTGATGCTCTGGAGACAGCCAGGCTCTGCTTCTCAGTCTTGCTTGGTTTTCCCGCAGAACCCTCCCTGGCCACAGTTACACACGTTTGCATAACTCTTTTCAGAAGAGACGACAGCCAGGACCTGGTGATCCAGGGCAGGGATGGAGGGCACAGGTGCTCTGAAGAGGGCACACCATGCTCTGATTAACTGCGATCCCCCTCCGTGCTCTGCAGACCGCTCTGTGGGAAGGTTTCCCACCACGGACATGCAGCTGCCGCTGGCTGCCAAGCTGTGCAGATGTGGAGGGATGCCTAAAAACCCTAAGTGGGGAGGTACTCAGGACCATCTGAGCTCTTGATTCTGGTGTGACACAGTGTGTTAGAGCCGCAGGCTGGCACACACACCTGCCAACAAGCACGGACACCCCACAGCAAAGCAACCCAAGACCCCTCTTCTGAATCACACAGAAACTGCTGCATGAATTCTCTTCGATGCTTTTCTAGTCAGGAGAGGGTGGTGTAAACACTTCTCACGGGCTTAGGGTTCCAAATGCCACTGGCGTCCAGGCCCTGGGGTCTCTTCCGTGGTGTCTGTGTAGCTTTTCACCATATTTGAGCATAGAAGAAGGGTGGGATCACAGGACAGGTGTTCTGGAAAACTCACCTTTGCCCCAAGTGGGGGCAGAGAAATGGATGAAAACACAGTCATTCCCATCTGACACTTGTGTTCACCTTTTTATGGATACAGTTCAGGAAAAGGGGGGGGTGCCCCAAGCTGAGAATTTAATTCTTACTTTTTGTTTGTTTGCTTTTCTTCTGTGGCCCTGAGGGGCGTGGGGGTCAGTACCAAGGTCTTCTGCTAGGTTCTACCACTAAGCCACACCCCAGCTCAAATGATGGGTTCAACAGGCAGGGTCTGGGTGTGCAATGCTGAAACAGCATTTGCCATCAGAATCTCCAGGCATCACCCAGACTGCCTTTGTAGTCTGGGATCCTGGAACCCCAGGCAGGTCCATCTCTGGGGTTCAGAGTTGAAGAATCTTCGCAGGGGAAAAATTCAGGGCAGCTGAGCGGGAATCATGGCAACGACTTTACATTAATTTATCTTGGCCTGTACTTGGCTCTCCCAGCTCTCCTCAGTACTGGGGTTGTTTTAATTTTTTTCTTTCCTTTCCATCTCATCTTCCCTTTTCCCCTACCCCTCCCTTCTTCCTTACTCCCCCGCCTTCCTTTCTTCTTTCTTTGTTTCTTTCTTCCCATAGCCCAGGCAGGGCTGGACTCACTCTAGCGCAGGCCATCCTGGACTCACTCTGTAGCCTAGCCTGGTCTAGAGCTCACGCTCTCCCCTTAGCCTGCTTCGGCAGACTAGGCTGAGTTCCTGAGTCTTTTGTTCCATGAATCCTCCTTACCTTCACCCAGAGCTGTGGCTCTTGGTCTATTCTGTAACATGAAACTAAAAGACCCAGAAACTGATGTCGGGGTTCAAGCTTCAAGCTGAATCTCAGAAGAGCAAGCAGCCAGCCACTGGCTCTCACTTCTAGCTCAGGCTGAAAGGGCTGATCCTCTCACGAGCTCTTCACCAAGTCTCAGACTGCTGCCTCTCCTCAGTGTGGCTGGAGAATGAATGCCTCTCAAGTCCTTGCTTCTGTCTTATATACTTCCCTAATGTTGGAATCAAAGGTGTGAGCTATAATTCTCTTTTAGACTGATTTACTCTTGTGTACATCTGGGTGGCCTTGGACTCACAGAGATCCGTCTATCTCTAAATCCTAGGTTCTAGTATTAAAGGTGTGTACCACCACCTCCTAGCTCCTGGCTGCTGGTTTTTATGGTCTGTGGCTGACTTTGCTTTCTGCATCTTCAGGCAAGCTTTAATAAATCATAAATAGCATCTCACCACAGGTTCCCAGCATCCCCAGTTGCTTCATGTTGGCACAGTATTGAATCTTTCCCCTGGCCAGAATGTAGTGGTAGCCATCTTTTTTCTTTTCTACCCTTTCTTCTTGGAGGTCACAGTGCCGTCTTCACAGATACTACTGGAAAATGCAGATGACCCGAATCAGAGGGACACAGGACCCGGGACCTGAGTTGCTCTTTCTCTCTCCTTCCTCCCAAGGTGACCATTAAAGTCCAGGATAGAAACCAGAACTACAGTGCATTGCGATGGGCACAGAGCTTACCTAATAAAAGGAATTTGTGGAGTTTGGTGCAATGTCAGATGTGCTATGAACTCTGGGGGACATTATGTGGTTTAGTGTGATTGACAGGTTCATAGAGCATCGCCCAGGTACCAGAATTCTGACATCAGGGCAGCCAGAGATGCTCAGAGTTAAATACAGTCTTCCATTTGGTTCTCTCCATGGGCAGGATGGGTCACCAGTCACTGGGTCATATTGTCACTATGGTGTTACCATGGCCTGGGCTTCAACAGAATGATTATAAGATGGATGGTAGTAACTAGGTTCTTCTGTTTGTGTTCTGTTTTACACTTAGTGATTTTGCGTGTGCATCCACTATGGTATGTATGTAGAACTCAAAGTATGTAGAACTTGTGGGAATCGGTCTGTCCCTCTACCACATGTACCCTGGGGATTGAACTCACAACATCAGTCTTGGAGGCAATGCCCCTCTGCCCGGTGAGGTATCTTGTTAGTCCAATAACTACTGCTTCTGCGTGTGAGAACTCTAGGCTCCACAGGTATCTGTATGGATTTTGCTTTCCTTCAAGCTGTACCACACTGACTGGTGACTTTTCTTGTCTCTGTGACCAGATACCTAGCAAGGAGCAACCTGAAGGAGCAGAGTCTGATTTGGCTCTGCCTTGCGGGTTCCGTCCACCCGTGTGGAGAAGGCTTGGTTGAGGGGCGAGTCTTGCTTGCTCATACCTGGGCTAATGAGGAAACGCAGTAGGGACAGGAAGTAGGTCACAGCTGTGAGCATCGTGGCCCACTCCGGGTGACCCACTTCCTAAAGTTTTCCAAGACCTGCAAATTAACACCCCCAGCTGTGAACAAGACATCAAGCAGAGAGGCTATGGAGGGGCCCTCGGAATTCCGACCACACTGAATGTTAACCCAGCTCTCCTGGTGACTCACTGTAGCCTCTGCCAGGACAGCTGATAAGAGACCCTCCCGGCTTTAAATGTGTCTCCTGTGTGTGGTGGTCATCAATTTCCACATTGCTCCCCCTATTCTCAAACGTGTTTGAGAGACAATCCCAATGCCCTGGGTGTTAGCTCGGTGGCTAATCTGGCCAGGCCATTTGCAAAATGTCCCACAAGGCGATTTGAAGGTGACTGTCAAAGTGGAGTCTCATAGCATCAAACCTAGACATGCCTCTCCTGAGGACCCTCATCCTGCCCCATCCTTTCCCACCAGCGGAGAGGTATCTCTATGAACGGAAGCCTTTCCTGTGGTCATAAATGGAGGGTTGGCCTAGTGATTGACTTAGTGTAGATGTCATTTGACCTTACATGAGTGTTTTCGCCACTCCAGAGCTTGTTAACACAACTGGGCGTCTTCCCCTTCCCTCCCTTCAGTGTGGTCTTCATCCATTCTTACATAAACAACATGTTTTCATGGTTTCTGGGGAGATAACAGGCAAAAAAAAAAAAAAAAATTCCTACTGTAGGGGCTGGGGAGACTGACCAGTTAGTAAAGTACCTGACACATGAACCTGACCACCTAAGTTTGTTCCTCAGAACTCACATGATCCCAGTACTTGGGAGGCAGAGATGTAAGGACCCCTGTGTTTGGGTTTGTCTGTCTAGCCAAATCATTGAGTTTCAGGCTAGTGAGAGACCCTGCTTCAAAAGTACCCGAGAAACAATACCTGAGGTTTTCCTCCAGCCTCCACGTGTACCTGCAGACACATGTATACAAGCATATGCATATGTACGCAAACATGCATGTAACACTGACAGACAGACAAGCACACACACACACACACACACACACACACACACACACAGAGCCCTAAGCAAAGAAACAAGAACTAACACGGATTAAGCTACTACTGGGTACTGCAAACTGCTTATGCACCAAATCATGTGTTAGACAAGTTCCACGTATCATCCATTGAATTCTCCTGACAACCTCGACTCACGACAGAGTCCAGCTGTGTCAATCAGTCACTGTTGAATATCCCGGTGTCTTCTGTGTGTAACATGGTTATCCAGGTCATGAAAGTGCATTGTTGAGTAAGATGCATAAATAAATGTAATACATCTTCAGTGGTGACTGCCCTTATAGTGTAGCCAAGGAAATAGATGATGGACAGGAGCATCCATGGGGTCATCTGAGGTGGCAACAAGTGGCATAAGACAATTAATCATTTCAGGTTGAGAAAGACTGCCATTAAACAGAATGATCAGGGAAGACATCCTGTGTGAGGTAGAGGTCTAAATGATAAGAAAAAGTCAGACATAAAAATATCTAGGAGAAGAAAATTCTAGAAAAAAAAAGAACAGTAAACATAGTAGTTTGGGGGCTATTAATGAGTTAAGAGAAAGATGAAGGAGTCCAATGTATAGTGCATAGTTAAGGGTAGAGTGTTGGGTCAGAGTGAGGGATTGCCTTATGGCAATAGGCAGGGATTTAGATTATATCCTGAGGATTACAATGGAGGGGTGGCCTATCTGATCTATAATTTGAAATGATCATTGTGGAGAATTAACTGTAGGCATCCTGGACTATTAATGGGTTATATAACTACTGTCATGGTTTAGATAAATACTGCTCCAGATGGCCGGTGTGATGAGTTGGCCCTCTAGCAGGCAGTACTCTTAGGAGTTGGTTGAGCCTTTAGGATGTGGTGTCCTATCAATGGCAATTTGGGTTATTGTATGGGGATTTCGGGACCTCAGTTTCTTGTCCTTCATTTTCCAGCTGTGATGTGGACCGTTTCACTACAGTATGCCGCCTCACCACAATATGGCCTCAGGACACCATGACCCGTCAATCATGAACTGGATCTTCTAAGACCGTGAGTGATGTTTTCTCTCTCTAAGATTGGCTGATCCATATGTTACAACAACGCAAAGCAAACCAACATGATCAGTGAATGGCTCAGACAAAGGCCACGATGATGACTTAGACTGCTTACAAATGAAAAGGAACAGTGGCAGTGGGAGTTTGGTGTGCAAAGCTGTCAGGAATTGGGGGTGGTGTGGGAGACGGTGACTGGAGGGAAATGAAGGTCTACTCAGTTTTTAGTGTGGCCAGTTAAGCCATGTCACAATAAATAGGGCAAAAATAGAGTAGCGGAAGTCGGGGTTGTTTGTTTCGATAGGTATCGGTCAGAGGAAGTTCCGAGTTTTGGTTTTTAGGTATTAAACACTCACTAGTCAGAGACAGATGCATGCATATGGACATTATTATCACTTGGCTTGTGGTAGGCGCGAAGTCTTAGAACTGAATGATGCATTCCAGCCAGCAATGTAGTAGAAGAAGACGAGAGAGATTGGCCCGAGGCCCAAGTCACTGTAATATTTAAAGGTTACGAGGGAAGGTCCCAGTGGGGAAATCAAAGGGAGGGTTGTAAAGTAGCTGCAGAAGTGGGCAAGCAGGGTCTCTGGAAGCCAAGACGTGACTGTGTTTCAGGAAGGAAACGTGATGCCCCGTGCCAGTTGGCGATGACAGGCGATGACAAGTCTGGAGAGAAATCAGAAGCAAGCAGGCAGCACAAAAGCAAGGTTGAGAGGGATTAGGGGGCAGACTCAGGCTTTGAACCCAATTCCAGATTTGAACCCAGTGTACCTGGCTTTGAAGCTATCCTCAGATTTGCCTCTGTCCAGGAAAGGCTAGCCATTTCTACTTTCCCTTCTATGAGTCACCAAGACCAGGTGGCACCAGAAAGCCAATGAGGCGGAAATGTTTTCTGATTCTGAGGAAAGCTGTGAATCACTGAGCACACAGGCCCTGTGGGGCACCGAACGGCAGGAAAGATGGTGTCAGGCGACTTACATTCACAGCAGAGGACTGCTTTGCCATCCCTCTGAGCCTCACCCGGGGGAGCATTGCCACTCCCGTGGGTCTGAATCACTGGGGTCCTTGACATGACTGTACTCATGTTCATGATACACGCATGTTAATGATACACGTATGTTCATTCAGGACCTCATTGCTCCCTACACCTAAGTATTGGTTCATGAGGCACACTGGTGGACAGTTAGGGTCACAGCAGTGTCCACGCTTTGACACACCAATCACTTTTGCTTTCTGTCAGCCCTGTCTTCATACTGAAGAATGCTTGAAATCCTGATAGCATTGAAGTCTTCATTCATGTATTTATCTACAAAGCCTTCCATTTATCTGCCCATCCATTCATCCAAGTATAATGTATTTCCATATTCGTCTTAAAAGTATCCATCCATGTAAGCATCCTCCATGCATGTACCAATTGACCTTCTACCCTTCAACCCACACATCCATTCACCCATTATTTTAAGTATCCATCCATCCTTGCATCCATCCAGCACTGATACTCATATCCACCCACTCATCCACCAATTTATCCATATATCCATAGGAACCTGCGGCGTCAAAGTTATAAACAATTTGTCCTGGGGTTACACAGCAGTCAGGTGTCCACATGTGGACTTGGGCCCAGGAAACTGGCTCCCAAACCCTGTATTTCAAACCCCCATACTAAGGGTATGTCATGCCACGGTGCTAGGGTTGGACTTCTATCTCCAGGCATTGAAAATCTCACATCACCTCAAATGTTCCCACTTCCCCAGCTTATCAAAGTTCCCTGCATAAAACTCATGACATCTAGAGCTCATGAGGAAAAGGCTTACACATTTATTTACTTGAACGTCTGACTATACTGTCGTGGCTCTTAAAATCTGAATGTAGGTAACAAGTATCAGTAGTGGCTGAGATACTATCGCGTCATATCAAATTATTTCGAACATAATTTATGTTGATTACTTCTCAAGGTTACAAGTTATCTGTCTAGTGTTCTGTCTCTTTATTTAATACATTAATAAAAGCACATGTGTTATTATCGTACGAATTTGCTCGCTAAGTTTTGATAACACTGTTTCAGTATAGTTGGCTTCTTTTGTGCTTCAGTACATTTAAGATAATTACTAGAAGAGAACTAGGAGCCCCTTCCAATCCGTTCATAATGTTGATGCCTTTAAAGAGGAGGTTAGCCATGCCATACACACCCTGCATCTTGGGTTCCATTACCTGGTGGCCGGCCACTCTGTAGAATTTTGATTTCCAGTGATGGGGGAATTCACTATGTAATAAACACAATACTTTCCCCTTCTTTGAAACTTGAAGTTATGGCTGAGGATACAGCTCAGTTGGTAGGGTGCCACCCTCCAGAAAGCCCCGAGTTCCAACTCCACCCCTGCACACCCTGGGTGTGGTGACACATGCCCTTAACTGCAGAAGCAAGACGATCAGAATTTCCAGGTCATTCTTTGTTATACATAGTGAGTTGTGGGCCAGCATTAAGTTACACGAGTCCCCTTCTTAAAAAAAAAAAAAAAAATCTGATGAATACAAGCAAAGCAATAAAGTCACACACACACACACACACACACACACACACACACACACACACACACTACAGCTCTTGAGTGAAGAGTCACAGCAGTGTAGTGAAGTTCTCCCCCTCTCGAGATACAGCACCACTAAGAGCGAACAGCTGTCTTTGAAATCTGTTTTCTGGAAGTCGGGCATCTTTCTGATTCTTTCTGAGGCTGGCATCCCTCGCTTTTACAAATCTCCACAACACAGGAGCAGCCAGCACACAAGTTTCCTGTCCCTGTCACATCAGCCTTTGGTTAATTGTTCCCTGAAATTCATAGTCGAGTCTCAGTTCCCCTTTCGTCTTCCTTAGAGCTCTCAATCTTGAGAACTCAGCAAACTCAGCAGGTCCATCTAGCTAAAGCCACGCCTCCTCCCCATCTCCTGGGTCCAGGTCTGTGCCAGCATTACCGCCCACCTGCAGCAGTTAATTCCTTAGACCATCTTCCCTCTGGAGCCATTTAGTGCTTTAGTGCTAGACTTGTGTCCATGACAATATCACTCACTCTTGGTCATCACCCAAATGGTCATCATATCCCAGCACTGGGCTGCATGAATTTTCATACAGGTGTACGCCTTCCTGGAAAGTTCCATCTATGTCTTTTGAAAGGAAAAAAAAATATATCTTTCCACAACCATCTCACAGTTGGCAGCCATTCTGTTCTCATCAAATCTCAGCGAAGTCTGTTTTCCTTGGCTGTCAGGGTGGGTTTGTAGCAGGGAAGGAATTCACAACCTGAGGGCGATGGCCTTGGGTGTAGCCACAGCGCTGGACAGCCCCGTTACGGCACCGTTCAGGGGAAACTTGGCCACAGAAAAGCACTCCCCACTGCCTCTACACAGCTGCGGAAGGCATTGTCAGGCCCCGTGGCTCGAACTCCTAACGAAGTGTTTCGAGACAGGAAACTGAGGAGGGTGTGGGTCGGGCGGGGCCCTGCTCCACTTTCTGTAGTTTTCTTTGTTGTCGCTCAAAAATAAACTGCATGCAGGAGCAGTTTTACTCCAAAAACCCAGGGAGGGCAGCGCGCAAGATTCTCCCGAGTGTAGAAGGGGGGAGTCTGTTCTGCCTCCTTCTTTCCTCAGATGTCCTGTTTCCAGGTTTGAGGTCCCTGGTGAGGATAGAAGCCACCCAGCTTTGGATCCCTAATCTCAAGGTGGTGTGAAGTACTTCAAAGCACTCTTGAGGTTACAGGGACAGAGAGAAGGTCCGTTCATGAGACGATCTCAGGCTGGGCATGTGGATCGGGAGAGTGCTCGCTTAGCATGTACGAGGCCCTCATCTCCAGCACTATATAAACTGGGCATGGTGGCATACACTGGAAATCCCGGTACTGGGTAATTGGAAGCAGGATGGAGCAGGATGGTCAGAAGTTCAAGGTCACCCTCTGCTACATAGAAAGTTGAAGTCCAGCCTGGGCTACATGAGACATTCAATTTCCAAAACCCAAACCAAAACAGAGCAAAACGCCCCAAAAGAATCAGTCACGAACCAGAGCGAAAACACCAGAACACATACAAGGGAGCACCTGTCTTACTGTTTTTAAATTTTTATTTTCTTCTTGTGTGTGTGTGTGTGTGAGCATGTGTGTGTGTGTATGTATGGTGTGTGTATAAGGGGTGTGTGTGTGTGCACATATGCACATGCATATGTGTATGTGTGTGTATGTATGGTGTGTGTGTAAGGGGTGTGTGTGTAAGGGGTGTGTGTGTGCACATATGCACATGCATATGTGTATGTGTGTGTATGTATGGTGTGTGTGTAAGGGGTGTATGTGCACATATGCACATGCATGTGTGTGTGCATGGTGTGTGTGTAAGGGGTGTGTGTGTGTGTGTGCGTGCGTGTGTGTGTGCGCGTGCATCCATGCCATGGTAGTATGTGGAGGACAACTTTCAGGAGTCAGTTTACTTCTTCTGAGGACCCAGCTTAGCCGCAGGCGCAGATTCACCTCCCTGGCTCATACACTCACCTCCTGCAGTGTGCAGTCAGGCACCATCCTACCTTGCACACCATAGACTGCTGCCTCCTCACAGCCTCCTCACTCTCAAGGGGAGAAGGAAAGCACGTACCCGCCATCGGCTCTTCTCAGTTTTCTTCCTCATCCGAGCTCCTGCATGGAAATTTTACCCTTCTCTCTATGGTTCCCCTATGGGTTTTCAGATAAACAAAATCCTGCAATATGCCTGCCTGCCTTTGCTCAGTTGGCACAGGATTGTCATGGTCACCGTGTTGGAACCTGTGTTTAATTTTATGGATGAAATCTGTTCCATGGTATGGGTATGACACTGTGTCTCTCCACTCCTCCAGTGATGGCTATTGGGTTGTTATCACTATGAATGGCACTATTATAAGCATTTGTGTACTGCTTTGTATGTGCTCATGTTTAAATTGTCACCTCGACACTCTCTAGAGTCATAGGGAGAGGGGTCCCAGACTGTAGATCAGGCTGGCCTGAGGGCGTATCTGAGAGAGATCATCCTGATTATGGCAACTGAGGTGGGAAGTTCTGCCCACCATGAGCGGTATCATTCCCTAGTCAAGGAAGCCAGAGCCGTGTCAGAGTGGAGAAGGTGAGCTGAGTACATTGTGTGCATGGATCCATTGCTGTCTGGTCTTGACTGGGAGTGTGCTGTGACCAGTCCCCCTGAGTTCCTGTGTCTATTGTAACCGGTTCCCCCGAGTTCCTGTGTCTACTGTGTTCCCTCGAGTTCCTGATGATTTAGAGTTGAACTATGACTTGTAATTGTGAAACAGAGAAAAAGATTTTAATTTTGAAGAAATCCAGTCTGTGTTCTCTCTCTCTCTCTCTCTCTCTCTCTCTCTCTCTCTCTCTCTCTCTCTCTCTCTCTCTCTCTCTCTCACATTGTCCATGATTCTGGAATCTTAAATCAGGAGACATTGTTTGTATGAGGCAATGAGTGATGTCTGTGTGGCTCTGTATTCTGTATTCTTCTGAGAGTCTCAGCTTTTTAACCTTGTGAACTGTAGTCTTTGGTCCACGCTAAGTTCTTATCTACACATGGTGGGAGATGTTTTCAAACAGTTTTGATTGATTTGCATTTTGAAGCACATCTTGAATGGCCTTCCTCTTAAATGCCCCTCTACCTAGTGCAAAACAGCAAGGTGACATACTTTTAGTGAAGTGCTGTTCAGTTAATACTGATGCTGATCAATTGTCGTTTCTCTTTGAAGAGTGTGGAAGATGGGTACTCTGCAGTTTTAGGCTGTCTTTTTTTGGTGGGGGGCATGTACTTGATAGTCTAAGCTTGGTCTTTCTTGGTCTCAATTAGGGAAAGTGTCCAATTAAATTTCGGATAGCTCTCTTAGAACTCTACTGCTCTACTGGAAGACAGATATTATACGGTATCTATATCATCTTCTATAGTAGATGCATTGTATTCTATATATTTAAATTCAATTTTAGAAGACCATATACTTTATGGATACAAAGGTGATTTGGATAGCTGTAATAACCAAACATCTAACTTAGAACATCAAGCCGCCTTCAGTTAGGAGGATATCTGTGGGGACCAAAAGGCACTCATGTCTCCTTTAAAGGAAACATAGAGGGTTTTTTTTTAAAGGATTGTTTTAAATTTTCTGTTTTGCCATAGCTATATCAATATGGCTTTGTGGATTCCATAGCCTCATTATGAGCAAGACATTTCTCCAGTGATGTTGCGGGGATTATTTTAAATGACTGTTGGGCTGGTGAGATGGCTCAGTGGGCAAAGGTGCCTGCTGCCAACGCTCATGACCTGAGTTCGAGCCCCAGGGCCTGCAGTGCAGAAAGCGAGAACAGATTCCTGTAAGTTGTCCTTTCACTTATGAATGTGCAAGAGTACACGTGTGTGTGTGCATGTGTACACATATGCACACGTGCACACACACACAGATACAATAAATCAACGTTAAAATATTAAAACAACTGTTGTATTCCATCCAGTGGGTGGGCAACTTGTCCTGTACTTTTGCCTTTTGTTAAAATGCTTTGAGTGGGTCCTAAATAGATTCACCCCGGTCTCTATGGGTGTGATTCATATGTGGATTAGCTCTCACCATTGTGCTGATTAGAGACAGAAATCTATGTCTTTCTCTCTCTCCCTCTCTCTCTTTGAGTACTCTTTGTGACATGTAACTATCCTTTACCAGAAAGGAATTCAGTTGCATTAAGAGTCATTTTTTACAGAGTCCGGCATGTTTATATCTAGTTTCATTTCGGTCATTTGTAATTTTAGTTCCCAAAGTGAGTGAACCAAATGGAAAATTCTAGTAAGGATGGGTCTTTTAGCCTAGCAGGATTTTGAAAAGTGATATAAGGACTATGTAGAGGGGCCGAGGCGCCGTTTATCTGGACACAGCAGCTATTGACCGATGCAAAATTCTGGAAGTTTCCCTCAGTTGCCATTCAGTGTTCTCATGTACATTCTGCTGGGTTCTCTGAAGGCACTGACCTTCTTATTGATCTTCAGCCAATCGTAGTTGCTGGGACAGCTTTCTGGGTGGCGTCATTAAAACACAAAGAGAGCAAGGCATAGCACACCTGTGGGAAGGAAACACAGAAGAAATAAGTGTGCTTTCAACCTGTGCAGGCCATTGGCTTACTCTGTCATTACTGGACACTTTCTGGATATAGTTTACTTGATGAGGGTAGAAGGCCTTAAAAAAGGTCCAAGTAGGGCATCTAAAAATTCACATTTAAGTGTCATTTAACATCCCTTCCCTTATTTCAAACCATGTGCCGCCCGTCTGTTGGAGCTGGGTGCTTCTCATGGCCTGTAGTTCCAGAGTTAAGGAAAGACAGAATTCCCTCTGCAGGCCATGACTATTGCTTGGTCCAGGGGAACTGACAAGCAGGAGCATTCATCATCATTATTGTTATTATTTTACTATACAGAAGCTTGCCTAACAGCTCAGAAGGGTGATATTTATTTTAAGCTGCCGTATGGAGTCAACCATTCTCCTTAGACTATATTCATTCACTCGGTATATTACCCATTATTTTACTCAGTCTCCCATTTAGTTAACTCAAATGCTCTTACTCACTCAATAAATTTGTTCAGTGAGGATTTATTGAGTAATAACCAGTAGTAACTGGGCACAGAGGTTCATGTTATTCACACACACACACACACACACACACACACACACACACACACAGAGAGAGAGAGAGAGAGAGAGAGAGAGAGAGAGAGAGAGAGAGAGAGAGAGACAAGCAGTGCATCTTTTTGGCATCTCCAAGAAAACGGGAGCAGCACGCACGGTAGGTCACTGTATTCAAAACCCAGGGTGCCACGAGCTCCTTGAGACGGGCTCTTAGCTTCATTTACCCTGTAACTCCAGCTATGCCAGGAGACCCTGCTGCATTTCTGTTGAGCTGGGCCGAATCGACAGCCTGGAGATGCAGGCTTGGCAGTGTGTGCCAGGGGTGGCCTGGCCCAGCATCTCATCTTAGGGGCTCATCGAGGGGCTTAGAAACCTGCCAAAATTTAGAGTGAGGCATCTGCAAATGGTACCGTGTGGTATAGAATAGGTGTCTACTACTTAAAAGGAAGGGCAGGGCAGTCCCAATTCAGTCACTTCTATTTACTCTTTTCTGTAGTCTCACAAACCAGGCAAGCTGTTTTGCCAGCAATCTCCACTGGTTCCACGTCGTTTAATTTTTTTTTCTAAACAGCATATATAGTTCACGTAACTTGCTTGCCTTTTACTTTCTTTAGTTTTGGGTGTTTATGCATTTGTGTGCGCGCGTGTGTGTGTGTGTGTGTGTGTGTGTGTGTGTGTGTGGTGTTATTGTTGTTGTTTAAGAGGGAAAAGGGGTGGCGGCAGCATGACAATTCTGGGAAGATGAAGAGGTAAAGTAGGGGCGGCTTTGAAGATGCCTCGTGCGCTGTCAGTGTCTACATGTGAAGCTGTTTGAGGTTTCTTCTGTGCTGTGTGCACTGCGTGCTTTAAATTCATTAAAGCAGCAGAAACTCATCTGGGGAAGGAAGAAAAAAAAGGGAGCTCGTTTTTAAATGACTAAAAGACTGAGGGTACATTGTCTCTTAATTTCCCTGGCCTAATGGAGAACTCATACACAATACACAGGCAGCCAGCTCCTCTCTGTCATTAAAAACAAGTTAGAACTGAGATTAGACAACTAAGATGGAGGCTTGCCAGCTAAAAACCAATCCAAAGATGCCTGGGGGAGTGCGGGCAGTCTGCTCCCACCAGAGGTCAGAGGTCTGGAGAGCAAGCCTGCCTGCACACATTTAGTTCATTCTGATACAGAAAAGTGGGGGCCGGGACATGGCTCAGCTCCTAAAGTGCTTGCTTTCTAAGCACAAGGCCACAAGTTCGATCCCAGGACCCGTTTCAATAAAATAAAATACAATAAAATGTCAAGCGGATTAGTGTGCGCTTGCTATCCCAGCTCTGGGAAGGCAGAGTCAGTGGATCTTGCCAGCCTAGTCTACTCGGTGAGCTCTAGGCCAGCAAGAACAGAACAAAGGTGGACGGCATATGAGGAATGGCATTTAGGATTGGCAGCTATCTTTCACATGTATGCACATGCACACACACACTTCCTCCCGCCTTCCCTTCCTCCCTGCATCCCTCCCTCCCCCCCCCATGCTCAAAGCACCCCTCCCTCTTTCCCCAGGCACCCATGTGCATTGCTGTTTGCTGAAAGACAATACTCACAGCTGATCCTTGGGGGCAGACAGCGTCCTTGAACGTCACAGCTGTGGGCACGAGTCCCCAAGACTGACTCAGACATTCTGGGGCTGTGAAATGATAAAAGCAAGTGCCATGATAGGTATGTCTGTGCCTGTGGAAGAAGCACATTATAGCGAACACTGAAGGGTGCAATTTTTCCTGCTGTGGGGAATGTAGAGTGCTTTCACCTTCAGAGGATGGAACACACTGCCGGTTGGGCTTTTGTCTTGAGTTTCCAAATGTGTTTCATGCCACTGAAAATTCAAAGGCACATTTGAACACCCCCTCCTCCCAAATCTAGTTACAAATTCCAGGAGTCCGGGGATTTCCCTTTCTTCGAAGAATATCACCTTGGCCCCAGCTGAGGGTTTGGTAAAGACCGCATTGCAGAGGTGAAGACAATGAGGCCGGATGGCCGGGCCACGCCACGCCACGCCACGTGAGCATCGCAGTCTACCTGAAGGACTAGTCAGAAGTGACTGTCGCTAGCCCTTCAGCTGATGCAGGAAAATGCCTGGGAAGTGGCGAGCGAGGGAAAGACAAAGGTAGCAGAATGGCACTCATCAGAGGCGGAAACTCCACAGAGGGAAGATGGAGAGAGCGCGGGTCGGCAGGAAGGTGCACACTGCCAGGCAGGAAGGCGCACACTGCCAGGAGCAAATCTGAGTGGTGTAAGTAACAGGTAGCGGGAGACAGAATTGAGCCAGGGTGCCCTGCCCCCTTAACTGTCATCACACTGGAAAGCAACATGGCAGGAGTGAACTCCCGCCACCAGGGAGAGAAAGGGCGTGTGCACGAGAGAGGTTAGTTTGCTAGGTGTCTGAAATGTGCACGCACCTGTCTTGGTAAGAATGTGGGTGGGCGAGTGGGGAGTGCTGAGTAGGTAGGTGGGTAAGAGCCCTCGCTGTGCAAGCGTGAGGACCTAAACTTGGAACTGTAGCTCCCATGGAAAAAGCGGGCAGGCGTGGTGGCTCACTGACAATCCCAGGGCAGAGGGAAGAGCAGAGAATGCCCGGAGGGAGCAAGCTGCCTGGCCAGACGAGCCACGGTGCCTCAACAAAGCGGGCATGATCAAAGAAGACGTCCAACGTGAATCTCAACACACATGCACATGTGCAGCCACATTCACACGTGGACACACGCACACACACACACACACACGTGTGCACACACACACACTCACAGAGTTCCCTGGAAGAAAGAAGACGGGCAGTTTTGTCACTGTGAACAGTAGACTAGCCTTTAAAGAGTTCCCTGGTTACAGGTCCTACTCGACAGCAAGAGCATGCTTTCATTTTGGTAAAGGTTGCCATGCAATGTGGCCTGGCTGAGGACCATCCCAAAATGCAGTTTTTGCAGAAAACCAAGCCCTCCATCCCGGGCCTGGTCTGAGTCCCCTACATTTCCAGGAGAAATTTCAGATACTACACGCTAATTTGGAGGGTGTTATTGGTCTTCCTAGTTCATTCGCCTCATTCCAGGCACATCTGCTGAGCTGAACCGGAGCCTCGGCATTCAGCCCCGTCTTCATTTGCTCAGGGACACATGGTTTGTGTGGGAGACATCATGCTTTGTTTTTACAAATCAAACTCTTAATTAATTGCTGAACATACTGCAGTTCGCTAACCAAGCTGTATTTTTTAAAGGCATTTCTGACGGATAAATACCGAGTCATCTGCCTCCACAGTGTGTCCCCTTGTCCCTGCTTTAGACAATGGTAGTGACAGTCATGGGAGGTGCTTCTTTTGTGGGGACTTGCTCGCCAGGCTGAGCCTTGCAGAAAATGCTTTCTACTGAGTCCTCCCTGTGTTCCTCAGGCCCGCATTGAGAGGCGGCGGCGTTCTCCAGGTGTGGGATCACACTCTGGCACTGCTGGTGTGGCCTGTGTCTTGCTGAACTGGAATCTAAGCTACCTGTGGTCTAGTCCCTTCTGTACCAAACAGTGGAGGCCGTAGAGCTCTAGCCTGGAGCTTGGCAAGGCCTAGAGGAGGTTTTGATTATCCACCACACCCGAAGTTGTGTCTGTGGGGGTATTCCAGACAGGATTAACTGAGAAGGAGCCACTCACCCTGAGTGTGGTGACACCATGCCATGGCTGTGGTCCGGAAGCAAATAAAAAGGGGACAGCGAGCTGAGCACCAGCATCCTCTCTCTCTGCTTCCCGATGCTGGCGCAGTGTGAGCGGCTTCCACACCACGACCCACCGTACCCCCCAACTGTGAGCTAAAATAACCCTCCATTTCTTAAGCTGCTTTTGTCAGGTACTTTACATAACACAAAAATAAACTAATAAGTTAGACAAGATGGACATGGGATTTCTTTAAAATAATTTTAAATTAAAATAGGATTACACCATTTTCCCTTCAACCACTCCCATGTTCCCATCACTCCCTTTCAAATTTATGGCCCCTTTTCTATAGATAATTCTTACGTATATATGCCACATATACATGTAATATGTGTTATATTACATGTTGTGTTATATGTGTTTAATATATAACACCTATGTTATATACTATGTACTATGATTAATATAATATTACATGTATTATACAGCATATTACACACGTATGCCTGGATACATAACTGTAACCTGCTGAGTTCTTTCAGTGTTACATGTGTGTTTATGATTTCAGGGCTGACTGCTTTATAACCAATTAGGGGCTCTTGCCAGGAAGAGATGGATTCTCTCTCTTTAGCAGTCACTAGTTGCCTGTAGTTCTTTGTCTAGGGCTGGGATCCTATGACATTTCCCTCTTTCACGGTATTCTGTTTACCGGCCTGCTGCAGGCGGCCATGCTGTTGAGCTATCATGGCTGACCCTTCCTTGTCATGTCCAGAAGACACAAGCTCGCAGCAGATTTCCAGCTCCTCTGCCTTACAATCTCTCTGCTCTGTCTGTCTTCCATGATGTCCCCTGAGCCCTAAGTGCAGGAGTTGTACTGTAGGTAGTCACTGGGTGGGGCTGGTCCTTCACAGAGGCTAAGTGGTGGGTTTCTGTAACAGTCTATGTCTGCTACAAAGGGAACCTTCTTTGATGAGAGGTGAGACCTACGCTTATCAGGTTCCCCTTGGTGCAAAATGCAGAAGGCTGGGCTGGGCCTGGGACAGATGTAAAATTTCTTTGTGGGACACTCCACTGAGGCTAGTTACACATGCACATCATAATCGTTTGACTGTATTATAGACAGCAGCATACTCCCTTTATTGTGCATGGAGATAAACAATTTTGAGATTGTTGTCATATACCTTTTTTTTTGTATCAAGTCACTACCGTGGAAAGGAAAACATATTGAATAAACAAACAGATGAGCAAACACACGGAATCTTCTACTCTCCTATTCAATTGGAATGTCTACTCTCTGACAGTCAGTCACAGTTTTCTGAGCTCCTCAGAGAGACGCTGTAGTTCAAGGAACACTGAATGTTCTGTCCCTATACTTCCGAGGTTCAGTTCACAGCTATAGCAGTGCAAACTGACCCTTCTGTGTCTCAGTTTTTCCAGGAAACTGAGTTATTTAATGTCTCCACTGGCTGGCATGTGGCAAGTCCTTAATTTGTGCTACTTTTGTTTTTTGTTTAAACTTAAAAGTGCTATTTCTCAAGTACAGTCCTACAGCTGAGTGGAAATTCCTGGGGAATTTAGATTTTTGTCTTCTGATATGATTGAAAAAAAAATCTACACTATTGATAATAGTTTATTTTGGAAGATCCGCCAAGCAGTTTAAGAGCCCACCTGTTCACGCGAGGTTTCTTTTGGTTCCCGGTTTCTTCAGCTGCGGGCCGTGACCTTGTAACCTGCTTAGGAAAATGAGTGGGCAGTGGCCATAAAAATTAGAGACTGTAGGAGAGTTTTAAACACAGAACTATCAAAAGCGAATTCGAAGTCAGATGCTCGGTGGATCCCGGGCACTTCCGGCAGCGTGTTCGAGTTGCCCTGAGCAAATTCACGGCAGCTGTGGCTCTGCACGCGCTGTCACAGGGTACCACATCGTCGAGCGTTACCTGAGACGTTGGCTCAGGTTTGACACGACTGTATATGGTGGCTTTAGATGTGTCATGCTGAGAACCCACACTGACGGGTTTATCCTAAGGACAATGAAAATGCACTAAAGTTTGGGGTCTGGCCAGTAAGAGTTATATATATTTTCAAGTGCGCTTTCTGCCTCCTATGTGGCTCAGGGCGGTAGAGTTGAGACATGGAATAAAGAGGGAAAGAACAATCAATGGCATTGATGGGTAGTCCCCAGGGAGGGTGTGGGAAACCCTGCAAGTAGCAGTAGGTGGATTTCTGAGGTAGGAGGCGGGAGAAGCGTGCTTGTGACAATAAATAAAGAAATCAGCACTGGAGGAGGACATTTCATTGATCTCCTTTCTCAGGAACTAATGAGAAGCAGGGAGGACAGCTGTGGACTCAGGCTTCTAGGTTTGGTTGTAGGCAGTAGGCAGTTCTCCTTTCTTAATTATTTTCTTTTGTGTTTGAGAGGCGAGATGATTGGGACAGTGAGGTCGATGATTAGGGACAGTGGAGACCACAGTGAAGACAGCCGGCGACAGAAATTAAAGAGGGTCGGTACTTCTCAGTATTCACTCAACTGTGGGATGTTCACAGCTGAGAGGTTCGGGAAAATGGCTCCGTGGCCAAGAGCACTGACTGCCCTTGAAGAGGACCTGAGTTCTGCTCCCAGCACCCAGCTGGGGCGGCTCACCACTGCCTGTAGGCCAAGTTCTAGGCGACTCCAGCAACTCTGCTTCCAATAGCGCCTGTGCTCACTCCCCGCCCCCTTCCGGGCATGCTCGCATCCTTAAAGATGCAGGGACCTCTGCAGCTCACCAAAGCTTACCTGCTGCAAGGGAAATCCCAGCGGCAGCCTGCGGTCCCAGCAGTGCAATTCTGTGGATGTCACCCCATAGACGAGACGGAAGTGTTTAGCCGTTCATAACGGTATTAGGTTAAATGTCTCAGAGATCCTTGATACGATATATGGGGATGACTTTTCCTGTTAGGGTTGCAACTGTGCTGTCACATCTTGAGCCAATCTGTGCCTTAAAACCAGGTGAACCAGGGCTGGCGAGATGGCTCCGTACCTGTAAAAGATGCTTGCTGCCAGGCCTGGCAACCTGAGTTCAATCCCTGCACGCAGTGGGTGGGGAGAACGACGGTAAGGCGTCCTCTGACCTCCACACACGCACGGCGGCATGAATGCACCTGCACCTTCCAGAATGAATAATCCAAACCACAATCACTCATTTTTTAAAAGCAAGAAGACAAAAGACCTCGCTTTTGTAGCAAATCTGACATTTTCCTAAAAGTTTTCCAATATTTGAGCTGTGGCCACAGAAGCCTCTGCTCATTTCCCTTTCTCTCCTCACTCAGTTCTTGGCTTCGTCTCTTCATCTTCCCATCATTCTCTGTGGCTACAATGCTGGAATCACGATTGTGGCTGCTGCTGGCCTGTAGTTGGTAGAGAACCTGGGAACCCTTCCCTTCCTTCAAGTCCTTCTGATAATATCATGGGCACGATCCCCCCTGCATCAAAATATAGCTGTTGCTGCTTCCAGGCCCCCCGTAAGGAGTACGGTTTTTCCACCCGCCGCTGGTCTCGTCCCGCCGCCACGCCAGCCCCAAATAATGCACAGAGACTCTGTATTTGATATGATGCTGTTGGCCAGGTACTAGTTTCTTATCGGCTAGCTCTGTCTTAAATATTAATCCATTTCTGTTGATCTATGTATTTGCACACGCTTTCATCTTACCCGAGAGCTGGTTGGCATCCTGCTCTCTCCAGACTCTCCATCTTGACTCCTCCTTCCTACTTCCTCTTTTCCTCCTTGTCTCCTGGTCCCTCCTATCTTCCTTTCCTATTGGCCAACAGTGCTTTATTCATTAACCAGTATGAGAAACATATTTACAGAATAACATCTCCCTCCCCCCCAAGGTCCTGCCTTTTCTACCTCCGAGCCTGTGATGTGGAACTAAATCCTGTAAGTGGCCAGCAGGGCGAGGGCCCCACAGTGTATGATCCCTGACTGCTACCCGGAAGGAAGCTCCCTCCCTTAACTAGTGAGAGGCCCTTCTCTTGGCCGCCCCTCCGGATCCATACTTGGATTGCACTCTCAAGGACACCCAGCCTGCATTCAATTTGTTCACCGGTGTCCCTGCCAGCCCTTCCTCGGCGATCTTAGCTGTAAGTCCCACACCAGTGCCAAAAGTCTGAGGAATGCCCTCAAGTCTCCTGGGGCAGGGACACAAGCACTTTCTATCCCAGTGAAGTTTGTTTGGAAGAGAGTGAGGTCCAGTCACAAAATGGCCGAAGGAATTTTTTTATTTTATATCCTCACCAACAAAGCTTCTCGTTAGTGACTTGAAAGGACGCCTAGATCCAAATGGTATTAAACAAGTGTTTCTTCAATATGAGATCATTATGCGTCCCTTCTAAATCCAAATACTAATTGCGACCTTGCTGTGAGCACACAGTATTAAGCCCATCATAGCCATGGTAACAGAATGCCATGGGAGGCAGTAGCCTGTCATCTGCACAGTGTCATTAGTGGCTTGGGTGGCAGGCGGTACTTTCTGACTTTGTCTCTAATGTCCAACTCAAAGAGGATCACGCTACACCTTCAGGTAATTCTGCCTCACAGGCTCTGTTCCCTTTGAGCGCCTCTGTGTCTCTACAATTCATCTCGGTGCGGGATGGCTAATGCACAGATGCAAGTACAAGCACAAATTAAACTTTGGGCAGGCAATGTACAGTGGCCATTTACACTTCAAAATTAAGGCTGCCATACAAACTTTTGTGTTCTTATAATTGGGCTGATTTTTAATATCCAATGATAAACAACTATGTAAACAGCCTCCCCAAGATTTTGCACTTAAGGAAAAAAAAAAAAAAACCTACTTAAAGTCACCTTCTCTGTTTTGCATGATAATTGTAATATAAGATAATAAACAGCACAGGGCACGTAGCACAGTTCTTCCAGACGATACGGTGTCATTTATATGAAGATAATTAGGCATTTAACACTTACCAGTACCAATTTAAAAACCCACCAATTAAAAAAAAAAAAAAAAAACAAAACAAACCAGTGTGCTTACAGCAAACTCATTGAAATAAATTTCCATCTGCTCTCCCCACGAGTGTGTCCGTAGCCCGCTCAGCGCCAAGGACACTGGTTTGGTGCATAGGGAGTGAGGTTCAGATTAAGAGTTCATAACCCAACCTTTCTGTGAAAATGAAAAGTGTATTTTTTAAAAGAGAGTTTTTTACTGCGAGCGTGTGAACCATATGCCATTGTTAAGAAGAAAGCAAACAGTTATGTTGGCGGAGAGACTTGTTACTATTAAGAAGACCAAGGCGTGAACAGAACTCCACACACACTTTCTCCCCGATGAGGGTGGGAAGAGTAACGGGGTCTGGCAGCCACACTCAGAAGGGGAGGTGCTGGGTTTCATTTTCATAATTAATGGGACAAAATTCACCTTCTTAAAACCCTCCCTGAAAATGTGCCCAGAAGTTCACATAAAATAATAAAGGAGTTACACACCCGCCTACAAATAATGTGACATGGCGTGTAGACCCCAAGAAAACTGTAATGCTTGGGGCACCAAAGAATAAGAATTCCTTCCTTCCTCCCCTCCCTCCCTCCCTCCTTCCCTTCCTTCCTTCATTTCCTTCCTTCCTTCTTCCTGCCTTTCTTTCTTCTTCCTTCTTCCTTCCTCTCTCTCTTCCTTCCTTCTTCCTGCCTTCCTTCCTGCCTTCCTTCCTTTCTTCCTTTCTTTCTTTCTTTGTTTCTTTCTTTCTTCCTTTCTTATTTTCTTTCTTCTTCCTTCTTTCCTCTCTCTCTTCCTCCCCCCTCTCTCTTTTGTCCTTCCTTCCTTTCTCTCCTCCCCCTCCTTTCTCCCTTCCTGACCCCCCCTCTGTTTTGCTCACTCCCTTGCTCGCTCACTCCCTAGCTTTCCCTCTTTCTTTTGGAGACTGGGTCTCATGCAGTTCAGCTGTCCTCAGGCTCACAGCGTGGCAGAGGCTAGCTTGGAGTTGCTGATCTCCCTGCCTCCACCTCTCAGGTATTGGGATTACAGGTACACACCACCTTCCCCACTGCCGTGACAACATCATTAACAGAACAACAGAATTTTAAAAAGTTTTTAAGGTTTACTTGTAATTATGTGAGTGTGCGTGTGTGTACATGTGCGTGTCTGTGTGTGTGCATGCATATGTGTGTGTGTGCATGTGTGTGCGTGAGTGTGTGCTCGTGTCTGTGTGCAAGTGTGAGTGCAAGTGCCCACAGATTCCAGCAGCAGATGTTGGGTCCCTTGGAAAGCCAGCTGGCTGATGTGGGTGCTGGGACCTGAACTAGGGTCCCCCACAGCACCGAGCCTTCCCTACAGCTCTCAGTCCAGTAGTTTCTTTCCAGTGCTATTATCAGGATGAAATCATGCATACATCCGGTCCACTCATTACTTCTGTAAATATTTACTAGGTTTGTGTTGGGCATCATACTACATGTGGGGTGATGGTGAGTGGAGGAAGAAAAAGAAAAGGAGACGATTGGTTGTCCCACGGGAGTTTTTCTCAGGACGGGTAACGTTTGGATGGAGTTTAGAAACCCCAGCAGATGTCTGTTGGAGGCTGGAGGGAAAGGGGGGGCATGAAAAAGCCCGGCCGTGAGTTCTCACTTGGTGTTTGCAAATACCACTGTTTCGAACACGGGGTGCGTGGAGCACCCTTGGCTGTTCCCTTACTTTCACTGCATTCCTTCTTATTTCTTTAGCCCGATCTTCAGCACATTTCCTGTGAGCTGGGAAACTGTTGGCTTACAAGCTTTCAGGCAAGCCCAGGGAACTATTCTCTAAGGCACAACTTGCTGCTGCCAGTGTAGGGTCTGTTTCAGGGCTTCACTCTGAGACTGGCGAACCCAGCAGAAATTGGCGTTTGTTGAAAGAAATGGTGTTTCTCCCACAGAAGAAAGCTATGATGCTCCCCTTGAATTTCTCACCAACTTCTCAGAACCATGTACTGAATAGTCAGAGTTGGTTTTGTGTGTGAATACAGAAAAATGCCAGAGCCAGTATTCTTAACCATGGACTTTTGAACGTTGACTAATGCAACACGTGTCTGCTGAATGAGTCTGCGTGCTGGGCACAGAGCAAGTGGTGTGTGCACAGTCTTTGACGTGTCAAAGAAAAAGTCAGTATGTCCTATACATGTCTCTGAGATCACCAAAGTTGTTAGGCAAAGACAGGAAAGATGTCGGCCGAGCAGCCTGGTTGCCATTCCTCTGTGTCCTCTTTGTGTTAGGACAAGCAAGCTCTGCTGTCTGGTTGTCCTTCAAGCCTCCTTAGGGAGGTTGACCAAGGCTGCATTGAGTTGCCACTGTGTTGGATAGGCAGCCAAAATGTAGTCACAGCCACTTACTTGTTTTGTTATGTGACCCATCGAATTGTAACAATTCATCTACACAGATCTTTTTATGCAAGATGTTTTCCTTTTCATTAATATGTACCTGTTCTGTAACTTGGGAAAATCCAAATTTTCTGCAACTGTATGAATGTGAACTATTACCTTGAGTTACAGTTTTTAAGCTACGCGGGGGGAATGTTTCAAAGAACTTTTTGGCATGATTTTGTTGTCTGACTGCACTGAAGATGAAGCTCACTGGGTAAAGAATGGAAGTTTGGAAAGATCCCTTGATGGCACTGCCTTCCCCTCTAGCCCCCAATCTGGGGACTGCTTTGAGAATTATTGTTTTGGACACGTCAGAAAGTGTCCATGTCTACCTGGGTGACAGTCACAACACTGTAGGTGTCACTGTGTGCGTTTGGCCAGAACTAAATCAAAAGGATTTACATGAAAGCTTTCCTTACAGAATTGTGACTATGGCCATATTGACTATCTCCTTGGCAACCCATGCCAGACACAACCAAATCTACCCATGGTGGGGCGGAGGAAATCACAAAATCACAAAATGTTTTTGTCAGTCACCCACTCATAAGAATCTGTAGTGAGAAGCTAAACTCCCTTCATTTCTGAGTAGGCCAAAATTTAAAGGCTAGAATGCATATTATTTAATGCAAACATATTTTACAAGTCATCAATAGAGTTAAAGAGTCCCGTGGGAATTAAGTATGTTTGAGGAGTACTGTGGTCTTATTTTTAAAGCTCTGTTGGCCTAGATTAGCAATTTCTTAGTCATGTCAGATAAGGAAGAGCCAGGTCAGATCTCTTACTATCTGTGAATATACACATTTTTCTTGTGAATCCAAGCTCCCTAGTGTTCGTGTCTCAACACAATTGCCACAATTGGAGGGATAAAACAAGGGCTTTGTTCCTGTTGCCTGGCTTGATGATTCTTGTAATCTAAAGATTATGTCCAAAACTTGTGGACTTGAGTAAGAAAAAAATTTGGAGTTTGGTAGGATAAATTTAGGAAACTGACGGCAGAAAGAATGTTCACAGACCTCCTCAAGAACCGAGCACAGGAGACAACCGTGTGCGAGTTTGTCAGCATCAGAACGATGGCTGGATGGTGACTTCAATGGAGGAAAATGTAGGCTTATCAGAAACAGGGACATGGTTGTCTGCTTTCTTATGAGTGTTTTTCCTTTTCAACACACACACACACACACACACACACACACACACACACACACACACACACACACAGAGCGTTTCAGCCCACAGAAAAAGGAACATCATAGTCAGGCTTGGAGGCCAGGGAAATTGACTTTTTTTTTCTATTGTGGCTCTCAATGGCAGGTGCTTTGCTCTGTTCCTATGGTTATTGTTGAGACCTTGCTCATCACTTAATAAGCAGAATATCAGAATGACAGTGAGCTAAATCTTGATACACCAAAGAAACCCAATTATTTCTGCTCAACAAAATATTTGGATATTAATGATGCCTTAAATATTAAATTAGGAGGAATAGTAATAAATTAAATTGATCCAACTCTGATTTGCTTAAGCTCTTTTATATACTTTCATAACTACATTCCAAAAATGAAAACATAGGACAAATTGGAAGTGGAAATTGTTGTTTTTCAGTGTTAGTAATGGTTAATATTTAATTGAGATCACATCTCTAATCTTATTTTTCTCCCACCAATGGCTCATCTTTATTCTTATTATCTTGTTTTCGGCACAGAATTATCACCCACTGGTTTTCAATTACAGAGGTGCTCATATTGATCCTAGTCTTGATTTTTACTCACAACTGAAGAATGACTCATTTAGGCCTTTAGTGCTAGTGTTGTGCCTCTAGTTTCTTAAAAAAAAAAAAAAAAAAAGAAAAGAAAAAGAAAAAGAAAAAGAAAAAGAAAGAAAATCAGCATTGACTCAAAATACAGAGAGCTCATAAACAATACTGTTCAGTTACATGAAGTGATAGGGAAACAGACTTCAAATCATTTTAACTCAAATCACCATTAAAATGTAAGAAGACAAATAGTGATCAAAGATGTTGTCACCATATGGAGAGGAGCCCCATGTCAGTCACAGCATGTATGCAGAGCAGGTGGCGCCTAGACAGTCACAAACCCTGTATGGAATTATACAAGTGCAGCCCGAATTCCATACATCTCTGCTGAAGTGCCGAACACATACACAAAAGATCTTTCGTTAGCGTGTGGTCAGAGTTGCTGGAACTGGGATGTCCTGCTTCAGGAGGCGTGTAAATGCCCCTTGTGTGTCTCCCTGTTGGCTTCAGTATTCCCCAAGGACCTAACAGCACCCATTGTTTCCCATCAAAGGCTGGGCACATGACTTATCTGTGGACTTCCCCTTTCCCTTATGTATCTTAATGACCTCAGGGCTCTGTGTGGGAAGAGAAAGACGTCTTGGTTGTGGGTTGGAAGAACAGCTGGGCCTATAGGCTTCAGCTGGCCTTATCTCCACATAGAAATCCTCCTCTTCAGCCTTTGCCTTAACTCTCAAAAAACCCCTTCTAAGTCCCCTCAGTGCGAGGGAAGTACTTGTGTAAATCCATAAGAGTGTGTGTGTGTGTGTGTGTGTCTAAATTGTTAAACCAGAACCAAATTTTCTGAGTTCAGATCTTACACAGTTTTTAGGGTTTCATTGATTTTTTTTGGGGGGGGATGTGGGGTGGAGTAGGGAGCTAAGAAAGCTTCGTGAAGCCAGTGAGAATAAGTGAGCAGGACCGGAGCTTTGGAGCAGTTTAGGACAGACAAGCTGGTGTGTTGGTCTGTGTTTTTATGGTGCTCTCCTACAGAAACGCACAGTTTGACATTCTGACATTCCCACATGATATTGATGGGTTTGCCTGGGGAGAGCAGGGATAAAAGTCCCATTTTGGAAAGCACACCTGGGCGTGTGTTTTATTCCAGCTCTCCTCTTTGATGTGGGGACAGAGAGGTGACTGGAGATTGTCCTCTCAGAGCCCCCTCCCCCACCCTGCATGCTTATCTTTGTCCTAAGATTGACAGGATTAACTGCAAACCCCAGATGGCAGATTAGGGTGCCACGGACGCTGTGTTGATTCAGTCTTAGATCAGTGTCAACTCTCCACTATTTCCCCCCTTAGATACAAAAGAGTAACTTCAGGGTTAAATGTTTGTAGAGAAGGCGTCACAAATTGAACCCTTTGGACAGCACAGCCGGAGGACACAAACTGGGCATGGAGACCCAAACTTGGCTGTTCCCCCATTACTTCCTGCTTTTCATTGTGTGAATCACGTGCTTGCCAGCGGCTCGGTCTATCAAATGCTTTGCCTTCTTAGTGGCTGGTCTATTGCTGTGAAGAGAAACCATCACCTCCAAGACAACTCAAAGAAGAGAGCATTTAATTGGGGGCTTGCTTACATTTTCAGAAGGTGAACCCGTGACCATCTTGTCAGGGAGCATGACGGGGGCACACTAGCACACACTGGAGCAGTAGCAGAGAGCCGACGTCTGATCTATAGGTAAGAGGCACAGAGCATGGGCTTTTAAAACCTCAAACCCCACCCCCAGAGATACGGACACACCCCCTCCCTCAGGACCACACCTCCTACTCCTTCCCAAACTCTTCCACCAACTGGAGACCAGGTATTATAATATGTTGCTGGGGCCCATAAAGATGGCCCAGCTCCATCTTGGCTCAAGGTCAGAGGGTTCAAAACTGTCCCCAGTAAGTCATAAGACCTAAAGGTCTAAGGCGTGGCTACAGTAGGAGGTTTGATCTTGGTCTTGGGTGTCTTTCTGAGTAACAACAGACTTGCTCTGAGATGTGGTTACTCTTGACCCCCAAGGCCAGAAAACAAGAAATTGAGTCTAAGGCGTGGTTACCAAATGCTTGGAGAATTAGGGAGAAATGTTTGCTCCTTGTTCATGATAAAGAAGTCTTCTGCCATGCCCCTTTTTGGCTGGGGTACTTACTAATGCTGAAGAATAAACTTGGGACATTCAGTATTCACTGGGTTGCCCTCCTGACTCTATCCTGTGTCTCTGTCTCCTTCTGAGCACCTTTACCTGCCACTTCTCAGTCCATACTCCCCCTCTCGGGTACAAACCAGGCAAGACATTTGGATCCGACTGAAGCCCCACAAAGACAGGACACGGCAGATTGGCCCCGCAGCGTGGTGCTACTACAGACAGACATGAAAATCTATGAGCCTGTGGGGCCATTCTCCTCCAAAGCTTCACATGCTTGCTGGGCAAGTCTGAGGAACAGTCTGGGCCCCTAGCAACTACATACAAGGCAGCCTGCCTGTAATGTCATTGCTGGGGAAGAGGTGGACCTTTAGGCAAGCTGTCTGGCAAGATTAGTGGAATAGGCAAGCTCTGGGTTCAGGGAGAGATCCTGCCTCAGTAAATGGAGTGTAGAACAACAACACACCGTGGGTCAACTTCTGGTCTCCACATGTGGGAGCACTTATGGGTATGTGTCCATACACACACACACACACACACACACACACACTCTCACTCACACATGTACACACACATGCATGTAAACACATGCGCACACATGCACACATACACAAACTCACGCATGCACACAACACTCATACACACACTCACACACATGCACATGTACATGCACACACATGAGCACACACACACAAACTCACACATGCATACACACACTCATACACACACTCACACATGCACACACACTCACACACATGCACATGTACACGCACACACATGAACACATACACACACGCATGTGCACATATGTGCAGAAAATGATGTAGTCTGTTTTGAACACCTGATTTCTAACTGCTCCCTGGTGCTTGTGTTTAGTATACTAAGGCTGATCTATATGGAAGTTGACATAACACTGAAAGTTGCAAGTTGAAATTACTTCCCACACAAACAACCGGAGTCATAGGGCACAAGGGAATTAATATTAATCGTGCCATATCCCGATTCTTGCCCGCGACTTTCCACCCTGCCTGCCTGCAGCTGCATGCCTTCCCTGACCTGTGATTGCAGAAAACAAACGTGACCTTGGTCATGTTTTTGCCATGGACACTGGCCCCAGCACCAGGAGCAGAATAAACTTGAGGTATATACCTGCCATGTAAAAACAGAAGAGCAGGATTGATGCACAGCCTATCAGACTCTGGCATTCCCCTATGGCGCTAGCTGATTGCCAAAAATGTTACTGCGGATGTTTTCATTCACATTTCTAGATGTAGTTAAGTGGACAGTTTCAGCATCAACTCTTTGATGTGTAAAACAAGCAGTGTACATCCTGTCCAGTATGTCCATGGCGTGGGGACGGGTAAGGAGCAGGCTGCCTCCTGATTAGTATACCCACAGCATGGGAAGGGCAAGGAGCTAACTCCCAAGGCACCACTTAGAAGGAAAGAATAGCTTTCTGTATTTTCACAATAATCTAGAGCACCATATGAGTTGCTAAAGTATAAATAAATGTATATGTATATGTATATATATATATAACAAATAGCATATAAATATAAAATATCTATGTATAACATGGCAAAAAAGAGACTTGAGTATGCATTCTTCTGTTGAAAATTATAGTAACAAACCTAATAATCATTGGTATTTATTTAGAACTCAGGGCTGCTGTTGAGAATGCACCACGCTAAGGACATTATATGCTGTTCCCAGCACAATGCCAGCAGCCGCCCTTTTCTGCAGGTGTTATTATTAGCCCTTTCCCCTGGGATAATAACACAAGATTGCAGATATTAAGTAGCATCATGTTCAAAGTGACAGATAAGGAGAATTCAGGCGCATCCATATCTCATTTAGCATCATCATTATTTTTTTTTTTAAGGGAGTAAGAGAGCTTTATTTCCACAGTCATATAGCAGTGACCATGACCTAAGGCCATAGATTCAGGTCGCCGCAAATACCATGTAAATGTGGTAACAGCTTCATGAGGTTTTTATAGTAACAGAACAAAGACAATAATAAACCGAGATGCTTCTCAGTTGAGGTAGGTGCTTACAGCAAATGGGGGACTCTCTGCTCTAGGCCCGGAGGCCGCCGGATGGCATTCTCAGTGTTTGAGTTAGTGGGCGATGGAGGTTTCTCCAAACATTCCAAGGCATGCTTCTAGCAGCTGCAAGGATGTCAAGTCACACACAGAGGAGGGTGACCAATGAATGACTGTTAGGAGCGAGGGTAGACCAAGATCGTTTTCAATGTCTTCCTCTTTCTTTTGGCCCACGGGCCCCATATTTGTGAGTGCAGTTGGGAAAACACCTTGTGTGACCAGTGCGAGATGCAGCCCCAGGGTACCCGATCGATAGCTCCCAATGGAACCTCCCCCCAACCCCGCCACGTGAAGCAAGGCTTTTCTTTCTTCACTATGCCAACCCATGACATCTTTGTGATAATCTGGGGTTCTTGACACCCACCATACTGGATTCAGGGGGCTTCCCTTTGTCCTGCAACCTCGAAAGCATCGAACAACCCCTAAAGACCAAGAGCCCATCGTGGCCTTGGGAGCTGCTACAGGCGTTGACTGACCAGAGACTGTGCAGAGCAAACACATTGTTGAGAAGTCTGCAGAAGCCATGACTGGAAACGTGGCTAAAGGCTCATCTGTCAGTCTTGATGTCAACTGAGTTGTCACCAGTGCCTGAGGGATTAGGAAGGGCGGCCATCTTGTTCCAGTAGCTCACACCAAGGAATTACTTTGTTCCCGACGCCACTGAGGTAGAGAGGTGTGGAGTGTGGACAACAGAGCAGTTTTCTGGGGAGGGTTCGTTATCCTTGTGTGTGGGGATGGTTCAAGGTCTGTGTTTATTGAACAAATCCTCAGCACACCGTGTTGGGATCTAGACAGCTTCTTTTTCAAAGTCATCGAGAGACTTAAGGTGCTTTAGTGACAGCAAAGAGATAGTAGAGAAAAGAGCATCAGGGTTCGTAAAATGCCACCCGGAGTGTTCTCTTCCAGTGAGATATCTGGGAAAAGAAAGCTCTATGAAAAAGGAGGAAACAAAGTGAATAGATAAAGTATGGAATCAGCCCTCGTGAGTTGTTTCCCAAGCGGTCAATGTGACTCTGGCTGCTGGCGGCATTTGTTTATTTGTTTGTTGGTGGAAACCCCGAGACTAAAAACGATCCTTCTGTGATCCCGTTTGGCCACAGCGGATTCCTTCAGCATCGCCATAGTAACTGAACTCAGTGCATTTATGAATACACTGAGATTTCTCGGGCTTCAGTTTTCTGCCAAGAGCGGAACATGGGATGGAGAGAAGAGCGAGCCCAGGCCAGCCAAGGGAAGCAACCGCAGAGCTGATCTGTAGCCTGTCATCCGCCCTGATTTCTTTACTTTTCCCTATTTATTAATTTTCTTCTTGCCGTGACAAAAGACAAGAAGCCATCTGAGCGAGGACAGGTTTATTCTTGCTCGCAGTTTGAGGGGACACAGGGTATCGTGCAGGGAAACACATGGCACCGGGGACTTGAGGCAGCTGGTCACATTGTGTCCACGGTCAGGAAACAGTGAGGGAGTAGACAGTGGACCAGGGCTGCCTAACCTCAAAGCCCACTCCGAGAGAGTAATTTTCTCCCGCAATTATTCTCCACCCGAAAGTTCCACAGCCTTTCCAAACAGCATCACTGACTGGGAAGCAATTATTCAGCGTGTAAACATTTCTCATGGAAACCACAGCACTTTAGAAGGCAGAAGGCAAGAATCAGTTCTCTGGACCGTCCTTGAGTGTGCAGAGGAGGAAACAGGGGTGTCTCTCTGCTCTGGGACACTACAGGGTTGCCTAGCATGTTTAAACCAGGATGAGCGAGGGAGAGCCTTGTTCCATAGAAAAGTCACCCAACCACCTGCTCCTACTACTTCTCAGTTTGCTGAAGGTCTTGGAGATATTTTCCAAAATAATAAAAACAAAGAGAACAGGAAAAGGATTATAGATTATAGAACAGATTATAGACAATCTGTCAGACAAGAGGGAGTGTTGGAGGCAGGAGGGAAAGGAAAGCAAATGTCTTTGATGGGCAGCTGCAGTGAGAGCCACATCCAACCTTTCCTCTTCGTAAGCTGATGCCTCAGGCACTTAGCGATGGAAAGGGAACTGTGCGTATGTACACACCAGCACTCCCTGTTCAAATCTCCTCCCGGCAGCCTTCTTCCCATCGGGAGGTTAATCGCCCCCCCCCCCCAACTCTTCCTTCTCTGACATGCTTTCCTTTACCCAGGACTTGCCACCCTCCGTCCAGGGTTTTGTCATCTGAGTTGGATTTCTAGAACCCACATGGTGGAAAGAGAGAACTGATCCAGAAAGGTATCCTCTATCCTACATGTGTGTCAGGGCATGCACACGTGCGCGCGTGCGTGCACACACACACACACACACACACACACACGTTAATAAATCAGTCTAAAAGAGGAGGAAATCCTGACTCCCAGCCTTCTCCAGAACCGCAGAGTCTGTCTAATTCATCAAATCAAATTCCATTTTACATGCGCCTTAGAAATATGTTTGGGACCAGACCATACTTCATTCCTCCGTCACTACTTGTCACTGAAGTAAACTCCTATTTCCCCCAAAACTGTTGGAATCATTTCCCAACTTTCCTGCCTCACACTTACGGGCTCTGTGAGTAGGAACAGTCTCATTGAAGTGTAAGACACTCACCTGATGCCGCAGGACGGGACAGTCTCCACTTGCCCCTCACCCCTGGGACCTCTCCCTCCTGCTCGCACTTCACTGAGCTGCTGACAACTCTCCAGGATGTCCCTTCCAGCTGAGGTATACTGCTTTGATTGTTTCCTGAGGCGGGATCTCGCCTGTAGACCCCAGCGTCTGAGAACTCCCTAAGTGTCTGAGATGACCTGAGTGCTCCTGCCTTAGCCTTCTCTCCCAAGTTCCTGGGTTACAGGTGTCAATTCACCCAGCGGACTAGTCCATCCTTGATGGTCCCATGGCTTACATCTCTCTTCCTGTCATTTACCGCTATTAGTCTACTTATAATTGTTGCTCGATACATTTTACTTTTTAGTTTGTCATATGTTCTTGGTCGCCGGTCTCTTATCTCCACAAGTGCAAGGGGGTATACCTACAGTGCAGCGGGGGTTTGGTAAATGTTTTGTTTAAAGTTTGGAGAGAGAAACCTGTCCTAGCTAGCACATATATGTGGCATGTGTCCCCTGCCCTCAAAGGAAATAGTAGAGCAAGTGTGGAGGTTTCCGGCTGAAGTCTCCAATGTTGCTTTTGCAATTCCAAGAATCTAGTACAGTGCTCTCATATGAGTGTATGTATGTGTGTATATGTACTGTGTGTGTGCGTGTGTGTGTGTGTGTGTGTGTGTGTGTGTGTGTGTGTGTGTGACAGAATGGCATTCATTCTAGGATGGCCTTGGACTCACTATGTGCCTGAGGAAATACATCTTCTGATGGCTGGGATTACTGTATTGCAGGGAACCTGATGTGTGCAGTGTTGGGGATCAAATGCTGGTCCCATGCATACAAGGCAAGAACTCGACCACCTCTACGACACCCACTGCCCTCTACTGCCCTTGACTTTCAAAACACTGTGTTCTGAGCACAGCGTCAGGAGCCAGTTCTGAGCAAGCCAGCCTGAGAATTGGTGCTAGCACGCTGTGGCTCTGAGAAAGGCTGAGAGCTGCTCTGTTTCTGTTTCCCTGGTTGTAAAAGAGGATTAACATCTCCTGCTTCCCAGGAGTCTTTTGAGGATTCTTTCATTCATGTAGTAATATTTATTGAAAATGCTAAGTGCTAAGTAGTATTCTGCCTAATTAATTAAGTCCTCATCTCCCTGGTGTGGGTTATGATGTCTGGCTGGTCATTAATAAAATATGCTGGAAGCTCCACAGATTTTCCCCTGAGAATTCCCCTGGTGGTTGCCTGAGCAGGGCCAGAATTGGGCGTCCGACCTTGTACTTAAATACACACAGCTGTTTGAGTTCGACCATGTTCACATTTATTTAGTTGTTGGTAATGCAAAAATTGGAAGGTGCTGCAAAATTCAGTTAAGGAAGAGATATGTCACAAATGACCCCAGGGTGCAGGCAGTAATGCTAGGAAATCAACTCATGACTCAATTCAGAACTTTATGGATAATACCAACAAAAATTCTAATATGTCCTCTGAAAAGTGTGCGTGCGTGCCTGCGTGTGAGAGTGTGCGCGTGTGTGCACGTGCGCGCGCACACACACTCATGTGTGACATGAGAGACAAATGAAAGGTTATCTTCTATCTGGTCACCATGAATAACAGTCTAAAGGAAACTATAAAGGCATGGAGTGAGACATAGATACAGGATTCTAAGAAAGGGATACTTTCCCCTTGAGAATGTACTTCTGCCACTTTATAGACAAGTAAATTACAGAGAGAGAGTAGAGGACACAGTGAAGGAGAGGATCTAATGATAGGTCAAGGGACCTTGCTGCAGACTACTGCATATGAGCCCTTTGCACACTGTACTGTACCCTGGCAAGTCTTAGGGGCATAGCCAAGGTGTGAGATTCATCTTAGGACTTGCATTTCACACCAAACAAACCTCACCGTCTGAGCTCTTATTCCACACTGTACCGAGGAAGTTCAAACATCCTGACCTCCTCTCCTCTTTGGCCATCACAGCATCCAATTTCTTGGCCACACCCTTGAACAATGAGGACTGCCTTCAGCAATCCCGAATAGAGTATTGACTCCCCAGTGACTGCAGGAGACCCTCCAGTACAAGCTCTGCTCGAGCTCCTCCATTCTCCATGTTATCTTAGGATTGGTTATTGATGAGTGGAAGTCTCTAGGCACCTGCATACCCCACGACGTGGTATGTACCTTGTCATAAGGAACTATTTCCGAAACCCCACTCTATTTCTGTCCACACTGTTAGATGATTTCCCCTTGCAAAGAAAAATATCAGATGGTCTCTTACCTCCAGGGTCTTTACTGTTTATTTGACTTTCCTGCAGCTTGCTTATTGAAGCTGGATTTTCTTTCCTGCCTGGTCCCGTAACCTATTAGCCCCAAATAAACACACGAAGACTTCCATTAATTTATAAACTGTTGGTCGATGGCTCAGGCTTCTTACTGGCTAGCTCTCTCTTAATTATCAACCCGTAACTACTAATCTATGTATTTCTACATGGCCTTATCTTACCAGAGAACGCCCGATGTGTCCTATCTTCCAGGTCTCTACATGGTGTCTCTTTCGTGGCTTCTCTCTGTCTCCTTCCTCCTTCCTCTCGTAACCCCGCCTATCTTCCTGCCTGGCTACTGGCCAATCAACATTTTATTCATCAACCGATAAGAGAAACACGAATACAGAAGGACGTCCCCATCAGATTATCATGACAACGACTTTCCCCTGAGAATTACAGCTTCTCTTGTGGTTGGGTTTGGTGGTGCCCGTCTGCCGTCCCGGTACTCTGGAGGCAAAGGTAGGCAGATAGTTGCAAGTATAAGGGTAGTTGGCACATATATTGAGACCCTGTCTCAAAAGACAAAAACTTAAGAAGAACTCTGCCTTCTCTCAGCTTCTATGAATCTATTGTTATTTCCTGTCAACTTCCCCTTTTCGGTTTCTTTCCTGTAATTTGTCTTCCTAGTACATTTCTGCTTCCTTCCCTGGTCACATGGTTTTCTCCATGCAGACACTATGTGTCACATAAGCAATATAATCCCAGTCCTTCATCTCTAACTTAGAGTAGGGGTGTGAGCCTGGTGGTTCAGTTCTGTGCTGTATGTCGTCTTTTTTTCAGACACGTCTCTCAAGCTGAAGTTTCTCAAGCTCATCTTTTTGGCTTGATCCTAGTCTGTTCTTCCTGCTCTCTCCCCTGTGGTGAACAAGGCACCTAGTTTTCCAGCTCACCATCCTGAATTAATGATTCTTTCCTCAATGGGCATGTTTTCAATCCTTTTTGTCATCCTTTCTCCAAGATGCATCTATCCTTAGTCATGTTCCAAAAGTCTATGGGTTTATTTAAACTGTGCAACATCCAACATTGCAATTCATATATCAGGGTGTGGCACTAAGAGCATAATTGTTTTACTATTATATAATAAATAATAGGAATATTGATATGACATTAAAAGTTTTAGTCACATGCCACTGGCTATCTTGCTGAAGAGCAGTTGTTTACAATCCTTGCTTTTTTAAGGTTTATTTTCAGTTATGTGTATATATGTGTGTGTCTGTGTGTGGGTATGTGTACTTGTGAGTGCAAAGGTCAGAGTTTCCAGGAGAGGGCATTATACCCTTTGGAGCTGGGTGTCAGGAACCAAATCTAGTTCATCTACAAGAGCACTATGCACACTTAATTGCTGAGTCATTTCTTCAACCCAGACATCCTTATTTTTTTTCCAAGTATCTTTCTAGAGATTAAAACAGTTTCATAATAAATTGAGAAAAATCACAATTATTTACTCTAAATGGAGGATCTGCTGTTTAATCCCTATTTAATTTTCCATAACCATTCTGACACCATCGCTATACCCTGTGCACATTTTAAAATATGGGTTAGTTTTACACCGAAGCATTTATATCATGACTTCATGCTATAAGTTTTTTACCCAAGGCCTTGACAATTACCCTGAATAGATTCAAGAACACTGACTTGTTTTGTTTGGATTTTTTTTTAATATGTGAAATTTGTCAAAGCTCTTTTAGTGTAAGTATTTATTTAGAAATCATCTTAGTCTGTTTTGTGTTGATTAACCAAAGAGACACGCTAATTTATAAAGACATGATTTGGAGGCTGGGAAGTCCACTGTCCGGATGCTGGTGTCTGGTTAGGGACTCGATGCTGTGTATTCCCCAGGCTGAAGGCAGGGCAGTCCAGAAGACGATCCATGCATAGAACTCACAGGAGCATAGCCCTCCTCTGAGCACCCCAAAGCCTTTACCTCTGGCTAACCTACGCTTGTGCACGTTGACACTGTAGCAGCCTCCTAATCTAAATGCGCAGATGTGGCTCATGGAAGAAGCTCTGACACAGGCAGACCTGATTAAAAGCCCCTCTCCACTGCTTATAGCTGGAGATGGCAGCAAATGACATGGCTTCTTAGAGGCTTGTTTTCATTATCTGTCATTTGAGGACATCATATCTTCATAGAGCTCCTGCCGGAATTACAGTAGTAGCACCAGGGGCCCACCGCAGTGCGCGACACACAGGAGACCCGGGAAAATGACATTTTACAAATGGTCAGCATGAGAAATCTGTTAAATGGCCCCTTGAACTGTAGTTACAGCAACAGCTGCACTTTGCCTGGCGAGCACATCAAACCAGGCTGAGCTTCGCCTGCAGCTGCTGGTTCTTCCTGGGGACAAGTCAGATTTTCCTACTTCACGAGGGGCAAAGATGCCTTTTAGCACAAAAACCGATGAGTGTCTGGCTGGCGTCATCAGTCAGCGCTGAAAGCCCCTCCTCGTTATTAGTGCATCTATGATGGCCCCGGGGAGGGTGGACGCTGTAGCCCACTCTTCCACTCTGGTGACAGACACACGGACCCAATGTTTCCAGTCTGGAGCGAGCCCCGTTTGCGCTTATTTTAGCGTTTGTCCCTAACGGTAACCCTGCTTCTCTTCCATCCTGCGACCTGGCTGCCTGCTTCAGAGGTCACTTTTATTATTACTTTTTATTAATTTTTCCCCCCAGCTCTTATTCCAAGCAGATTTGTAAAACACAGAGGCGATCTGGTCTTCCCATGTCTTTCCCACCTTTTAAAGTAGGTTGTTTCTTTCCCACAATACATCAGTCAGGCGGTCCATCCACCCCACTCATCCCGATGATGTCCAAATGTCATCTTGGTTCTCTCTGGTCTCAGTGGCTTCGGGGTGATTCTCAAGGATTGATTCTTTTTTCCTGTGCAACTTCCAAAACACCGACTTAGCACAAATCTCCGATCCCCCACTCTACCCCCACTCCCTTGGGTGGATGCAGAGCACAACACTTAGCTTTTTTTTTTTTTTTTGAAGTGTAGAGCGCCGCCACAGGGTCAAGCCCCCAGCCCCGCCCGCCCTCTGCCACCCCAGCTGCGGCTGCCTCCCTCGTGGCTGCTGCTGGCAGAGCCCTGAAGGTGACACCTGTGCTCTCTCTCTCTCTCTCCCTGGGAGTAATTTCCCTAAATGTGGAGGCTGGAGCTCACTTGAAGCAGCCAGGAGCTCTGGTCCCCTCCTCACCCAACTGGAGTTGTTTCCCTCTCTAGCGGTGTTTGCTCTAGGGCTGCAGCTTGAAGATCACTTTCCTCCGTGCGGAAAACAGAAGCCAATTAGGAGCCGAGTGGCTCCTCTTTTCCCTTCTCTAGTCTCATTTTGCATAATAAGAGGAAAACCAAACACTTGACTTGCTTTTCCCTCTCCCCCTTCACTCCCAGATAGCTCGGAAAGTTCTCCTCCTCAGTGTTTGACTCGCCCCCACCACCCCAGAGCCAAACTTATTCAGCACCATTGACACAGCAGCAGTGAGCTTTATTCTTCCTGTCGTTTTGCTTTTCATTCTGTGTAGTCTTCTTTGTACAAACTCTTCCTAAGCTCGCACTTAGATTACCCCAAGCGCTCCGATTCCCTCAGCTTCCTGCCCCTCTCTTTGCCTATGTTTAGATAATTTAAATTAAATCCAAGGTTTTCTACTCGGGCCATGCCTCCACCTTTGCCAATGTGAGCCCTAGAAATCAATTTCTTCGTGGTAGAGACCCTGTCCTGAGCTTAAAGCTGCCCCTTGGACAAACCGCATGAGCTGTTACGGATGCCTCCCTGTCCACCTACTTAGTGAGGGGCAGAGGAGGGTTTGGGGGGGGCATGCGCTAAAAGGAGGAACTAATCATGGCAGCTTGGTCCAAGATTTCTGGTGAGGTGAAGGCTGCAGGCATGGGGAGGGAGAGGGGAGGGGAGGAGGTGGGGGGAGGTGGGGAGGAGGTGGGGAGGAGGTGGTGGGGAGGCTACTTGTGTCCCTGGCTGCCAGTGTTGCTTTCCTCACGGTGGAGGTTTCTTACTTAGATGGGCTGGTTACAGAGCCACGTGACAAGGATGTTTTGACGAGAGTCCATAGAGATGGTTCTAGTGCAACAACCCAGCAGGGGAAGAAACTGTCCCTGGGGTTGGGACAAAGGTTGGGAGGGCTAGAGTGAAGGAAGTAGATGAGTGAGCACGGGACTTTTGGAGGGCCATTCTTCATCCCTTGATTTTGGAACACGTGTGTAGAAGGATGGTTTGTGGATCTGAGGAGACTGCTCAGTGGGAAGGGCTTGCCGTGCAAGCATGTGCTTTGCTTCTGAATCTCCAGAACCCACATGACAATCCTGGTGCCATGGCTCTTGCCTGTAATCCAGCACTCAGGAGCCACGGGAGACAGGAGGGCACTCGGGTCTCAGTAGCCAGCTAGACTAGCCCGGTGTGAGCTCTGGATTTTGTGAGAAGCCCTGTATCGAAAATTAAGGTAGAGTGTGACTAAGGAAGACAGCTGACGTTGATCTCCAGCCTCCACACACATGCACATGCTTGCGCATGTGTAGATACAGCACCATGTACACACAGGTACACACATACTGGGCCATGTGAGATCATGGCTCCCATTAGGTTCTAGTCCCTCCATTTAGATCGCTTTTCTGTATGTTCTTCAGCATTCATTTCTGTACCCATCATTCTCAGCCCATGTTAAGTGTTGCGTGTCAACTGAATCGCAGTCTAGACATATTCTAAGTAGCAAATGAGGTAGGTCATAAGGCTTCTCAAATCTAAATAACTGGGTCTTTACCAGGCCGGGAGTGTTGGGGCAGTGTGTGTTTGTTTGTGTTTGTGTGTGTGTGTGTGTGTGTGTATGGTTTTAGAACTTGAACTCAGAGCCTGGAACATTCCAGGTACATATGTTCTCTACCATCGAGCTACATCTCAAATCTATGCCTGGACATTTATTGTTACACCAATTAATTTAACTTCCTTTTTGTTACATTGGGACTTTTGCACGTGGCTGTTTTATCCTAGCCAATGTTAGTAGAGAACAATCCAGGGGATTATTCTGATATAACCAGTGCTGTGCCGGCAGGCAGCTGTAATAGGAGACTTAGGGGAGATTTGAGAGAGGTCTGCACAGATAGCCAATCACTGCCTTCTCCTCTCTGTGACTGGTCTTCCAGTCAAGTCCACAAAGGTCCCAGGAGCCAGAAGGTTTAATGTGGCTCTTCCCAGACCCACACGCTAGACGTTTAAAAAGTATTATATTAAAATAAAACAAAGGATACAAAGGGAGGGAAACTCACTCTTTTCCCCTGTGATATGTACCCAAAGGTATGTATATATACATACATACACATATGTGTGTGTGTATACGTATATGTATATGTATATATCTGCGACGAAAATCTTTCCAAAATGTATTTGCTTTTCTTCTTACTTTAAAAGTCCCACTTCTGCTAGCACTCCATGAATATGGGGTTTTGTAGAACTAAGAGAGGGAAAATGATCACAAAACTAACCCTCTCTCCCCACGAGTATTTGTGTTGATGGCAAACACGTGTGTCTGAGATCAGCGGGCTGAACTCTTCCAGGTCAAGGATTTAAGATGAAAAATGCACAGAGAGATCCCATGCAATGCCCCAAGTCCAGTGTCAGAGGGACAATCCAGGTGTGATTCCCACCCCAGCATTATCAAGCCTAGTGCAATGTTTAGGAGATTTTTTTTTTCCCGAGACAAAAATCAAACTGTAATAATGAAGAATGAAGTCTTCTACTGTCTCCTGCGGTATTTCCATGTTCAGACACTAGGAGGGGAAAGCATTAATGGCTCAGGCATCTTTGGATCTTATTATGTACTGGGGGCTATCAGAGAGAGCAATGAAAAGTATAATTCTGCAGGCAGATTTACTTACTTGTCGCGAGTATGTGTCAGAGAGCAGCCTGCAGGGGTCAGTTTTCTCCTTCCATCCTGTGCATTTTGGGGATCAAACTCAGGTGGTCACGCTTGGCAGCAAGCGCCCTTACCCACCTGAGCCACCCTGCCAGCCAAGTTCCTGCGGGTTTTGTTGCGTTATTGCTATTGATTGTACAAAGCTCATGGTTCTTTAGACACTTGATAGGATAATAGTCACACTGGTGACCACTAGCTGCAGTCATGATAATAGAATTTCTCATTTGCATAGAACATTAGCATTTTTTAAATCTCATTTAATCCTGAGAGTTCTGTGTGATACTCTGTTTCTTTCATTTTGTGGGAGAGAACAAAATCGAATTGTTGTAAGGTCATAGACTCTTTGGCTGTCACGGGGAAAGGATAAACCGATTCTTACATGGATGGCAGAGCCAGTTCAGGGGGCATCACATAAAAAGTAGAATTCGTGGGTCTGGAGGGATGGCTCCTTGGTTACGAGAACTGGCTGCTCTTGCAGAGGACTCAAGTTCTATTCCCAGCACCCACTGGTGGCTCACCGCCATCTGTAATTCTGGTTATGAGGGTCTGATGCCCTCCGAACTCTGAAGGCACTAGACATACATGTGATACTTATACACACATGCAGGCAAGACACCCATATTCATAAAAACAAAACACGCCTGTTATAGAGACAGCAAATCATGAATGTGTGCCTTGCCATGTTTGCTCCATTCAACATACTTGTATACCCGTGAAAACTTCATCGTTCCCAAGGACAATAAGGTGTTGGTCACCACCAAACTTCGGGATCCCTGTGGCCACTGGTGTCTGTCCCTCCCATTTTCTCCCCATCTCTAGGCAACCACTGACTTGCTTATAGTCATCATGAGCTAGCCTTTGTTTCCCATAACTCCCATGAGCTCCTCCGCCTCCAGAATCCACTCACTCTGCATAATTGATTGGCATCTGGTTCACAGGCTGGCCAGTTTCTGTGGTTCATTTCTTTTTTTAATCACAGAGTGGTATCTTATCAAATGTTTGTCAGTCTGTTTATCTGCCTGTTGATAAACACCTGTGCTGCTTTGGTCATAACAAGTAAAAAGTGCTTCGCACATCGACGCACACACTTTTATTTGCCTGCATGCTTGCATTTGTCTTGAACAGGTGCCTAGGAGCAGAACAGCTGGGTCAGTATGTTAAAACACTGCGTATGGGTTGGAGAGTTAGTTGGCTCAGTAGCTAAGAGTACGTGTTGTGCTTCCAGAGGACCCAAATTGAGATCCATCCCAGAACCCACATTGGCTGGGTCACAGCAGCCTGTAACTCCTCTAAGTCCAGAGGATAACTCTAACTCCAGAGGACCCAATGCCCTCTTTAGTGTCTGGGGACAACTGCACTCAAATGCATATACCCACACACAGACACACATGAACAAACAAACAAACAAAGGAAAAGCCTGTCTATGTAACTTTCCCCGCAGGTGTTATGGAACTTGATTTCTACAGCGTCTGAGTTGGGATTCCTCTGCTTCTTCAGCTCTGGTGTGGCCAGTCTTTGTGACTGACCCATCAGAATGAGAATGTAACAGAGCGTTCCTGTAAGAGCTAATGGCTGAAATGTCTTTCCTTTGTCCCTCTGCTGTCTGTATGCTGTGCGTCATGTTTTTATGACACGGGTAACTGATTTTTTTTTTGGTGTTTATTTCTGTTGCTTTTATTTTCTTAATTTCGGTATACCATCTTTTTAAGTATTCTGCAGGTAGAGATATTTTATGTTTTTGAAAAGTCATTTTTAAAGCGTGTTTAATTGTGCTCATGTATGTGTGTCTGTGTTTATTGGTGTATGCCTGTGAATGCAGTACCCATGGAGGCCAGAATAGGGTGCCAGGTCCCCTGGAGTCTGTAAATACTCCTTTCTGTCACTACTTTTCCTTTTCACGTGGTTAACACACCTTTCGATTAGTGAAGATGTAAACTTCGGTGTAATTCCAGTTACCGATGTGTTCTTCCTATGGACTGGGAATTTTAATGTCTCACCTAAAAACTGTCTACCTAACCTGATGGACAAAAGCCTCTCCTCCGTGTCCTTCTGCAGCTCCACAGACGTGGGTTGCACATTTGCATCCGGGACACGGGGGAAGCTCACTTTGCGTCCAGTCAGCCTCCAGGCCCAACTGTGGCATGGCGTGCTGAGAAGCTTGGTAGGAGCACCTTTGCCGGAGTCTGTTGCTTCGTTGCCTTTGTCTAGTGTGTGTGGTTGGTGTGCATATCTAAATATGTTTGCAAGTGTGAGGGTGCAGATTTGGATGCCTGTGAGAGACAAAAGACATAAACATGTTGTCCTCTGTTGAGCTCTTCACTTTATGTACTGGGCCAGGGTCTCTCACTTGAACCCAGAACTACCCGAATGGGCTACTCTACCTGCTTAGCTTGCTTGGGGAGCCTCTGTCTCTGCCTTCTCAGCACTGGTATTACAGGCCTGCCGAAGCATCTGGTATTTCAGGCCTACCATGCCCCTCAATAACACAGGTTCTTGGGAAACAAACTACAGTCCTCATGGTTGTGTGGATAGTTCTTTACTCAGAATCATCTTTACAGACCTTGAACTTAAATACATACATAATACTTACGGTGTGTGTGTGTGTGTGTGTGTGTGTGTGTGTGTGTGTGTGTGTACCTGAGGAGGCCATAAGTTGGCATTGGATCTCCTGCAGTTGGAGACACAGGTGACTTCGGGTCTCCCTGATGTGGGTGTTAGGAATCAAACCTGGTCCTCTGAAGGAGCCAAGCACAGTCTTAGCCACCCAGGAACCTCTCCAACCACGCCTGTTCCAGACTGTTTTAAATAGCGGAGGGAAGTGCACTAAGGCAATGATCAGGGTGGCCCCGTATGGGCAGACGCTCTAATCACAGCGCCGTTTCCTTTTTGCTGATTATTTGTACAATGTCTTGAGAACATTTGATGATATCAAGAAAATTGAAATCCCTAAAGTTTAAAAAAATGGTAAGTTTCACTAATTTCAGGCTATGGATACCACTTTTATCCATGTTCAACATTTATTCGTTTTATCTCCTTGAACATACAAGACACACACATTATTTTCTTAATCTGTTAGAAAACTCCATGTATCTTCTTCTATTATTGAATCCCCTCTTGTTTTTGCTGGTATTCTAATTGATGTCTGGGGACTATTTTAGAATTTTCGTTGAACTTATCTCCATTTTTTTCCTTCAGGGAAGATGTCCCTCTTCAGTACTAGCCTTCATATTTCACTCAATTTTGGTGATGATATCGTCTCAGAGAGTGATAAGTGCTGTCACGTCCATTGTCCCATGTGGATTTCTTCTTTGTGGTTTAATCTTTATAATTGAAGTTCTGCCTAGGTGAAAGATGGGCCACCGTGGTTCTATTTGGAATAATGACTGAAGCCGCTTAATCCAAAATTGGGGTCATGACCCTTATGAAAGTCCTAGAGAAGTTTCATGGAAATATGGAAATTTCTAAAAGTTTTCCTAGAAATTGCAAGTTCTGTAGTGAAGTTGGCTACTTCACATGCAGTGCCCTGGGGTAGAGGCCCATGGGAAAGAGTAGAGGCCGGGTAGAGGCCCATAGGAAAGGGTAGAGGCCCATGGGAAAGGGTAGAGGCCCATGGGAAAGGGTAGAGGCTCATGGGAAAGGGTAGAGGCCCATGGGAAAGGGTAGAGGCCCATGGGAAAGGGTAGAGGCTCATGGGAAAGGGTAGAGGCCCATGGGGAAGGGTAGAGGCTCATGGGAAAGGGTAGAGGCCCATGGGAAAGGGTAGAGGCTCATGGGAAAGGGTAGAGGCCCATGGGAAAGGGTAGAGGCTCATGGGAAAGGGTAGAGGCCCATGGGGAAGGGTAGAGGCTCATGGGAAAGGGTAGAGGCCCATGGGAAAGGGTAGAGGCTCATGGGAAAGGGTAGAGGCCCATGGGAAAGGGCCTCTCTGAGCTCTAGATCCTTCCATCTTTTGTCACTTTCTGTCACGAACCTACTTAAGATGCAGGCACAAGACTTGGAATTGAGAGATTCATTTTTAAATTTTATGTTAGTTATGGAGGTGGTAGAGAGATGGCATGGTGGATAAGAGTATTTGGGTTCTCTGAATTCGGTTCTCAGCATCCACACCGTAATTCATAACCACTTGAGGCTCCTCCTCCCATGACTATGACGCCCTCTTCGGGACTCTGTGGGTACCTGCACTCAGGGGCACATACCCACATACAGAGACCCACCCACACTCATAAACATAAATAAAGATAAACCTTGAAAGAAGGTTTTATTTTTATTTTTGAAACAGGTTCTCTACATGAGCCTGGAACTCAAGAATTCATTTACGTGTCGTCTCTGCCTCCCCGGCACTGGATTCAGGGCACACATCCTCACGGCCACCTTTTTTATGTGGGCTCTGGGAGGGTCAAACTCAGGCCTGTACGGTCACACACGGAGCAGAGCACTTGACTGGCAGCCCTTCCCCCAGGCTGGAATACAGCTGCACTTTGAAGTAGTTTGCTGTCACTGGGTTCGGGGTGTGAATGAAGCTTGGCATTTAGGACAGTGCCCTGGCAGGCGAGAAAACAGTTGAGGGGTGGGCCATGTGGAAGATGTGACTACAGAGGCATTGGGCTCAGTTTTCTCTGTCGCACAGTGCCACAGTGATGGGCTCCCTCTTCAGAACTGCGAAACAATGGACGAGACCGTCCAGAGCTGAACCAATGCAGATCTTTCCTCTTCATAATGTAATTGCCCCAGGTGTGACTTAATTGCCCCAGGTATTTAGATAGTGACAGGAAGTGGATGGACACACAGTATTATTGATAAGCACGGAGATTTCCTTTCCACTAACCTGGCTCTTTCCTCACTCCAGGGGTTGTGAAATTCAGGAGGAAGCATCAGCTTGTTTTCTAATGCCTCTCCTCAGAGTGGCCAGCAGATGCTTTTGCAGTAACTGTGACATGCCACCAGTGTCTAGTTTCCTTTGTTTAGTGGTAAAGCTTTTTCGGGACAGCAATGGATCCAGGCTGAGGATTGCACTTTCCAACCTCTTTGTAACCACCGGAACTCATAGCTTTTAATTTGACCTGTGAGATTTAAGCAGAATTGTTTTGGGGGATTTTGAAGCAAGAAGTTCAGCCTGCCTTCCTACTTCCTTTATGCGAAGTAAAATAGACCAGGTTTGGTCAAATCGCCATTACTTGAGGTTTTCCATGCTGTGTAGTGAGCTCCACCCTGGTGGTGTAGTGTGGCCTCATGAGTATGAGGAAATTCTAGGGAGGCGGGGAAGAGCAGGAGCCAGCATCCCAGGAGCCCTCTTCAGCCCACAGCTTCCCTGTCATCCGTAGAACCTTCCAGGCCCTGAACTGAGCGTGAGGAAATTGTGTAACTGCCCTCACAGAAACAAAGTTATTGTGTATTTTAATTAGTGTAAATGTTACTTCTGTGCTTGCACGACATCGACCCTGACAACTGTCAGTCATAGATGTGGGCAGGACAGATGGGGCCACTGCTTACCGCTGAACCGTCAGCTACGGGTGGATTCTGGGAGCCAAGGAGTCCGTGTTTGCAGCTGTATGCCCTACCAGACTCTACTGGCTTGTTCTAAACCAGTGGTTGTACAGATGGCCTTGATTACGTTCTGTGGGTCATAAAACAAAAAAGATATCGTGGGTGTAGACAGCAGACTTGTAGGGAGGAGGGGATTGAAGAGGATGGGAGGAAATTAACAGTCAGCTGACAGTGATGGGGGTATAGTACGTAAATGTGTGAAGTTCTCAAAGGCCAGATTCAATAAATTAAAAGTACTGGCAGGTGGTGGTGGCACACACCTTTAATCCCAGCACCCAGGAGGCAGAGCCAGGAGGATCTCTGTGAATTGGAGGCCAGCCTGGTCTACAGAATTAGTGCCAGGACAGCCAGAGATACACAGAAGGACCCCATCTTGAAAAATGAAACAAAACAATAATAATAATAATAATATGAAAAAAATACTGTATGCTCATTAAGCAAAATACAAGAAACTCAGGAATAAATACAAGATAAAAAACAAAATAAAACAAAAAAAAAAACAAAACAAAACAAAAACAAAAAAAACAAACCACAAACGGAGAAAACTGTGTCTACAGCTATATATATAAGGACAACTGTAACTGGTATCAAAATGTTCCATAGCCTATAAATGAACATAATGAGATGCATGTAGGATTTTGTTCACTCTTTACTCTTAAATATGAATGAACCCATTTTAATGGTTCCATTATATTTTATCCAGTAGGTATCACACCACGTGTTTAACCCTCCATGCTGTCTTATGTGGTAATATATTATTTATGATTTATTAAAGCTTGCCTGAGGATTCAGAAAGCAAAGTCAGTGATAAGCTATGGAGATAAGGCAGTGGTGATACACACCTTAATCCCAGCAGCCATAGAGCTAGATTGTGGTACACACCTTCAATCCCAGACTCAGGATTAGGAGGTAAACCGTTCTCTGTTAGTTTAAGGTCACACTGACTACATGAAATTGATCCAGTCCTAAAGAGAAACAGGTCACATAAAGGTGATCTCTGCACCTGGGATCACACGCCTTTAATCCCAACACTCGAGAGGTTTAAAACATATGAACAGGGTCTTCAGTAGTTAGTATCAGGCATCGAGTCTCTGGCCACCTTGAGGAGAGCATAGCAGTCTGAGTGAATCTGCGGAGCAGTGAAGTTGGGAGCAGTTTGAGGATCGCCCCTTGATCTGAGCTGAGGTAGAGGTAAGAGTTAGTGGTTTGTCTGCTTTGCCTCTCTGATCTTCATATTGAAGCTTAAACCCCAACATCAGTCTCTGGGTCTTTTATTTTTCCTGGTATAGTCTTAGTTATGGTTTTATTGTTGTGAAGAGACACCACAACCATGGCAACTCTTATAAAGAAAAACATTTTGTTGAAGTGGCTTACAGTTTCAGAAGTTTAGTCCATTATTGTCATAGTGAAAAATAGTGTGTACAGGCAGACGTATGCGGGGGAAGGAGCTGAGAATCCTACATCTTGACCCACAGGCAACAGGAAGTGAACTGAGACACTGGGAGTGGCTTGAGCATATGAGACCTCAAAGCCCACCCCCACAGTGACACATTTTCTCCAACAGGCCATGCCTACTCTAACAAAGCCACACCTCCTAAGAGTGCTACTCCCCATGGGCCACCCCACACTTGCTCAGTTGGGCGTTTTGGTTTCTAACTGGCGATGGGATGTTCCTATGAGAAAGGCTGGGACTATATCCATTTACACCTGTCTGTCATGGTGCACGGTTCCACAGCTTTGCACAGTGAAAGTCTAAGTCTACAGAATGTTGCACATAGCAACAACAATCGGAAAGACGGTCCAGTCTTTGTCAATAGAGGCAGTGTTTCTCAAATGTAAGCCTACACAGACTCGGTACAGTCCTAATAGCTCTGGTTAAAGAGGTTTGGAGAGGAGCTGGGGCCTTGCATCTTGCCCTATTGATACTGATACCCTAAAAATCATGCTCTTGAACTATGTTAAAAAAAAAAAAACCAACAAAAACCCAAAACCAAACCAAACCAAAGAATTATACTCTTTATAGTCATATAAAAGGGCTGATGTAGACAACTCAGGGATGACTCAGAAGATAAGATAAACTTGCTAATCGAACTTGAGGAACTGAGTTCAAACCTCCAGCTTCCATGTGCCAGGTGTGCCTGTCCTGAGCATGGGGGTTGGAGGGATGGGAGGATTTCTGGAGCTCTGCTGGCTGCCAGCCTACCTCCAGGATTGGGGAGAGACCCTGTCTCAGGGGAATGACGTAGGGAGTGGTAGAAAAGGAGACCCTCATCCCTCCCTTTGTCCTCCATCTGTGTGACTGTGTGTGCACACCACCCATACACACTCACACAGACACACCAACAAACACACTCACATTACACACATCAATTTCATGAGGGACTGGCTCATCATGGCTTACTCTCTTCTCTATTCTCAAACACCGAGCACTCTCCAGTTCCTTTTACCACAAACATCATGTTTCCGATGTCCCCAAGCCCTCCTTACCTGGGAGACACACAGCTTTTGCTCCGTGTAAGCCCCACAGCCGCCTTTCTGCTGGCCTCCAGTTGTCCCCCTTTCTGTGCTCAGATCTTGAGCAGCATTGGCAATCTCTCTGAAGAAGACTCATCCCAGAGGCTGGGCTGGGGCTGCCTTGCCAATGTCAGAAGTCTCTTTGCAACAAGGGGGGAGGGCCTAGAAATCCTTCAAAATGAAGCTGTTTCACTCTATCACAGTTGCTACCGAGTTCTAGAGTGTCCCAGGTAGAATGAAATCCTTAGTCAAGAGGCACGAGCTGCTTAAATCTCAGTCTATACCAAGAAGATGGGAGCATAAGGGTTAAAGTCCGCTGTGAGTCGGTTCAAATCCTAGGAAATCTGAAACTTTGAAAGTCTCAGTTTTTTCCGTATTTAAAGCATTTAACATTCCCGTAGCAAACTAGCACATTGCTCTGAGATTAGAAGTGACCATGGGGTCAGGCTGAGCAAGTTTCCATCGGCTGGGAAGGGAGATGGTGATGTTACAGTTGTTGCTGTTGCTATTAAGTCACTCCTGAAAGTGTGGTGTCATCACTCCTGAAAGTGTGGTGTCCCAGCCTCAGCTGTCAACCTGACACAGACCTGCAGTTACCTGGGCAGACAGACCCTCAGCTGAGGGACTGCTTCCATCTGATTGGCCTGTGTTCATGTCTGTGGGGCACAGCCTTGATGGCCGATTGATAGAGAGTGCCCAGCTCACTGTGAAGCATACCATCCTTAGGCAGGGGGTCTTGGGTTGTCTAAGAACGGTAGTAGAACAAGTCTTGGGAGCCAGCCCGTGAGCAGCATACCTCCATGGTGTTTGCCTCAAGCTCCGGCCTCGGCTTCCCTCATGGTGGCCTGTATCCTGAAGATGAAGTCAACCTTTTCCTCCCCACGCTGGTTTTGGTTCACGTTTTATCATGGCAACAAAATCGGTAACTAGGGCAAGTGTTGACCAACCATATGTTTCTTAGTGTCTTGCTGTAACACACAGTCTGTGTGTAAAGGCTGAGGGTGAAACAGGGTGCTGTGGTTTTACCACTTAGCTGAGAAAATGTTGCTAGAACCTTCTACCCACAGCAGAACTGACAGTTCTCTGAATGAGCTTGTCAAGGCCAAGTGCTCCTGGCTTGTACAACATGAAGGTTAATTTTGCCAGTGTCCTGATCGTAGAAGTCTTTGTGACCCTCCTTTGCAATAGTTTCTTACATCTTAGAGTGGGAAGGTCCTATGGGGTTGCTGGTCTGTGAAGACCATGTCTTTTCCTCAACCAGATCCCTACTCTTGTACGGAGTCTACTGTTCTGTCCCTGTAGCCCACCCCGTAACTCACTCATCACTGTTGACTAGAGATGCCACAACAGAGTTTTCTTTTCAGATTTCCAGTTGCTGTCATTTGATAACAGAAAGTATGTTGTACTTACCAGACTAGCACACATTGACAGCCATGCACGGTGGTGAAAAGCCAAAGTCTTCGAGTCTGCAAACTCTTGGTGAGATACACCGCAATGTGCAAAACCTTCTCTCTTCCACTCCTTGTTGGTGAAGCTAGAACAGCTTCAAAATCCCACATAGTAATTTGTGCTGGCATTGGTCATGGATATTAAACTCTGTTATTCAAGAGAAACATAAAGGAAATCTCATGTGAGCCGAGTTGAGTTTTGTCTTACCAACAAAAAAGGCAGTTGGATGAAGGGGGTGACCTTTGTTAAAAGGGATACAGACCTTCAATGCCCAATGTTCACTGCCAGTGGGTGTTCCGGGGGCGGCTCTTAAAGGAAGCCCAGATCCCATTGTCACACCTCCAGCTTTAATGATGAAAACTGCTTTCAAGTTTCTGTGCAGTTCATGCCTCCCTAGAACTTGATTCTGGGTCATCTCTTTGGGACCCTCGCCCTACTCTTACACACAATAAACGGCTGTAGCTGAAGAAGCCCTTGGCTCCCATACTGAGCTGAAACTGGTACCAGAGCCTGGCTGTTGAGAGCAACCAAATGGAGTTTGAACTTGGGAAGATTTGACCACTACTTTCAAGGCGTGGCTCTGACTTTGATCAAAGCTCATGCTCTTAAAACTGGCAGGGGCTGTACTGTAGGAGAGCATGTAAATTACAAATTACAGAAGCACAAATTTGTGTCCAGAAGCAAGGAGGCCTTTGGGAGAGGATTGTAATTTATGAGGTATCCTCAGCTATGAAGTCGACGTCATTCCCGAGATTAGAGCTAGGTTGACCCAGTTTATCAGTCACTGGCAGTGATGGCTGTCATAAGGCATTTGGGACTCCTAGTTGGAACACTGAGCTTGCAAAAATTTTGCAAAATTTTGATTACCACAGGTGAATATGTTTGGGGGACCCTTAGACAATAAAAGGGCCTTTAGTTCATCTACATGTTCTAGAAGCGTTTTCCTCTTCCCTTTCCTCACTTTTAAAAAAAACCTGGGCAAATGAGTCATATGTCATGACTCGGTTCGGTTAATAATGGAGACGATTTAAAATTTATTAGGTGGAGACAGAATAAACTCATCGAAATCCAATCATAATTTTTATAAGTAAGAGTCTTTCTGAGTAAAACAGATGAGCATTTCTTAACCACATGAAGGAAGGTCACTGGATATTAATGACATCTCCTCGGATGCTGCAAAATGACATCAGGCATCGTTCCCAGGGACACTCCAAGGTCTGATGATGGAACTATGAGGGACTCACTGCTCTGACCGGGCCTCAGTTCATGAAGCTGTTTGCTGTTATCACTGGACTCAGGGTCACAGCCTGCGCCTCAGAAAGCCAGGCTTGGCCACTTGTCCTCCATGAGCTGATGAAAACAGGCAAGTTAACAGAGAAGAGCAAAGGAGACTATCCAGTGAGGACACATGGTAGAAGAGGGTGAGAGGTCCAGGGAGACCCCACGTCCACCTCGGGTTCCGAGTGAGATCCAGGGAGACCCCATGTCCACCTCAGGGGTTCCGAGTGAGATCCAGGGAGACCCCACGTCCACCTCGGGTTCCGAGTGAGATCCAGGGAGACCCCATGTCCACATCAGGGGTTCTGAGTGAGGTGAAAGCAGTTACACATATCCAAGCAGCCTCGGGTCATTGTCTCTTCTGTAAGATGATCCAACAAGATATAAATTTTTCCCCCAGAGAAAAGTTTCCCTCCCACTGGCCTAGGCTTCGGGCATTCTCTTTTCCTAGCGTGAGATTCCTGAGGGAATTCCAGTTTTGGGGGGACCATCGTGTCAATAAGTGTGACCACCAAAGGGAGTCAATAGCAGCGTCTCCTGCACATCTTCATCCCCCGCCAAGCCACCTATAGTATTTGTTGCGGCTTCAATGTGGACGTGGCTTTTCTAGTAGAGGTTGGGGCAAAGCAATGTATAAAATGTGACAGCAAGAAGATTGTATGTCAGATTTCAGACGTTGGCAACCGATGTATGGTTTAAATTTAAATATGCGCATGTTAGAAAAAATTTAAATACACAGGAATGTCTACAAGGGCTAACACTGTGGGCACACCCTCTTCATGTGTACACGTATGTTTGTGTATGTGCATGCACATCGATATTTACATAAAGATCATCTTTCTCATAAATATGGTAATACCATTCTGCAGTCTGATTTTTTTTTTTTTCCCACCAGGAGTTTGTTAAATGTCAGCACGTACAGATCTTCTTTCCCGATACAATGGGGGAACTAAACTGGTGTGTTGCATTTCTCACCATAAGTGTGCAGCCATCTGCTTGATGGTTCTTCTTAGTATGAATAGTTGTGTGGTTTTCTGTTTGTCACTGACATGAGCTTGTTTTTGCATCAGAAAGACTACCTTTGTGCAACAATTTTTAAAGTAAAATACTTAGATCTTTAAAACAAAAAAATACTACCAGTACTTACCCAAAATCCATTAAATTTGTCCAAACTCACATAGGTATGTATAGAGTATAATACAGACATTCCAGGAGTGGATTTAATCTTTTAATACTTTAAAATCTGTGTTTTATATGCACAGGTATTTGCCTGAATGTACGCCTGTCTGCCACATGCACGGAGTGCCTAGAGTCTTAGGTGGTTTTGAGCTGCCGTGTGGGAATCCAGTCTGGGTCCTCTGGGAGAACAGCCAGTATTCTTAACTATGGAGCTATGTCTCCGGTCCCTTTGAAGTTCCTCTGCTACTCTTGTACACTGTTTCTTCTTGAACTTTAGTATTAATGTGTTGAGTGCTGTAACAAATTGTTGCATTTTTTTGCATTCTTTATTCATCAGTATTCATAATGCCCACAGAAACTTTATCATTTCTTACTGAAAATTAAAAAAAACACTCTCATACACACACACACACACACACACACACACACACACACACACACAATCTTGGGGCTGGAGAGATGGCTCAGCAGTTAACAGCACTCCAGATGATCTGGGTTCAGTTTGTAGCACCTGTACGGTAGCTCACAACCATCTGTAGCTTCAGTGTCAGAGGATCTGACGCCCTCTCCTGGCTTCCAATGGCGCAGACTTACATGCTGACAAATAAAGTAAAAACAAACAAATCTTTAGAAAATCATATGTATCTTAACAGAATTCTCAAAGTGGTCATAGGCATAATGGTTCTTACAGGCTCTTTAGGAATAGTTTCGGCACGTGATCAAAAAGAACCTTTACCGCTCACCCAAGACCACTGAAGACAGTGGGAAACTTTCCCTATTAACCTTGATGAATTCTCTCCATGTGGTTCCCGGAACCCATGGGGTGTGGCATACCTGGAGTAATGATGGCATCAGGGCAGCCCAACCTGGGGGATATGTAAATGAGCTACTTCTTTTATAGTAAATAGACTGTGACTGGCCATTGGTGCTTTTCTCGAAATTGCTGACTAGGAGATTATACAGTGCACTGATGAGTAGCTCTGCACAAATGTGACCATAATGCTGCCATGCTCTGCCAAAGGCTTGCAGGTGGGGAGAGTCCATCTCCTGCCTTCAGGAAGCAGTGGGAGGGGCTGGAGAAGCCACCTGCGTTAGGTTCCCAGGACCCACGTGGCAGACTTCCAGGGCTCCAAATCACTCTTCTGGACTCCTTGGGCAGCATATATTCATGCAGGCAACAGGCAGAATGACATAAAATAACACAGACGAGCCTAAGAAAGAGTCGGAGGTAGGAAGGCAGAGAGTCTGAACTTGACATTGTCCATCAAAGCACACATTTTAACCCATGGTGGATTCTGGTCATGGCTACAGTTATTCTAGCTCCTGTCACTCTAATGAAGCGCAGTGCCTATACCCCATAACCCCTACTCTACCATACAATTCCTGTCTGTCTGTCTGTCTGTCTGTCTATCACCTATCTCATCTATTTATCATTGATCTACCCATCTATCTATTATCTATCTCATTTATCATCTACCTACCATCTATCATCTACCCTATCTGTCTGTCTGTGTATCCATCTGTTATCTATCCTTCCTATCTATCTATCTATCTATCTATCTATCTATCTATCTATCTATCTATCTATCTATCTATCTATCTATCCTTCCTATCTATCTATCTATCTATCTATCTATCTATCTATCTATCTATCGATCTACAGACACATATAGATTCATTAGCAGGCACATATATGTGCTTTGCCACCCACGTGTGGCTGCATTACAGGAACAAACAAGAAATGTGAGGTAAGATGTATGCAGAAAGGTGTGTGGAGCATGCACCCACAGTGAGCTGAAGCACCCAGGGAGCCACTGTGGGTGGGGCTGGGTTGCTCAGGAAGCTAAGTGACAAGGGCTTCACACACACACACACACACACACACACACACACACACACACACACCAGTAACATCAGCAGCTACTGTATCTGACCTAGATTTTCTCACCTTCCCAAATTAAATGCAGACATTGGATCAGAGAAAGGCCATGTGCTTTCCTAAATCACAAGGGGGGTGAACTTACACAGGTTATGGGAACTTCCTCATTTGGTTGGGGGTGGATTTATTTGCCTTTGCTCTAACTAGGGTGTGGTAAACAGCCCAGCATGTAACAAAGCTGTTTTTTTTTTTTTTTTTTTTTTTTTTTTTTTTAATGTGTTGGCCTATGGGGCAACTGAATATGTAACTCTATTGGTTCAGAGAAGCGATTCAGAAAAAGAATGCACTTCTTCATCTATTGCCAGAGAGTTACATCTCAATGTTTCTTTTCCTCTCTGCGTGCTGTGTGTTTACATGCGTGTGGGTATATGTGCATGGGGATGCATGTACACCTGGGTGTGTGTGCCCGTGAAGGCCTGAGAAGACTCTCTCACCTTATTCAATGAGGCAGAGCTCTCAGTCAGACTCAGAGCTCACACATTTAGTTAACCTGACTGGGCAGCTTGCTCTAGGGGGCCGTGTCCCCCTCCTGATGCTGGCCTTACAGGCAAGCGGCTAAACACACCTAAGATTTACTTGAGTTTCTGGAGATCTGACCTTTCCTTCCCTTCCTTACTCTCCCTGCCTTCTCTTTACCCTCCCTCCTCTCCCTCCTTGCCCAGTTTCCCCCAAGGTTTCTTTATGTAGCCTAAGCTGGCCCTCGAACCCTGGAGATCCTCCTGAACCAGACTCCCAAATGTCTTTATGATCTGAAAAAGTAAAATTGAAGGCTGAGGAGATGGCCCAGAGGGTCAGGGTGCTCGTCACCAAGTCTGGGACTCACATGGTGGGAGAGAACCGATTCCCCCAGATTAATTATCCTCTGACTTCCACATGTTCACTGTGACATTCCAGAGGACACACACACATACACACACACACACACACACACACACACACACACACACACACACACACACACGTAAAAGTAAGCCCAGGGTAGCCCACTATGGTAGAGTGAAATGGGCAGTCCCACAGATCACCCACTGCAGAGAATTTTTTTTCTTTGTAAGTCTGTTTTGCAGTTTGGAAACTTCTTCAAATATTTTTGTCAGGAAACTTAGAGTCCCCTAATTACTCACCACAGGGCTAAGACTAGGAAATTTGCACAGTTGCCTTCCCTGGGGCCGTTCAGTTCTTAAACAATCCAAAGAGGACAGAAAGACCCCTGTGCACAAAGTTCCTTTCTGTCCTCACCACCGCAAACGTGATAAAGCTGTGTGCTCCTTCCTAGTGGACAGGTCTATAAAGTGACAGCATGATGGTCAGCCACAGCTTTGCACAAACAATTGTCCCCTGCATGGTGACACAGCCCACCACACACGCAGTAATACTCTAAGTGGCCATCGCCAAAAACCCCCGGCCCTGGGGCAGAGCAGAGCAGAGCACGCAAGTGGACGCTGTATTGAGAGCGAGGGTGATGGGTTACAAACATAAGATCACATGTTGGCAATATTGAAGTGATGGCCTCCTGGAATTTCTGAAGGTAACTTAATGGATTGTCACACAAGGCTCTCCAGAAGCAATGTCTCCCATCAAGGCTCTCACTAGGCACAGAGTGTAAGCTGACTAATTTATTCATTACACTCTCATTACTGGCCCGTGACTGGGCTTCTGGACATAAGTAGTAAGATTAATGTTATATAGTGCAAGTTAGGATGCCTCACAAAATTCATGCTTGTGCACATGTGTGTGCACGTGTGAATACATGTGTGTATCTCTGTGGATGTGTTATGTGTGAATGCATGAGTTTATATGTGCATGCATGTGAATATATGAATATGTGCGTGTGTGTATAGGCATGCCTTGTGTATATGTGTGTGTGCGTGGTCGTGTAACCAGTGGGCAGCACCGGCCATGACTCCCTATTGCTCTCCACTTTACTTTTTGAGACAGAGTCTCTTGCTGAATCCAGTGCTCACTTACAGGCGAATGCCAAGGGGTCTGCCACTTGTGCTCCAGCCTGACTTAGGGTGCCAGAGCATACCTGGCTCTTCCCTTTTCTTTTCCATGGCTTCTGGCAGGTCCCATGCTTGCTCAGTGCATGTGTTACCAATCCCATGAGCCATCCTATCAGCCCTCCAGAATTCATCTCTGCTCCAATGAAAGACAAACCCATTTGCACGCAAAGCCAGCCAGCATGGGGACAGTTTTACATGCATTTGGGTTGTGATCGCCCTGTCCTGTGGGTCATATTCAGAAGTACCGAAGCCTGGGGATTACTCTGTCTGGTGAGATGGCCGTCAGGTTCTCTCAGCTATGGGCTAACCTCAGAGGCCCCTCTGGAGAGGCTAAGGTGCCTGGATGCCCACTGCACACCAAACAGTAGCCTGCAGACCTCCATCCCGAAATGAGCCAGTCTGAATTTGCCTCTGTACTCCTCTCTACAAAGCCGGTGACTTCCTTCCACGGCGGCCTTTCTGGATAGTATTTGTCATGACCTCCTCTTGACAACCGGTCTATCTTAGAACTATTTATCCATTAATAGCACCTTGGTTAATTCTCTGTCTACAACCTGCCCTGCCACATGCCATGGGATTTGACTGATAAGTGCATGCGGTGAGAGCACAATTTGAGAAGTCACAGCGGGACCCCACATCCTTCTCTCGCCTCGTTTCTTTCCGCTTTAGATTCTTAACACAACTTAAAAGACCCCTATATATACTGAATTACGGTGAATTGAATTTGATGGAGCTCTCTGATATGACTCCTATTTATGCTTGTTTTTTTAAAGTCTGTGCCATATCTTGAGAAACAGAATTTCTACCCTACGAATTTTGGAACACATCTGGAATTTGATAGTTCCCCATCCTTTACACATCTGGAATTTGATAGTCCCCCATCCTTTCTTTCTTCTGATGATGTTATGCATCCAGGGAAGTTAACTACCCTGAGGGTAACACTTCGGTGGTGTTTTCAAAGCTTAAGTTTTAAAAAGCTACTTGAAGCATAAGCTTGTTTTCTTTATTAGTACAAATAGACCTGAGGCTCTCTTTCGGGGTGTTGTTGCCATCTTAAGAAACTGATACATTTGCTTGTAAGCCTAGAGATGGCTCAGTGGTTAAGAGCACTGGCTGTTCTTCCAAAGGACATGGGTTCAATTCTCAGTACCTACTCACAGTTCTGTTTGTGACTCCAGTTCCAGGGGATCTAACACACCCACACAGATTACATGAAAACTCCAATGCATATAAAAATTATTTAAACAAACTGATACATTTGATGTAGTCTATAGAAAACAATTTCTTTTCTTTCCCTACTTCTGACCCCTGTAATGCCTCTGATTTTGCATTTAATAAACACATCCCCATAGACATACTCTTCCCTCACTGAGCTATAGACTGGATTTGGGTTTGTCTACGTGTCTAGGAAAGTGTTCTGTGTACTCCACCTCCTTGAGGCATCAGTAAGGACAGCACTTACAGACCCCTGTTATGGTTACCTTCAGAAAAGGAAAGAGAAAAGCGAGACCCGAAAAAACCCAACCTCCTCTGACTTGAACCGTGCTTGGATTCTGTGTGCGAACTCTGTTTCCTGAAACGGAGCTATGGAGATGGTGCCATGTATAATGAAAGCCACTGGGAGCCTGCAGCCAGTGAATGCTCACTGATATTAAACAAGGGCGGTTTTGTCTTTAAAACACTAACCTGTTTATTCTTATAACATTCAGTCTTTTCTCGGAACTCCAGCTGCTTTTGAACTTATAGATTGTTTCCGATTATTCACAGCAAGTGGCCTTCTTCTCCTGGTCTTTCTTTGAATTGAGAAGCTCCCTGGGGAAGCTGGTGGGGGGAGAGGAAACACAGGGGGCTGGGGGGAGGAAACACAGGGGGCTGGGGGAGAGAGAGGAAACACAGGGAGGCTGGGGGGAGAGAGAGAGGAAACACAGGGGGGCTGGGGGGGGGAGAGAGGAAACACAGGGAAGCTGGGGGGGGGAGAGAGGAAACACAGGGAGGCTGGGGGGGAGAGAGGAAACACAGGGAAGCTGGGGGAGGGGAAACACAGGGGGGCTGGGGGGAGAGAGGAAACACAGGGGGGCTGGGGGGAGGAGAGGAAACACAGGGGGGCTGGGGGGGGAGAGAGGAAACACAGGGGGGCTGGGGGAGAGAGAGGAAACACAGGGGAGCTGGGGGGGAGAGAGAGGAAACACAGGGAAGCTGGGGGGGGAGAGAGGAAACACAGGGAGGCTGGGGGGGAGAGAGGAAACACAGGGAGGCTGGGGGGGGAGAGAGGAAACACAGGGAGGCTGGGGGGGGGAGAGGGAAACACAGGGAGGCTGGGGGGGAGAGAGGAAACACAGGGAAGCTGGGGGGAGAGGGGAAACACAGGGGGGCTGGGGGGGAGAGAGGAAACACAGGGGGGCTGGGGGGGAGAGAGGAAACACAGGGGGGCTGGGGGAGAGAGAGGAAACACAGGGGAGCTGGGGGGGAGAGAGAGGAAACACAGGGGAGCTGGGGGGAGAGAGAGGAAACACAGGGAAGCTGGGGGGGAGAGAGGAAACACAGGGAGGCTGGGGGGGAGAGAGGAAACACAGGGAGGCTGGGGGGAGAGAGGGAAACACAGGGAGGCTGGGGGGAGAGAGGAAACACAGGGAGGCTGGGGGGGGAGAGAGGAAACACAGGGAAGCTGGGGGGGGGAGAGAGGAAACACAGGGAGGCTGGGGGGGAGAGGGGAAACACAGGGAAGCTGGGGGGGGAGAGAGGAAACACAGGGAGGCTGGGGGGAGAGAGAGGAAACACAGGGAAGCTGGGGGGGGAGAGAGGAAACACAGGGAGGCTGGGGGGGAGAGGAAACACAGGGAGGCTGGGGGGGAGAGGGGAAACACAGGGAAGCTGGGGGGGAGAGAGGAAACACAGGGAGGCTGGGGGGGGAGAGAGGAAACACAGGGAGGCTGGGGGGGGAGAGAGGAAACACAGGGAGGCTGGGGGGGAGAGAGGAAACACAGGGAGGCTGGGGGGGGAGAGAGAGGAAACACAGGGAGGCTGGTGGGGAGAGAGGAAACACAGGGAAGCTGGGGGGGAGAGAGGGGAAACACAGGGAAGCTGGGGGGGGGGAGAGGAAACACAGGGGGGCGGGGGGGAGAGAGGAAACACAGGGGAGCTGGGGGGGAGAGAGGGAAACACAGGGAAGCTGGGGGGGAGAGAGAGGAAACACAGGGAAGCTGGGGGAGAGAGAGGAAACACAGGGGGCTGGGGGGGAGAGAGGAAACACAGGGAGGCTGGGGGGGAGAGAGAGGAAACACAGGGAGGCTGGGGGGGGAGAGAGGAAACACAGGGAGGCTGGGGGGAGGGGAAACACAGGGGGGCTGGGGGGGGAGAGAGGAAACACAGGGAGGCTGGGGGGGGAGGGGAAACACAGGGGGGCTGGGGGGGGAGAGAGAGGAAACACAGGGGGGCTGGGGGGGAGAGGGGGAAACACAGGGGGGCTGGGGGGGAGAGAGGAAACACAGGGGGGCTGGGGGGGGAGAGAGGAAACACAGGGAAGCTGGGGGGGAGGGGAAACACAGGGGGGCTGGGGGGAGGGGAAGAGAGAGGAAACACAGGGGGGCTGGGGGGGGAGAGAGAGGAAACACAGGGGAGCTGGGGGGGGAGAGAGGAAACACAGGGGGGCTGGGGGGGGAGAGAGGGGAAACACAGGGGGGCTGGGGGGGGAGAGAGGAAGTGCACCGGCTCACCACAGTCCAGCTAGTTTACAGTGGAAAGTGAGTTATGGCAACCTGACCTTCAACCACCAAGTGTCCCCAAGGACCTTGCGGGCATTTATCCATGCTCGGGGCTCGTCTAAAAAGGGTTCCATTATCTCCTCTGCCTTTTGCAACCTAACTGAAGCAACAGCGCTACACAAGTCCTGGAGATGTCACAGCATCTAACTCTGTAATGCTCAGCTGCCAGATGTGTGTGTGTGTGTTCATGTGTGCATGTGCACACACATGTGTTCACGTGTGCATGCACATACACATATGCATTCATGCATGTATACATACATATATTCATGTGTGTATGTGTGTGCATGTTCGTGTATATGTGCACATGCATTGTTCATGTGTGCATGTGTGTGTATATTCATGTGTATGTGCACATGCATGTGTGTTCATGTGTGTATGTGTATGCACAAACATGTGTTCATGTGTGTATGTGCACATTTGTGTGTGTATGTGCATGTTAATGTGTGTGTAGAAGCCAGAAGTCAACCTTTGTTGACTTAACTCGGAGTTTCTACCAACTCAATCCCACTGGCTAACCAGCAAGACCTGTCTCTGCCTCCCTGGTACTGTGATTATCCGTGTTCCTGCCTTTCTAACATGTATGCTAGAGAATTAATTTACAGCCTCATCTTTGCTCAGCAAGTACTTTGCCCACTATGCCATTGTTCTAGCTCTCTCTGCTGACTTTATCATTCAAATACATTTACGTTGAGTTCACTGATACTGTTTTTCTGTGATCAAGTACACACATACACACACACACACACCTGTACAGAAGTGGTATTGTTGTCTGCGGTACTGCCAGTAAATTGTGATAATTGTTTTTAACCCTTTTATGATTTTAAAAGAAAGAGGCTAAAGAACCTAGATCAGTGTCGGTTCGCCTTGACAAAAACATAAAATGAGTGTGAAAGAATATGATTTTACCTGACTTTATAATGTCAGCCAATGGGCAATGTGGGCAAGAACATTCACTCAGTCATACACATGACCGGGATGTCTCCTTCACTCAGCAGCAGAGCTGGAACTTTCTAGAAGGAGAATTGCATTGATGTATGGCTTTGAAAGCAGCCATTGTTTGTAGGTTGAGTCAGCCATGTTCGAACAGTTCTGGTGGGAAGATGATGACAAAGGAATATGAAAGTTGAGGGCCGACTCTCCACCAATGATCTGTGTTTATAGATGGAGGGAGTTCAGTGGTATTCATCAAACCTTTCAGTGTGCCTGGAGCTGGCAGTCAGATGAGGCTACCAAAGGGGAACACTTTGTTTTTCTTGGGGTGCTTTTTGTAGGAAACAAAAGACTCAGAAAGCCGCTCTGCGGTTCTGTTTGGATTGTACCAGATTTTCTTAGGTAACTGTAATGCAGCCTGTTTGGCAACAGGACACATGTACCTGGCTTCTCTGCGATTTGAGAATCTAGTGGCGGCGGGTCATTTCAACCCCACATGCAGAAGTTAACAAAGAGTGAAGCATGGGCATAAAGCTAGAGCCCCAAACCACAAAATAAAAAATACTGAAGGAAGCTGGAGAACTCAAATAAGTTTGAAAAGCAGTGAGGCCATTTCTCCTGGAGATAAGCAGCCCTTGCTGTAATGGCCCAGTTATTCTACTTCTAAGTTTTCCTTAAAGAGAACCGGACGCCATGGCCTCATGGAGACATCAAGAGTGACCAGGAACGGGAAGCAGTCAGTGGCGCGAATCAACAGAGAGATCTCGCTCAGGAACAAGAGGCAGCAATGCTGAACAAGGAAGACAGTGGTGGCCTGAGTGAGTCCTGTGCACTCTGTGGGAGGGAGAACCGACATTCTCCACTCATGTGCCAAGGTACACGTGCCCACTCACATAAACACGCACGCACGCGTGTGCACACACACACAGAAAATAAATATAACCAAAAAAAACCCCACAAAAAACAAACAAACAAACAAACAAAAAACCCGTTGGACTGGTGAGATAAATCACCCTCTGTGAACCTCATGTCCTGAGTCTGATCCCCAGGATCACATGATGGAAGAAGAGATCCTCTCAACTCCGTGTGTGTGTGTGTGTGTGTGTGTGTGTGTGTGTGTGCGCGCGTGCATGCTATGGTCATATATACACACACGCACATCCTCATACATGCATAAAATAAGGAAATGCATCTAATGAAATGCTAATTATTTAATTAAAAAACAACAACAGAAATGGCCAGAATATCGAGGCGGGCCTCAGCTCACAGTAAGCGGTGATGAAAAGGGTCCATGGCACATCCGCTAGCAGGCTACAGCAGGAAACTGGCGTTAAGGGTAGAAGAGCCTGAAGGGGTAAAAGCAGTGAGCCCAGGATGAGCTCCAAGGAGAAGGACCAGCTCTGAGAGGTAAGGCCAGTGCGGGCTGGCTGACTGCTGTGAGCTCTTTCCCGGTTAAGAAGAACATTCTAGGCGCCATTAGTCTAGTCCTGCATTTCATGTGTTGCTTCCAATAAAGCTAATTAGAATGGAGTCAGTTATGAGTAACGAGCCTGCCACATTTCAGGAAACAAACCCTGGATCATGCCACAGATGAGCACCACGGACACAACCACCACTTCTCAGGCCTTGGGGACAAGGGGGCTTAGTATAATTAACTGTGCCTGGGCACCTCCAAAGTCAGAGGTAACAAGAGCTGCTTGTGACTCATAGCTTCAGGTATGAAAGTCTCCGGCTAGTAAAGTCAAGTCAGCATGGTGGGGTAGGGAGGGCTTCAACTCTCCTTACCGGGATGGGCAGTAAGTGTGCAGCGCAGGGCACCTCTGGTCCTAATTGCATGAGCATATACACAGCGCAGGGCACCTCTGGTTAGGTGGGCAGGAGCTTGTGGGGATCATGCATGGAGCCTGTGGGTCCTCCATTGACGACACCCAGAGCGATCCAGTCACAGAGATTACTCAGCCCCATGCATGCTGTAGAAAAAGCCCAAATAAAGGAAATTCACTGACTTTTTCCCCGCTAGGAAACCCTTCCCAATGGTCGGAATATTCTCCAATTTTTCACTTACCTCCATTTTTGCTTTTCCGTGACTAAGCCCACTGTCGCTTTGCTTACTCCCATGAGCCCACAGCAAGCTTGGGGCTCCGGTCTCAAGCCAATCTTTGATGACTGTGAGTGTCCAGCATCTCAGATCCTAGGCCACACCCAGACAGGCCTTGCAAGGTCCTGTTGGTCTCAAATCCCCCATGTCAGTATTGATACATAAAGCACACGGAAGTAGCAGCCGTGAGGCAACCACATTTACCAACATCTGGAAAAGGCAAACTGTAATGAAAGAAAATGGACTGCCAGGCTCCCGGGCCAGGGGAGAGAGGGGGCTGTCCGCAGAGGGCCTTGGGAGAAGTGTTTTGGAATGCTGAGAAGCATGCATCTCAGTCAATACCTCAAATTTGTCAAAGGATGCACATAAAATAAAATCTGAGGTTTTTAAAACTTTAAGAGGCCGAGGACAGTGGCTTAGCTGGTAAAATGCTTGCAACAAAGGCCTGAGCACCCACATAAAAATCAGGGCTTGTAGCCTGCATTGGAAATCCCATGCTGGGGAGGTGGGAACGCGGAACTCTCTGGCCAGCCTAGCCTAGGCCAGGAACCATGGGTCCTAGAGAGTCACCCTGTCTCAGAAGACAAGTAGTGAAGAGCCCGCAACTGCCTTTAACCACAGCGCCATGAAATCCAACGTCCTGGTCTCCGTGGGCACAGCATACACATTCCTCTCCTCACATCCCATGCACAGAACTGAAAATACAAACAAAATCTCAAAAATAACAAGGTGAGTGTCTCCTGAGAGATGGCAGACGCCTCTCGCTAAATGGGCAACCCCAGATGGATTGCATAGCCTTCCTGACCCCCAATTTTCTTAGAGAGAGAACATGGAGGGTGAACAAAATGAACACTTTTTACCACTCCTAGATTACCAAAGTGTTTAGCTGTCTGTTCCTGACCTCTATTCCTGAAGGGTACTTAACCACCCATTTTGGCTCCATTTTGTAAGGCCGTGTTAGTGAAACAGAAACCCCCTATTCATGCTGTTTGATAGTATTTCCAGCAGAGCTTAGACCGATGGGGAATTGAGCATTCAAACACAGGAGAGAAAGTAGCCCCTGATGCAGTTTGCGTATAAGATTCCTCTGAGATACCCACGTATGCTCAGAATGGCCGCAGATCTGTCCCCGCCAGCTCTGTCCAGTGGCATCAAACCCGCCCTGGTTATTAAGTGCCTGCTGGACACACCTCACCGCGCTTGTCATTAGGAAAGGAAGGAATAATAGAGGAAGCGTTAAACGGTGGAAATGTTACCGGGAACCCCGTGCTGTCCTGGCTGCAACACTGAAATAACTTCAAGGGATTGGCTCATACTCAAACAGGAAATCGACCGAGTCAACACTGGGCTTGAGATAATGAAGTGATAACAGGACCAGAGTGTGGAATGACTGTGGAGACGAGGCTGCGCGAATTCTGGGTCTGCTGCAAGGCTGTTCCTGAAGGCTGTTTTTAATTAAACCTCTCCATCCAACGCTCACAAAACCTAAATACAATACTGAATTAGTGCCAGTGGGAACAGCTATAATATAAAAAAAGCAACAGTAACAAATGAGACCTCCAAAAACTCCGTCTTGCCCAGGCCAAGCCATAGCCCACTTTTCTTAATTGATGGTACTATTTCAGGTGGAAACAAGACAATTAAGAAAGCGAACACATTGGGGAAGCAGAAGCACCTAAAAGATGGCCCTGCTCACCCGCATCTCCCCACAGCTCAGCTGTAGGAGCTCACCACATGAGGGGATGCTTGGTGGCATTACCCAGAATGCACCTGTGCGAAACGCGTAGTGAATGGTGCAGCCAGCCAGGGCTGTACTTCAGTGAAGAGTTAAGTCAGCCAACTTGGGAACCCAAAACAGAGTTAGTCAAGAAAGTACCCACAGGCAAGCTCCCGTTAGCAACATCACTGATACTCCTGAAGAATTAATGTGTAGAGTTACTAAGATGTTGGGTGTGTTGACTCTGCTATGAAAATACAAGCCTTCACACTGAGCAGAAAAGGCAGAACATTCTAGACTGTTTGAAACAGTGTTGGCGAAGGACCTGAATCCACAGCCAGTGACCACAATTTAGTCAGAGCCTGTTGGCTATGACTCATAGGGGTGGGAAATTGTTTTTCTATCTTCTTGCCCATCTCAAAGAGACGTCTACACTATTTTTGAAGAGGACATGCAACCCTATGAGAAAACATGAGCTGTTTCTTAGTCCCATGATCTGACCACTCCCCATATGTGTTCTCACCTAGTAGGGACATTACCAACATTTCTGAAGAGTCGAATGATCCTTGAAGGAAGAGAAAGGAGATGCATCACACACACACACACACACACACACACACACACACACACACACACACACACGCACGCAGGCGTGCACACACGCACACACGCACGCACACACACACACACACACACACACACACACACACACACATTTATGTTGTTGTTTGACGACCCAGCTTTCTGGTGGTAATTTTCCACCCTTAGTCTATCTCAATGCTTTAAATAGCACCTGGGTTAAAAATATCTGCCAAAATAAAATAAGAAACAGGCAGCTAGCAAATTAGGAAGTAGGTGATGCTAATTAAAACTAATTCTGAAGACTATGGAGGGTGAGGCCTTGGTGACTCCGCCCTCGGGTGGGTGTCTCCATCGCTTGCTCAGAGAGTCCCTTCCATGGCCGCTTCACACACATAAGGCCAAACACAGCAGTGACCACACCAGTATCTATCTGGTAGGGCTGCGTGGTGGGCCAGTGACGTGCCCAGCTCCTCCTGTGACTGGTGACAGCCCATGTGTGGTGGCCACAGAGGAGAAAATCCAGGGTGTCATGGCCCAGTGGGGAACCCAAATGTGTGACCCCAAACCACTGGGCTTGGGGGGGGGACACCACAGGGGACAGGCAGAGAGGCGTGAAGCATGTCTTTCTCTGCCTCAGGCTGCTTATGACTGATAAAGACCAACAGTTTCTGGTTGGTATGGGTGTATTTCCAACTTCTAGACCAAAGAGTGTGCCATCCTTTTTGTTTTCATTCATTCATTCATTCATTCATTCATTCATTCATTCATTCATTCACTTTCTCACTCAGGTTCATTCATTCTTTGCTCACTTGCTTAGCGTGTGTGCTCCAATGGAAAGGGGAAGGAACTTGGATGCTGTGAGCTAGGGTTCTGTCAGAGCTGGCTGACCTGGGGGGGGGCACAGCAGGCAGACACTGGTGACATCCAAACTTATGAAACCACAGGGTGGGTTTGTTTGTTTTTCCAGTCAGGGTTTCTTCTCTGTGGCTTTGGAGCCTGTCCTGGAGCTCGCTCTGTAGACCAGGCTGGCCTCAAACTCACAGAGATCCGCCTGCCTCTGCCTCCCGAGTGCTGGGAATAAAGGCGTGCGCCACCAACGCCTGCCTAGTTTTAAAGTCTCAACTGTAATACACAGACACCCCTGGCAGTTTGTTACTGTGGGTTGGTTTGCCTGTCTCTTCCCCAAGTCAGGGGCCTTTTCACTTACGGGTTATTCTACAACTTCTGATCTAATATTCCTCCCTCCCCTCTCCTCCCTCTTCCTTTCCTCTCCCCTCCCCCTCCCCTCCCCTTCTGTCCTCTCCTCTCAAGCACATTGATGCTTGTTTTGTTTTATCTGTTAGCTTTTGTTTGGCTCTATCATTATCTGTTATTTTTTTTATATTTTAGGCTCTTTAAAAGTTTTTGCTTGTTTATTTATTTTGTTTTGTTTTGAGACAGGGTCTCTATGTATAGCTTTGGCTAGCCTGAACTCACTATATAGCCTAGGCTGACCTTGAAAATTCATAGAATTCTTCCCGTATTAGCCTCCCAATCGCTGGGGTTATAAACACGAGCCATCATATCTAACTTTTAAAAATAAGTTTATAATGTGGGAAACCACATTTTCTCTTCAAATATATACTTATGCAATTTATTTATTATTTCAAAGAGGCCTCCATGAAGCATGGTGGGCACCAACATAAAAACCATCAGATATCATCAGGACCAGAGTTTGAAACGGACCACTTTTTCCTTTTCCCCCAACTCCCCTTTTCTTGAGAGGAGTTTCTCTAAATAGCCCTGGCTGTCCTGAATTCACTATGTAGATCAGGCTGGTCTAGAACTCCCAGAGATTCACTTGCCTCTGCCTCCCAAGTGCTGAGGTTAAAGATGTGCACTACCATGCCTGGCCTAAACATGGACTGCTCTCAGCTCTCATAAGTGATCCCCATGCTAAGAGAGAGCACACACACTCTGTTGAGCAATTAATTGATCCCATAAAGAGGAAAGTGTCTGTGTACATACGCATATATGTGCCCATGTACTTACACTAACACATGTATACCAAAACACAGGAACACACACACACACACACACACACACACACACACACACCTTAATGATCAGCTCAGATAGAAGTCAAATGAAATTGCTATATTGATGGTCCCTATTGTAAGGTCTGGTCATTCTAGTACTCGGAGCTTCCTAGCATATCTGGGGCCAGTACTGGTCTGATACTTACACCAGGCCATCATTGCTCAGGTTGAAGACTGTGAGGAGAGCTCTTGAGAGCTCATACATGGGTTAGTCCAACGTAGCAGTACTGAGCTCCTGTGAGTCTCATAATGTCATTTCTTTTTACCCAGCTGTGACTAACTAGTAGGAGTGAGGGTAAATCAACCAAAACTTGAACCACTCCCCAAATCAGCTCATCTCATGAGTGGGTAATTGCTTGTGTGATATAATTTTATTTAAAGTGCTAAGTTACAGCCCTTGCTTTCAAAATTCTGCTGCAGTATGAAATATATCAGTAATAATTTTTTGTCTGTTAAAGTGCATGCCATTTCCATACATGGCTTTTCTTTGCTTGTGCATTTATTATTTGTCTATTTTTGTAGTACTGAGAAGTGAAACCCCAGGGCCTTGCACATTATAGACAAATGTCCCAGCACTGAACTATATAGTCTGAAAGTGTTAAGATAGCTTGTGTGTGTGTGTGTGTGTGTGTGTGTGTGTATCTTTATACATATGTGATGCACATGTGTGTGAATGTGCATGTGAGGCCGGAGGTTGACATTAGATTATTTCTGTAATCACATTATATATTGTGGTAGGGTCTCTCAATTTAACCTGGAGCTTGCTGAGTTTGCTAATCTAGCTGGCCAGTGAGTTCTGGGGAATCCCAAGCTCTTAGAGTAAATAAATGAGCCAGACACTACACTCAGTCATCATTCACTGGCTTTTCCAGTACCATATCTAGGATTTACAGACCTACCAGCGTGGCACAGTTCTGCACAGAGAAAGGAATTGCGGGAGATGCTGAGCAGCTGTCCGTGGCTGGCAGTGATGGTACCCAGAGCAGGAACCCACACACAGGAAAGGGAGGAGAGTATGCCATTGCCTTCTCTGGCATCCCACAGCCCTGCCTAAAACTGGCACTGGTGAGCCCACCGGAGTCTGGCTTCAACCACAACTGGTGGTTGTGAGCAGAAGCGTCCTGAAAAGGGGACGTGGACTCTGGAAACGCGGGATTGCCTGGAGCTGATGAAATGGCCGAACATAAACTTCACTTAGCACTTGAAGGAGTGTCATCGACGGAATGCGCCCGTGTGTCCCCCTGAGAGGCTGTACGCCTTAGCTCGACAAATCCCAGACTGGACCCCTCGTCTCCCCATCACGTCCACAGTCTACTTGTGTAAACGGCACCGGATGCCAGGCTCGTGTAAACGGCACCGGATGCCAGGCTAGGAAGCTCAGCATCGCCTTTGGCTTACTCTCCAGTCCCCCTCCCCACATTACATGCTCAGCCATGTTTCTTCCAGCCTTTTGGACCCCTCCCTTTTCTAGGTTTCATACCATCCACGTTTACACATTGATAACAAATCCCCTTTCCTCTCCCTCCCCTCCTCCCCCTCTCCCTCCCCCTCCTCCTCCTCTCCCTCCTCCTCTCACCACCCTAAAAGTCATCACCACAGCACCCTTCGGATCATGATGCTCGTGTGTGGAGACTCCAGCATGAATCAATTGTAACATGTGTGTGTGTGTGTGTGTGCGTGTGTGTGGTGTGTGTGTGGTGTGTGTATGTATGTGTGTGTTGTGTGTGTGTGGTATGTTGTATGTGTGTATGTGTGTGTGGTGTGTGTTGTGTGTATGTGTGTGTGTGGTATGTTGTATGTGTGTATGTGTGTGTGGTGTGTTGTGTGTATGTGTGTGTGTGTGGTATGTTGTGTGTGTGGTGTGTTGTGTGTGTGTGTGGTATGTTGTGGTGTGTGTATGTATGTGTGTGTTGTGTGTGTGGTATGTTGTGTATGTATGTGTGTATTGTGTGTGTGTGTGCTGTGTTGTGGTGTGTGTGTGGTGTGTGTATGTGTGTGGTATGTTGTGTGTGTGTGTGGTGTGTTGTGGTGTGGGGTGTGTGTGTGTGTGTGTGTGTGTGTGTATGTGTGCAAGCGTGTGAGATGTGGCCCTCGCTGCCCCTCACATGAAGTCCGAAGGCTGTCTCTTGCTGCTGAGTTTGCAGTCTGCCTCTTACTGCTTCCTCACTTGCGGGGCCCCTTTAAGGTTTGTTCCGATGCACATGCCCCCCCCCCCCCCCCGCGCCTCCCTCAGGCCGGCTTACCTTCAGCTTCTTCCATGTGTCTGTGTGTAATGGCTTCATGCACGCACAGAGCTGGCGGTTCAGCCTTGACCTTGTTTCTCAGCATTCTTGAAACTTTTCTGAGGCCAGCTTCCTACTTTAATGTGAAAATCTGAAGTATCCCACTATCTCCACAGAGCTGACCTGAGGGCCAAGGAACTGGTGTTTGTGGTCACTTTGCCGTCAGAAATTCTACGATACAATGAAGGCGCTCTGCCGTTTCACAGATAAAGAAAAAGGCAAAGCCAGGCCTGGTGCCACGTGTTCATAATCTTAGCACCAGGGAGGCTAAAGCAGAAGGATTCCTGTGAGTTCGAGGCCAGCCTGGTTTATAGCAAGTACCGGGTAAGCTCAAACCACAGAATTAAATCCTTTCTCAATAAACCAACCCAAACCACCTATGGTAGTGGAAAATGTATCTTATGAACTGAGAAGCAGCAATAGCAACGTAAAATGCTGTCCATGCCTGCTATTCAGTCTTCTACTTCATGCGATCTTATCATTCTTACCAACTACATCTTAAGTGCTCATGGCTTGGGGATGCCTTACAGCAACCCCTTTCATGGCCTCTGATAAAGGGCTTCCTTGCTTTGTAAGTGCTTTCAGATTTAGGTGGGTGTTACCACTTATGTGGCAGCCAACTGGCAATTTTACTTTTCCTAAGAGTGTTTTAAAGCCCACCCCTCTGTGCTTGTCTATTGGATAGGCATGAAAGTAAACAGGATAGATAAGAGTTATCACAGGAAGGAAGCAAGCCTTCACTTCTCAAGCCACCTCGGGATATGTAATATGTACATGCAGATTTCCCTTGTTTTCCTTTATTTCAAAATATATTTAATTCTTATTTTTAAATACACACACACACACACACACACACACACACACATAGTTAGACATGAACAGGAGGAATGAACTCAGGCATTCTGCAAAGGCAATGCACACTCTTAATCACTCAGCTTTTATAAGCTGAAACAGAGAAAGTAAAGCCAGTTTATACTTCAGTGGGTGTTTGTTTATTCTACTTATCAGAAGTTAGAGCCAACGGTCATGTGAGTTGAATGACCTTAAATCTCCATAGTTGAGTAGAAGTTAACCGACCATTTGCTGATAGATGAATCACAGAGAATAAGCCAGCTCCCTAGTTCGTGTGTGTGTGTGTGTGTGTGTGTGTGTGAGTGTGTGTGAGTGTGTGTGTGATATTATGCTGTCCAACTAAAAAACTAAAAATGTTTATTTTGTAGGAAACTATAAACAATGCATCCAAACGACTCTATATAAATGAAGACTCTAGGAGTTAATGGCTGGCTTATTTAATTCAACAACAATGAGATATACTTTAGCATACCTAATGATTACAAATTCCTGGTGCAGACACTGGGAATTTGGTTTCTCTCTGTTTTGTGCGCACGCATCCGCACCCAACCCCCCCCCCCACTAGACAGAGTATGGCTGTGCTACAGGGTTCTCACAGGAGGTGGTGACCAACTGTGGCCGTGTCCACGCAGCTCTGCGCTATTTTTACTATGAAGCAGGAAGTCTGCCCAGGACTGTTCCCTTTATTACATTGTGTTTGCTCCCAATTTCTCTTCTACACCTCAGTATGACAAACGTGTGGGACACAGTCCCCACTCCAAGATGGTATGCTCACAGCGAGCTGTGATGGGAGGAAATTAACCCATCAGCCACTTAGGAGAGGCGGATGGCAAGGGCCTTTTAAGCTCCTGGCTTTCCTGCGATGGCTTTATCCACTAGAGGGGGTGATGTTCCTCCATCATAAAGACCACATAATTATCCGAAGGGAATGGATTTAAACATGCGCACGCACGCACGCATGCACGCGCGCACACACACACACACACACACACACACACACACACACACACACACACTGCCTTTGTGTACTTTGAAACCAGGTTAATTAAATAACAGAATGCATCAGATGCCGAAATCATCATTGAAAATCACTTTGAAATAAAAAATCAGCGACACAAAGACAAGTGTTTATTGTTCTTAATCTACAGTTGTGAAAAGATGAGTAATTTAGTTTTAGCGGGGAGAGGATAATTTACATATAAAGTCATACTCTTTACAGCCACTCCATAAAGAACTGTGCACTTTTTTTTTTTAATGCGATTAATTTCAGTTTATCGGAGTTGATGATAAGTTGTCTGGTTCGCTCAGTGAAGAGACAAATTGCTCCCTTATCTCCTTAAAGATCCATTTAAGATATCATGGGAGAATTAAGTAGATTTATAGTTGTGTGTAATAGGTATCGTACACAAGCGATTATGTATAATATGACACAGTTGGGTAATGATACAAGGTATGGGACTCTTGAAGTTGTTACGACATGTACAGAAACGCTTCCTTACATATTGATGCACACCTGTCACTCTCTGTCAGAGCAGGGGTTTTACTTTAACAAATTTCCAGTCAATTAGACAAGCAATTTTGTTTTCCTTCAAACTTTGCAAAAAACTAGTTTGAATTTCGGAATACCAACCACATTCTGCTTGTTCGAAGATGATCAGGACAATTGATTAGAGACGACCAGTTGCAATGCTAATAAGATGTTGTAATCATAATTAATGCATAGGTCAGTTTCTTTACTTGCTTCGTGAATAAAAAGAAGCCTGACCAAAATGCAGACTAACTAGTAGAGGAGAGAATTGTTGAAATAATACGCACTGTATAATTCGGATCATCTTCTACAATAAGGTGTGATCCCCCGGAATAGCTTCCATAAGGGTTTGGCGGGGTAGGTGAGCTCCCGGCTTACAGTCTAAGCATTGACGACCTTGATGCTCAGAATGCCTGCAGGAGTGCTGACTCAGCAGGCTGGGGTAGGGTCACAGCGTGGGGATGTATGCTTTCAAAGATCTTGCATTGACTAATCTGTATCTCTCATTGACCATCCATCGCTGCACTCCCCAAGGAATTAGCTGCACCTGACTAGAATTTCCACTTTGATTTTGACTCCCGGAAGGCAGAATGTGGTACTGGGGTGGAGGGAGGAAAGAATAGTGAGAGCAGCTTTTTTTCCAGGAAAGCCTTCTATTGTGTAGGTTGAAGTGAAGCCCTCGGCCACCTAAGCTTGATCATGAATTCCATATCCCAGTGCAAACAAACATGCCTTGGGAGCCCTGCATTGTTTCTCAGTAATTTGTGCTGCCTGGAGATCTTCCAAACACAGCTCACAAAGGCTTGTAGAAAGGACTTACAGACTCATGGAAAAAATTTTGCTATGGACAAAACAAATATTTACAAACAGTAATTCCAAATAGACCAAAGCCCTATAAATAACCGTCATGTTCTCATAAACATATTACCATGCAAATGCAGTTATTTAAATCCCAGCAACATATTTGCCCCCATATACATTAGGACAAATTAGAGGTCACATCTACAATGGAGTTTTTATAACAATCAAGGAATTGAGTTATAGGCACACAAATTAGATGCTTACAACCGAATATGTGTGGTGTGTAATTTATCTTACTGTAAGTGGGATCTTCTGCACATTACAGCTGTTAGCTTATGAGACGTTGTTTAAACAATGTAAGAACAGGGTAACATGAAAAACAAACCAATTTTACTCTCCTAGAGTATTTTTCATTCAGTTTTCAAAGCAGAAGAAACTCTGAGACTACACAGGGCAGCGAGGCTTAGTTTACAGGTTAGCAGGAGGAACTCACACATCAAATAATAATAATGCATAGCAGCATATTCTGCTAAATCAAGGAAGTCTTGAGCAGGAAGGTCATGTATGGAAGCCCAGTTCTGCCTATAAGAAACTTAATGGAGAAGGTGTGTGTGTGTGTGTGTGTGTGTGTGTGTGTGTGTGTGTGTACATGTGTGTTATAGACACATATGGACACTGACAAAGTGTGTGTGTTGAAACAAATGAGAAGGCAACAAGAAACAAAGCTAGGCTTAGTTATTTCATTAATCTCACCAAATTTTATGTGTTTCCTCTGCAGACATCTTACCTTTTTTTCCCCAAAGTGTAGGCAGCCCAAACGTTTTATCTAAAATTAGCCTCAATATCAAGGGGCATTCTGGTCCACTTAGGTGGACAAGGACAGTCACTTGGGACTTAAAGAGAAAAGGGAAAATACCTGACATGGTATCAAAGCCCAGGAACCGGCACCAAACTTGCTGAGGAAGGATCTAGTGGAAGGGGAAACCCCATTCATAGAAATTACCCTAGACACAAACATAACAGAGAAGGTCAAAGTTCTCCACGATGGAAACTTTACGGCATTGAGAAGGAAATTGCTGAAGACACAGGGAGACAAGAATAACTCTGTTGCTCCTGGATTGGCAGAATTAATGTGAAATGGCTGTATCCCTGACAGTGATCAGAAGATGCAACGCCATCTATATAAAAATTCCAATAATATTCTTCACAGAACTAGGAAAAACAGCCCCAAAGCCCCAATGGAAGTGCAAAACATTCCAGAAAACCAGATACTCCTCCTGAGCAGGAAGGTCAACGGTAGAGTTATCTCAAGATCTGACTTCAAAATGCGCTCCAGAGCCATGGCAACAACATACAGTGTTTGCACAGAGCAAGACAAATAGAAGAATGGACTTAGACAGAAACCCAGCAGATACAAACAGCCTACATTTTAACCAAGCACAGACAGGCTATAGATAGCCGGGAAAACCAGAAACTCACATGTAGAAGACAGAAACTAGACTTCGTCCTTCTGTACACAATCAATGAAAAGGGATCCAAGACCCTAAGGTATGGCTTGGAATTCTCACATTTCTGAGGGAAAAACATGATAAATAGAAGACTAGAGACTGATACTGAGGTTCAGGCTGAAGATCAGAAAAGCAAAGCAGCCACTAGCTCTCTTCTCTACCTTAGCTCAGGCCAAAGGGGCAGGCGATCCTCAGACTGCTCCGACTTCACTGCTCCTCAGATTCACTCAGACTGCCAAGCTCTCCTCAGTGTGGCTGGAGACTCACTCTCAGACTGAAGTCCTCTACCTTTTATACCTCTCAAATCCTGGGACTAAAGGCATGCGCTCTGATTCACTCTCTGGAAGCCCAGGGTGGTCTTGCATTCAGGGATCATTTGTCTTTCTCCTGAGTCCTGGGACTAAAGGTGTGTACCACCACTGCTAAAAATAGCTAACCAGTGTAGTTGGCTTTGCTTTCTGTACTCTCAGGCAAGCTTTAATAAATCATAAGTAATATATCACTACAATAGGCAAGGACACAAAAGGAGTCTGATAGTTTAAGAAATAGTCACAAAAATTAAAAAGCTATATACAAGTGTGTGTGTGTGTGTGTGTGTGTGTGTGTGTGTGTGTGGTGTCCTAGACTCTTCACATGAGAAAAGACATTGATTCTTTCTCCCCCATTATTCCACCCTGTCTCCTCCCTCCCCTGCACTGAACCCCCCCCCAGTCCGGTTTCTACATCCACTTATTGTGCAAGTATGTTTAGAATCTAGACTCCTCCTCAGAGGAAACTTGGCCCAGGCAAGGGATAGTATTAGGAGGCAGAAGCAGGAAGTCTGCTGGGCACTTGTGACTAAGGATTCTCCACTTGCTGCACATCCCCTGGTCCTGAGCCCCAGCACAGCCTCCTGCCATAAAGCAAGTCCTGAGCTGTTGTCTAGATCTGTGCCTGAACTTCCAAAGCTGCCTGAGTCAGTCTGGTGAAGTTTAAGTCTGTGCTATTTTGCATTATTTCCCAGTTTTTCCTTGTTTAAAAAAAAATCTTCAGCTGTTACATTGTGGGTTATTTCAGGCGAGGCACTGACTTAGACAGTGTCTCTTGCATGGTCATGTGTGCAGTTTAGGTACACTGCGCATAACCTGTGAGAAAGTGCCCAAATACGCTGGGTGGCGGTGGCGCACGCCTTTAATCCCGGCACCCGGGAGGGAGGCAGAGACAGGCGGATCTCTGTGAGTTCAAGTCCAGTCTGGTCTACAGAACAAGTTCCAGGACAGCTTGGGCTACAGAGAAACCCTGTCTGAAGAAACAGAAAAAACAACAACAAAGAAAAAAGAAAAAAACAAAAACAAAAACAAAACTCATTAAATTTGAATTTCAGGTAGACAAAATTAAAAAAAAATCATTTAACATTTTTATTCTACTGGGTTTTTATTTATTTATTTATTTATTTATTTATTTATTTATTTATTTATTTATTTGAGATAGTTTCACCTTATAGTCCTGGCCAAGCCATCACATCTGGCTGAAACTAAGTTTTAGCATAAAAAATATTGGTGGGACATGCTTGTACTGAAACTGATAGTTAAACTGCTTGAGAGAGAAAGGGTTTATTTCATTTTGCATAGGTTCTTGTCACCTAGTCCAGGCTGGCCTTGGGCTCTGCTCTGTCTCCTCCCTGCTGGGGCCCAGGCACACCCTGTCCACCGGCATCATTGCTTTCTTTCCCTAAGTTTGGAACTCGGGGCTGTGTTCTTATTGCTCTGCCAACATTTCCAGTGTTCTGAATGTTTCTTTCATACTCTTCACAAGACAACAACAGCAACAGCAAGAACTCACAAGCAAAAACCCTCGCTTTGTTGTTAGGGAACGGGTTAAACTGTATAAAATGAGAACGGGGGAGAAAGGGCATTTATAAATCAAAGAAGGGGTGGGTGAGGGAGTGAATGTCAGGGACCGAGTAGTGAACATGAGTGTGTGTGAGGTGGGGTGTCCACAGAGGAAGGCTGACACACACACACAGACACACACACACACACACAGACACACACATACACACACACAGACACACACACACAGACACACACAGACACACAGACACACACCCACAGACACACACACACACACGCACACACACACATAGACACACACAGACATACACACCCACAGGCACACACACACACACACACAGACACACACATAGACACACACAGACATACACACCCACAGACACACACACACACACACAGACATACACACCCACAGACACACCCACACACACACACACATAGACACACACACAGACACAGATACATACACACATACATAGACACACACAGACACATACACACAAATACACACACATACACACACAGACACACACATACAAACACACAGACACACACACAGACACACACAAAGACACACACACACAGACACACACACTCATGCATTCATATACCCACATACTCACACACACGCATACACACTCATGCATCCACACAAGCACACACGCACATATGTATGAATGTGAACTGGAAATATTAAAAGGTAGAGGAAAAGAGCCAGAATGAGTCTGGCCTTCAATGTCCAATCCTCTTCCCTCCGCCTCCAGAGTGCTGGGCTGGCAGGTGAGCCCACTCTGTTTTATGAATGAAACCCAGGGCTCCTACAGGCCAGATGATGGGTAATATTGTCACCTTGGCCAGACGCAGAGTCATCTAGAAAAGGAGCCTTTGGGCATGCCTCTGGGGGTTGTCTCAGTTAGGCTCGTCTTGGGCACGCCTCTGGGGGATTCCCTTTATAAGGTGAGTGGAGGGACAAAGATCTATCCCAAATGTGGTGGGACTTTGTCACGGCTGAATAAAATGGAGGAACGGGGCTGAGCAGCAACATTCGTTAGGGTCAGCGTCCTGTGGGCGGCCACTTCTGCTTCCATGACGTCTCTGCCATGATGCACTATCCCCACAGCTGTAAGACAGCTCCTACTCAGGTATTTTTGTCACAGCAATAAGACAAGGAACTATCACGCTAGCCGGGTCCCCTTCCAGCTGAGCTGCACATAAGCAGGGCGTTAGACGGCGGGAGACATGTCGGCTCACCTGGAGTTCTGTGGCGTTTGGATGGCGCTGATTTGTGAGCCCCGTGGGAGCATGGTTCTTCTGTTCCTCGCCTACGCTTCCCACACTTAGGGTAGGTCTTCTTCCCTCCGCTAACCTTCAGCAGATGTTTCTCACACACATAAACGGGCTGGGTGAAAAAGCATGTGTAAATATGCTGAAAGAGACACCCCCCCCCAGGGTCCCAGTTCACATGTCCAGGGCCAGGTGTGTGTGTGTGTGTGTGTGTGCGTGCAGGGCCACAAACTGAAGAAAGATTTTGTTTGAAGAGTTAATGAGTAGCAGAGGAAACATGACATGGTGGTCCAAGCTTGTTTTCAATCCAGCTTCAGAGACGGCCTGCGTGCTTTTCCAGGGAAGACTGCTCAAAGGGCTTCTGGAAAGTTCTTGGGTCAGTTTTCCAGGAAGATGCTCTTTCTGTCTCCTGCCTGCCGTTCAGCTAACTTAGGACAAAGAATTAAGATGGGGGCAGAGGACATGCCAGGGTATAGGCTGGGCTCCCGGGGCCAGGCAGTGGATTCAAACACATGAGGCTGGCTATTGTTTCAGCAGACACTGGGGTGACTATGTATAAAGGTCTGCTTATCAAATTTCCACTTGGGAGCCGAGAGGACTTCATGTATGATGGCATGTCAGCACAAAAGAGAAGTTGCGTGGATGCGTTTAGAAGTTGCCTTGAGAGGCCCGTGTCTTGCTGACTCTGTCCCCAGGCTGCCACAGGTGTACACACACAGTTTTCATTCTTGTAGGCTAAGGGAGCTTGCCTTATTGGTACTTGTGCAAGAAGGAGTTAGGGGTTTTATTTCCGTCGATACCAGCAGCGCAGCATCGCCGCCGAGGAAGTACGTGTTCCTGGTAATAGGTCTGAAATGGTCTGAGTGTGGGGAGCGATTGTCCTGCTCCGGGAACCAGTTAGAACAGGCCTGGTATGTTCTGTTCTGCTCTGAAACCCTGTGAAACAGACAAATAAGATTGCATTCAGAAGGGAACCATGTTTGGGTGAGGAAATCCAAACCTATTGCCCATGTGCTGTATTTGAAATATTCTCCTAGAGAAGAGATGGCCCTTGGGCCGTGAGAATTAATGTCACAGTATGCATTACACATTCGCAAGATGGTTGGAAAATCAAATATTCTCGTGGAAGGCAGAGCCAGATGTGACGAATGGATGTTCCAAGGCACTAGATATCCAGTACAAAGAAATACCTATTTTCTGAACTTGCAGTCACCTCTGTTTAGAGGATTTCCCTTGCAGGGGAAATTCAGGGACAGGCTGAGAAACCTAACCCATATCACCTGTAAGGAGAAAGGACCACTGGGTATTTAAGGTCAGGAGACTCCGTGACACAGGCAGTTAACTTACTTCCCCTACAGTCAAACAAGTTGTGTCCGATAGCCCAACGCAAGGGACAGAATGCATTTCTGCATTGTTTAAATGTTTTTATTTCTAAAATAATAGACATTAGCTCAGGGTCATGGAAACAAGGAATGGGAAGCTGTTTGAACACCTCCATTCTTTATGAGCTAGGTCTCTTCCAAACCTGGCTTTGGGAAGTCATGTATGACAAGAAGTTAACGCCTCTTGTGGGCAGTTTTCTTCCGTGGGTGGTATTTCAACATGCTCTGTGGTGCCAGAGTGTGACATTTGATTAATTAATTAATGACCACCCAGAGGGTTACAGAAGCTCCGAGCATGCCTTTGAACCTTGTCACACTCTGATGATGAGGACTGTAGCGTGGAGACGGCATATTAAGTGTCAAGAAGGATTGTGTTTCTCCTGAGTATTAATGTTACCTTGGGAATATGCAGAGGAGGGAGAGCCCACACCTAAGTCTTGGTTGCGATTTTATAATACACCCCTCATATAATTTACGCCCCATTAATTAACTTAGAATGTTTTTAATCATTGCTTCTGATGCAGTCTATTAAAACATAAAGGGAATGGTGTGGAAAGGGGACAGCTCTCAAAAGATGACACATAGGAAGGGGAAAGGTGTCCCAGATTAAGGCGTTGGGAGGAGTGATAATACTGTGTGTCGTGATGGCGCACAGGAATTATATCACCAGTGTTACTGTGTTCAAGGATGGAGCCCCTCTGGAGGCATGCTTGCACCCAAGAGATGTATGTGCCTGTGAATACATACATGCATATGCAATGCATGTATGTTTATACAGAGGGCCATGGATATCATGCCTGTGATTCATATACAGCCTGGGAAGCTTCATAGGGGTCTCTGCTCAGGAAGCTCCACGCTCCGTTAAGTATTCCAACATCTCAGTATTAAAAGTTTTAGCTGGATGCTGGAGGAAAGGCTCAGATGTTAAGCGCCTACTCCCAGCTCTTGCAGAGGACCAGCATGCAATTCTCGGTACCCACATGACAGCTGAAACCACCTGTAACATTAGTTCCAGGGGATCTGGTGTGCACACATATGACACCCACACTTAATAAAACACTGTTTTATCAACATTTTCCACGAGTCTAGCAAGAGGGCTCAATGGGTAAAGGCCCTTGCAGCAGGCCCTGACCACCCAAGCTTGATTCCTGGGACCCACATGGTAGAAAGAGAGCACCAAGTCTTGTAAGTAGTTTTCCGGTTCCTGTAATTGTGCTATGGCAAGAGCTTCTACATACACACACGTGAATACAGACACACAAGGGAGGAAAAAAGTCAGAAGTGGTTTAAAAACAAGTAGCAACAATAACAAAGCACAAGGAGGGACAAGTATGTGTGATCTAGTGATTTGGAACAAGAACGTGCGTGTGTTACTGTCTGTCTAACTAGACTTTTCTTCTTGCCTCTGGTTCTTCTATCCTGCACGCCCTGCCCCCAGGCTGCGGACCTCATTGCTTATTGGTTTGGCTTTCAGTTTCCATGTTTTGAATGTAGGTAAACATACATTTCCATGTACAAAGTTTGTGTAATGCACATTCACTCCTGTTCCCCTTGATGGTGTGTCTTAGGGATTGTCGTATGAGGGTGATTATGTGACTGTGATTGACACCTGAAGATTACCACAGTATTTACAAACCATCCGTGGGCTCTTGTCCCTGGGGTGTGTGAGTTACCTGGCCTGAAAGAGCTGGACTATTTCAATGCTGTGGGTGCGATGCCCCTGTTGTCACTTAGTCTGGGTGTCAGCTGTCTTTTGGCTGCCTTGACCATACACTGCCCACGTCTGAAGAGAATTCTTTCCAAGGCAGAGGTGGGGATAGAGAAGCAACGTCGTTGGTCATCTACCTGCTCTCTTCCCCGTCAGAATTTCGTGAGTTATCTGGAAGCAGGACACCTCTTTTTAATTTCTAAGTAGCTGGAAATTCTGTTTTGTCAGCTTCAGTGATTTCTTCCTTCCCCAGGAATTGCTACTTATTCTGAACTTTGCATTTTTATGCAACTTTAAAAAGTACTCACGATTCTTTGCAGTCACTTCCTCCTCCTTTTTGATGTGTGCTTATCTTCAGATCTGAGCGTGCCAGGCAGTTTCACGGATTATATCCTAAACCTGCTGTACTTTCTCCTCGCTGAAGCCATGAAGGCAATGCTAATTAAGGCAATGCTCGCACAGAGTTCTCTTCCCTACCTTGGTGGTTTGTTAGCATCTCTGGTAATTGATCAGATCTTCATTCTCTTTGATCTTTGGAAATACTTGTTTCAACTCATGAGTCATGAACTCCAAACGAGCATATGTAGCACAGGTTTGAGGCGAGATCTGTAATCTGTCCAGTGGCAGAAGAGCTATGCATGCCTCATCCTGCGCATGCCCCAAATGGCTCAGCGTCAGAAACAAGTTTTTATGGAAGGACAGTCGTTCATGAATTTAAGACCAGGACCCAATAATATTTCCTGTTTAGGAAAAAAAAAATGAAATTTAGCTAACTAGTTATTGTTACAGAGTTGCTTTTAAAAAATGTGTTGATGTCTGAATCTGTGTACTGTGTGAGTTTACATAATCACATGCATGAAGTACCCTCAAGAGCCAGAAGAGGGCATTGTATCTCCTGGAACTAGAGTTGCAGGTGAGGGACAATGTGGGATGCTGGGAACTGTATTGGGGTTTTCTGCAGGAATAGTTTGTGCTGTTAACCATTGAGTCATCTCTCCAGCCTTCAAGAATTGCTTTTCTTAAAAAGGCTTTTTAATTCTTATTTTATGTTTGCATTTCAACCTTGATCAAGGTATGGAATAACATCCTCAGTAAAATGTGAAATTCTTGCAATTTTCAACAATCGTTTCTTTAAAAAAAAAAAAATTAAACAGAACAGTGTTATATTCAAAGTTCCTTCCCCAAAGCAAACTTGGTGTACAATGAAAAGGAATGTGAGTAAAGCTGATGGTCTTCTAAAACAGTAAAACCAAGCTGGAAATCCCTGTAGCAGTGTGAATCAATTTTTGGAAAATTCGTGTTTTGGTGGAAGAGGGTCACCATCTTTTACCAGATTTTTAGAGGGACTCTGGACTTCCCAATGGGCATGGTAGGATCTCCTGATAATAAAAAGCAGAATAAACCAAGGGTATTAACAGTTGTTATTAAACAGTTCTTTCTGCTTTGAATACTGTTTCCATTCAAGTGCTCCTGGTTCTAACTGGAAAACTACTCACCGCTCACTTTTGATCAAAAAATCAAATTAGGATTTTAAAAATTCTTAATTTTCTTTGCAATTTGTTTTTTTTTTTAAAGGTGGAGCTTCAAACTTTTAAAAGTTATGCAATAATTTATACATTTGTTTAGTGTGTGTGTGAGTGCGTGTGTATGCATGTGTGTGCGCATGTATGTGTGCGTTCGCGTGTGTGCGTGTGCGCGTGTGTGCATGTATGTTTGTGCACGTGTGTGCACAAGTGTGCGTGTATGTGTGTGTTTGCACACATGTGGGTGTACACGTGTTTATGTGAATGCATGTGGAAATCAAAGAACGACCTGTGTGAAGTCAGTTCTCTCCTTCTACCTTGTGAGTTCTAGGGATCAAACACAGGTTGTTAGGTTTGGTATTTTTACTTGCTGAGCTATCCGTGTTATTTTCAAATTATTTGCTTCTACAGAACAGTTTATATATTAAGTGATGTGATTCTATAATTATTTTCAGCTTGTTGATGTGGTGAATTAAAACAAGTGAGACCTCTCTCTCCCCTCCCCCCTCTCTCTCTCCACTCTCTATCCAGGGTCTTGGTCTGGAATTCTGCCTATGACCCAGGTTGGTCTTGAACTGATGGTGACACTCTTACCCCAGCATCTCAGGTCCTGCGATCACATCTGTGGGCCACTGCACCCAGAACAATGGTTAAGTTCTTTTGGTTGACCTAGCTTTGCACCAATTTCCCCTTGGCCAGATTTGATTTTCTAACATCTTCTTAAGTATTTTTTTCTAGTTTTATTTCACTCTGACTTAATAAGATACAAAGCAATTTGTTTTGTGTTTTTAAAGGTTTGCTTTATGGACTAAAATTGTCCTATTTTAGAAAATGTTCCTGGGCTACTGGCATGGATGGATGTGTAATCTACAGTCTTTGGAAGAAAGGTCCCACAAGTGTCTGTTATGTCTCTTCGACCTATGGTGCAGAGAAACTCTGAACTGTGTGCAGTGATCAAGCCTGGAGGATAAAAGTGGGGTACTGAAGTCATCACTACTGTGCCAGGGCCTGTCTACCCTTTCTGCTCATTGGTATTTATTTTATGAAATTAGTTAGGAGCCTCAATGTTCAGTGCATATATTTTTACATTTGTCATATCTTCTTGATAGATTACTCTCTAGCAAAGTGGCCCTTTTCATCTCTTACAACTGCAGATTGAAGTCTGCTTTATCTGATACCAGAATAGCTATGCTAACTTGTTCTCTACTTGCATTTGCTCGGTGGATTGGAGTTCATCCTTCACTGTCCACCTTACCAGTGAGATGTCTTCCTCAGAGATAAGAGATAGTTGGATCTCACTAATTTTTTTTTTAATCCAGTCCGGTCTACAGTTTTTAATGGGAGAGGTGCAACTGTTTGCATTTTGGGTTACTATTCAGAGAAGTTTGCTAACTAACTCCTGTAACTGTTTTGGTTGTTTTTCTAGTTGGTTCCATTAGTATTTCTCTCACTTTCATATTAGAAACTTACTGGCTTACTGTGATGAACGTAATAGAAGCCTTCCTATCTCTCCTTTCTCGAAAGACAAACAAACAAACAAACAAACAAGAACAGTTATTTCAGAAGGGTGATGGGCATCGAAGAAGCTCCTTATGGAGTTTGCTTTCAATATGGTAAGACTAGCTATTTGGGCAAGAAACTGCTCTTGTCTGGACTGTTTGACTGAATGCTGTATAAACTGGACATTCAGGACCCATAGGAAAGTGACTGCTGAACTTGCCAAAACAAGATGGGACGGTCCTTCGGGGTTCCTGCTTCATGAAAGACACAGAGAGAAGTGATTGACAAGCTGCCCATGCAGGTGGGGACAGTTTGAAATTTTCTGCTTCCCTGAGAGGTCTATCCAATGCTCCAGGCCTATAGGCTGGAGAGGGATGCCCCAACATTACAGCGGAAATTTGGGTGACTGTCCAGGCAGCAAGATGTCTCTGTCAATTCTAGAGTTCGTATACTATCCTTCTGTGGTCTTGAATGGAGTTGAAGACAGATAGTTATGATTACGGTTTTCCTTAGTTGGGCTTAAAGATAAACCTTAGACTCACAAAGATAGATGATAGAATATTTTCTTTAAATTTTACCAAATGTTAATGGACTAAATATTGTTAACAATAGTTCTCACTTGATCACTTTGTTTTAAAATATAATATTACTGTGTTAAAGTTAAAACCTTCCTTTTTATTCAGACAGAAAAGGGAGGGCGATGGGGATGTCCCGCTGTATGCTGTGGGTGTCTGTTTCCCTTGTTGGTTGATGAATAAACGCTGATTGGCCAGTAGCCAGGCAGGGAGCATCGTTGGGGCTGCCAGACCAGGAGAGAGATGGGAAGAGGAGGCCAGAGAGTAGAGATGCCCTGTAGCTGCCGAAGGAGTAACATGTTGGAGCATTCATGGGTTAGCCACAGCCTCATGGCAGTGCATAGTTTAATAGAAATGGGTTAATAATTAAAAGAGACTTAACCGAGAAGCCTGAGCCATAGGCCAAAGAGTTAATAATTAATATTAGCCTCTGTGTCTCTATTTGGAACACAATGCCTGAGGGGTGGGGTGGGACAGAAATCTCAACCAACGTCTTTATTATTCTTTTGAAATTTATTCTACCCAGTTCTCTCCTGAGTGGGATGGTTCTTTTCCCTCTGTGTTTAGGATTCTGGACTGTCATCTGTAATGTTGATTCAGAAGTGATGAATTATTTGAGATTATGTTTACCTTAAATAGTGTTTCTTTGTTAGTTTGAAGACATAACTGCTGGATACAGTAATCTTTCTTTCTCTGTCTCTGTCTCTGTCTCTTTCTCTTTCATTCTCTCTCTCTCTCTCTCTCTCTCTCTCTCTCTCTCTCTCTCTCTCCTCTCTCCTCTCTCTCTAGGATGGATCTCAATATGTAGCCCTTGCAAGCCTAGAACTCTACATGTACATCAGGTTATCTTCAGACTCATGGAGATCCACCTGTTTCTGCCCCAAGGCTGCTGGAATTGAAAGTGTGATCATATAGATCTTGATTGACGGTTACTCTCAGGGTGTGAAACATCGCCCTATGTTTTCCTGGATTTCAGGGCTCTGTTGTCCTGTGGGTATTTGGCTGTAATATGGCATGAAGTAGTTCCTCTCTGGTCATGTCTACTTATGGTTGTAAGTATTGGTGCTTGGATGCACAACTCTTTTCGGGACTTAGGAAACACCCTGCTGTCATTTCATTGGGTGGATTCCACATGTCGGTCTTTGTTTTTCTTTTCTTCCAAATTTCAGTTCCTTCTTCTACCCATGGATTCTTAGATTTATTCTCTCTACCCCTTAGAGAGGTATGATGATCTAAATTACATATAGAGATATTTTTCTTATTTATTTGTGAATAAAGTATTTCCTGGATTTTGTCCCCTATCTCATTTACTTCCTTTCTTCTCCTTGGTCTATCTGTTGGTGACACTTTGTGCTGCTTTTTATTTAATTTGTTAATTTTCAACACTTCTGCCCCCCCCCCCAGGTCTTACTGTCATCAGTGGATGCATCACAGTTTGTTGATCAGCTTTCTTACTCCTGCGGGCTTTCTTCTCCTGGTCTTCCACCAGTTTCCTGTCTCATTCATTCGCTTGTTTGTATTCTCTTTGACGTTATCAACATTTGAATTCTTCCTCTGGTAGGTGGCATAAATAATCTTTGGAGTTTTGTCGTCTTACCTTTTGATGTTTCCTGGCTTTTTGTTTGTTTGGTTGGTTGATTTTTTTTTTTTCTGTTTTTGTTTTGGGAGTCCTCTTAATGAGCAGTGTACTGTAGGTGGTCTAGTCCCCAGTACAACCCAGAGAGGGAGAGAGAAGCTTCTGGATGTGGGTTCTTTCCTCTCGTCCCTTCTGAGCCATGTGGCTAGAGCTGTGAGAGGCAGACTCCTTCCTCCCAGGTATCTGTTACACACTTTGTGAGTTCCTGATGCATTTCTTATCAGAAGAGTGTCTTATCCTTCTCTACCTTCCTAGGAAGTTGAGCGTATTTATATCTGTGTTTGCAGGAGGTAGTGGCCTTTGCCTTTGTTTCTTATGATGATTTTTGCCTGGTTTTAGTATGAGGGTAATTCTAGATCCATGGAATTAACTCACAGGAGAGTGGCTATTCTGCCTCAGCTTTCTTATTTTATTGTTAATTTTGATGGTAGCATTCCTTTCCTGAATGTTTGGTTGGATGCATCAGTGAAACCATTGTGCTTGGTGCTTCCCTTCGGAGGGCCACTGGTTACCCATCCAATCTCAGTAGGCATATCGATTGGGGTTCATACTGTCTCCTCGTATGCATTTTGGCATGTGAGTCTTTTGTAGACTTGATTTGATTCTTCAAATTATCTGATTTATGGATTATAATGGCTCATGTTGTTTGTCTTTTCTGTTTCATGAGACTGGTAGAATTTTCTCATGTTTCATTTCTGAAATTAATCTTTTATGTCTTTTCTTATTATTCTTGGACAGCTAGGCCAGAGAATAGATCAACAATAAACAGCCAGCTTTTGTTTTTATTTATTTTCTTTTTGACTCACTATTTTGAATTTTACTAATTTCTGAAATTATTTTTCTTGTTGATTTAGGCTTAATTTTTTTCTACTCTTTCTAGTTTTTAAAATCAAGCTAAATAATTGGGTTTTGAATTAGCATATTTACCTCTAAGCATTTTTTTTTCCCTCACGAAGTATAAATTTTAGCAATTTAACTGACTGGTTAGCTCAGTTGATTAGGTTATGATACGTTGTGACTTCTGTCATCGATGCATGGTGTAAAAGAGTGATCTGTATTAAGAAATATGTCATTTTGGGTAGTAATATTCATGTGGGCTTTATTGTTTTGTCTGATACATACTTCATATAATTTTAGACCTTTGTATTTGTTGAGTGTTATGGACTTAACATGGGGTCTGTTTTGGTGCATGTTACATAGAAGCTTAAGATGATTGTATCTGATGCCCTTGGATGAACTCTTACATAAGTGGTAATTAGATCAAGTTGACTAATACTGCCATTCGGGTCACTTATAGCCTTGCCTATTTCCTGCCTATGAAATTCCCTGTTTTTGAAACAGGGATAGTGAAGCCTCAAGCCATCTTCTTGCATTTGTCTGGATTTGATTCTGATGATAAAGGAATAATATGAAAAATATTGTAATCCCATAAATTATATAATTTATTTGAAACTGAACAAATTGCTTTTGAATTATGTTTGAATTTGTCTGTTTTTCTCATCTATCAGATTTTATCTCATATGTTTCACTACTCGTGTTAAATGTTTATATCCTTCAGATTTCTGTCCTCTTGGAGAGTTGGCCCTTTTCTTGTTTTGAGGTCCCTCTTGATTCCCAATAGCCTTTGTTTTTCTGGAGGCGAACTTGTTTGAGGTCGATAGAGCCATTCTAGTTCCTCATGGTTTTGTTTGGCTTGGTTTCTCTTTTTACATCGTTTTGCTCGTGAGTCTTGATGTCTAAAGTTGCGTTCCTTATAGAACAATGTTCTAAATGACGTGGTCATGTGGGAATCAGCCTTGATGTGAACTAAGACCAAAGAAAGTAAGCAGTGAGCTGGAGTTCTATAGCATGAAATGTATTGGAGGACTCACCGACAGTATGGTCCTGGGTGTAAGCAAGATCCCCACGACACTGCAGATGGCAGACAGACAGGCGTGTGTGTGGGGACCACGTGTCCACACTGTACCTGCTTATCTCCAGGTCGTGAGGCTCGCGCATATTTCTGGTGATGGAGTGTGGTCACGAAGTTATCTTACTTCTGAGGAGCTTTTCAGTCTATTTGTAGTAGGCTTGGAAAGTATAGTTGGAAAACCAACTACTATTCCTCAGGGGCAGTCAGGGAAGTTACTGCTCATGTGGACTGAAGTCAGATCTTGATGAGTCCATTTTTAGGCATATGTTTGCTTGTAGCAACACTGCCAGGATCTTTGAATTAATTATTGTTTTTGATTTTATTTTCCTACCAGAATTGGGCCTCCCTGGGTGTTCTCCCAAGAGTCTGCGATTTTAGATCTTTAGTGAAGCCCCATTGTGGTGGTGGTAGGATGTACGGGCATGGAGAAAGTTCCATACAATCAGATAAAATGCACCCTAGATTTGAGGATTGAAATACACACAAATTTGCCATCTCTGTTACAACTTCTCCTCCCCATATGCGCTAACCCCTCTCCTCCCTTCTCTGGCTATAAGGCTCTAGATCTGTTTGCCCAGGGATGGTAACTATGGTTTACCAACCAAGGGGATAGAAGAAAGCTAAGCACACTGGAACGGAGCGCACTGTTTCCCCAGTGGGTATGAGGTGCCAGTGGAGTCTTTCTGCCATGGAGGAGACCCTGGTGCACTGCTTTGCTGTGGTTGGTTGCAGACCATCACTGTTGGAGCCAGAGCAATGGTTTACCTGGGGGCCAGGCTTCTTTCCTCACTATCAGAAAACTCATGGCACTTTCTTTTAGCTAAGTTATTTTGTTTTTAAATTTTGTCTTTGTTGAAGCTTTTTCTTACTTACTTACAGATCAGTGTGATTACTTCTTAGCACCAAAGGAAGCCAGAAGTCCATTTAGAATCACGTTGAAATAATGTGATTCCTTCCTGAGTGTTTATAACTGAAAATTTAAAAGCTTTACAACTGTAAAATAACACACACTTTTATTTTTTTTTTTTACATGTTTTTTGATGTTTGCAACGACTTATTTCACTTTTAATTACGTGGTTGTCTGGTGGGTGTGTGCACCTGTGAGCAGTACCTGTGGAGGGCAGGAGAGGGCGCTGGACTCCCTGGAGCTGAAGATAACAGGTGGCTCAGATGTGAGTTACTGGGAAATGAACTCAGGACCTCTGCAAAAGCAGCAAGCACTCTTAACCACTGAGCTGTCATTCTAGTCCTTGGATATTTTGACTGTCAATACATACCACTGGAATTTAGCATTATTCTGGCAGCTCTAGTATTTCTATATAGAAGAAGTTAGGGAGGTAATCTCGAAACAGTTTCTTGCCCTGTCTATACTCCAGATACCATATTGATAATATAGAGATAATTATGAAGAGTAGAAGACATATATACATCAAGGCTTAGCAGAGTAAATGCATACCACAAGGGGTCTGTCTTACATTTAAGTTTTATTTTATGTGTGTATACGTGCATGTGTGTGATGGTGGTGGAGTTGGGTGCCCACAGAGGCCAGAAGGGGGCGCCAGATCCTCTGGAGCTGGAGTTAACAACCATTTGTGGATCACCTGGTCTCTGGGAACTTTAATACTCTGCAAGAGCAGCAAGTACTCTTAGCTACTGAACCATCTCTTTAACCTCAAGTGTTCATTTCTTGTTATCACTTTTATTGACCGTATTGCTCTCAAGATAGACACAATAAAGTTACAGGTATGTTCTAAAAATTCACTTCTTACTTCTAGATTCTCAGTGTTCAAACTCTCTGCTCTTTTGTCCCGAGTCGGTGGCTAAGGTCTGGGAGCTCTTGGATGTCCTCCCTGTGACTTGGCCAGGCTAACTACCACTGTCCTTGTGTGCAGGGCCACAGGCCATTGAATTCATTCCTCTGAAGTCTTGCCTCTCCTTTGACTTGCCAGGAGCATAATGTAGTATAGACAATTGGGTGGATGGGTCCAGTATGAAAGTGGTCCCTGGAGAAAGTTCTCTTTTCCCAGCAAAGTATCAAAATTAAAGAGACAGGGAGAAAGCTTTCAGCTGTCACCTAAGATAGGAACACTGTATCTTAAAAGACCACCTTGTTTACTTAAATGTTATTTTCATAGGCATTAATCCCCCCTCAGTGTCCGGGGCTCTGCTGAGGCATTAGTGCTTAGAAGGAAGACAGGGTGAACGACTCTTAAAAACTCCTGCGTGATTGGGAGCTGCAGAACCATAGGCTCGTTTCTAAGATCCCATTTGCAGCAAGGCCAAGGCTAGCAGTTCTGACAGCGCCTAAGGGGAGCTTTCTCCTCTGCAAACCGTGGCACCGAATGATGATGAACGGCGGTGCAGATCCTGGCCCTGCTGAAGGAAATTCAACTTTCAAGGGCTCTGAATCTTAAAAAGTCTGTGCAGACTCCCCGCCGGCCGGTTTTATGCATTTGGACATGGAGGAGAGAGTAGATTTTGACTTTGTATCTTAATTCCGAATGTTTGTCTTGCTTTTGACTCTTTGAGTCAATTTTACTGTTTATGGCGATGTTTCTCTTCTGTTAATGTAAGATACATTTCTCAGGCATGGACCTGTCTCTGCCCTTTAATGCTATTGTGTTCTCTGTGCACCTTGCCAAGTGACAGCAGGTGTTTGTGTAGCCAAATCTTTTCCAGTCTTGTTGAAGGTGGTCGCAGTGGTGGGCTGGAGCTCAGGTACACAAAGCTCAGGGCTCTAGACCCAGCACTGGACATGGTAGCACGCACCTGTGGTCCCAGAAGGAGGCAGGGGATCAGAAGTTCAGGGCCACCTTAGGCTACAAAGCAAGTTCAAAGCTCTTCTGGTCTACCCGAGACTCTGTCTCAAAAATAAATTAATGGATAAATAATGAATACATAAGCAAATAAGTAAACCTCCCTCAAATCAAATTCTATAAGTTCATTATTTATTTTGACAGTCACTGAAGTTTTGTAAGTTGGTAGAGTCCAGGGTCATCGTCTTTAAAGATTACCAAGTACCGTTGCAGCTGTTATAAAGATCACATGAGGATCTTTATAACAATACGTGAGCAAAGGTAAATGATAGCTTGACATAGGCTTTGTCCATCACTGGGTCTGTGTGTTCTTATAGTGTTATGGGTAGTTGAAGCAGTACCCCTAGAAATATGTTTTTCAAAGTACTTTAAAGAACTAACTCTATGCATGTGCACATTCGTGTGCATGTATGTAGAGACCATGGGAAATCTTTGGGTTCTCTCCTGTATCGTGTGGGATCCAGGGACCAAACTCAGGCTGTGGGTGCTGCATGACAGCTCCTCTCCTTAGTGAGCCATATTTCTTTCCCTGAGAAGTAATTTTATAGCACAGCCTGATGTGTCCTGTTGAGGTGTCTGCAGGGTTTTACCCTCCAGCTCTGTAGAATTTTCATTCTGAAGAGAAACAGCCAAAGCTTACCCTTTGCATGCATAGGGTTATCTGGAGGCAGGGTCCAGAAAATGTGGGGCTAGCTGACCCTGAACTTGTAGAAAAGCCCTCCGCACTTTTGGAAAGTATTTTTTCTGTTTCACTGCAGTCCCTAGTCAGTCATGATCACCCCACACTCTTTCTGCTCTCTGACCTCTAGGGTCCTGGCTTCCTCCCAAAGTTCCCATCTTGCTCCTGTGGGATCCCCGACTTCTTCCAGTGAGGCCAGGAATGTTTGCTGATCACTGCATCTCTGGTACCTAGAATGAGCAGTTGAAGTCCCACATGGTGTGTGACATGTGTCCACCCCCCCCCACTGTCACCTCCTCCACTGTGGCTTGGGCTTCTTATTGGCTAGCTCTGCCTTAATTATTAATCCATTTCTATTAATCCAAATATTTCCACACTGTCTTATCTTACTGGAGAAGGGTCTGGACGGGTTACGTCTTTGGCGTCCTACATAGTGACTGATGCCTGCCTATGCTTCCCAGAATTCTCCTCCTCTGGTAGCTCCACCTTTCCTTCCTGTCTGGCCATTAGACACAGAGTGTTCTATTCATCAACCAATAAGAGAAACATATACACAGAAGGACAACCCCATCAACCTTGATTGACAGCTCTGTTCCTGGGCAGACCTGGAGATCGAACCTGGGGTCCCAGGCATGCTGGTTAAACGTTCTACCTCCCAGCGGTAGCTCAGGTCTTGGGCTGGGTTTGGCCTTTTCTTGTGTTCCTGCTTGGTTTCTAAGTTCTGTTCCTCCTGCACCGGCTTTTGAGTGTATGTACCTGTAAAGGTCTAAAATATCAGTGCACATATTTATAGGAAAAACGCAGCAACAGTAGAGAACAAAGAATGTATTAAGAGAGCTGAGCTTGGCATTGGGGTGGGGGGTGATTCACATATTAAGAAAGACGATTGAATAGTTTCTCTTTATTCCTGGAAATTTCATTCCTGTGTGCAATGACATCTGATCGGATAGACCCCATTTTCTCCTTCCAGCTCCTTCCATGTCTTTCGAATTTTTTTTTTCTTTCGAATTTTCTGATGGGCGTGGGGGCATCCATGGGAGCATGGGGACCTTACCAGTGGCCGCACTGTCAAAAGAGAATGATTCTCCCTTCTCACAACCACCCGCTCTCAATGGCACCTAATGGGGCTGTGTCCTCACGCTCCCCTACCCCTGGGCAGGTAACTAAGCTGCTGTGAGCTCTTGGCTATGACACTCACATCACATTCAGAAGACATCATTGGGCGGCCACCCCTCCTCATCCTCTGGCTCTGACACTCCAGAGAGACAGCATTAACATTTAAGACCCAATCTTCACACATGGCCATACTGTATGCTCGTTGTCCACAATGATAGATGACAAGTCAAATTGAATAAATAAGGAAGTGAATAAATAAATGAAGCGGCCCTGTAGGTTAAGGGCAAGATGTGGTGAGCGCACATTGTTGCATTTGCCGCCTAGAACTAATTTTGTTATTCCCTCTGGTTCTTGTCCCAGGAAGGAAAAAATTAACAGTGAGTATAATAAACCCCTCTGACTAATAAGAGCAGTGTGGTTGTGGTTTGGACTTCAGAAAGTGTCTGGACTTTCTACGTTATTTCCTTTCTAGAACTGTGCCTGACCAAAAAAATAAAAGTTCTTTTTAAAATACATACTCAAGTTGATAAGTTTTTAAAAATTAGATTTACAAAGAAATGTTTAAGCGTCCATACTTTTCGGCCAGCTTCTGCTACAGAAACTATCATCGGCAGTTTAACCAACTGTTTTTAACCAGTTCAGTCCGGCCCGACTCTTGGTTGCTAATACCGCACTACCAATCTTTAATTTGCGGAACCACAGGGGAACGTTTACATGAAAGAACACTCAGTTTCATAGTAGTTTCTAAATGAAAACATGTGTATCTGCAATAGGCTTTCAAAAGTTTTATTTTTTTTTCTCAGTGAGAGCTTTGTGTGTGGTATCTCAGCCACAGGGGGCTGAAGTTTAGTTTTGTTTTTATTAACTTTTGATGCATTCTCTCTTTAGCCCAGGCTAGCCTGAAACTCAGGATGTAGGCTAAGCTGGGCTTGAATGGCAATGACCCTGCCTCAGACTTCTCAGTTCCGCAATGATCAGTATGCACAGCCATGCTCAGCATGCTCAGCATGTGGGGATGTTGTCATGACTGTTGTATGTGGTGTGTGTGGAGCCATGCTCAGCATGCTCAGCATGTGGGGATGTTGTCATGTCTGTTGTATGTGTTGTGTGTGGAAGGGCGGGTGAGGGACAGTGTCTGTGTGAGAGATGGCTCTCTGTTCTCACCAACTCCTGCCTTTAGCGTGCTTTTATCTGTAAGCTGTCTTGCCTTGGGCAAGATATTGTACTGCAGCTCAGGCTAGCTTGAAGTTAACTAGGTAATCCCGGCTGGCCTTGAATTCATAGCAATCCTCCTGCCTCAGCCTCCCAAGTTCTGGGATAATAAGCAACCTTTCCAAATTTCCCTCAAGGTGCTCATTAAGTCAGGATAGTTAATACTCAGGATGTGTGTCAAGATGAGGTATGCTGGGAGATTATAAAGCATGCCTGGAAATTGTAGAGCATTCTGGGAGATTGTGAAATATGCTGGGAGCCTGGAAGCTGTCCTTAGTTACCATTCCTTCTTTAGTGACACTAGATGTCATGTTTAGGACAGAGAGACAGACCGACAGACACACACAAACACACACACAGGAGAGGGGGGGGGGGAGAGAGGGAGGAGGGAAGAATGCTAAAACTCGAAGCAGTTTTATAAAAGTTGTATAGAGCTGTTGGTTTTGGAGTTCACTGCCCAAAACTGACATGTACCTCACTTCTATAGAGACAGTTGAAAATAGCTATGGGGTAAACAAATCATTCTTCTGTCTCAAATTCTTATCAAATGTTTCAAGTTTCCTTTGGAGGGGGGGCAGGGTTTTGGCTCCATAACTGCTGAACTTGCATCAACATTTAATCGTATTCTCCTGCTGCTGGGGGGAGCTGGGAACACTACCCTAAAACACTACTGTAATCTAACAAGTATGCCACCAGCCCATTGCCGGGGAAGGGCTGTGTTTGCTGTCTTGCTTCTTTTTCTTGCTTTTCTTCTTCTCGGGGCTCTCTACGCTTTGCTGTGGGCTCAGGCCTGTCTCCCCCAGAGCTGTGCTGAGGCTGACCTTCTCAATGTAGACCTTGGGTGTGTGATGGCAGTGCCTGGGTCAACAAAGGAATGCAAGGTGCTGGGGCATGGGGTGTGGCCCTGGTGAGCAGCAGCAGAGGGCTTTGTGGAGGCAGAGGGCTTTGTTGAGGACCGGGTTGAGTTGCTAGCTCATCTCCCCCTCTAGGTCTCTCTGGGACACCTTCGCACCAGTTTCCCATCAGCCATTTTGATCAAGGTGTGAGACCTTTGTGGGAGGAGAATCAGTTTGGACTTTGCAGTTCCCAAACTGGGAGGTGAATAAACCTCTTTGTACAAACTGCCCTGTGTAGCACAACTAATAAAAACCCAGAGACAGATATTGGGGCTCAGAGAGGCAAAGCAGCCAGCCAGTAGCTCTTACCTGTGAAGGAGAGAAAGGGACACACTCAGAAAGCATTTGTCTGAGAACCTGGGGTGTAGTACATGCTTGATAAATGGAAACGCTGATGTTCAGTGTGATAGTCCCATCTTCATGTGGGTTTGTGCTTCAAACCGAACACAAGCGAACATCCCACTGGAAGGTTCTGATCAACCCTGCTGTGGCTGTACATGACCATGGCTTCGTGTGGAGAGCACGTGGTTTCCATACCCAGGGAGCTTGCCGTCTTCCTTCTCCATCAACCCAGTTCCCTTGTCATTAGGACACCTGTTTGCTTGCCCCCGAAGCTGAACCCTGAAGAACCAGAAGTAAGGCCTCTGAAGAGAGGCCTTGGGACCTGTTCTGATTGCTTGACTTAGCCCAAGCAGGCTCCTTCAGTGACCCATGGAGAGAGAATCTACTTGACCCCCCCCCCTTCTTCGTATAGTATGGTCTAGAAAGTTCAAACCCCCATGGAAATTAATGTACAAACGACAACCCCTTTACAAAGCTTACACATACTCAGATAAACAGTCAGTGAGGGGCCATTATTTTGTAATTGGTCCTAATTTGCCTTTTGCTCATCTTCCAGAGAAAGTAGGCTTGACCCTCTAATAGCCAACTGTAAAAGACAACTATGTACCAGGAGAACAGACTGTCCTTCATGTGGCAAGAGCTGCTGCTTTTCTAAGATTTTCTTTTTAGTTGTATGTATGTGTCTGTGCACCAGAGCACAGGTGCCCAGAGGGGTCGGATCTTACTGTAGCTGCAGTCAAAGTGGGAGCTTCCTAATGCGGGTGCTGGGAACCCAACCGGGGTCCTCTTAACCGGCTGGCTGAGCCATTTCCCCAGCCCAGAACTCTTCAGAGTAAGAGCAACTCTAAGATGGAAAGCAGAGTCACTGAGCTAGGAGGTCACACCTGTAAGTGCCTGACCAGGAGCGGGGACAGAGAGTCTGGGGAGGAAAAGGGCACACATGGAAGGTGTTTTACTGGGTGTGAGCAGGCCACATTGATCCAGGAGTTTCCTATTTTTATTATGTGGTTATTATCATTTCAGCTCTCTCATGAAATGCTCATGGGATATGGTGAGGGTGTTTAAGGGCACACACTGGGCACTGCATCGTCATCCAGTTTATAACTCTTAGCAGACAGAATTCAGAACCCCCCACACACACACACACAGCTCTGGGATTATTGGATTGTTCTCTTAATTACTGGGCTCTGTGCTATCAAATATTTGTTGAAGGGGATGCTTTTCTTTGTGGGAGTGGATAATGGCTGTGTTTACACATTGAAATATCTGCCTCGAGTTATTAAGATTTGCATTTCTCACTTTTCTTCCAAGGGAAAGGTGTTTAGCCATTTTTAGAAAGCAGGTACGAACTAATCAATTGTCAAAACATCTCCTTTCCGAAAACTTTCCGCTCCAGACAAGTGCAAAAATCTCAGCATTAGCAATCCACCTACCAACAGTGGAAGGGGCGGGAATCGAGAAGCACTTTTCCAGGCTTGTGGGTGTCCTGGGCATCCAGACACCATGTTGCTTCCTAACAACAGCTCTGTAGACAGGCATCAGGGAATAAGTCGGCCAGAGAGAGTAGGTCAGTCTTGCACTGGCAGGGCCTGAGCCTGGTTCCCAGGCTGCTCCAAAGGCCCAGCCCCCGCAGGCACTAACAGGGGGGTCGCTGATGTCCTGGCAGCATTGGTACACTCTGGGAAATGCCTGGGGATGCTGGGCAGGCCGGGGATGCTCTTCCCAGGGTAATCACGGATGTGCCCGTGAAAGCCAAAGGAGAGGAGGGAACAGCGGGAAACAAACAAGCAAAGGAATAAAAACATGTTGCTACAATTGTTTTATAAGGCCCCCCCTCCCCCGCCACCAATCCCTTCCGGTCCCTTGGCCCTGGCTACCTGAACACCTGCCCCACTGGATCCTTGCAGGAGCCCTTATCTCTGCCCAATGCTGACTAGAGATTTCTTGGAGATCCCCTCTCCAGCCCTGTTCCCCTGGCAGCTGTTTTAAGTCAGCAAAAGCAAGAAGAGCAATGCTAAGCCAGCCCCAGCGCGGGAGCTGTCAGAGAACACACTTCCATCAGCCCCACAGCTTCTGCCTGGAGCGGTTCACCCACCGAGTTTCTGCTAGTGGTGATGTAAACCCACGCTCACGCTCCTGGGTGGCGCAGCTCCGGAACCCAATGCCCAGCCTCATCTCGCCCTCAATATCAGCCACTGACTCTTGGGCATCCGGTGATATATATATTTTTCGTGGCTGGATGCACACAGAATCAAACCCTTTCAGCCACCCCAGAGCTGGAGATCAGAGGGCTTCTAAACTTTCTTCCACCCTTCTACCCCAAGGAGTAGGTGGGTGCAGAACGCCCGGAAAAGGCAGCAGGGTCTGGGAGACCCCGGTAGAGCTCAGCTCTGGGAAGACAGTAGCATCTTCAAAACCAGAACCTCCAGGCGTTCCAGCCAGGGTCTACTGACCACTGCAAGGTTCCACCGACACCCACAGACACCCCCCACGCGCGTCCCCGCGCCATCCGGTGAAAGCCTGTTTGCGCACACGGAGGGTTGGGGGGTGGGCGCAGGAGGGACGGGGCAGGGGGGGCGGTGGGCGCAGGGCGAGGAAGAAGTTGACAAAGGGGACTTGACCAGACACGATCGCACAGGAATAGAAGCAAGCTTCCCTCTCCTACCCGCCTCTTTCCACTTCTGCCATTTCGTCTTTAAGTGGAGGGCAGATTAAAGGGGGAAAAAAATTCCTGCACGGTGTGGGTGATCGGTGCCTTATATTTACAAGCCAGTTGGGCTGCAGCAGAGCGGGAGGATTGTGAGTGGCTCCCGGGTTCGGATGCGGGTGCGCGGCCACGGTCAGGAGGTCAGGGTGGACCCCAGGTTCTGGGGGACGACCGGCAGCAATCCCGGCCCCCGCGCCGCCCCCGCCCGCCCGCCGCACCCCGGGGCGCGCGCCGGCCACGGTCACCGGCGGAGGCTGGAGCGCTGCCCTCGCCTCCCCCTTTGTTCCCACTGTCTTTTTCGCCTTTTGTTATTTATTTGCACCAGCATTGTGTTGTCTCCGAAGCCGCCTCATGACCAGCCGAGGGATTTCACTTCGTCCTTGAGAGAGAGAGGGAGAGAGACAGAGACAGAGAGCGAGAGAGGGAGCCAGAGGTTGGGGGGGGGGGAGAAAGAAGAGAGGGACAGGCGCGCACACACACACACGCGCGCGCACACCCCACACAAACACACCCCGACACAGACACACACACACAGAGTGCAAAAGGCGAGCCGCCCCATCCCGTCTCCAGGGTCCTCCGGGGGCCCCCGCCCGCCGCTGCGCATCCCGCGTCAGAGGAGCGATTAACCAGAGCCGGTAAGGTGCGTGAACCGCAGCGTTTTAACTTTGTGGCGCGTCCCGCTGTGGAGGTGCCGGTGGCGGGCAGCCCTCCAAGGCGCCCTGCTCCAGCTGGAGAGCCGCGCAGCACCAGGGAGGGGGCGCGGGAGTTTGCTCAAGTCCCGGGAGGGGGGCTGGGCCCGGCTGCGGGGGAGGCTGCGGGGGGCGCTGTCACCCCCCTCCCTTCGGGAGGGAGGGGGCTGCGATCCAGGGGACCGGGCCAACTTTATCTGGGCTGCGGTTGGAAAGCAGCGTCCTGTTGCCTGTATTGTTTTGTAAGTGGTGGCGGTTGATGCGAGGTGCAGGAGGCTAGCAGTGCAAGGGGGAATCGGCCCTGGGCTAGCCTTGTGCATCCCCAGGGGACAGACCCTCGAACTTGGACAAAGCCCCTAAGCCTGTCTAGAATAGACAGAGCACACCACATCGCCGTCACCCCAATCTTTTTTGTTTCGTTTTCTGCAATCTCTCTCCCTCTGCTCCTCTTCAGTCCTTCCCAGGATCTCGGAAATAAGTCTCATCCTTCTGGATCTGAGGCAGTTTAGAGACCGGAAGCTTTCATTTTATTGCAACTTCTCTCTCTCTCTCTCTCTCTCTCTCTCTCTCTCTCTCTCTCTCTCTCTCTCTCTCTTCTCTCTCTCTTTCCTTCCCCCCTCGGTGCAAAGTATAGAGGGCTCATGTGTAGTGTCACTCTGCGCTTGCACTTAACAGACACAGTAGTAAGAAGTAAAGAACAGAGGTTATGTGGGTTGGAAGCAAGTTGAATCAGTTTTTTGGAGTTACCGATCTGCCACCCCAGATCTGCGGGACACACTCCATATATTTTAATGGTCATCGTCCAAAGTGAATGCGTTAATAAACAGATTGGCTTGGGTATCAAAAGGCTCTGGTCTCAGTGCCTAAGTTGAGAGTGAAGAATGTGAATTCATTTCCAGTCTTCCCTAATCAACCAAAGCAGGTCAAATGAGGAAGTGTGTTACCGCAGAGCCCCAAGCTTTCGCGGCTGGCCACCGGGGATACTCTTGTGTGGCTATTGGCTTTGCTGTCTCACAAAAGTTTTGAAATTTGTTGTAACCCAGTTGAGATGTTCAGAGTGTTCAGATATCCAAAAGGGTTTTGTTAAGAAAGGCAGGAGGAGACATTTCCCCAGAGAACGTTTTCCGTCCAGCACTGTTTCAGTCAAGGGCAAGACACGGAAATCTGTGGGATTTTGGGTAATAAGTGTGGGAATCTGCAAACAGACTAGACAACAGCGATTTGTTTTCCTGGTGTTCATAAATAATGGCTCCTAGTATCACACACACACACACACACACACACACACACACACACACACACACACACCACCCCAATGAAGCTCCTCATGGGTGGGAGATTTGTAGACAAGGGGCATTTTCAGTCAGAAAAAACAGAGTTCGGGGGCATGATCGCCAGGAGTGATTAGGTTAAGGGCCAGATGGTTTTTTTAAGTACAAGGAAATGTTCTCCCCGCCCCCACCCAAAGTTTGACTTTTATAGCTTTTAAAAGGAGGACAATTTCATTGGAAAAAAAATGCTAAATTTTGATCTGTCTCATTTTAAAGGAATCCGGCTGTCTGAGGATGGCTGTTTGCACAGATAGGGGAGGAATCTGTTTCTAGAAGCAGATACAGGGAGCAGTTTCTAGGGGGTGCTTCTTCCTGATTTAAATATAGCTCCGAGGCCAAAGCCTAGATAAATTCAGGCAGAGTGGTTTAAAACATTAAGCACTTACATTGAAAGTTCTCCTGGGCACCGTGCAAAATCCTCTTGGAAATCATGCCATCAACTGTTTATTCCTCAGAACTCTGGGAGATAAAAATCACCAGCATCATTTAAAAACTGATGCAACCCAGTGTCAAATCCTCAAACTGCTGGGGATGGGCTTTTGTTTGCCTGAAAGGTAGATCTTTCATCACGAAAGTTGTTTAAAAACATTTAATTGTGGGGGTGGGAAGGGATGTGCATAATTATTTAGTTATTTGGGTTAATTATATAGTAGCATCTTAGACAGAATTTCTTTTTTCTTCCTCTTCTTCTTTGCAGTGGTCTGCTTATCCCATTCTGGAAGCTTTTCGTTTCCTCTCAGGTTTAACTTTTTCCTTTCTGTAGCCTGTTTGGATGGGTAGTACCGATCGGTTGTAACATAGTATAAGCTTTTATTCCAGGGGGGGGGGGAGCTTTGATTCTTAGCACAGAAACCCTGGCTTAGTTTTGTTGTGCTTAGGTGGTCCCTGTTCCTGGCTGGATGCTTGTTACACACATAACAGGACTCGAGTCTGCTAAGCCCAGTTCGTGAATCGCCAGGCTCTTGGTGTACATTAGTTAACTCATTTATCGTAGGTTTGCACATGTAGACACACAACCTGTTTAGACTTAAGCATGGTCCTGAAGCGAGAAAATGGATATTCTTTGTAGACATTCCCAGAGTATAAAGAGCAGGCAGAGTGAAGTTCTTAGCCAGGCAGAACATTATTTTTCCCTCTTTTTTTTTTTTTTTTTTTTTTTTTTTTTTTTGGGTCCTTGTTGGAGTAAGGCATAAGTTTAAATACTTCAGACTTTCCTTTTCCAAAGAAAGGAATGTGGCCTGCAGAGATGCTTTCTTACAAAGCACTCTTAAAACTTCGATATAATGCATATGCATGCAAGAGCGTACCAACTCTGTCTGTTCACTGAGTGGTAAGCGGTGGCGGTCTTCAAGGCACACTCAGAGCAAATACAAGAAGGGGATCTGTAGCCTGTGATTTCCAGAAATCAATCCTGAATTTCAAAGGGCTGAGAATTCTAATGTTAAGTATGGCTTGCACCTGATGAGATATGACTGATGGGTGGAGTCTGCATGGTTCACCCAATGCCGTGTCAACTTTAGTGGTTGGGGTGGCATAGAGCTAGAGTTCTGACAGTAACCTGGAAACTGCCTCTCTAGACCTGAGGTGAAGGTAGTCTCACACAGGGATTCGTACTTGTTCTTTAAGAAATGTGGGTTTATTTTATAGGTTACAAAAATGCCTGTCTGTTTCACATAAACTATAAAATATATCCTGAGCTTAGATTCGTAGATAGGTAATAAAATAAAAGTCCAATTTTGTTCCAAACAATGTTTTAAAACACCCGTTTGTAAATTGTCTACATTTGAGTCTCATATGTTAATGATTTGGGCTCTGAAACTTATTTCAGAGAGGCATTTTGGTTTATCTTCAGAAACACCACACAAAACTGTCTAAACAACTCTGTAAATAAAACTGTTCCAAATGCCTCAATTTGGTGAATGAATTAAAGAATTATGGGTCTTAATCCAATTATGATCAGTCTTGCAATTCTGTCTCCCATTTGCGGGGGGGGGGGTGTTGGGGGTGCTGGGCCAGTTAGTGCCAGGCCTCTGATGTTCATTTTCTCTGTGTGGTGTGACAGAGATGCCACTTGTGCCCCTGTGTGAGGAGGGTCTGGGCTGTGAAGAAGTTACTTTGGTGAACCAAGATTTAACTTCCTGAGTGAAGAGTAAATGAAGTTTATTAAACTTGGCGGGCGGCAAGGGCCTTACCTTCTGCTTGAAGCCAGTAACTTTGAAGTTGCCCTGTGACTGGCGGTGTAGGACCCCTTGAGAGTAGACAGCAGACACCCCGGTACATTAGGGACTTGCTGCTGGGCCATACTGGGACACTTCTGTAGGACTTTTTCCATAAACGCCATCAAATTCAATTTCCCGGCATTAAAACCGAGTTAAGGTCAAATGTAAACTATTAGGGGAGTCTGTTTTGAGTTGTTTCCTCCAAGCCTAAGCTTAGCCTTTTAGCTGCCGTGTGTAGGTGCCTTTGAAAACTCTCCTAATGAGGGCCCTGAGTCTTAGGAAGGGCCCTTGACAGCGGTCCAGGTTGCTTTGAAGAACCCTTCCAAGATTCCTGCCCCATTTGGCCCATTTAAATTCTGGCTCATAGGCTAATTAATTCAAAGGTATAAATAGTTCATTATGGTTTAATTCTATGCTTTAGATGATATTATCAACTCCCCCCATTTGTTATGATCTTCCAGTTTCTCTGAGAAAGCTGTGCAGATTGCAGGGATAAAGGCAAGCCGGAGAAACTCAAAAGTTTTTGGTGCCCTTCAAATTCAGCCTTAGAGAAAACCGATGTCCCACTTCACAGCTCAAGATGACATTGAACAGGTGTCAGCATGGTGGTAAAATTAGAGGGGGGACCCAGCCATTGAAATAGCATGTCTTGTTGAATAGAACTGGTAGAAGAATGTCTGTCTCCAGGTACAGAGTTATGCATTCTCTATAGTCCGTAAGTTTCAAAACCAATTAACCAGCCAAACACACAAACAAAACCCCCAAAGGCTTGCGTGTGTCTTTGGCAGTCAGTTGGTGTTTACTGCACGATCTGGTGGTGCCATTGTCCGTGGCAGACAAGAGTGGAGTGATCATGGGGACTAGATGACTCTAGCCTGACATCTGGTTGGTATGCTCCTACAAACCAAAGAACTTTGTTCTCATTATGGTTCTAAGAGAGATCAAAGAGGTAGGGGGATTTGGAAGGAACCAGGAAGCAGAAGATGCCACCCTATTAGCCATAGAGCTTTTCGGGGTAAGCTTGTCTGCGATTCATCTGAGACCTTATCTGGAGATCAGCAGTCTTCAGGGCTCGGTGCCCATGTCTAACCTCTGAAGCTGGAAATGAAAATGTTCTTCCTCTCCTGTGTTTATTGTGTATTCTGGTGCATTGCGTATACATGCAGCTGTGTGTGGAGGCCAGAGGTGGGCTAGAGATCCTGTGCATCTTCCATGATTCCTTTCCATGTTATCCTTGGAGACAGGGTCTCTCATTGAACTTGGCATTCAGTGATAGGCTATGCTGACAGCTCAGCAAGATTTGGTATCTGCCTGTCTCTCCCCACTGAGTACTAGAGTTACAGACACATCTGACTGTGCCTGGATTGTACATGGGTGCTGGGGATCTGAACTGTCTGTTTGCTTATGCAGAAGAGGCCTTATCAAATGAACAATTTACTCAGGCACTTGGAATGTTCTTTGGTGGAGGGTATTACCTGGATGGGACAGGAGAAACGTGACATTTCTAGCAGAGTGTCTCTCATGAGCTGGTTGCTTAGTCAGTATTGAGTCTTCTTTCCCCTCCCTCCCAAGTAAGTCTAGTCTCTCGTGATAAATATGGGGTTGAGGCTTCATTCTGTAAACTTATTTGCGTGCAAGATGAAAAAAAAAATCACTTTCTCAAGGCTAAGATCAACACTTTAAGATGGCGATCCAGCTAGCATCTCTCTATAACCTTTGACGGTGCGGGTTTTATTAAAGATGTTGTATTTGGTATAGGTGTGAATTCTATCTTTTATTCATGTAAGTGTTCCTTCAGTAGTTAACATCTTCATCCCATAAAAACAGGCAAAGGCAAATGAAAATGCTAGGCTCTAACTGCAGGCCCCTGTGTAGACTCTACTGGGAGCAGACATGAATGGGGGCTAGAAAGACGTGGAGGAGAGAGACGTTCAACTGACTAGAGCAGTCCATGGTTTGGCTAGGAAAACAGAAGTCACCTATAGAGGGGATCGCTGTCTGGAAGGGCTTCCCTGTGCCAGCGGTACCCGTGGTGTCCCAGCACGAGGGAGGAGCCCACTGCTGGCTTCTGTGTGTGGTGGTACGGGGCCACTGGGTAGCAACGGGTCCATTAGACTCTCAGAACAGAGGTGCAGCCTGGGGTTTAGTAGCTCTGTGGCTGGGTAGGAAGATCAGCCGCAAGCAAGCAAACAAAACATACGGCCCCTAGAAAGCATGGCAGGTTCTTTGCGTTGGCCTCCCCCATGTTTTGTTTTCGTCCTTTGTAAAATGAACATGCTAGTCAAGGTTAAAGGAGGTTGGGCACCCATAAGACACTGTGCTGTGCATAGCACAGAAGGAAAGCTTGAAATACGTTGCTCCTTTCTAATATACTCAAAATGCAACCACCAGGTGTGGATGCACTGTGTCAGATGGTCCTGGGTGTATCTGAACAAGGGCTGTTCCTCATGACTGGAAGGCAGAGTTAGTGCAAGCAGATATGCTCAGGATTACCATTAAAAAGTCTCTCTGTTTTTTCCCTGATGCTTCAGTCCATACTCTTTGACACTACACACACACAGCAGACCTACCTGACCTTGGCCATCTTCCAGGTAACTTGCCCAGCAAAGCACCGGGCAGAGGGAACTGGCACCTCCGTACCCCTGTAGGCTCTCCGTGGAGTGGAGCATCAGTGTACCGCAGGCTGCATTTTATCTCAAGCCTCAAACGCCTCCCGAAGTCTTTGCCCCCCTGTGTGACTGATCCTACACCAACTTGAAAGCGCCACGAAGTGCTGAACTCAAGTGGCCCTCAGCGCCAGCCCCTGCGGGGATGAATCACAGGGCCACCAGCACGTGGTTTCCTTAGATTTGACCGCTGCCATGAGCAGTCCTTCGATTGCCAGCTAAGAGCCCCTTCAGGGACTTGTCCCTTAATAGGAAGTCTCTCTCCTTCCCTCCTGTTGTAACTTTAAATTAAAAGGAACTGTGGAGGAGTTGGTGGTCAGGCCCCACTCCATTCTTCCCACTGGGAGAACAACATCTGAGGAGAGACATTTATAGGGCTGGAAATTGAGTTGTTGTTGTGTGTGGGGGTGTGTGTGGGGTCACTGTCGGGGAGGAGGGTGGGATGATCCTGGATGATGGAGGACAGAGGAGACCACAGCACTTAGACTCAGCTAGGCTGACTGTTACCGATGTCATCCCGAGCCAGGCTGTTGTGGCTGCCATGGAGTGGACTGTGAACACATGGCTCCCACCGGCCTGGGGTATTTGGGTGGGTCTGATGTATTGCGTTCTGTCCCAGATTCTTAGGTGGTTCTGTGTTGTACTGTGGGAAATTGGCATGGAGACAGCATCAGGATCCGTGGAGGCTGGGAGGCAGGAAAAGGGAGCTAATTTTTGACACATTCCTCAGACTCCTCTGGGGAATCTGTGCCCAGGATACTGACTGCTTATTTGAAATCTTGGCATCATTTTTTTTCCCATCAGTGAGCGAGCATGGGTTACTGTGGGGGTCTCTGCTTAAAACGGCAGATGGACATCAATGAGGGAAAGAAAAGAAAAAGTTAACTGTTTTCGATGGTCTCTTTTCTAAGTTACTGGTTTCATTCGTGTGTGTGTGTGTGTGTGTGTGTGTGTGTGTATGTGTGTGTGCATACGCGCGTGCTCCTGTGCACGCACACACACATCTGTCCAGGTATGTATACACGTGTGGGTGTATGCTGTGGAGGCCAGATGTTGCTGCTGCGTGTCTTCCTCAGTCTCTCCCCTTATATTTTGAGACAGGGTCTCATTGAATCTGTCCTTGCTGGTCGTCTAGCCTGTCTTCAGCACTTGGGTCACGGATGCGTGATGTGCCAGCCGTTTTGGCTTGGGCACTGGGGCTCCAAACTCTTGTCCCCGTATTTGTCTAGTGAGAATCTTGCCAGTACCCACTTCTCCCTGCTCCCTTAACCCTTCTCTGGGCCTGGGAGCACGGCCTGAATTGCTGGCATTTGCGATTTTGCGCCGATGCGGATTCTCGCGGTCTCTGCTATGATTGCTGAGAACCAGGGTTGTGTGATGTGGTGTCAGGGCAGCCTGAAGTTTGCATGCAAGCTCTTGCGGCGTGTGTTATTCCTCCCTGCTGCTGGCACCCGGTGCATAGTGTCCGGCAGGATCAGTCTCATTAATTCGTTCCTTCACTGGAACTGTCTTTGAACACGTGCACATTGTCTCTTAGAATCCCGTCTTCAACTTTCTTCCTTGACTCTTTGACGGAGAGCCTAGTCAACCCTGGCTCGTGCCGGAATGCCCTGTCTTTTTTGCTTCAACCAGGAAATTAGGCGGTCGTTTTATGTACATAAATATCTCTGTGAGTAGATAAAGAAACCTAAGCAAGCCACTCTTCATCTGTAGGGACTTCATCAGGCGCCACAGATCTTTTCTTAGCCTTTGTCTTATGAAGTATTTATTCTTGTAGTGCCTCTGTCCACTCTGTATTGTGTTACTATCACCAGAAAGGAAAGGCGTAGTGGTAAATTTCTGCCTGGTTTAAAAGAGGTAGCTACACGTCGAAATAAAGAACTCCCCACATGGGATGGAGGTGTGGCTTAGCGCGTAGACTGCTCGCCTAGTACACAGAAGCCCTGGGTACCATCGCCGGTGTGGCATCCACCAAGCATGGTGGTGCGCCTTTCTGATAAGGAACCCTGTGATGGGAAGGAAGGAGGACCAGGGGTTCAAGCTTGTCTCTGGCTACAGAGCGAGTCAGTAGCCAGCCTGGGCAGTGTAAGACACCGTAAGCTTCCCTGCGGGATGCGCTTACCTCCTGGATACCATCACAATGCCTAGAACAGAAAGGGCTGTGAGTGAACAGAGTTACAAACCAAATCACTCTGTAAGAGCTGAGTCTTGGATCTCACCAAGGCAGCTTTGCACGCCGGGAAGCGGATGAATTTATATCTCTGGGCTGTTTATTATGCCCTGGGCTTGGTGCTGGATGCTTCACAGGGATAGCCTCATGGAACCCATTATGTGTGTGTCTAGTTTTATATAGCCTCTTTGCACACGGGAGCCAGAGGATTGAAGTGTTCACGTGACCTGCCCATCTCGCACGGCTGTCGTTGGCCAGAGACTCACTGCCTGACTTTTGGTTATTAGATTTGGACATGCTGGCTCTTCCTCTGTGTGAAGGCATTGCTGAGGGCCTGACCCCTCTAAGGCAAGGGGTACTAGCGATAGCTTCCGGGCTACCCCGTGTCAAGGATGATCAGATGGGAAATGCTGTGGAAAGTCAGGATTGAGTAGTGATTCATACACACTAGTTGGGCTACAGTTTGCTACAGTCTAGACTCACCTGGGAAAAGCCTGACCGAGGGATGCACAGACTGGGTTGGTCAGTGGCCATGCCTATGCTGGATCGTCTTGATTTTTAATTGATGTAGGAACACCCAGCCCCTTGTTGGGGGGCACCATCATATGAGCTGGGTACTGCACTGGGTAAGAGCGAGAAAAGCTAGCCGTGAAGTAACGACATGTAAGAGTATTTCTTCTCTGCTTTTACCCGTGGATGTAATGTGACTAGGTGCTTGAGCTCCTGCCTCAAGTTCCCCAAAATGATGGGCAGTAACAGAACTGTAAGTCAGGGTATTTATCACAGCAACGGAAGTGATACCAGAATGCTGGTGATCACTGTTCACCACCCATCCCATGCACTAGCCCCAAACACTCGCGGCACACCCAGATTCACGCTGCCTGTGCTTTACCTAGTAAGAACTGTTTTATGCTGGTAGGTGGCAAGTCTTCATACGTAATCACTGACCACAAAAGGAATAACAGCGCCATGTTTCTCACTTAGTCATCCGCTGGAAAGCTATCTGGGGTATGCGTTAAAAATTGAGCTTTTGGTGTCCCATCGCAGGTACGCAGATCCCGAATCCCCTGTGGTTTTTAGGGAGCATAACTGGGGTTCCCTAGCACACAGAGGTTTGAGGACCAGCGATAAACTCGGGGCGATCTGGTTTGCTAGTAGTAAGCTGTGTGTGTAGCATGTGGACCTTAAGTAAGGTTCTCTAAGAGCGGCGGCTTCAGTGAGACGGAGCAGAACTGGTATTGGAGGGCTGGGAAGACATTTCCCGATGGTCTTGGAGTTCTGAATTAAACATTTAAAGATCCTTCAGTGATTTTTACTGAGAGAGCATTAGCGTGGCTGAGGCCAAGCGTGGGAGAACCTGACCTGGAGAGGTGGTGGCCTGGAGCCAGGCAGAGGTGGCCTTTTCACATTTAGCGCCGAAGGGACTTTGCAGCAACCGAATCTACAGTCATCACAGTCCTCTGAAGACCAGAGGCCGACTTCTCCGTATTCCAAACACTTGGTACAGTCTCTGGGACACAGAAGGCGTTTAAAGATATTTGCTTGTTTCCTTTTGTAGCACCGGGATCGAATTCAGAGCCTGTGCGTACTCAGAAAGTTTTATGCCTCGGGGGTCCAAGTTTTGTTTAGACGAATAAAGAACAGAAAGAATGAGAGAGCAATATGTAGAACATACTAGAAGAATTTTATTATGATTATAGTAAGTTCAACCCTCTGTCTATTGGGGATAAAGTCCAAGAATGCCCCAGATGCCTGAAATTGTGTTAGACTCGAACCTAAAGTTCTGTTTCTGTTTTCTTCCATATGTCCCTAACAATGAGGGGATTTAGTGTACAAATCAGGCCTAGTAGGCACCAATAGTCACCAGTAATAAAACGGAGTGGTTTTAAGAAGATGTGGGTGTGGATGAGGCCTTTCTCCCTTTCTCAAGACCCCCTTCTGTATATGTGCTCCCTTCTGGTGACGAGATAAAGCAAGTTGAAGAGCATAGGCACTGTGACATAGCATCGGTGATCTCATAAGGGTCATTTTAACTATGATCCTGTGACAGCTTGGTAACCAAGCTGGCCAAGTGGCAGGCAGCAGGATCCAGGAGACAAAACGGCATAGCATCTTCCAGGTATAGTGGAGTGAAGACTCTTTCGTGCGTCTCTGCATGGTCTTCTGGTGAAAGGTTCTGTTCTCCGAAGACCTTGGCTGGCCATGGGTTACTGGATCCATGATTGAGAAGACGCTGGTGTTCTGGTAACAAGAGGATGCTGCGGAGCACGGTGAAATAAGATGAGTGCAGGATTTTAATTAGACCACCGCGGTTCTTACAACAGGAAAAAGCATTGGGATCAGCTGCAGGACAGAACATAAGGTGCTATGCTTGTTAGCCTCAGAGTAGCAGTGACTCCCGGAGGATGGGAACATTGTTTCTTCCCGTCTCCATGTGATCATGGCATTGAACAACGGCTCAGTGAACAATTGACAGGGCTCCGCCACAGACTAGAAAAACAGGCAGGTGCCTTTACAGAGGGTAAACAGCGGGCTGGTTCTGTGACCATCCGTGGACTGCGAAGTTTCATCGGACGGTTTTCGCTGTAACCATGCCTTGCTCTGTGGCTCCTTATACAATGTCTTTTCCTATTGTACAAAGCCATGGCGGTGCAGCGAGTTCGATTCAACTGTTGAATGACTATCTGATGATAGAATTCGGCGAATGAGTGAAGGGGGCTGGCTTGGTCGCAAGGACAGAGGAAAACTGAAAGCCATCAAGAGTCGTTGTCCCCAGCCACTCAGAATTCCCAGTGGCATGCGATCAGAGATTTTTAAGGAAAAAAAAATGCTTTCCAAGGTAATGCCCACACAAGCCATACCAGCCCCATTAGAAGAGGAACCCATTCATCCCATCTAGAAAATGTACTGGGGAGGAGAGAGAGAAAGGTAACATGTCATTCTAAACCTAGCAGGAGTTACAGCACAAAAATGGCTCTAATCCAAGCAGCATAATATTAGCATCTTGTGGCTCCAGCCCCGCACAGTGCTTTGGAAATAAAAGGAGATTGTGTAAGGAATTAGCAACACAAGGCATTTTTAAAAGTGCTTTATTGCCAAGGCCTGTGATACTGTGTGAAGAAATGTATGCAGCCCTCTTCCTCCTGCTGTGCTTAATTTCGGAATCTCACGCTATTACCTATCCTTGGAGAGAGAGAAAGAGAGGAAAAAAAATAAGCTCTATTAACTCTTAAAAACCAAGTTTCACACTGTACTTGTTTTCGACTTACCTCTCTGACGTCTCTTAGGGAGAAAAGTGGCGTGTTTAGCTGCCGAGTGTTTGTGGGATGCACAGTATTTAGTCTTGCCTTAGGAGGTTAGCACTGGAGCATGGGGGTAGGCTGGGACTAAATGCCGAAGACAGAAGTTTAGAAAAGCCTCCAGCAGTCTGGAGAACAAGGACCCGAGAGGGCCAGCAGAGACTGGCGTGCATCCAGAGCAGAACCCAGAAGTGGGGTATGAAAAGCCAGGAGGCAGAAGCCAGGGGGACTTAAGTCTTCGCCACGTAGATGGCTGTCTTCTGGTGACGGTGACGGGAAGACGTCTCGAGCAACCAACGTTGCTCCTGCCTAGTGTGCTGCTGCCCTGTGCTGCCTGCCTCACTGGATGCTGCTTGACTGAGGACCATCACTAGGCATTTTCCTAAGCAGCTTTTCTTTGAGGCTCCCAGTTACTGTCCACTATCCAGACAGGGAACCCAAGCTTGCCCAAAGCAGCATAGTGATGGTGGTGTAGCTGGGACTTGAACCTACAGTGGCCTGATTTCGGAGGCTTGGCTTTTGCCCACTGTGACATAGCACACGTATCTTCAGCCCCAGGAAGGAGTCCTTCAGAAGGGCCTTTGCCCCTCCCTTTCCTCCAGTGCTCACGCGTCACTGGGAACTGCTGCCCTGTCCCTAGCCCAGTGTTTCCCTCTGCAGCGTGCTGTTTACTGCTGACCCGATGATCTTCCTGATGTGTTATTTGGGTCACGTTGCCCCTTTTTCAGAGCCTCAAAGCACTGTGTGCTACACGGGATGGATCACACTTCCTAGCTGTTTTTGTTTGTTTGTTTTAAGGGCCCCTGCAATCTGTCTCCTCCTTGTCTACCTTTAGCAGGCTTGTTTGAAATCTTCCCTCTAATTTGCTGTCGATCTGTTCCACACTGCACACACTTTTGCAGCCGACTCCCTAGCCTGTCAGCGGCGGGGGCACGTCAGCCTTCTAAGCCTTGGCAGCCTGGTATGGAGCCTATGGGCCCTGTACCTGAGCTGCTCTTGACTCCCCAACCCTTGGGGACTTCTTCCAGAGTGGTTCTTCTCTCCATCCACGTCCAACCCTTCCGCCTGTGGTTTCCTTGCGTTCCAATCCGCCAGATGCCATAATTTGGCCTTTATCACATTTTCTTTGTCCTTTGTCAGTAACGGACACGTCTTCCCCGAGCGCCCTCGGTGAGGGTAGCATTATGCCGCTGCCGGTGAATCAGCCGTGCGCAGAGAGGGACTGGTCCGTACACGTGCAGCTGCTAGTCTGTCGGTGAAGGAGAACTGAAAACAGACAATGGCCATCACTTAGAACTTTGCACTGTGCACTCCGGAGAGGGATACATAACAGGTAGAAGGGAGGTGCTTGGTGTTGCTGAAGGCAATTAGAGAAAGTCTGCTATGGGAAGTCACAAGTGGAAGATAGTGGTTAATGTGGTCGGGAGGAGAGGAGGGAAGAGCATTAGAGGCAGACAGTACAGTATGTTTTCTCAAAGGCCCTGAAGAAAGAGGGGGAGGTGCCTTTCCCTGGAATGCTGCAGGCTGCATGGCCAAAGCAGAGGAAAGGTTAGGAGGTGAAGCCGGATGCTCCTATCAGATTTAGGGGCATCCAAGCCTTGTTAGGAAGTCTAGTCTTTGTAGCAAGAGTGACGAGGAAGTCACAGAATAGTCTCAAGAAATCCTTAGCCGCCTTGTCTATTTCCTCCGGACCACATTCACATTGCAGAGCTGGGCTTGGGCAAACCAGTGAGAAGCGATGATAATAACTTGTAACAAGAGAAAGATGGTACCCAGACCATCAGAGATGGAGGCATGCCACTGATTTCAGACACTTGGGAAGAAGGCTGCCGGTGGCTCCCACTAGTCTGCCCACCCCGCAAACCCGATGGACCATTTCACCGTGTTCCCAGAGCCACTAAGCCTCAGGGACTCTGATGGTTGAGAGAGAGTTGACACCAAACAAAGTGTGCATCTTCATGCTCCAATTTTTGTCTTGCCCTGTCCCTCTCCTAGAGCAATCCTGCCCACCCTTGGTTACTGAATTAAACTTACCTCTTCCCAACTCTTCCCAAGCATCCTCACAGAGGATGGGAGCTTCTTGAGAAAATGCCTCCATCAGGTTGGCTCGCAGGCAAGTCTGTAGGGTATTTCCTTGGGCCCAGCCCGCTGTGGGTAGCGCTTCCCCTGGGCAGTCTGAGTGTTCACTATAAGGGTGCAGGCTGAGCACGCTGTGAGAGAGAGCAGCCAGTAAGCAGTTCTCATCCACGGCCTGTGCATCAGCTCCCGCCATGAGTTTCTGACCTGACCTCCCTCTGTGAAGGACTGGGATGGAGGTGTGTAAGGCGAATGAGTTCTTTCCTCCATGATGGCTTTCAGTCTTGGCTTTTATGGCAGCAGTAGGAAGCACATGGAGAAACCCATAGTGAACTGTGTCATAACTGTGTTAAGAATGTGTTTGTCTCCAGAAGACGCTGTGAGTTTGTGCCTGCGGACCCTGACACTACGGTTTAACAATGCACTTCTCTCTGGGATCTTCCTTTACCTTAGTTTTCTCCTTCCTCACGCTCCGCCCTCTCTTCTCTCCTTCCCTCTCTTGCTCCTTTGGTGTACATGCAGATATGAATTCATGGCTGTACAGAGCAGGGTGTTACTCTTTGGTTTTTTGAGACAGGGTTTCTCTGTAGTTTTGGATCCTGTCCTGGAACTAGCTCTTGTAGACCAGACTGGTCTTCACAGAGATTCGCCTGCCTCTGCCTCTCAAGTGCTGGGATTAAAGGTGTGCACCACCACCACCCTGGTAAGCAGGGTGTTATTCTTAAGGAGTTGTCTGGATTTTGTTTTTGTTTTTGGGATAGGCACCCTCTCACTGGTCAGCGCTCACCAGCTTGGTTATCTAGGCTGGCCATCAAGGCCCCAGTACCTGTCTGCACTGCCATGCATCAGGATGACGAGTACATCTGCAAGCCTGTCTTGTTTGTTCTGGGACTCGAACTCAAGCCCTAATGCTTACAAGTCATGTGTGCTACTGCCCAGGCCATCTTCCCAGCCCCTCTTTACCTCTCTCTGGCTGAGAAGTTGGACCTCTCTCTGATCCCTCCTCCGCAAAATGAGCGCACAGATGGAAAAGCATTGCCTGTGGCCCTCTGTGCCTTTCACTGTGAGATGACGTTTAATGGCTGTCAAAGTGTTTGCACAAGTCCAGCCTGCGTGCGTGTGTCATTGCTGCTCTCGCCCTATTGGAATTCAGTTTCATTTAAGTCGATGACTCCTTGTTTCCAGGGCTACAGAGATCGACAAATCTGGTGAATAGTCATAGAAGTAAGCAGCTGCTAGCTTTCAGGGGATAGTGTGATGGAGTGTATGAGCTGGATGGAAAGCTCCGAGAGCACAGGAGAAAGGCCAGGGAAGTGTTTGGAAGTCAGTTCTTGCAGTGCTTCAGAACGCATGTTACAATAAGCTGTAGACTGAAAACTCAGGCAGGCCTGTGTGATAAAATTGCTCCCGCCCTACTGACCAGTGCCCTCTCCTCCTCTTTCAGAATGCCTTTCTGTTTTCTTTGGTTTGAACCAAGTGTCAGACATTGACTCACCTCTGGCTTCCATCTCTGCTCCTGCCCCTCCTCCCCCACAAACCACACCTTCTTGTGTTGGCCGGAATAACTTCATCATTCAGTAACATTAGTCTACACATACATGTATTGCCAACAATATTAGATGCTTCCTTTAGAGTAGAGCTGTTTTGGCTTCTTGGAGTCGCTTATGGCTTCTAAGCATTCTCACGGTGTCCTGGGTAGCCAGGACACCTCATGAGCAGTTGACTGTGGTGGAAGAAAAGTGTGAGTTATTGGTAAAAAGTTTACATTGTTGGGGATCACGCGATAACAAACCCGCCAGCTTTCAATCAGATATTTTAGTTTATTTGACTTTCTCCAGACTGTATAACCCTTTACTGTTTGCCTGTGAAGTTACCAGGACCCTGGAGCCCGCCATTGATAAGGGGCTAAGTTCAGCTATCCCTCACAGGGTTGGTGTGTGTAGAAGACCTCGGAGGTGGGGTACAGCAAGGTGCCTGTGAAACAAGTGGACTGGCGCTGGCAGAGCTGGGACATCTTGATGGGACTGCTGACGGGAGGCAGTGTCCAATCGTGGCAATCTTTCATAGCCCTTCCAGTGAGTTCCTGTTAGGGAATGGGGTGATGGGAACCCTGTGCTGTTGAGTAATGGTTGCCTTTGCTTATGAACGGACCTGGGTGGCTGTCGTTCCTAACCATCAGGTAAAGTGGCGAGTGTCCCGACTCTTTGGTGGCATGTGTGGCACGGGGTTTTCTGTTAGTAGCATGCCTGCATGCCTACACAGTGTCTTCATCTATACACGCAGGGTATGGACGGGGAGGATGTTCAGGGTACATATGGCGGGTATGATGAGCTTTCAGAGCTGATCCTCAGGAGACCATCTGTGACCCTAGATTTGTTACAGTAAGATTTTGGGGAGCTCTTGCGGACGCTACCTGGGAAGGTTGAGAACAGCAGAGTGAACAGAGGAGGGGACTGAATGTGAAGGTCTCTCTGGAAATTAGATTTGAAAGCAGCAACTGAGACCCTAATAATTTCCCCTCCCCATCTCTCTCCTTTGCTCCCTCTTCCCATCCCTCCCTCCTATTTCCCCCTTTCCCAAACCCCGGGCATTGTTCATATAGGCAAGAGCCTGTGGTCCTAATCCCTTTGCCAGGGTTTCACGACGTGGCCTCAGTGCACAATCCTCCTGCCTCAGCCTCCCGAGTACTGGATTGCAGGCACTGTACCTGTGATAACAATAAAAATCTTAGGACTGTTTCAGATTTCTGGCTTCAGGGTGTTTACGATCTGAAACGATAAAGATATTGTCTTTGGAGGTGAGGAACCTCACTGCCTCTTCTCAGAAGAAGAGTGACAGCATTGCTGTGAACCGGAGGTGGAGGGAGATTGGCTGCCCAGTGAGTGAAGCAGCCTGGACCCGGGCTCAGGGCTCTCCGTGGCCAACCTAGCCACCTCTCCCTGTGGCCCTCCCTCCCTCCCTCCCTCCCTCCCTCCCTCCTGGGTGTTATGGTATGTAGCCTAGGCTAGCCTCAGAATATTTATGCAGCTGAGGATTCCCTTGCACTTCTGACCCTGTCTTTACCCTGGGAACACTGAGGACACAGGGACATACCAGCACACCTAGTTTGTGCCTACTAGGCACAATTCTAGGGTTTTATGTATGCAGCTACCAAACGAGACCACACAGACACAGACACATACAGACACAATATAACAATGTAGTCAGTGAAGTATCACTAATAAGCTGAGACTCTTTCCAATACCTGTAGTCCTAGCGTTGGGAAGGTGGGGAGCAGGACTGTCAGAAGTTCAAGGTCATACTTGGACTACGTAGTAAATTCAAGACCAGCCATATGTTACATTAGACACTATCTCAACTCCTCCCATCATACACCCGTATAATATAACATATAATATATATATGTATACATGTATATACACATACATATATGAGTATATATAATCTCTAAATGGGATGAGGGAATGAAGAATACATATTATGGATGCATGGATAAAAGACTCAATGGGACTAGGCTCAAATATAGATTAAATATAATTTATTTTGGGGTGAAGTCACTTACACAAGAAGCAGATGGCCGCCACAGGTTCCCACTCTAAGGATCCACACCAGCTGCTCCTTGTGACCTGACTGGACACAAGAGAGTGGGCCCCCTGTCCTGACCCCAGACCTAAACCCACACCCAAAGGGGCATGGTCAGTGCTACAGGAGTGGATATCTCACTAGGACATATAAAACAAGAAATACAAATAAAAGCTGTAAAATTTGCGTGGTTTATGTGTGCACACGTTCATGTGTAATCTGTGTGCACTTCAGAGGTTGGTTTTGTATGTATTCCTCACTCTGCAGTTTTGAACATTTCACCTGTCTGGGTGCTTTGCCTGCACGCATGTTTATATAACGTGTGTGTGCCTGGTACCCACAGAGGCCAGAAGCGGCAACTGGATCTTGGATCCTTGGAACTGGAGTTCCGGGTGGTGGTGAGCCACGTGTGGGTGGGAACTGCCCTGGATCCTCTGGAAGAGCATCGCGAACTCTTAACCAATAAGCAACCTCTTCAGCCCTTCCTTAATTTTGAGACGGGGCTCTCACTGAGCCTGGAGTTCACCAGCTGCTATAAACTGGTTGGACAGCAGCCCTTGGGATCCTCTTGTCCCTGTCTGCCCAGTGCTGGGGTCGCCCGCAGGCACACACTTGGCCACCATGCCTGACTTTTATTTTTATGTGAGTTCTGGGGGGGATCTAAACTTAGGTTCACCTTACTGACTGTGCCAACTCCCCAGCCCCCAAAGGAAAGTATTTTATGGTGGCACTCAGTACAGGTGTCTCTCCCCTTTGGCCCCATGGAGACTGTGGGGGTGGGACCAGATTTCCAGAGCATACATTCTACATGAAATGGGGGGAGGGACGATGCACTGTGGACAAGCTTGGTAACATTGGGTTTAACCAATGCAACCACTTAAACCAGGCTTTACGGGCTCCAGGGTTAAATAAATTGGAGAAAAAAAAATAGGAGAGGATTTGGGAATATAGTTGCAATGTTTTGGTATTTAAAAAGCCATGGAAAAGGTGTATGTCTGTGGGCGTGTGAGCATGTGCGTGCATCTGTTTATATGTGTGTGCCGGCCAGGGTCATAACGACTTAACGTTTCCTTGTCTTTAGTAATTCCTCATAATTGACTGAAAGGTTGGGGCCACACTGACACCATTATTCCTGTGTGTATCTGGCTCTAATTTATGACCCACATCCTGCCTCGTGTCCTAAATGCTTTCAATGCTCTTGTGTTGCTTGGTATTTTTTTTTTTTTCCTTAGATTCATCAATTTGTAAATCAGCTAAGTGCAGTAATTAGAAGCGGCCTTTGTTTGTGTCATCTTTATGACAGAGGATCTGAAAAGACAAAAAACCAAAACAAAAACCTTCCATAAATATAATAAGTCCCTCCTGTCTTTTTGGAATTTTAAGTGTTTCTAAGTTTTCCTTTTCCTGGTAAAAACCCAGCGTGGCTTATAAGAATTATCACAGAGTCATCTTGTGCCTGAGCTCTAGATGGCTTAGTTTTCTTATTAACATCTTTTTATTTTGTTAATAAAAATTCATTTCAGTTATGTTCCCAATTTTACATTTAATAGTTCCTCTTCAGAAGATACTGGTTGCTTTGAATTTCTTGGAAGAAAGGGGATAAATAGAGCATTGTTAGTGCTTCTCATCACAGGGGGAAAAGTGATGTGCCTGGGTTAGGAAGCAGTATATAGCTCGCTGTCTTTACACGGATGTGGTTGTCATGGCTGGGCTCCCTGGGGCATAGCTAATCACGTAATCTTAAATATACTTAAGTTAAAAGGCAGAAGGCTTGTTATGCTACATAATGTTATTTTAAATAAATAAAATTTAACTTTCTTTTTCACGTTACACAAATGATCTTTCCATTATTGGGCAAAGAACACATACAGTCTCACAACAACAGACCATGAAAGGGTTATGGGCAGCCATGTCCATGTTTGTCCCTAATGTCTGTATAACCATCTGGAATTGATAATAATCGGTTTAACATAAATAGTGTTGAATTTGGACCATCACAGCCAGTTCATTTTTACTGAGATCGAACCCAGGGTTTCCCATGTGCTATGCAAGCGCTCTACCACTGAGCTGCAGCCACAACACAAACTGGTTCACTCATTAACCATTGATTGCTCCTTCAGATCAGTTTTGCTGGGAGTCAGTTCTTCAATACATAACATTGCTGTCGCTATGAGTTGAGCGATGAGGTTACAATGGTGAGCAAAGAAGATCTGGCTACTCCATCAGGAAGTTACAATACTGGGCAAAGCGGAAGCCATCAAGGTCCTCACGTGACACACGCAAGCCGCTCCCCTTTCTAGAAAACTCAAAAACCACTCACTGAGGTGTAGAATGTCGAAGAAGGGCATAGTAGGCCACGTGTGAGTGTAAACATGTGTCTCTTCGACTGGCTGGGGTTGCTGTTTGTCAATGCTTTTCTGTCAGCAAGGCTTTCCCGTGTCAGCTATGGGTCTCCTGGACCACTATGCAGCCATCATGGATCGGCAGCCCTTACCCATAATATAAACTCAGCCATTTTATCCTGAGTTATTAGAAATGGCAAAAAGAGCTTAAAGGCATTTGACAACAAAGCTAAAATTCAGGAGTTGCTAGCTTGTTTGTTTTAAATCATCATTACAATTTCTGAAGTTGTGTGATTCCGTACAGGTTTTTTAAAAGTTTCTTTAAAAAATGTTTTTGTCCTATCCAAAGCAGTCAGTTTAGTCCCATAAAAATGTTCATCCCGATCTTATATTTTTTACGTTATTCCTGTGTTTAATTACGGTGTGCAATCAGTAACAATCAATGGTCTGCATGGACGCTGGGCAAGCTGACCGTTAAGTGGACAGAGTGGCGGCTTGGGGAGGCCACCACAGGGTGTCCCACCTGGTGGAACACCTCACAGGGAGGGTGAGTGGGGGGTCGGCAAGTGTGGATGCGGGCTCACACATGCCCTGGGAGCTCTCATGTGGGGAGTGCACGCAGCCTGTTAGGAGGAGAAGCAAGGTACTTAATTATACTTGCTTCAGGGATCCCAGAACTTTTCCCCAAGAAAGTGAATTCGGGGCGCTGGGAGCAGATAATCCGGGCTGTCTCCCTGAGAACTGGCGAGGAGTGAGATTATGGATGCAGGGAACCCACAGAGCATCTTTGCAGCGGGTTGGAGCTTGGATTATTGGCTATCCGTGTTGGCTCCCAGGGTGAGAGCATTTGTTGTGTAAGCTGCAGGATCCGAAGGAGAGAATTGGCTCCTGAAAGTTGCCCTTTGACCTCCATGTGCTTGCACTGTGGCGTGTGTGTGTGTGTGTGTGTGTGTGTGTGTGTGTGTGTGTGTGTGTGTCTCCTCACTAGAATTGGTTTTCTGAAAGCGTGGGCTATGTCGGAACTAACGGGTCACTGTGGCTGCAGTACACAGAGAGGGCCGTGCATGTGTGGGAGCAGGCTGGGTGAGGCAGGAACTGTGGGAGTTTTGTGAAGTTTGCTGTGTTTTCATTTCCAGTCATGGAAGAAAAGACAAGGAAATAATGTACTGGGGTAATGATTGTGATTTTAAAACATGACTCCTGGCCTGGGGAGGGGCCTCAGTTGGCAACCTGTTTGTTGTGTAAGCACAGAGGGCCCGAGGACCGCCTCCAACATGCGTGTGAAAAGCCATGCATGCCTGAGCAGCCCTGATCGAACTCAGGATTATTAGTAACAGGAAACTGAAGTTGGGAGGGGACAGAGGTGGAGACATTTGGATGAGCTGGGTGGGCACAATGGTGGTGGGTGCGGTCAAACTACATTGTAGAGAGATTTCAGAGAATAGATACAAAATATTATTTTTAATAAAAGCAGGGTGTGGCATGCCGTACAGTTATAATTGCAGTTCTGGCTCTGTGTGTGTATGGGGGCGTGGGGGTGGGTGTTTAAATGTGCCTAGACTCTTTGGTGAATTCCAGGCTAGTGAAAGGCTCTATCTCTATCTAGTAACTAAGTGAAATATATAATAACTCCTGAGGAAGATCACCAAAGGCTGTCGTCCCATGCTCTACATAAATGTCCCCCCTCCTTAGAGAGAGAGAGAGAGAGAGAGAGAGAGAGAGAGAGAGAGAGAGAGAAGAGAGATGCGAGAGAGTGTACATTTTGGTGTCGTTTGTAGAATGGAACAGAGGAATTTCAGTCAGGTGGTCTGGACAGTTTTCTGGAGACTCATTGGCTGTCTGATAAAATACATCTCTAGAGGAAGTGGCCTTTTAGAGGCTGGCTGGATCCCTGTCACCCAGGAAGATCTGAGCTTACAGATTCTTCTTTTTGGTTTAGGTTTCTATGCACTGTATGGGAACTAGGTTCTCAAAACAACAGGGAAACGAAACATTCTTTTAAGCTCATACCGTGCAATTGACTTCCCGGAAAGGACAAGAGAAACGTTTATCACAGCGAGTGTAAAAATTAACCGTGGAGCATTCTTCTTGACTTGTGAACTACGTGTTAACAGAGAGATGCTTTATTTGCAATTTCATCAATAATTCAAGTGCGACTTAAACGAAAGTAGGGCATCCTGAGGAAGAGAGAACTTGCTCCGTAATTGAGTCAATTAAATACTTGGGAGCCCCAACTATCATAGTTCAGTTGGAGAAACAAGTTTTCTAGGTATGAGGAGCCTAACATGACGTGAGGCCTCGGGATTGGGAGGCAATGAGGCGGGCATGGAAGACGTAAGCGGGAAAACAGCCTCTTGGTGGGGCACGGCCACGGAGGGAGGCATGGGGTCTTGGAAAGGGCTCCTGCTAGGGCTTTGGTTGTTCTCTGTGCCGTGCGGTGATAGCCCAGGCTATTTTCAAGCTGTGCATACATTAGCGGTCTGCTGCAGTGTGATATGATGACTTGTGAGAATGTCTCTGATCACACCTTGTTTATATTTGCGGTTGCCGTGCATAATCCCATCATGAGCTGCTGTCAGGTCTTGACTATGTATGGAAAAAAAAAAAAAAAACCCCAAACAAACAACCCCCACAAAGACATCCAAATCCAAACCAGCATCTATAGAAGCCTCCAGTTTGGGATTGCATGTAAATATCTATGAAAATAAGATTTTTTTTTTCTTAAAAAAACATACCTTTTTAAAGGTCAAAAAATGTTACACCAGTTTTATGTGATATACATAAATACTTTGCAAATCAAGGTGTAGTTAATTTATTGTGTCAGCGACACACAGAGAGCTGTGTGGAAGCTGTGTGTCTGCTCCGTTTAACTTATCAGACAATAACTAAAAGCACTGCTTGATTCCTTAGCCGGTACACTATTGCTTATGCATTCACGTTAATGTCGTTTTTCAAGCTTATCACTCAGAGTAGTACTATCTTGTTCCAACAATGATGCCCTGTTCTAAACATCCTGGGAAGCTTTCTCTTGGGGTTGTCTTTTGAATCACTTGTAAGCCTAGCTTATAAAATCCATTTCGTTTGTTTCAAATCATATTATACCAAGATCCATCCCTGTGTGTATGTGTGTGCGCACGCGTGTACATATATGGCCACATGTGTACAAGCTTGGAAAACTGTCTCAGGAGAGCTAACTTTACTGTGAGTCACGGCTTGGCTTCGAGAGGTGCTCTACCCAGACCACTCTAGATGGAAAATGCCTTTGGTTTTAGATGACTGAGTACACTTGTTCTAAAACCAGTTGAATTACTTTTTAATGACACAGTGTATTAGTTTTTACAACATATACACAAAAATGCAAATATCTCTTTTGGAATGTAAAGCCAAAATACCTTACATAATTAGTACTATATATCATTATTAAGACAATTAAAGGATTAAGCAAGTAGAATGCTAATCTTGTGTTGGCAGATTCTTCAGATAATGCCCTTACCTGGGAACACCGCTGAATAATTCTGGTTTGTTCAAATGCCGCTGTTTGCTGTCTGATCTGTATTTCATTAGTATCTGACACGGTTTATTCTCATTTTCGTTTCGTTGGAAGGCGGCAGCACTTAAATTTTTTTTTTTTTTTTTCAGGTGACCTCTTCCTACATAAATAATTGACCTAGTTTTCGAAACTACTAATGGTTGTTCTCTTAAGATCCTCAAAGAACCCAGATTGTTGCACAGGGATCGAAGAAAGGAACAGATTCCAAATATTTTCCCAATTTGGGGAACCTGGGGCTGTTCAGTGTTTGTTTGCACTGACTTATGAACAGAACACAAATGAAGTGGGTCTAAATTAACGTTCGGTTAGTTAGCCCTTTATCACCCCCCCCCCCATTTTGAACCACATAATTGCATTCTTTCGTACAGACGTAGAAAACAAAAGGTGCCGTGCCTAGACCGGCTATGCTGAGTAGTTGTTATTTGTCTAAGTATTTGGATTAGAATTAGTTGCAGATAAGGACAGGAAGGTAAAACGTTAAACTGCACGTCTGCTGCCAGCCAGCCCTTTTCTGAGCCGGAGTTGCCTGTGTCACCCCCGTCTTCGGCTTTGGACCATCGTGGCAGGGATGAAATGACAGAACTAAAGGGCACAGTGGGCAGGGAAGGGAGGCGACCCGGAGGCTAGGAGAGTCCTGTGCAGGCGTGAGGACTGGGGTTGTGTTAGAGGCAAGCATGGCCGCATGTGCTTGAGACCCCAGATTTGGGAGGCACAGGCAGGTAGAGCCTGAGATTCCGTGGCCAGCCAGGATACCTGAAAAGGTGGGCTTTGCATTCAGTGAGAGGCAGAGAGCAACAGAGAAAGATCAGGGCCTGTCCTGGCCTCTGCATACGTGCATGGGTGCCCGCGTGCATGCGTTCATGGACACAGAACACACACTCTGTCTCTGTATCTCTGTTTGTCTCTGTATCTCTCTCTCTCTCTCTCTCTCACACACACACACACACACACACACACACACACTGAAAACACCTTCTGCACTGTCCCTCAGCACAGCCAACTCACCTCCTGGAGACAATAACGACTTCTTGTTTAACATGGTGTGTAATTTGTATAGAGTAATTTGTGTCATATTGATTCTTCTTCTGGTTAACTAATTGTGTTAACATTTCTTCCCCCCACCGCCATCCCTGGCTTCCTACACCTAAATGGAATTTCTTTTACTGAACCAACGTGTTCTGGATTTTCCTGACATGTCTTAAGCGAAGGATTTTTCCAGGGTCAGTTTCTAGCCCAGTAGCTGCTTTGTTCCTTAAGCGGCTTGGCATCTGGAAATGAAGTTAGGTGGTTTCAGTTTTACTTGGTTACTTCTTACTGAACGGGGAGCGGACTTCTGAGTAACTAAATCAAGATGACTCTTGACTGAAGTTTTGGTTTTCTGGTGAACGTATTAGTTGTCCCAAATTTTGAACACAGTTGGCAAAGTCCAGGGAAGGAATGTACATTTCTTTTTAAAAATTGCTTCTATTGGCATGTATTAAGTATTAATTACACACAACAAGGGTTTCATTAAGACATTTTCATATAAGTGCCCCCTTCCCTTCTCTTATTCCCCCGCCCCTGTTAACCCCTTGTGTATTATTACATTTCTAAGATCTCTAACAAGCTTTAAGTAAAATCCCAGCAGTTACCCCTGCCCCCCATCATCACACTTTCGTTAGAAGGACTGGTTTATAAATATGCCAAACGTTAGCAGTTTGGGTCCAGGAAAAGTGAGGCTAAATGAGCAGTGTTTATGTAATCACGATAAACATTTGCCCTTGACAACTGTGGGTGGGAATCTGCTCCCTAAAAGGCTATGAGTGTAAAAAGCAAGAGGGATGTCTTCTGGTGTGTGTGTGTGTGTGTGTGCATCCATGTACATGTGTGTCTGTGTGTGCCTGTGTGTGCATGTCTATATGTGTGTGTATCCATGTGCATGTGTGTGTGTGTGCATTCATGTATGTACGTATGTGTGTGCCTGTGTATGTGTATGTCTGCATATGCACTTGTGCTTAGCTTTGGTTTGATATGGAGTAATGCCCACATCTGGCAAAGGCTGAAGATCTGGGAATTAGCTGCTTGAAATCTTGGGACAAAGTGTTCTCAAATGTAACTGTGGACTTGAACTGGAATCTTCAGGGCCAGAAACCTCTCAAGTGCCTGGAAAATTGGCCTGTTGAGTCACCATGAAGGCACTAGAACGAGACTAATTTTAAGCAGGTCAAAGTTCAGCGATCCCCTCCGGAATTCAAACTTTTTTAAGAGTCTCATGTTTAAGTGAAAAGGGTCAAAGTTGAGGCCCTGTTGCAAATGTTTTGAAAGTTTTCCCTTCAGAACAAGCCGCACAGACTGGGACCAGCATGAGGAACTGGAAGGCTGATGCTTGGGCTTCTGGGTTAAAACTGTTTTAAAGCGTTCACTGTAGAGAGATCCTTATTTATCTGTATTCAAAAATGTGTGTGCTGTGGGCGGTGACTGCGCTGTAATTTAGGGCACTGTGTGCCTCGTGGCTCGTGGAATATTGCTCCCTGCTAATGTTCCATTGGAGCATGGTGTGATAGGTGTCATTTTAGAAGGTGGCTTACATTGAGAACTTCAGAATAAACAAAAAGAAGCATCGAGCAACCCAACGAGAAATACAACTATGGAAAAGTACCACTGAATCTACATTTGAGCCAGACATACTCTGAAGAGCATGGGTGTGGGACTCTCTTTAAGCTGGTAGCTGTAGTGAAAACTATTTCCCAGGGAGTGGATGGTACAGGTATGCATCGTGTGGACAGGCAGCTGGCAGAGACTTCAAAACAAATGCCTTGCTGACAGTGAGATGCTTTAGCCGTGATTATAGGAGATGGTATGGGAGATGCAAATCTAATTATTTTAGAAAATGGAAACACGAAAGATTGCGTTTCAGTAGCTGGCATCCCAGTGATGTCTGGAGACTCGGAGCCAGCAGAGCTCTCTGCCAGTCTAAGTGCCTGGATCAGATTGTGGGGGCCTTTGGTGCCTCGTTAGCTCAGCGGCAGAACTTTTGGTGTAAAAGTGTACCGTGGGGACCAGACATGTATTTTCTCAGTCTGAAGCTGTTTCTGTTGACACAAATAAGGTCAAAGTGCAATGTCTGGCCATCAGTAAGGAGTTGCTACCTTATGGGATAGGATGCCTTCAAATTTCAGGAAGTCAGCTAGAATCCTGGACAGCCATGAAGCCCGGCCTGTTTCCACAGCTCACTGAGATCCCATGAGAGACACCGGTCTTCCCCACAATCTTTTTATTGCACGGGACTAGCTCACTTTGTAGAACCCTGAGTTAGTTGTCCCATCTCTTCAATAAACACACGATGTGACCGCAATGTGAAGGATGACAGTCCGTGCTGTTTACTGTGTCTGGAGAGATAGGGACTCGGCCATGTCTGTTTACTCCAATGAGATAGGCCAGATGCATTTTTTTTTTTAAAACTAAAGCAGAGAATAGAAACACACAGAGAAAATGGAAAGCTAAGGTGTGACTCCTCTTTCTTGTACGAGTTTCTGCACAAGAAGATGAGATGCAGACTGTGCATGCTCCCTTCACTACTTAGTTTAGAAGACAGTGGTCTTTGATTTTAAGTTCTTAGAGCAGTCATGTTTATGACTGACACCGTGAATGCTTCTCATTTTAATTTAGTGATGAAGAGAGAATAAACTAGTACAACATTTAGACTCGGAAAAGTAAAAATAGCAAATGTTCTCCAGAAGTGGGTCTTAGGACTAAAATACAAGAGGCTTTCGGTACGTCCTTACATTTCTGTGAATCTTTTCATTTTATTTTTAGTTATGTGTATGAGCGTGTGTCTGTGTGCACACGGATGCAGTACCTGCAGAAGCCAGAAGGTCCCACCTGGAGTAGTTACAGGTGGTTGTGAGCTTCCAAACGTGGGTGCTGGGAACTGAACTCGGGTCCTCTGCAAGAGCAGTGTAGGCGCTTAACTACCAAGTCACATCCCTACTCTTCATTTCTTTTCATTTTAGTTACAGGCCAGGCATTTGAAATTTTGAGTAGGGATTCCACCATATGAACTGTACGAATGAAAAGAAATAGAAATATATTCAATATTGCATTAGTATCCATTTGATATGTGTCAGTGTGTTAGATGTGGTAATTGGTTATCTAGTTAGGGGTTTTATAAGGGAAATTTTGTACACACACACACACACACACACACACACACACACAGAGTAATATATGCTGTTCTGTACATTTGACCCTGCAAATCCTACAAGTATTCCTAGGGAACACTTGGAAAAGGCTCACATGCTGCCTCCATCCCGATCTGCCCTGGCCCTGTCAGCTGCTGAGTTTGTACCTGCAGGATGCCAGTTCCATGGACAACCCCTGCCCCTTTGTTTAACTGCGGGTTTTTAGGTTTCTACACTTAAACCAGCTCTCAGGATCCCCTAGGTCAACTGGATAGTGTTTGCCTAGTTTCAAGCTCACCTGAAGTGCCTTTCCAGATGAGGCCTGTGATTTCATGAAAATATTCACCCCAGTGGGGGGCCTCAGAGCTCGCCTCCATCTTCCGGGGTTCACGGTAACCTGTAATAATAATTTGGTGACACAGACTGCTTCTTTTTATGCATTACCTATTTCCAGAGACCTAATTTAGGTTTGTATCAAAATGGATATCACAAACACTCCAGCTTCCTGCTGGGAACCAAAGTGCTGCAGGGACACTTTCTGTGATTTTTTTTTCCTGTGGCTTCCGAGAGGGATGGCGAGATGCTGGAGATGGCAGGGGAAGCAATTGTGAGCTGCTTAGACTGTGGCACTAGCCAGGACACACCCACACAGAAGGTGTTCAGAGGCGCACTGTCCCCATGCTGGGGGCTGGACTTCGTTCTGATGCACTTGATGGGTAGAGCAGGGAAGGTAGCTCCGCTCCACAGAAGCCTCCTTGTCTTAGGAGAGTCACATTTCCTGACCCCTGGGCCAGCGACTGCCCTTGCTCACTGCACACACAAACATAAGCTGAGTAGCCACGGCGTTTTCAGCTGAAGGAATCTGCGCTCAGGTGTTAGACCCTGGTTGTGTGCCACTGGATGTATGAGCAGTACAAACAATGGTTTCCGCCGGCAGCCTCATCTCAAACCCCGTTTGGGTTGCTCAGCATCAACCCCAGACTTGCTCCTCTGCTGTTCTAGTCCTTGAAAAAACAAAAACAAACAAACAGAACATGAATGCATACTTTTATCTCCTATGTGTAAGTTTACCCAAGAGTATCACACTTTAAGTAGGAACCCGTGAGGAGCTGTCCCAATAATAAATATTTAGCAGTGGAGCCTGACTGTGTTCCCAGTGACAGACGAGGCAAATACAAGCAAGAGCGTTTCGCAACAGGGACCCCCATTCAGGTCCTCAGTTCACAGCCTGAATTGCTTCAGATTCCCAGGTGAACCCAGGCTAACCTTGGACATGGGGGTGGCGAGCTGGGTCTGCATCTGTGATGGAGCTCTTGATGGTTTTCACAAATGTGGCTCGGTAGCAGTGTCTGTTTGGACTCTGCCCTGACTGCATGCCTGCTTCTGGCTCCTGGACAAGAAAGGGGTAGGAAACCCCTTAGAGCCCCAGCCCAGAGCCTCACTCCCAGCTCCCACTTTGACCCGTTTCTCTTACAGGTTTCCTGGGTTCAGAGTCTGTCTTGCCCCCTTCTCTGTAACCTGGGCAAGCGTTTCCGGATGCCGTCTCTCACCTGGGCACCAGACAGAGGCAGCTGTTGCTTCTGTTTTCCCTCTAAGGGGAGGACCCCCCCCCACCTTCTTCCTCTCTCTCCTCGTTCCTCCTTGTCCTCTGCCCTTTCTGTCTTCCCTCCCTCTCTGCCTTTCTCTCCTTAGGGGCCTATCCTGTAGCCCAAGCTAGGCTGGAATTCTCTGTGTAGCCCAGGCTGCCCCTGTATACACTATGTTACCCAGCTTGAATTCAGGCTCCTAAACCAGTCCTCTTGCCTTAGATTCCTGAATGTTGGGGACACAGGTGTGAGTTTTCCCACCTAACTTACTTTCAAGAGGCTCTGTATGTAATGGCAACTGGAAAAAAAAAAAAAAAAAAAAAAAGAGCTTCCTTTCTTTTTGCACGGTGCATCCTCATATCATCCACCCCCCCCCCCCGACTCCTTAAGGGGCCATGTAAAAAACCAGTGTTTCCACTTTAGAGTGCTTTCAGACATATTATATCCATTTCTTTTTTTAATTGTCTAAAATTTCATTCTGTAAATGTTCATCTTTCAGTGAAGTAAGACTTTGCACCTCCGTGGTCTAAGAGTTTGATCATTTTTCTTAGGGATAGCTCAGATCATTGTCATAATAGCCATTCCTCGAAGAAGTAGAAGAAAAAGAAGAAGTAGGAAAAAAAAAAAAAAAAAGGAAAAAAAAAAAAGCCGACACAGAAAAGAATTCACAGTAAACCCTCGATGCCGCTCTTGCCTCATCTGAATTGCAGTGGGTAATTCTCAGAGACTGTTAAGTGGGTCCAGGATTTAAGAGAGCATTTTAGCTCTCTTTGCAAAGTTTCTTCTAATTTTGGTGCTTATTTTAAAACCTTACCTGGTGTGAGAATATGATGTCTTTTGTTTTGTGACATTTTTTTTTATTATTATTATAATGATTGGTGGTTAGAAATGTGCCAGAACTGTCTTTGGGATCTGAGCCTCCTTTGGACCTCATAGGATGTCAGTGGACTCATTAAGGTTTAGCCAAGTTTTTATGCATAATTCATAATACTCACCACAGCATGAACGCTGGCGGCCGTCTCCTGTGCCCGTTTAGGGAGACACATTTGCATGCTGTATTATGGGACCACAATACTGAATGCATTTCGCCACATTTTCTGTATTATCCTTAATACACATTGCCATCATGGTCTGTTATGGGGTGTGTGGTGGATGTGTTGAAACAATGGCAGGCACTTGTGCATTCTGAGTCCATAAGAGCAGATGTATAATAAAAGTCTCGATGGAAGTCAGTATCACATAAGAGTGCAGTAACAGTGTTTAAAGAAGCTCTCTTATTATTTCTAGTTTGCTGTTTACTGTTTACTGTTTGATTATCTAGTTATTTGTTTTATGTTACTTTATGCCTGCTGGACTGATGTCCTGAAAATTTTAATTTTGCAAACAGTATACCCACATTCTCCATCCCTCTCATATCTTACCTCATTAGTTCCCTTAAGTGAGTATTTAAAACTGTAATATTTAAAAGACACTCGGTGCTTAGCGCAAATGTGTCTTCTAACCACCAATTAAAGATCTTTAGGGTGTGTGTTGTAAAGAGCCTGTGTTCCGTGAATTAGCAAAGGACAGTACCATGTGAGAATTTCTGATTGCTCTTATATACTTGTCCTGTGTCCCCTGCTCCCATGTTGACAACAGCTCTAACTCACGGGGAGAGGTGACATTTCATCTTCCTTTTTACCTAAGGTGTCGTGCTCGGCCTTGGGAATGTAGTGGTTTAATTCCAATAGGACCTCGCAAAAGAACTACAGAATGCATGGATGGGTCAGGGTGCAAAGAAAACAGTGAGTTTATTTTAAACTTTAAATCATAATTGGTTGACATGTTTGACATTTACTAGGGAGCTACACTTCTAAACTCACAGAGTTGGCTGTAATGGGAACAAAAAGCCACCCAGCAGCTTCCTGGGAGCCATCAGTCTTTTGAGGAGGGCTGAGGGTGTCTGCAGTGTGTCACCTCTGGGCTCCTGGTTAGTGAGTAGTAACCCAGTCTACAGGGCTCACTGTGAAAAGCCTGCGTTTGTTTAGCCATTACAAGCCAGCTGCTTTTACTGGACTGTTCTTAGGTCATAAGGGGAATCAGGGTGGATTCCTAGAGTTAGGAACCGGTAGGAACCACAATCTTGGCCCAGTTCAGGCACCTGTTAGGAAACCTGAGGACATGGAATTTAGTTCTTGGGACATGCATGATAGGAAGAAAAAAAAATGAATCTTGCAAATTGTCCTCTGACCTCGACACTCACACTATGGCAATTGGCCACACCCACTTCTCTCTACGAAATGCAATAACAAGAAAAAGAAAATGGCAGCCTTATTGAAAATCTAGCCCACTGAGGGTGGGCAGTGCCATCGCTGGGCAGATGGTCCCTTAGAAGAAAGCAGACCGAGCAAGCCAGAAGGGAGCACTGGTCAGTGCTCCCTGCTTCAGGTCCTGCCTCCAGGCTCCTGTCCTGCTTGATTACTGCCTTGGCTCCCTTCCTCGGTAGACTGCGACTTAGAGGTCACACTAGCATTTTCTTTAGGTCAGTGTTGCACTATAGCAGCAGGGAGGCAAACCAGGACAGGAGTACAGAAGTCTCCCGGCTGTAGATTGTTCCAGACAGGACGAGTGAATTCCACACAGTCAGACTGAGGGGACAGAGGAGGAGGTGGAACCAGCTTCCATCAGACTCTAGACACCCCGGTTATTTGAAATGAGTTTGGTCCACGTCCTTAGTGGAGGAAACTCCTCGGCTCTCGTTTTAACAGCTTTTAGTCAGATTTCCCTCTTAACAGCTAACTTTCATTGACAGCCTAAATATTTCCCATGCCCCTAAATAAGTCATCGCGCCACGGAGGACCTTTCACCCTGTTGTAGCCTGAGGAGTGACTCATGAAGTGCAACAACCTAGGAAGTACTCTAAGAGCTGAGCCTGAGGCATACTCTTTGCTCTTTGAGCAACACCAGTGAGCAAATCCCCGCACTCTGAAGGAGGGCTTTGCATTACTCACACACATTTGGCAGTGCCCCATGACAGCTGTGCGTGACAGTACATATGTGTGCAGGAGCTAACCCTCAGGTCCTTTTCCTAGGGCCATTTGTAAATTGAAGGACCCTGAAGGAGGTGCTCAAAGTATCTGAGCAAGCGTAGCTATGAGTAGGTGGCTTCTTGATTCACTTCTTTGAGGGAACAGGCAATTTTCAACTTCATTGCTTTATCAGTGCACCGCTATTAATGGTGATCAGCCACCATCACAATACGGTTCATATTTACACCTCCTATTGCATGTGCGTCCTTTAGAAGTGACATGCAAATGTGTCAACCTGAAGATCAGTATGCCCACTCTTACCAAATGAGGAGTGCGTACAGGACTTTCCAGAACATTTGATTTCCAGCATGGTGTGATAGAGTACACTTTGAAGCTTAACGTTTGGAATGCAGAGGCAGGTGCATCTCTGTGAGTTCCAGGACAGCCTGGTCTATTTGGTGAGTTCTAGGCCAGCCAGGGCCACATGGTGATTTATCTCAAGCAAGCAAGCAAACAAGCAAGCAAACAAGCAAGCAAGCAAGCAAAAACCAATTTGAAGTTTCATTTCTCAGACAATTCAGTATCTTAGTTGTACTTATTTTTCCTGCATTCTATTAGTCCGAATTTGCTTCAATTTTATAATAATTATTTATTTGTGAGAGTTTCTTTTATTGGGTTTGAGTCTGTCTATCTATCTATCTATCTATCTATCTATCTATCTATCTATCTATCATCTATCTATCTATCATCATCTACCCGTGGCTTTTCAGGACCAATCTGGCCTTCTGTTGACTGGTGCAGTGGCTCACAAATAGATCATTTCTGTGCACAATCTGTAAGAACAACACCTGACCTTCATGCACAGTGTCCCAGATTACAGTCGCAGGGTTTTACAAACCCATGGTTTGTCAAGCAGCTCAAAATGACTTGGTTTGAAGGTGGATCTCTGCCAGCTCCATGTTCTGGTCCTCTCTCCAGTGTGGCAGGGACAAAGCCTCACATGAGAAGGCTTGATACAAGAAAGGGAAAGCAGCTGCAGCGGCTCACTCACAATCTGAGCATGAGGATTGTCTGTCTTACGTTCCGGCAGCCTGGGATATAGACCAAGCCTCCATCTCAACACCTAACCATCTCAACGCCGTAAACAAGTGTCAGGTGGGCGAAGGGAACTGCTGTGGATCTAATCTCGTTTGATGATTAGAATACACGATCACCTTTTCTTTTCCTTCCTTTCTTTTTCTTTTTCTTTTTGAGGAAGGCTAAGAAATGCATCTCTTTCCCTAATGAAATCAAACGAATCTACCTTCTCCTCCTCCCGAGGCTTAGAGTAGATATCAGGTGAGGTTTTCCCCAACTGGAATGGGCTTTGTAGGTCCTTTTGTTACCGCTGTAACAATGGTTGGCTCTGCTGTAGCTAAAATCTCAGAAGCCATGGAATTCCAGCCACTTTCGTAGATTGCTGCAGCTCCCTTTATCTTAGTATCTCTGACTAGATTTTGGGGACCCTCTTGTAACTTTTAAAATCTCCCATTTTACTTGGTATAACTAACCATTGGCTGCACAGTGTTTCACAAAAGGAATGCATGCATTCCCTTACGAATGGATTCGTGACCAGACTCTTTACTTCCCTCTCTCCAATCCTCCCTTCTCTCATTTATCTCCGCCTTTGCTCTCACGCTGGGCGTGAGTGGAGAAGAGGAGTGGAGCTGGCCGTCTAGAAAAGATTTGAATTATATTTTTAAGAATCTTTTTATACATTAATTTTTATCATATTTATTCATTTAGTGTGTGTGCATGTGTACAGCTGTGTGTGTGTGTGTGTGTGTGTGTATGTGTGTGTGCATGCACGCAAACACCCCGGAACACATGTGGAACTATGGGACAACTTTGTGAGAGTCATTTCTCTCCTAACATGTGTGTCCTGGAAATGGAATTGAGACCATCAGGCTCAGCAGCTAGTGCCCTTACTCCCTGAGCTATTTTGCTGGCTCTTTTCCTAGTTAGTAGTGACTTGAAGAAATGGACCCTGAGCCTCACTTTGTTTTGCTGTCTGAGAAACAGCGCTGCGGTGTCAAGATCTAAACCATCTTCCGAGTGTTCTATGCTCTGCTCCCTGAATTTGGGACTGAACTTTCTTCCCCCAAAGCTGCGTGTCACTCATAGGATTTGGGGGAGAAGCAAATGGGGGGCAGTTATGTGAAAGCCGTCTCGAAACCTTAGCTTCGAATGGATGCTAGTGTTTGGCAGACCCCACTTGCTCTAATGCAGAGCGGCCAGTGCTCTGAACACCCGGGCGATTTTGTGCGTGGGTTTGTAATCGCATTCATACGCCAGGCACCTTTTAGCAAAATTCAAACTCGGTGAGTTTTCAGTTGGCCTGTCCTCTGACTTGCAGACTGCCCCTCACCCCCAGTCCCCACCCCTGTTCCTGGTCTGCTCTGGGGTTGATGCACCCTGAAGAGTGAGGCTTCTGAGTCTTCCAGGGCTGGCTGCGCTGCCCAGACCTCCAGCCTCGAGCTCTGCGGAGACCCTGTTTCTATTTTAAAGATTCTTTTCTTGAATAGTCTAAATATAAATTGTAGACGAGGTCCATGGTAGAATGATGTGTATATTTTCCTCTTCATTAAAAGGCATGTGGTATATAAACGGAGCAGTTATACTCATTATTTTGATAACATGCTACAAAGACCCCAGTAGCTCTGTTTAATATTTGTTTTAAGGAAATACGTCACCAAAGACAAATTTATTTTATACTGACCTCTCTGTGGCCCAGTGAACCAAATGGTGTGTGTGTATGGGGTGGGGAGGGGGAGTCGTTGTTGCTCAGTGTAGAAAAGGAATATGTTATCTGAGGTCAGAGGAGCCAGGACTCTCTTTGCTCAGAGAACTTCTCATTTATCCCCTCCCGCTCACGGTTTCTGTCCCTGCTTGGTTCGCTGGCCCCAGGTTAGTAATTAGACTTGAAGTACTGAGTAATAGCGCCAAGTGATAGGAAGAGACACCGGGTGTCGGCTATTGCATCCCCCCCCCCCAGACCTCAGAGAAATCACAGCATCATTACTTTTTCCCTTGTCTTTCCTTCCTTGCCCAGGACACAATGATATCTGTGTCACACGACAAAGCAGGTATCATGTCAGTGCCCAAATTCCCTCCAGCTGAAACGTGCCTTATCGATGCCAGCTGCTATAATCCAGAACACTCAGTACTGAAAGCGGGCAAGTTGTAATGTCCAGGCTTTTTGATGTGTTGGGGAAATTGATCTGCCAGTTGTCTTGGTAGAGGCAGAATTTGGAATTGGGCTACTGTTCTGTAGCCTGTGAGCTTCTTGTAAACAAGGCAGGCATGGGCTGTGTGGCAGGTTTAAGCTCACCTCAGTGATGGGAGATGGTTATGGAACTCTTTTGCTGGCTGCCTTAGATGAGCATGCACTGGCTGGCCGTTGGGGTACCCTGTGCTGTGATGTCAGGCTCTTCTCTGTGATGGGAGGCTGGAAGGCACTTTCTTCCTGATCTCTTTTTTTCCCCTTGTGGTTATCAAACAGAGCTTGGGATCATGTTGAAACCTGTAGCCATCACCAGGAAACTCTTTCAACTTTTAATAGAGATCACTCTGCTCCTAATTAACAAGTGTGATTATGTACCACGAAGTCAGAAAGACTTGTTGGGCTTTAATATTTAGATGAAGGAAAAGACCTCCAGCCATGAAAAAAAAAATCCCTGTTGGTGTTTTTCCATAAAAGGGAGGTGCAGCTGAAACCCCGCACAGCCAACTGTGCCACTTTATGTAAGTGAAGTCCTGAGAATTGGCCACGAAATGAGCATGTCAGTCAGAGCTGACAGGGTTAGAACATTTCCTCCAGTTCAGAGTGGTCCCATGGAAATCCCACGTGAGGAGTCATCAGTCCCAAATGCAGCAAAAATAATCATTGAGTGCATGCTTGTTAAAGTATGTGGGCATGGCAGGTTTTGGTAAGTGGACGTTTTTGAAAACGGCAGGCATTTAAATTCCATAAGGAGTGTGTCTGTTATAAAGAGGAGCCTTGAAAGATTCCTGTGAACTTCATTTGCCATTTCTAAAATAACTGATGTTAACACCAGGTGAATCTTGCTTGGGGTGACTCACTCTCCTTTGGGAGGGAAATCAGTGTGTGTTTGGCCCGCCTGACAGGGTGGTCTCATGACTTACCTAGCTATTGGGGGGCAGGGAGCTGGATAGGACAGATTGTGTCTAGTGCTGTGTGTGAAGATCGGGGCTTCTGGTAGAGAATATCAGAGCATTGCCACTTACGTTTTTCCCGGATCACACTTTACAATTTATATTTTATCAAATACTGTGTGCATATGCATCTTCGCATGTGTACATCCACACTCCACACACATGTGGAGATGAGAAGGCGATTTTTGTGCAGTTTTTGTCCTCTTCCGTTTTTACCTGGGTTTAGGGAGTCAAACTCAGCTTGCCTGCTTAGCCGCCTTATCTGCCCTTTTATAACGTGTGGAGACAAAGACAACTCCATAATAGAATGTAAGAGTGTTAGGAGAGGGCCCCCTTTTCCAGCAGCGTTTGCCGGAATTTAAAGATGGAATCATTGATTCCATGTCTCACTTAGCAGGACCATTTTCCATGGACTTCACATGCTGTGGGATGACTTGGGAAGGGTTGTCTAGAATGAATCTGTCTCTGTGGCTGTAATTGATGGAGCAGACCCAGCTTGAAAGTGGGCAGCGCCTCCTTCGTTCTGGGCCCGGGGCTTTATAGGAGTAGAGGCCTCTGGCTGATTACCCAGTGTGCACCACTGCGCTCCCTCATTTTCGTCTGTTCTTGACTGAGTGTAGCGTGTTTCAGGCTCCCTCCCGCCTGGGACTTTCCTCCAGTGATGGACAGAAACCTGGAATACGGCCTTCTTCCCGAAAGAAAGTGGCATTTTGTCCTTGAGGCATTTTGTCACAGCAACAGAAATGTAAGTGAAACCCTCTCTAACTAGTGCATCCTTGGGCCAGGCTCAGGAGACCAGGGAGAGCATGGATTAACTCTTGTTCTTCAAGCCTTGGCTGTATTGCCTGTCTGACCTCCAGCCTGTCACCTGCCCAGAGATGCCGCTCTTGGGTGACACCAGTAGCTATAATTTTTTTTTTTTTTATATTTGTGGACATTCGGGGTAAAGCTGTGTGAGTAGTCTTTGCCTCCCCCCCACCCCCAGGACTTTTCTCTGTAATAGAGGACAGAAAGAAACTAATAAGTGAATCCAGACACATGAGGATAAGAGTCCTAACAGCGCAGACTGTGGTTCAGGCATCAGCCTTGGTTGGTTGGGTGCTCAGGGCAGGGAATGCCCCTTGCCTTGGGATCAGGATTCTCAGGGGGTGGGGCAGGATTGCTGAGCTCTGACACCCAGCCTGGCTTGCTCTGGATGGAGAGCAGGGGGTGGGGAATCTCTATTTCTCTTCTTTCTTACACTCGGCACAGGTCTCACATCAGCACAGTTTGCTCGCGCTGTGGCTGTGTCTTCTCGACAGCTATGGGACTCGTAGAAAGTGCGTCTGTTACCTGTTCTGTCTTGGCTTCTATGTCCCTGAGCCTTCACTCAAGCCTTGGATGGCAGGGTCCGTCCTTCTTGCTTGCTCATGAAGAATATAACGGCGCCCGCCTTTCTCTCCAGCACAGTGTTCCTTCTCTTCTCTGTGCTCTGCATCATGCCTTCGTCTTTACCAGGAAGAACGCAGATACCACACTTGTGTGGCCACTTCACAGTTGTAGTGAAATCCAACATTTGTTTTCTCTAGCGCCTCCCCTGTCCTTTTCTCCTAAGGTCTCCCACACAGGCTGCAAAGAAAGTGCCCTTCGCCAGAGGCGGCCCGACATGTCCCTCCAGCCCTCCATTTACACCTGAGCGGCAGGGCAGTGTCTGGCCCTACTCTTGGTTTTCATTCTGTCTGCTACTGTTTTTGTTCCTTTAAAAAGCCATTTTACAGTGGTAAAAGTAACACGTCGTCACGTCATCTCCTGTCCTCACCTCCTCTCTGTGTTAATTACCTGTGACCCATACCTGGGAAAATCCAGATGAAGGAAGGAAGGATCACTTTAGTTTTAGTTCAGTTGTTTTGAGATGATGTCTCACGTAGCCCAGGCTGTCCTCGAACTTGTTATGTTGCTGAAGATGACTTTGAACTTCTGACCATCCTAGCTCTACCGCTGAGTGCTGGGATTGAGTGTGTTTACCACTATGCCCAGGTTTACACAGTGCTGGGGATCAAACCCGGGTCTTTGTGCATGCTACACAACTGTTCTTCTAACTGAGCCACGTCCCCAGAGTCATGGGAGGAATGATTTATTGGGCTCATGTTTTCAGAAGTTTCAGTCCATGCTGGGCTGGCTCCATTTATGCTAGGCTGTGGAGAGACAGAATCTCATAGTAGTGGACAGCTGCTTACTTCATAGTGATGGAAACACAGAGAGACATGAAGACCCTAACCACAACCCCCACCCCACCGCTGCCGTGGGTCACAGCCCAGTGACTTTTTTTTGTTTTTTTTTTTAGCTAGGCCAAGCTCTTAAATTTCCTACCACCTTCCACAATGGTTCTGCCAGTAGGTGACACATGAGCCTGTGTGTGTGTGTATATGTGGGTATTTCTAATCAAATGATAACACCCTCTTATCGAATATCATTGTATGTTATAGAATTGTTCATTGTAAATGAGCTCTTTAGTTTTTTGTCAAGTTGTCCATCCATCACATTGGGCTGAAGGCAAGCCTGTGGGCAGTGCCAGCCCTGGGTTGGGGGTCCTGGATTCTGTAACAAAGCAGGCTGAGCAAGCCAGAAAGCAGCCTCCTCCATGGCCTCTGCGTCAGTTCCTGCCTCCGGCTTCCTGCCTTGAGTTCCCGCCTCGATGATGTCTCTCGGTGATGGACTGTGTATGGAAGAAGGCCCCTCCTCCCCAAGTAGCTATGGCCAGTGTTGGTGACAGCAGCACAGGGGTGAATTCTGCTGTCTCATTTGCCGCTGCCTAGAGCACACTTGTTTTCTTTAACTCATCATCGATGCCTGTTGACTAGCAAACCCCACGGCCCAGCCCACCTTGCCTCTGGCGGCCACCATTCCACTCTTAGTTGCCTGAACTTGATATCAGTTGTAAATAGAATCACATCATCGTTTTCCGTCTGGGACTGGCTTAATCCACTAAACAAAATCCAGTAATATTCACCCTCGTGTGTGAGGAAGACTCTCCCTCCCTTCTAAAGCCATGAATCACACCCATTGTGTGTGTGTGTGTGTGCGCGCCCACATTTTCACATCCATTCATCTGTTGAGAACATTTGGCTGGGTTTTACATGCCGACTCTTGTGAATAGCCCCCTAAGGAACACGGTAGTGTAAAGATACGTCTTCGTGATCCGTCTTGAAATGGGAACCACTGTGTCACGTGCCAGTGTAAAATTTGAGTATCACTTGAGAATTTCTTGCATGTATGTAATGTATTTTAAAAATGAAATCCACCCCCACTCCCTTCCCTCTAATTATTTTTATGCCCTCAGAGCTGCTTCTTCCCAGATTCAGACACCTCCTATATTGTTTGTTTATTGACAGCTCACTGTGTCCACTTAGGGCTGGCAGCGTGCGCATGGGTAGCGTGTCGTCGTTCCCTGGAGCGTGAGTGTGGTGCCAAGGACGGTTCACCAGGGGCTGCGTCTCTGTCTTCATCCCTAGCACCAGTGGCTTGTCAATAGTGAGCCAGTCTGTCATACCTGCTGCAAGTCTGGCTGGCATGTCTTACTCATGCAGCCTCCACGGCTGTGAGCTCAGGACGCAGCCATCCCATCGTGTCTGGGGAGCCCTGCTTCACGCAGTAGCCCTGTACTCCCACTCTCCGTCCTCCTGGACAACCTCTGAGTCCTGTGGAGGAGGGCGTGTGACACACATGACCCACAGTGCTGAGCACCACAGTCTCTTATTCTCTGCATGTAGACCACATGTGGTCTCCGTGGTAATCTTGTGAAGTACCCGGTGTCACTCCCTATGGAGGTAGTGCCATGCCACACCCACCAACACGTGGGCACCAGGACCCAGTTTCCCACATTTCCACCAACACTTTGTGCTGTTTTGTTTGACGGACATCTCGGTGATGACGAGGCAGCTTCATCCCACATTTCCCTGGCAATTAGTGGTGTTGAGTATCTTTACATACATCTAGTGGTCATTTGTATGTCTTCTTTAAAAACGGCCTCTGTTTGGGGCTGGAGAGACGGCTCCATACTTAAGAGCACTTGGTCTTCCAAAGGACCTGGTTTGGTTCCTAGCATTCACATGGCAGCCCCAAACTGCCTGTAAACCCAACTTCAGGGGACCTGATATGCTCTTCTGGCCTCCTCAGGTACCTGTACATAGATCTACACACAAATGCCCAGCACATACACACAATTTAAATAAATAGAACTAATATTGAAAACAATGTATGACTTTGCTTTTCTGTTGTTGAGTGGTAGCAGTTTACATGTATACATATACATATATGTACACATACATATGTATGTACACACACATGCAAAGTAAACACATACAAAAATCTACACAGCACACACACGTATACACATATGTGCACACACATGTGTACATGTATACAAATGTGTATACATGTATTCATGCATATATGTATGCACATTTGTAAATGTGCATATATGTATACATGCACACACATGAATATATGTGAATAAATACATACACATATATGCACATACAAAACATACACATGTACACAAGCATACTAATGCAGAGAACACATATACATGTATTCGTGCACATATATGTATACTTGCACACACATGATTGTTTACACATATGTGCATGCACACATGTATGAAAACACACATATGTATGTGTACATGTATGCCTGTGCACACAGGTGCACATATGTATGTGTGCACATGCATATGTGTACATGTACATATATGTGTACATACACATCTGTGTATTGGGTACTCACCTTTGCGGTACACAGCACACACAAACGTTCTTTCCCTTGGAAGGCTGACTCCACTGTGTTGACCGTCTCCTCTCCCAGATGTGCTTTTCAGTTGGATGTAGCCCACATTTCTGCTTTTTGCATTATTTATGCTTTTGTTGCCGTGCTCATGAGATCATTGTCAAGGCCAATGTCATGCAGCTTCCCCTACATTCCCTTCTAGCTGTTGTCTACTCCACCTTATGTTGACTTGTTTTGCAGTGTGAAATGAAGGTATAATTTCACCCTTTCACTTGTGAATGTCCAGTACCATATTTATATAAGGCTCCCCTTTCCCCAGGACTTCTGTGTGGTACCAGTTGACCATGTTGTGTGCTCATATGTGTATGTATGCATGTGTGTGCATACATGTGTGCTTTTATTTGCATAGCTTTCTAATACATTTCGAATCCAGGAATCATCAGCCCTTAACTTTGGTTTTTCTCAAGACTTCTTTGGCCATTTGGCCTTCTTTGAGGCTGGCTCTCTAGGAATTTTGTTAATTGTTTTTTATACTCCTGTAGTAAATAATAAACCATTAATTTTTTTCCCTAGGGAATCCATAGAATTTTGACAACATTGTATTCTAGACAATGTAAATTGTCTTTTTGAATTTTTTTATTATTTATATGAATTTAAATTTTAATAATTTTGGTATTTTAATATTAATTTTAGGTTATCATACTGAACCATTTATCTAATTGTTCTTTATTAATAAAAACTCAAGAGTCTGATATTGGGGTAAGAACCTGATTGATCCACAAGTGGTAGAGAAGCAACCAGTGACCTTTCTCCTTCCTTGATCCAAAAGGCCAAGCATCTTATAACCCTCCCTACCGCTCCCTGTGTCTTTCTATATGTCTTTGGTCCGCCAAAACCTCTATGGCTAATTCTGGTCAGCTAGTGGCCAGCTCTGCCCTCTGGTTCAAAGTAAACTTTATTGACAGTCTCCGGAGTATCAAAATTTGATAAAAAATATCTCACAACATTTTCCCATTTTTGTCTAAATAAAAAGAAAGTTGTTTACTCTAACACAGCAAAACTATTTACAATAAGAACAATTACCAGGTAAGAATTACATTCACAATGTGCAGTTGATTTGCATTTGGCAGATTCATAGAAAGTACTCCATTATTTAGCCTATCTTGTTGAGTCCAAAGTTTTGTACCTAATTCGCTTTTGTAACTTATATTACCAACCAGAAACTAGCTTTTTAGATCACAAAACATTTTCTTAGACAGTGTAAGCTTTTATGTCTCCCAACTTTATATACTTTCTACTTTTGAGAGTTCCTTTCCTGAGTTTGGTAACAATTGAAACTGTACCTATAACTGTCTCATATTCAACTCCATCAGAGATATACTATTACCCAAGTAAGGAGGAAATGCAGAGTAAACAACTTCCAAAACCATAGAAATGACAAAAAGAGCTGGCTTCTCAGACAATCAAGGTTCCTTTGTAACATTGGGGTATCTGTCTGTGGTCTACAAACCTTGGACATCTGATAGACTTTCCTGTGAAGCAGGAATTTTGGAGAACTGGCCTACCTCATCTTGACCAAGTTCAAGAGCCACTTTCTTTGTGTTTTGCTTGTCCAGTTTGGACATCCTACTGTTTGCAGTCTGAGCAAGGGCATTTTTTTTCCCCCAGTGAATAACCTTTACCACAAAGAAAGCAATTTCCATATGGAGTTTCTTCAATGCCCATTTTCATCTCTGAAGTAGAGTGTTGCTGTCAGGAGCTGACATGTCTCACTATCATGAAAAACCTTGTTATTAAAACAACTTAAATGCCATATTCTGTAGATCTCTGAAGTGTTTGAAGACCACTTGTCTATCTAAAATATATCTCTTTGACCTTGAAATATTATATGTCTGTAGAGAATAGTAGAACCAAACATTTGGGAAGATTTATGAAATTTTGTCCTGTACTCTTTTTCTTGGGATTTATTTTAGACCTTTGACTCTTGTTTCAGGGCCAGGACATATTTCTTTCACTGGTTCTGGTTCTAGGGCCAAAGTGTGTTTCTTTGGCTCTGGTTCCAGGGTCAGAGTGTTTCGTAGGTTCCTGGTTCAGGGCTAAAGTGTCTCTTTCACTGGTTCAGGCTTCAGGCCTAGGGTGGGTGTTTTAGTCTGACCGTTCTAAAGTATACACGTGTCATCATAGGTGTGACATTCACTATCGGCTGTCTTTCTAATCCATTCATCTATGGGTGTTGGTCTTGCCTTTAAAGGCCCAATCACCCTTTTACATTCTGAATTAGCATTTTCAAAAGCCAAAGATTCATTTAATATTTGTCTACCTTCTGGATCTGATATTGTTTTGTTTACAGCTGAAGTCAATCTTTCTAAATGAAAAAAATCAGTGAAGGCTTCTTTTGGGCCTTGTATAATTTTAATAAATGTCTATGTTCTCTTTCTTCATTCTTCAGCCCTGTCTCAAGCATGCAAGCATGCTATTTGGCATAGGACCATCGTGTGATAATCAAATCCAAACTGTCTTTGCAAATCAGTGCACTGTCCTTCACTAAGAACCCCGTCTCGTGAATTTTTCATACCGCTATTCCTACCTTGCTGTTCCATGACCCCAGCTTCCTCTCTGTACCTTGTTTTCCATTGTAACAGAGGACCAGCTTCCAATATTGCTAGAGCTAAATCCTTCCAGTCTTGTGGAATGATTCTGTTCCTCGTTGCCCATGAATTTAACATCTGCCTCAAAAAATGGTAACTGAATACCACGTGAAGCTACTGCTTCCTTAAATCTCTTCAAATGTAAAATTTCTATAGGATCCCAGTTAACTTCTATATAGCCTTGGGCTGACTACCAACTGGTGTCATTCTTGATTGGTAGCTGGATAATTAAGGTTGGTTTTCAAATAACCTTGGGCTGCCTTCTTCAGTTTAATAATCTAGTGGTGTGGTAGGTTCTGCTCTAAAACCTTCTGTTCTGTGTGTGAATATTTTTCTTAGTTCCATTAGTAAGTCTTTCTAAAGATTGTATCTTATCAGTTAATTTTTCTTATTTTGCCCCCATGTCAAGCCACTTTTTAAAATACTAAACACGAATTATCAAACCGATAATGATTATAATCAACATTATGTCAATCCTAGCTAAGTTGATTATCCCTTCACTTAATTTTTCCCTTGTCAAGCCTTCCGCTGTGGAACCATACAGAGACTAAGTCTCTGCATCGTAACCTTGTTCCTTATCCTTAACATGGGTAAGTAGCTCCCGCCTTAAGAATTTCCAGGTGTCTCAACACTTGTGTTGATGACAGCAGCCAAATGTGATGTTGGCTCTCACTGTGGCACAGGTTTGTGCAGAGTGTGTGGGTGGTACATGGGCTGGCCAAGGGAAGATGCTGTTGTCGCATGAAGCTTGGGGCTGAGAGTTTGTGGTGTGGCAGCATCGATAGACGACTGTGTGGATGCTGAAGCTGCTGAGCTGGCATGGCAGCAGGAAGAAGGGGGATCCAGGGGAGGGGGAGGGGGAGCCTCTTGAGGACAAGACACAGGGGATGTGTGGAAGAAGTCTGCATGGGGGGGGCAGGGCTGAAAGACACCAGCCCAAGTCCTTGGCTCACTCTGGCAGAGTTTGGGGCTCAGCTCCCTGCTGTGTTTGAGGCTGGGGGTGGACAGAGGCTGGAGGCTGCTGTAGAGAGGCTGCAGTGGGAAATCTCCATACTTGAGTGGAGGGTCTGAGGGGAGGGGAGAGAGCCAGCCATGGGGGTAACTCTGGCCACTGCAAAGCCAGCGGTGAGGTGCTGAATTGCAATCTCCTGCTGCTCCACGTTGAACTCCAGATGAGGTATTTATTGAATTATTCTTTATCAGTATAAACTCGGGAAACAGATGTTGTTGCAAGAACCCAGTTGATCAGAGAAGCAGCAAAGAAGTGACTGGCAATAACTAAGCCCCTCCCTACCACTTCCTGTGCCTCTCTATCTGTCCTTGGTCCTCCAAAACCTCTATGACTGATTTTAGTCAGATAGTAGCTCCGCCCTCTGATTCAAAGTAAACTTTATTGTCAATCTCTGGAGTGTCAGTGCGAAATTGTAATACTCACAACATCCAACAAAAGAATGGGCGTCATCACATGCTTTCACACATACTTTTATACAATTTATGTAAATAGACTTAACTATGGCGAAGAGGCGGCTTCATAATGAACAAAACATTCAGAACGATTAAAATTTTCAGTATTCAAATCCTTCAACTCTTTAGCTTTTAATACGTTGTTTATTTTTCCTTTCCTGTTTTTTCCCCCTGCTTATTGTTAGCAGATGTTCATATGAAATATAATCAATTCTCATGTTCATTTACCAGTTACAATTTTTTTTTTGGAGTATTTGAGATCCTCTCTCTATATAATATCTTGTTACCCATAAACATGGATAATGCAACAACTTCTTTACTCATTATGACTCTGTTTATCTATCTCGCCTAATTGCTATGGCTTAGATTTCTGGTTACATGGAATAGAGGCAACCTAGTTAGGCAGTCTTGTCTCAGCTCAGGCTAAGAGGAAAACCAGTCTCCCAAAGCTGAATGTGAGTGGTTTCAGGCGCTTTCTAGTTTGTTGTGAAAGGACTTTCTATTTTATGAAATCTGTTCTCTGTATCATCTCAATCCTTTCCTCTGTTAGCATGTGGTCCCATTAACGGGTTTTCATAGAGTGATGTAGTCTTGTTCTCCAGTTTTAAGTCTCACTGAGTCATGGGGTATGATCTTCTCAATGTAACACTGAATTTGCTTTGTAACGATCACACTGGGGATTCTGAATCCATGCTTGTCAAAGATATCTGTCTGTAACATTCTTTTGTGTGATGTCTTTGCCTGGCTTTGCTGTTGGGTGATGCTTGTTTTATGAGACAGAGTAGGGATGTGCTCTCCTCCTCCACGTTTTGCAAGAGTGTGAGAACAATTGGTGGTATCGCTTGGATATTTGGTAGACTTCACAAGGGAAGCCACCAGGCCTGGGGATTCTCTTTGGCAGTTTTTATGTATTGATTCGATTTGCATACTTGCTCTAACTCTGTTCAAACTTTGTTTCTCCATGAGTTTTTTCAACTGTAGGAGTTTTTGCATCATTGCTATATTGCCAAGTTTTTGTTGGCATTTGCCTGTCCACAATTATTTTGAGATCCTTTTCATCTGGTAGGTGTCTTTTATTTCATCTGTGATTTTATTTACTTCACTCTTCTCTTTTTATAATCTAGCTAAGGGTTTGTTAATTTTGTCTTCTGAGATCAAACAAATGCTGGTTTTATTTATTTTTCTATTTTGTAATCACTCCTTGTTTTATTTGCTCTTGTTTTTACAATAGGCTTCCATCTGCTGGTTTTGAGCACCCTTTTGTAGATCATGAAGAGTACGTGAGGTTATTTGGGATTTTGTCTTCTTTAATTTCTTTTTACTTTAGACTTTCCTGTTATTGTTACTTCTGATTCTTCCCACCGAATTTGGAACGCTGTAATTCTATTTCTATTTGTCTCAAGATACATTGTACATTCTCTTCTGGCTTCCTGTTTGACACAGTGCTCAAGAATGTATTAATGAGTTTCCATATATTTTTCCATATGTAATTTTCTGTTAGTTTTTCATTTCTTTCCATTGGCAGAAAAAAATTACTGAGAGTAGACTTGATTTTTCTCAAAAAACAAAAACAAAAACAAAACAAAACAACAACAAAAACCCAAAATGTCTTATTTTAGGCTTGAGAATAACCTTTCATGCTGTTAAATGAATGGTAAGTTCTGTTAATGTCTGCTTGGCTAATTTAATGCCAGGCATTGGAATCCCAGCACTCAGGAGGCAGAGGCAGATGGGTTTCTGTGAGTCCGAGTCCTGCCTGGTCTACAGAGCTAGTTCCAGAGCTGTATTGCTCTGAAGCAATACAGAAAAACCCTGTCTCAAAAAACAAAACAAAACCCAAAACAAAATTTTAATATAATAGTACTCTTCAGTGCCTTAAGTGCACTGTTTTCTTCATGGATTCTTTGATCAGATGCTATGTTTGTTGCTATACACAGGCTACCGTGGTATAAATATTGTCCCGGTTTCATGCAATAGCTCTTAAACCTGCAGCAGAACCCTAAGGAGCATGGACTCTTTGAGCAGAGCACAGGTCCAAGGGCTCGACCCTCAGGTGTGAGCTGAGGGTCTTATCAGCTGAGTGGGTTGGGTTAGTTATTTGGAAATGCTAACAGAGGCGGAAATCCGTCCTTCTTTGTTGTTTACACTTCCGTGGTCTTCCCCCCTAACAGCCAGCGAGCCCCGGCTGCTGTGGACCCATCTGTCTTGGGTTTCCCAGCATCTAGAACTACAAGAAACAAATCTCTGATCTTTATAAATGACCCTGAAGCTAGCATTCTATAATAGCATAAAGTTAATTGAGACACGAGGTAGCCAGTTCCCTCCTATTGTTTTGGTATTACTGTTAATTCTTCCTTTAATCTGTCAGAGTTTGCTTTATGTATTAGGTTTTTGGATGTTGGGTGTATATATATTTTTAAGTGTTACATATTCCCTTTGAATTGGCCCTTTCATCATTATGGGATTACTCTTTATATCTAGAGAGAGTTTTAAATCAACGACTATTTTGTTTGTTCCAATTTTCAAGGGATATCTTTCTATATCCATTTATTTCAGTCTGCGTATGTGTTTAATTCTATTGTGAATTGCCCGTGACAAGCAGGTTTGGAATAATTGAATTCTGGTTTTTATAATTCATTCATCCCCTATGCCTTTTCATTGGTGAGTTTAATCTGTTAACATGAAGGTGGATATTGATAAACATGGACTTTCTATTGCCGTCTGTTAGTCCTTTTAGTCTCTGTCGAGTTCTTGCACTTGAAGTTTTCCTGAAGGGATTTGCCTGTCGTTTTACCCCTTTACTTTAAATATACATACGCATTTCCTTTGTGTTTCATTGAAGGCTTTTGTAAAATGTCTTTTAGTTATCAACTCCTATCTAAAAAAGACCATGCAGTTGAGATTTGCATGTAAAGGCACTATACCTTTGTATCTTCATTAACAAGATATTCATGCATTAATATTTTAACATAGTGTTAAAAGTATCTTATCTGTAAGACTGTCTCCTGTGTGGATGCATTTGAAGCTACTTCACACTTCCTTTTCTGTCAGGTGCAGTGTAACTGGATTTATGTTGAGGTCTTTGATCCACTTGGGCTTGAGTTTTGTGCGTGGTGATGGATATGGATCTATCTGCAGTCTTCTACATGCCAGCACCCAGTTATGCCAGCAACACTTGTTGAAAAGGCTCTCTTTTTCCCATTGTATAATTTTGGCTTCTGTGTCAAAAATTAGGTGTTCATAGGTGTGTGTATTTATGTCAGCCCGCATGGAGCCCACATGGGACTGACCTAAGCCCTCTGCGTATGTGGGACAGTTGTATAGCTTGGTCTACTTGTGGGACGCCTAGCATTAGGATTGGGGCCCATCTCTGATGCATTGGCAGGATTTTGGGAGCCTATTCTTCATACTTGGTGACCTTGCCAAGCCTTAATATGAGGGGAGTAGCTTAGTCCTACCTTAACTTGATCTGTCATGTTTTCCTGACACCCATGGGAAGTCTGCCCCTTTCTCTACAGAAACAGGAAAGGAGTGGATTTGTGAAGGGGTGGTGAGGGAAACTGTGGTGGGGTTTTAAAATGAATAAATTTAATTAATATATATGCATCCTATATATAACTCTTATCCAGTATAACAGAAACATGCATATATACCTATTTTTTTTCTTTACTGCTAAATCTATATTTTCATGTTGGTATTTAGTGCAAGAGCCTTTCAGTATGAATAATTACTTTACATTTATCTTCTAAGGCAGATCTAGCAACAAACACCCTCGGTTTTGTGTCCCATGGAGACTTTTCCCTTCGGAGGTATAATTTTGGCAGGTGTCTTAAACTTGGCTGTCGGGGCTTCTCTTCTAGAACCTCACATTAATCATTTCACTCTCTCTTTTACTGCGGTAGTTCTGCTAAGAGATCTTACAGCTTCATTGGAGTTCCTGCACACGAGGCAAGTCGATGCCCTTTGCTCTCACAACTCTGTCTTAGACTTGGGTCATTTACGTTTCTCCTCAGTAGTCATAGGCTTGGTGCTTCTGGGTAAACACCAAGCTTAGTGAAGCTGCATGTACATTTTCAGAGAGGCTTTTTGAAGCATAGACACAGTACACCAGTCCTCTGCTCTGGTCATTTGTGCCCAGAATCAACAGCCTTGTCATTGTAATGGCCTGCAGAGCCTCTGCTTGGCTGTTGCACTGCTCGGTTGTGTAGCTTGGTACCGGCTAACTTGATACCGGCTCTTCCCATTAGTTGGCCTTATTTACAGCTGATGTTTGTCAGATACTCCTGGTGTTTCCGGATGTGCTGGTCTCATGGCTCACAGCAACCTTCTAGATCCGGCCATGGCTACTATAGGTCTTTGTTTAGTTTGTTCCTCAAACACACTGCCTTAGCTGGGTCTTTCCTGCTGACCCTATCTAAAACTTCACCACCTATTCTCCACATCCTACAGACGAACACAACATACTCTCTCCTTCTCTCTGTCTCCATGTTTCCTTCTCACGACTATTTTAACTTTACTATGTATTTTTAAATTTTTCTTACCTCCTTCAGATAGTGTTAGCTCACAGAGGAATGAAGTATTTGGCTCTGCTGTTAATTCTTTTGAGTCCAAAACTTGGGAGGATACTTGGAGTGTAGCTTCCCTTGAAAGAATGTGTGATTAAGTAAGTGTAATCATATAACGAACATTTGAGAGGTTGAGGTAGGAAACTGTACAAAGATTTGATGGGATAGAATATGAATTCTAATGTTATGAGCAGGTTTTTCCGCCAGCCTGGTCCCAGAACCACACTTGCCCCAAATAACACACGGAGACGCTGTATTAGATATAAAGCTGTTGGCCAGTTACTAGTTTCTTATCGGCTAGCTCTGTCTTAAATATTAACCCATTTCTATTAATCCAAGTATTTCCACCTGGTCTCATCTTACTGGAGAGAGGGGCTGGTGTTCTACTCTCTCTGTCCTCCATGATGAATCTCCTCCCTACTTGTTCCATAATCCTCCTTGTCTCCTAGTCCTGCCTATCTTGCTTTCCTATTGGCCAACAGTGCTTTATTCATTAACCAATAAGAGAAACATATTTACAGAATGACATCTCCCATCATTCTAACACCTTGGGATGCTGTTCCACTCTTAACGTTCTAGCACAGCTTTGATTCATGGGCATGAACCAGAACACAGATACATTCTTTTTCTTCCTAAAACAGAGCAAAACTAAACAAAGGGATAAATAGTCTTTGGGGGATGGCTCAGTGTTAAGGACACTCGATGGTCAAGAATGGAGACCTGAGTTCATCATGTAACTAGTGCCGGAGGGTTGCTGCAGCTGGGTAGCTGGGCACCCTAGCCAAAAACACCCCATGAGCTCCAGGTTCAGAGAGAGACCCTGTCCAGGGGAATAAGGTAGAGAGTGACAGGTATCGCTTCCCACGGTTGCTGCCTCTGAATTTCCTCAAGCACATATAAGCAACAGCCAGCCCTTATCTTAAGCAGTTAGAAAAATCCATAGGAAGTCACTGTATAGGATGTAGAAGGTGTGTTTCCTAAATATTAATACAAATATAGTGTTAAGGAAGGAAAACAATTTAAAATAATGGATGTGTGTGTGTGGGAACTTACAGGTGTAACAGAAGCATCTGGTTGGATAGAGATTGCCAATGAAATTGACAGATGATTAACATTCATTAAAACTGTTAATTAACACCTTGGAAAATTCCATAAAATGATACTGTATGTAAATGAGGATGTGTGATATCTGGGAACATTGTCTTACCTGTTTTACAGAGGGGAAAATGGGTAACAAAATTGCTTATGATAACGATTTCTTTCACCCTGGGTCTGTTTCAAGTGTTACCTGGTTGTGTCAATCATGCCAATTTGAGCTGCCAATAATTCTAAATATATTTGGCTGAAATATAAGTGATTCTCTGTGCTTTCTGGCGGCAAGGAAAAGCTACCTTTTTTTTTTTTTTTTGGTTGCTTATCACTTTTTTTTTTTTTTTTTTTTTTTTTTACAACATTTCCTGATTATGCAACTATGGGAGGGTTTGTGCTTTCAGAAGACAAGAGCTCTTCGAAGCTGCTGTAAGTCAGATATGTTGAAACTGTGGCTTGTAAAACTCATATTCGAGAAATGGTATCTGAAACAACCCTGGAGGCTGTGAGCCATGGTTTCGTGATGGCCCCAGAACACTAAATTGAATTTTCTTTTGTGTGGTCCAACTCCATCTCATCTTGCACCTTGCAATGGCGAGGGGCCAGTTTTGACCTTGGTGATAATTAGCACGAGGAGGGCTTCCTATATATACATGTTTAGTGCAGTCTTTTCTTTATATATATATGAGAAAGGGTTACATGCTGTATCCCAGACTGGGTTTGAAATCTCTATGTAGCCAGATATAACTGTGAACTTTTGACATGCTCCTCCTCTTCAGTGCTGGCATGATAGGCGTGTGCTGTAACACTCAGTGTGTGCTGTGCAGGGGACTGAACTCACGGCTTCTGAACAGTAGGTAGGTGCTCTACCAACAGAGCTACACCCTCAGCCATGTGGTCATTCTTTAATTTCTTACGTAACAGCCTGATGTTGCTGAGGGAATTCTGGCCTGAGTCTAAGCCTATGTATCTGTTTCACATTTTGAAGCTGAGGAGGTCTCTAAAAACATAGAATCATAGTTTTAATTTTTTGATAGGTCTGCTTTGGTTGCCATTAGATAGACAGCATGTTTGGTCGGGTTTCGATGACTGTTAAATGTCTGGGGTAGTCATTAAGGACTTGATGGTCCTAAGTGGTGAATCCTTGATGTCCAGGGCTGCAGAGCTGCCTGGCTCGCCTCTGTCCTGTGGTCTGGTGTGCTGTTGTGTTGACTTTCCCTTGTCTCCCTCATGCCGATTTTCACCCACATCGCTCTTCTCTCTATATCCTTGCACATACCCCTACTAACCCTTGACTCTGCGTGTTGCCTCGGCCTCGGGAACCCGCACAGCCAGCTGTAACCCTACCATCTACTGGGCGTGTGGCGTGGAATATTTGCACTGTTCAAGGAGGGCTGTCTTACTCCATGCTTCTGGAATTTATTAACTGACCATCTCCTCTTGGGTCAAGGGGCAACCAGGCTAAAGATCATACAACTTGATAGGGCAGCCGTTCACATGGAGGAAGATGCCAGGACCTGTGCTACATGAGTTAGACATTAGAACTTAAAATTCCTAAGGAAGCTAACGTGTGCTTCAGGTATTGTATTTGAGTTCCCCAGAATATTTTCGTGTTCTCTTGTTTAGTGTTTATTAAGTATTATGATTTTAAATCATTTTCCAGATTAGCTAAAGGAGTCAAGGCTTGGGGAGTGAAATTGGAAAGCTCTAGAGATATAAAAGAACAAATTTCTATTATTACTTTTATCCTTCCTAGCATTAGGAGCCTAAATGTTTTGAAGCTGAAGCATAAAGGGAGAAACAAAAAAATTACCCCTAAAATACCAATTAAGCATGAATGTTGCCTGATTTGTAATTCCACGCACAGAGATTATAAAGAAGAAATACCGCTTGCGAAGAACGAGATGCACTGGGGTTGTCATTCTGACTCTATAATTGAGAATAATCCTGCTGAGAAGGAAAAGGAACTCAGGAAAAGGGGAGTTTTGTCAGGGGCTCTGAGAAGCTCAGCATCTGAAGGAGCTGAAGACATAGGCCTGGACGGCAGAGTTAGGACCTGGACGGCAGAGCTCGGGCCTGGACGGCAGAGTTAGGACCTGGACAGCAGAGCTCGGGCCTGGATGGCAGAGCTTGGGCCTGGATGGCAGGATTAGGACCTGGACGGCAGAGATCGGGCCTGGATGGTAGGGTTAGGGCCCGGACGGCAGGGTTTGGGCTTTCTGAGGGAAGCAGGGAGTGATGGCTGTTCCCATATCACACAAGTGTTCATGAAGGGAGCCTTTCATTGCCCAGTTGGCTTGTTTGTAGCATGTGGTTAAAATGCAATGGGGCAGGTAGAGCTGGCACATGCTCACTTCTATGATGAGTTTAAGTTCATCCTGGGCTGCATGAGACCTTGTCTAAAAAGGTAAACAATAAAAAGATTTACACACACACACACACACACACACACACACACACACACACACACACGGATCCAAGTTTACTCATTGCACATTTCTAAACCCAAGGGAGTGATAGGAAAAAACCCCATAGAATTGCATATTTCAGGACAGGCTTGTTTGGCTGCTTCAGATAACCTAGTAGGTCAGGTTTCAACACTGAAGTCTCCCCCATCCCCACAAAGCTAATGCTGCAACTCTGGACCTGAATAGACTGAGTAGACATGGCTACTGACGTTCCACCCAGTTTTGATTTTTGTCTCCAGAATAAGAAGTAGAATTCTCCACTTCAGTTCCTGCCTCTAGGTTCCTGCCTTGGCTCCCATCCACGATGGAAGTAACCTGTAAGTCAGACACCACCCTTTTGTTTTACCACAGTGATGGGAGAGCAAACCGGGGCATGGAGGCTCAGTTTACGAAGGTGAAGTCCTGTTCCCCCCTGAGATAAACAAGGGCATCAGGACCTGGTCTCACTACACTCAGGCTTCCGGCCCCGTGCCGCTGGTGCATGCTGAGCTCACCCGAAATTTGCAATGAGTTGTGTGGACAGAAGTGGGCAGTTGTTCATCGTTTTCCTCAGAATCATGAGAAAAATATGGAAAATGTGTACTGGCCAGTGCTGTGGTTTTTGAGTAGTATGAAATATAAACTCTGTGCTTCTAGATCAAATCAGGCAGTAGATGCTCTGTGTTTACAAGTGAAGAGTGGTTACGGTTTGATAAGAACAACTTGGTAATTTTGGCTTTTTCTGGATTAACCTAGTCTACTAGAATGACCTCATTTAGGGTTTTTAAACGCTGTTTTTCTTTGAGAATTTCCTCTTCTACCCCCCTCCCCATCGTCTTCCTGTCTATCAAATCCAAGGAGTTCAATTTGTGTTTCTCAAATACTCTGGAGGAATGGGAGCTACCCTGCAACATGGAAGACCTACAGGGGGAAACCCTAAAAGAAAATTGGCTTTTCCTAGCACCCGTCAAACGCTAATACCTTTCCCACTAGGGGTGGGACTAGGTAACCACCTCAGCGCTCCTGTTGCTGGGGTTGTCCGGCTTGAGCTTGCACAGGAGTTACATATGTCGTCACAGTTGCTGTGTGTGTAACTGCACTGTTGTGGACAGAAAACACTGTTTCCTGCCTCAGGTTCTACGGTCTTTCTGTGCCTTCCTTCATAAACATCCCTGGGCCTTCTGGTGAGGGTTGTGATATGTATTTCCTGTTTAGAGCTGATCATCTCACAGTCCCTTATTCTTGCACACTGACTGGTTACGTTTCTGCGTTAGTCACCATCCCTGCAAGAGAGGCACTGACCACCGGGTGGGTAGACCAATAAGCCATGTTTTATAAGTGGCTGCGGGGTCTGTTCTGGGAAACCGAAGTAGCTGGGACTGAGAAGCAGCCAATACCCTGGAGTGATCAAAACCCTGTGCCAGAGTAAAATCAACGTAACCCTGACACCTGAAAGTGGAGTTAGCCTGAAAGTGGAGTTAGCGTCCTTGTAGCCAAGCTTCTAAACACGCTATGCACATGGACTCCTTTACCCTTTCCTGTAATGCATCTAACATCTTAATCCACAAAAGCCCCCTGTGGTTCAAACCAGAAAGTCATCTGTTAGAGGTCCTATAAGCCATATGTGCTAGAAGCAAGACTGGATCTCAGGTCACACCTTTTCTCCTAATGGTTATTTTTAGTGTCATGTGTGAAGTAATGTGTTTCGTTGTGGCATTTTCATAATGCCTTGTTCTTAATAATTCTCCTTTTTTACTTTCCTCCCTTCTCTTCTTGGTCACAGCCACCTCCCCAATGGTGACCCCTTTGCCTTCCTGTCACATGTATGTCATTATCCTCCTCGTCCCTTCCTCTCTTGGTTGGGTACATTTCTACTTTTATGACGTAGAAAACACGCAGCATTTGTGTTTCCGGGCTTGGCTTATTTTCCTTAATGCAGTGATTTCTGGTTCTACCCATCTTCCTACAAATGTTATGCTTTTGCTTTATACACACAAATTCCCTTGTGTGTATGTCCCACATTTTCTTCATTCGTGTGTGTGTGTTGACGGGCATCTCTTAGCTGCCGTGACTAGTACTGTAGTGCATGAGAATGTGCACGCGTCTCTGCTGGGGGACTCGGGTTCCTTTGGGCCTAAACGCAGAAGTTACAGCAGTAGTACCTACACTTTTGACTTACATGCCGTGTTGTCTTTGAAGTAGAGAGGAAGCAAATCCCTGTCGTACTGAAATAGCACGGCATAGCCATAAGTTAGTTATCTTGCTAGTCTTTAAATATGTGACAGCTTTTCTCTGTCAGTGAGAAAGATTTTGAGTAGATGATAGCATGAGATACTTAGGTGGGATTTCTGTCAGACTGAACAACTGAATTCATAGGTAATGGATTAATCAATGAGTGTTAGTGTGAACTCTGCCCTTGGTTCTATCATCGAGTAACCGTTGACAGCGTCTATAAACATATACTCATCGTGCTGGTTGTTTTTTTTTTTTTTTTTTGTGGACATGACACGAACCTAAACATGTCATGGAAGAGGGAATATCAATTGAGGACTTGTCTCTGTCAGATTGCTCTGCAGACAAGAGCTGGCTGGGGGTGGGGTGGGGTCGTGTTCTTCATTGATGTAGGAAGATCCATCCTACTATGGATAGTACTTTCCTTGCCCCCCCATGGGTTCTATTTCAATATCTACCTCAAGTTCCTGCCCTGACTTCTCATCAAGAGCGATTCTTGCCAAGACATGTAAGCCAAACAAACCCTTTCTAAACCAAGTTGCTTTTGGTTATGGTGTTTATCACAGCAACACAAAGTAAACTAGGGCTCGGCTTACCTATCTTTCAGTGGCTTACATCTCAATGAGATCATTTACATATTTAATAAAATATGAGGATTCAATATTCAGAAGTAGTGTACAAAGCCGAATGAGGGCAGCCATCTTGAGAGTCCCTGGGAAGAATGAAAACATAATGGAAAGGTTCATAAGGCACTGGCTGACTGGTGTTCCTGAAAGGAGCAACTGGGTAACTCTTGAAACAATTGGCTCAGTCAGGTCCAGGGGCTAAGGACGGACACAACTGCCTGAGTGTATTTGAGAGTCGGGAAGGTAGGAGAGACAGGAAGCCTCCTTTGTGCTCCCTCACAGAGCAGACAGAAATTAAACCATCATCTTACCACCATGAAACGTAAAACTATAAACAAAGCAGTGTATGAAAGAAAGTCTTACTGTAGCGAGCGGGGAGATTTTTATCAGAGTAAGAATTACATTAGAAAAATCTCCCAAGGTTTCCTATCTTTAGAATTACAGAGTTCTATAATTTCACAAACTTGTCGTGACAAATTGAGGAGATAAGAGGGATTGGCTTTGGGGGAAATAGCATGCTTATGAGCAAGTGTATGTGTGAGTGTTTTAAGACAAATCTAACCCAGTGGCAGTTTTGAAGACTAATTAAAGCCAGAATGGGGAATGGCTCTGAGCCTTTCTGCTCCAGACATTCTTAAGATATTCTGAGATAAACACAAAAGTATATAACATACCATGGAAATCCAACTTATATGTTGTTGGACAGGTACAGAGTAGACATATATCAAAATCCCTAGTTACGGGCACTCTTGTGGGGTGTTAGCCCTTTTCCTTTGATAGGAGGAGAGACTTACCATGCTGCAGACAGGACCCTGACCCAGTATGGAGGTAAATATTGAGAGCCTATTTGCAAGAGGGACCCACACTGGACTCCTGAGGAGTTGACAACACAGAGTGAGCAAATTGATGTTCCGATAATCTGGTGGTTTTAAATCAAGTTTCCACAGAACTGGACGTGTTGTATGCTTGTTGTGTGAATAGATTCTACTTGCTTTAGATGGGATTCTGCAAGCTAGAATCATGGATTTTGAGTTAACCTAAGCGTTAACCTAACCAGAAGGCCCTGTTTTTGTTAATTTGGAAACCGAGTGTCAGAAGATGTTTTACCATGACCCAAGGTGTTTCTGGGTAGTTGATAGCACAGCAGAGATGGATGTCTGACTCCTGCACCTGCCAGGGACATCGCCACTCTTTCTGATTGGGTCTTCTCTAGTCCTTCTATTTAAATACTTGACAAGCTCAAAGCATGCCAAGACTCAGGAGGAGGAGGAAGGCAGATGCATCCAGGCTGGCTGTCTCTACGAAGTAAAAGGTGCTACTTTATAACATCAGAGTAAGCTGTTAAACGTGTCTGCTGGGAAGGGGCTGGGTGGAGGTAGTGTGCTGAGCTTCCTACCTACAGAGAGGGTTTAGAGTTCATTGGCGTCTTGGCATCTCCCACCAGTTGATGCAGAAGGCCGTCCAGTAGCTGCATCTGTTTTAGGACAACATCTAACCCGGGCACATCTGAGACCTGTGGTGAATGAGTGTCACTTCACTCAAGCTTGTAGCCTGTGGCTGAGAGGCTGGCTGCTCTGCTTTAAGGCTTTAACATTTCCTCTTGATAAAAAAAATAAATGTCCTTGTGGTTGGAGTATAGAGTCAAGTTGTGTTGGTTCACTGTTTTTAAACAGTAAGTTAAGACAATGTTTTAATATGGAAAATGTATCGCCGTTTAAAAAGGACTTACAGTGATTTTTTTATTATGCAAATTCCCAGAATAACATCAGGCCCAGTAAAGTTTGAAATGAAAATGGCATTTGTGGGAGGTGCTCAATGAAAGGTTATGGGGTTTATCTTTCTAAGGGCTTGAAAAATCAAACTGATAAATGTTTCACATAATAAAAGTATTTTAGAAATAATCAAATTGATACACTGTGAGCTGAGAAGGTGTTGGTGGCCCATGCCTGATCAGCAGTCCCCATTAGCACCATGTAAGTTGGCATAGAGGTTTGAACATATCTTGGGCCTTTGGGTGTTGAGGTAAGAATAGAAGAAGCTAAAACTTAAGAGATTACCAAAATGCAAGTTTAAATGAGAAACTTAAAGAGCATGTGGATTTAAAAGGGACAAAGTGTTTGAAAGTGAAACTCCAAATGGAATGAATATATATATATATATATATATATATATATATATATATATATTTTTTTTTTTTTTTTTTTTTTTTTTTTTTTTTGGCCTGTGTGACTGACTCAAGGGGAGGGAGTGGGTTGGGGTAGTTCTGACCAGTTAGGTACAGCAAGCTAACCAAGCTTTGTGTAGTAAGATGTCAGCCACCGTCTGGTGCTATGGAATGTTCTCGTTGGTGGGGGAAAGGTAGGGAAAGGACAGATGACATGTGTGACTTGGAACACAAGTGGGTTACATGCTAGTGGTGCCTTGGGCCTCCTTCTAGAAAGGAGCCTTCCTGTGGGCAATGGTTTCCTGGGGTGGTTTCTGTTCTCGAGTTCTCTGTGGAAAATTCTTTCACTTGTCCTGTAGAGTCATGCTGGCGTCTGACATGTCAAGCTTCTCTTTGCATGCCTTTAGAACCTCTTGATTTCAGCTAGCTCTTCCTCAGGGTCTCCTGAGGGTTTTACGCCCTCAGCAGTATTGGAACCTCGAGGGCCAAGGCTCAGGCCTGTGTTACCAGGATACTAGCACACATGGTTCTGATCACACTCAACGGACAGCTGGTGCCAAGGCTCTGCCTCTCATTTGCTTATCTATCTGGCCTTACTTCCCGCCTGGCTTTTCACTTCCTGACTCCTCCTTCAGGTGTTTAATTTAATTTGTCCCAATCAGCATTTGGGGGCATGACTCTTTTAAGATTATTGAGCATTTGAAAGTTGGAACCAGTTGATTGAGCCATAAAGAGACGACCTCACTTGCAAACTGTGACATGGACACCGTCTCTCTTGGGCAGCTGACCTGTGTCCATGGGCTCTGTCGTGCTGGGAGGGGAGGGTCCTTTGGTTTCATCTTCTCACACTATGTTTATCGTGGGTTTCAACACACATGGTACTCACCTGCATACTGACTGCAGGCAGCAAGATGAACAAACGCCTATTCTGAGCTTAAATCTATATGCTTGGTTCTGTGCTACCTGATTGTGAGATTAATTTGAGAAAGTTAATTCCAACTTGTTTCAGTCTGTATGAATAATTTCTTCTTGTGTGAATCATTTCTTCCTGTTCCATTGACCTGCGGTTTCTCTTTTTCTTTCTTCCTTTTTGTATATAAGGTGGTTTCTACACCCATTAATACAGACTAAGTGAAAAAAAAAATAAAAGAGATCTTTTTGTACAAAGGTTTGCAGTCAATATTCTCAACATTTATCAATATAACAACAGGAAAGGTAAGGTCTCTGCCTCAGCCTTGTGACTGGAGATTGATGTGTGGTCATGGGGTTAAACTATGGTCCATCTCACATGTGTGGATGAGGCCAGCAGTAACCGGGCTGCTGGAGGGACGTAGGTCTAGTATTCTGGTTATTTGTTGAGTGAAGAGAGTGATAGCAGGGACGCTCATTCATTAGTATTACTTATGTGGTATGAAGACATTCTGAGGCTAGCATGTAACATGCTTGTACATGCATGTGATTATACATGTGTGTGCATGTACATGTATGGGCATCCATGTGCAGGCCACAGGACAAGCTCTGCTGTTGTTCCTCACATATCATTCAAATTATTTTTATTACTTGTTTGTTTGTTTGCAGTGTGTGTGTGTGTGTGTGTGTGTGTGTGTGTGTGTGTGTGTATACACTCTAGTGTATATGCTATATATAACACGTGTGATGGTCAAAGAGCAACTTGTGGGAACCTCCTCTTTCAGTATACGGATCTCAAAGATGTGACTCAGGTCATCAGGCTTGGAGAAAGACACCTTTGCTGACTGAGCCATCTCATTATTATTATTATTATTATTATTACTATTACTATTACTGTTATGACACAGGGCTCTTCATTGGTCTGGACGGTGACCAATGAGCCCAGGGACCCATCTTGTCTCTTTTCCCAGTGCTGGGATCACAGGCAAGTAGTCTTATTGCACAGCTCTCTAAAATGTGGGGTCTACAGGTTGGAACCCAGACCTTGCAAGGCAAGTAATTTAGTGGCCTCAGTAAGCCCCGATTGTGCTTTCTGTTGCCGTTGCCATAGCCGGCATGGCCATTTTGTGTCCAAATAAGGACTTAGGGAGCACTTAGATAAGGGGGGGGAAGAGTGGATGAAGCGAAGGAAAGAAAGAACACCAAAAGTTCTACAGAGACTACAGCGGGACTCAAAGCGGGAACTTGCCGCTTGCTATCTTCGGAACACTTTAAACCAAAGGGTCTGGCTCGTGTGGGATTTTAGAATTGAGTGTAACCTCATAGAATAATACAGTTCACAGCCTTCATTTGAAGAGCAAGGAAAGAATAGAAAGGTTAAATGACATGGTCACGGTCGCACAAATAGTGGCATTGTCTCCTGACTGGCCACCGTGGTGCTACTTATCTTATTTTTAGGGTAGGAAAGTAGGCCATTTGCCTCAGAGATTTGGTGGAAAGGGTAAGAACACCAGCTACCTCAGTGTTGGCCAATGAATGGACCATTTCCCAAGTTTGCTTTTTCTCATTTATCTGACAGGGCAGCTCGTCATCTTTTCTTGAGCTTCTGTGTTCTTTGAGTTTCCGTGGCCGCGTGGTGTCTTACCCATCCTCCCATCCTTACAGCTGACAATTGGTTCCCCTCGAGGCACCCTTAGGGTCTGTCTCCTTGGCGCTGCGCCTCCAGAGGTCCGCCCCGAGTCACGTGCAGTCTTGCCAATGTCTCTGGGTAACTCAGCATTTCTACAGTATTTAATTATGACCCCCACACCATGGCAGACGGAGGCTAATGATTGACAGGCACAGTCCCTGGGCCACTCAGCGCGGGCTCGAGTGGGTTTTGGATGCTTCTGCTCCTCTCTGTATTTGAGCGCTCTTGGGGTCTTTAGTTGTAGTTGTGACGGATGCCCTGGGCCACACTGAGTATCAGTGGAAACTGCAGACTCAACGTGGTTATCATAGACCTGATCAGCAGATCTCCTCATCCCCACTCATCCTGTTCTTCCTCCCTGAATGGCTTTCGCAGTGTGATGTCAATGTGTGTCCATCAGAAAGTCCCCTCCTCTCTTCCCGTGCCTAAGTCTGGCTCCCCGACATCATCTGCTGCTCTCCTCTGCCCACTGCTTCAGAATCTGTCTCCATCGGACTCCACCCGGGCCCATGTTTCTCCAACTGCCATGAAATCCACTCTGCTTAGGGCTGCTTCTGTGATGGCCTAGAGATGTGCTGGTGGGAATGAGGCCGTATCCGTCTCTGCTTAAGACCTGCAGACTTCTCCAAACTCCAGAGCCTACCACACTGAGGTGCCTGTGACCATTCCTGCCCTCCCTATCCAATTCTTACTGTGCTGACAGGGTCACCCCATGGCTTGCTTCAGAACTCTGGCTCGTAGCATTTCCTTTAACTGGAACATCATACCCCTACGCATAGATACCTGCTCTAAATCATTTGGCAATCCTTAAAATAATTACAAGAATTCCAAATATTCACAGGAGAGGGAAAGTACAATGCACTGAATTTTCTACTTACTGGAATTTTGATACACATTTCTTTTCAAGTTTCTAGGTTAAAATTCAAAGCGACAGGTTCATCATGCCGTCTTCATACACAGGTGTCATTGGACTGCAATTTCACATCCCCCTCCTTCAGGAGCATGCTCTGCCTCTGCCCACCTCTCGCTGCTTCCCGCCCTCCCCCAAGAGAGTGCCTCTCTGCTTTCCTGTATTGCAAATCTCACTACTCATTCTATGTCCTGCCCTCAAGGTCACTTCCTCCCCTCTCCTGATCCCATTTTCAACTTTATGTCTTAAAAAAAAATACACTACAATGAACACACACTGATAGCCACGTGGTAGGACTTTAAATTTTGGCTCCATATATAAGATAAAGCATGCCATATTTTTGTTTGTTTGGGGGTTCTTATAATGGATTCTCTTTACATAGCTGTGGCTGTCCCTGAACTCACTATGCAGGCCAGACTGGCCTCAAACTAACAAAAGCCACCCTGCCTCCGCCATCTGGATGGTGGGATTAAAGGCATGTGCCACCGTAGCCAATGCATGCTGTGTTTCCTCTGTCCATCTAAGCTGGTTGTGCCTCTGGGGTTTTATGAACAGCGCTGCGATAAACTGAAATGGTCGGGCTCAGTAGGCTTGGATTTCTTCATCACTGATATATTATCTTCCTTTTGCGGAGGTATTTTAAAGTAAATTCAGGCCACCATACAGTTTTACCTCTGTTTCATTAGCTGTCTTCAGAATGATGATAATTTTCATGCGTACCCGTGTCCTTTCATGTCTGCCATTGATGGTGGCAGTTCCTTGAGGTCACCTAATTCTGTAAGAAACATTTCCATGTTGTGGCAATAATGAAGGGCTGTTTTGAGTAATGGCCCTAAATGAGTAGCACATACAAACTTCGGTTGACTCTCTGTCCTCTTTCATTGGGACCATTCACCTGTTGCAGAACTAGGTCACCTGTCACATCGGGTGCTCTACGGTCTTTGTCTCTTTTTGCTGGTAGCTTGTTTCTTTACTTACTCCATTACCTAGAAATAGAAATTAGCTTTAGAGGTCTGATTAAATTCAAGTCTGCCGTCCTTGCCCTTTCCCTCCCTTCTCCTGGTTCTCATCCCCCCCCTCCTCCTGCTCTTTCTTCCCTCTAACTGTGCATCCCAGTGTTCACAGTGACCAGCTGGTTCCCTTGGAAACAGCCTCCACACCACAGTCGTCATCAGCCTCACTGTGAAACTCTGGTTGAATCCACTGATGACCCATCACCCAAAATCCATCATTTCACCAAGGGCCGCTAGCATGTCAATGATAATTCTATCATTTCTGCCACATTTACTGGCTAGAACTCGCCTGCAAAAAAATCATTTTGGTGGCCCATAGAGGGGGCTCATCATCTAAAGGCAGTTGCCTGACAACCGGAGTTTGATCCAGAAACCACATGATGGACAGACCAATGCCAGGCAGCCCTCCTCTGTCCTGCACACACATGCCTGCATTCAGACTCACACTGCACACACAGACTCATTGCTCTTCATCACTCAGCCCATCTGAGCACCATGGAATACGGGTTACAGAGGAAAGTGCTAGTTCTTGTGTTCCGTGGTCCGCCTACGTTTTCATTCTCCAGGACCTGCTGTCGCATCCCTTCGATCGCACACATAGGTTCCTGCATCAGGAAACTGCTGCTACTCCTGTGAGAAAAATGGAACACGGTTTAATCCCCCTTTCTGGGACTTCTCTTCGCCACCCCTCCTACCAGCCTCCTTGCTGCTTACTGAAAGTACTAAGTCTTTTTACCCAGAATGCCACTTCTTTATGGATGATTTAGGCATCAGCAGCGCCACCGACAGTGACTGGCATGACACAAGCTACCCTAAACAACATCTCTGGGCGCCCCCCTCCCCCACTCCCATCATTATTGTCTCTTTTTCCCTCTGGGGTAGCTTTATGAACTCGAATGTCTCTTAGAGTGTTTCGGTCCATTTTCAGAGTTTTAAAAATCACCTTTCTCTTTTCCTTTATAAACATTTGGCACACATTATATTGGATTGTATTATTTCCCCTCCTCCTACTCCTCCAGAAACCCACCACCAACTTCCTGTTCTTCACCTGAAAAGTAAAACAAGAGAAAAAAGTCTCTCTCTCACACACACACATGCACGCACGCACACATACACTCACACACATGCACGCACACACACACACTCACACACACACACACTCATGCACACGCATGCTTTCACGCACGCATGCACACACAAGCACGCACGTGCGCGCGCGCACACACACACACACACACTAAGACAAATAAACAAACAAACAAACATGGAGTCCCTTTTGTGCTGTCCGTCTACGGCTGAGCATGACGCCTGCCCTGGAGTATAGTTGATATAAGCCAGGGACACTCCAGTGAAGAAAACAGATTTCTCTGTACCGACAGCTACCAATGACAATGTTTCCTGGTTAGGGCTTGGACTTAACTTACACTTGTATTATTTCCAGTGATTTGTCAGAGTGTTTACTTTCTGGTTCTGCAGTCTTCCGGAGTTGGAAATGCTGTACCTGTGCATGACAATGTTTCCTGGTTAGGGTTTGGACTTAACTTACACTCGTATTATTTCCAGTGATTTGTCAGAGTGTTTACTTTCTGGTTCTGCAGTCTTCCGGAGTTGGAAATGCTGTACCTGTGCATGACAATGTTTCCTGGTTAGGGCTTGGACTTAACTTACACTTGTATTATTTCCAGTGATTTGTCAGAGTGTTTACTTTCTGGTTCTGCAGTCTTCCGGAGTTGGAAATGCTGTACCTGTGCATGACAATGTTTCCTGGTTAGGGTTTGGACTTAACTTACACTCGTATTATTTCCAGTGATTTGTCAGAGTGTTTACTTTCTGGTTCTGCAGTCTTCCGGAGTTGGAAATGCTGTACCTGTGCTGAGATGGGTTGCACTGAGTGTCTGTGTGTGTTGCTCTATACACATGTGCCAGGAGCAGTGTGACTCCAAGGTTCTCCTGTGTGTTTGTGTGAGCCTCTCACTCAAGAGATGAAGGCTTGGTTCCCATTTCATGCAGTTTGGGGGCAGAGCCTTCGGAAGAGTATATGGTAAGAAATCTGGGTCCCTCATTGTGGGGTTAGTGACCTGATAATAAGAGGCCAAAGAGCTCGCTTTCCTCCTGTGAAGCTGTCAGTATGGAGCACAGAGGAGGGGCCTCCACAAAGCCAGCATCTGGATGTCCAGGATTGGTTATATCATTTAAGCCGCCTGGTGTATGGTAATTTATTATAGCAGCTACAACTGTAAGGTGATGTCATGAAAAGGACCAGTCACCAGTGTGATTATTGTTAATAACAACATTATATGTATTATGTATATAGTGCATGCGTGCATGCGTATGTGTGTAGCAGTAATAATAAAGAAGCCATCAGACTGAGCGTGAGTGGACAGGGGAGGGAAACGTGATATAATTACATTTTAAATAAAAAAATGGCAGGGAAAGTCTAGTCATGAAGAACTGGTGTGTATGCAGTTAGAAACACGGTCAACATGTGACTTGAGAGGTCTGGATGCATGTGCTCAACACATGACCTGTGAAGTGCTTTCCTTCTGTGTATGCTTCTGCGGTGCCATGTCTCACAGTAGAGTAAAAGTGAAGACACAGCTTTGGAACTTAAGGATTCCTCAAAACAGTATTTATGATCTCCGCTGGACTGTTTGGTGGAAAATCGGTCTGTCTCTCTGTCTGTCTGTCATCTATCTGTCTATCTCTATTATCTATCTATCTATCTATCTATCTATCTATCTATCTATCTATCTATCTATCTACCTACCTACCTACCTATCTATCTATCTATCTATCATCTATCATCTATCTGTCTATTTATCATCCATCATCTATCTATCATCTATCTGTCTATTATCTATCATTATCTTCATTATCTATCTATCTATCTATCATCTATCTATATCATCTATTGATCTGTCTATCATTTATCTATCCTCTCTCTCTCTCATTGTAGTCTTAAAGTGCCCATTAACCAGAAGAATGCCTTTAGTCTTCACAGCCAGCACTGGAAGAAAACGCTTTTCTGCCTGTATGGAATTTTGAAGACATCTCCCTGTTGTAAAATATGATCAGCTTTTCAGATATGCCAGAATATACTCTGATCATTTGTGACTTTTGCTCATTGCCTGAACCAGAGATACTCAAGTACAGTCATAACAAACCTAAACTTTACACCTCTTCATTCATTTGCACACAAAACAAGCCACACACTTAGAAATCAGGTTTCATGTGGTTGTTCCTTGAATGGAGCTATTTCAAGTGATACCCCAACTCTTTAGTGACAAGTCATGCCCATTTTTCCTTGTAACCTGTACTTCCTTCATCTATCCATGAAAGCTTAACCAGGATAGGTAAGAAAGCCACCACACTGACTCAGAATCCAGGCAATAGAGGGGCTAGAACACTGTCCTCTTGGAGTGGGATGGGGGATGGGGAGACATGGCCAGGGCCACTACTTAGAATGAGTTGGGAGTGTTGTGGCTGAGCCATCTGGGGACTGCAGTGAGGGATTCTGTGGAAGAGAAGGCAGTGGGGAAGACAGGGAGAGGTTTACATTCATGTTGAATTAAGTACATATGTGTTCATCCATCCACTCCAAATGAGACTATCTAGAAATCTCCCAAACACAATAAAGGTTTAAGATGACCAGAAGGGACCCCTACTTTCCCAAGTTCAAGCAAAAGCCGGCCACTTATTTTGGGTGATTGGTGACCAACTTCCTCATGTATAAGATGGGTATTATACAAGAGCTCACCTCCCAGGGTTCTTCAGCAGACTTGGTGAACTAATATGCATGGATGTCTTAGCACTAAGAGAAGTCAATGTACTTCATATGTCCTGGGCAAAGAGAAGAGGAGAGAATAGGATGTGTTTATGAATGCAGCGTAATGTTTGAAACACACACACACACACACACACACACACACACACCCGACTTTTTAGCCTGTGACTTGGTAGATTGGGGTGAGGTAGAATCTGAAAGCAAGCATGACATGTATGACATGTTAGGGTTGTGTTTTGCTTAACAAGTTCTTTAGGTGCATGGGGTTGAGCCGCTGTGGACTGATTGTCTTCTATCTACTTGGCTGCCTCAGGTGTAGACCAAGTTAGCTGTGTAGTGGTGTGAGACTGGATTCTGCTTTTGTCTTTAAGCACCTGTGTTCTCTGAGCATGTTTACAGGTTTTTATGACGAGGTCTGTCTACCTTACAGCTAAATATGGACATATTCAAAAGAAGTTCCACTTTCTTTCATTTCTTCAAAGAACCATCTTGTTATTTTCATTTCCATCACATCTGTTCTCTTACTTTGAGTGCTTTCCTCTGAGAAACTTCCAGTCTGTCTTCTGTTTCATTTGCTTCTTTCTTCATTCCAGATGGGATGCAAGGGCTTCCCACACCGACAGCTTAGCTTTCAGTTCAAGTCCTCTTGAGTATAGTAAGCTCTCCTAGGGCGTTCACTGGACTGGGTATATGGAGCCATTTTTTTTTAAATAGTCAGCAGCAAACCAGCAAGAGGCAGAGCATTGTGGCCAGGCTCTGGCTTTTCCAGTCAGCCAGGGGCCAGCATGTGGTCCCCAGAGTCCAGCATGAGTATTCTCATGTTTTCATCTACCTTATATCTGGGTCATCTCCTCTCCAAGCATCATTTGCAGACTGTGGGTAGGGAGGTTTGTGCTTTAAATAGTTCTGATGCTCGTCCCCCCCCAACCCCCATAAGTACACTTCATCTTGTCTTGGAAGAAAAGGTGAGATCAGCCAGGGTGGTTGGAAACGCCGCAGTTGCGCCGTGTTTGGATTAACTTCAGGTTTAGAGTGCTGGGCTTTCAAACCAGCCTGGAAGGTAAGACACAAATGCCAAGGCAGACTAGTTTCTGGAAGGCAAGAATCTAGAGTTCATGTTGACACTTTACCCATCAGGAACAAAAAGAAAGATGTTCTTTCGCATGTTTCTGAACTGAGCTTGTTTGTGTGGTTATCAGCTATTTTGGGGTTTGCCATCAAGACTGGAAAAACATGGTAGATTTCTGACAGTAATGTTCCCATGCTTTCAATTTTGGTGTACTTGTATTTTTGTGGAATGTTGGAAGCTTTTAGACTTTGTTTAAAGGAGTTATAGTTGCATGTTTTGGTAACAACTACTTGTTTGCTCAAAATCTCTAGATTAGATACACTTAAACACAGTCTTCTGAGGGACTTACAGTTTAAAAAACGGCTTCTGAATGTCCTTGCTTGTGTTTTGGAGACATGATTTTAAGAGACCCTGAAGTTACCGCCAGTTGTGCACGCTGAGAAGACAAACCATTTACGCTCGTGAGACTGAGCACATTGGAGCGTAGTGTCCTAATTTAAAGACATGGTGTAGATGCTATTTCAGGGTAAGAAGAGATTGATCAGATTATTTCTGTAGGAAAAAAAGTGTATAAAGTAAGTGGCCAGGTTGATTTGGGTAGTTACTGATTATTCTGTTATTATATTAAGAGCTGTGGAGAGGGGACAGCCCAGAGTTAGAGAAGGTGAAGTGTAGCTTTCTCTTTGTAATTGTTTGACTGGAAGAAACTCTGAGTTGTGAGTCTGAGAAATGCAAACTCTGATTAGTCTTGATAGGCTTCATGCTTTCATTCAGACTGTGGTTGGTGTGTGTGAGTTTGTCTCACTGTAGAGTCCCTCCCTCACATTGCGTCCCTTTTAGCCTACACTTTCTTTCAGAAATTGCTTTACCGTGACCGTAGACTTGCAGTAAAGTAATAGAGATAGTAGAGGTTTACTGATACCCAGTGCAGCTTCTGCCCCTTCTTTCCTTATGGGTAGACACAGGCAACAAGCAATTCCCATCATTACGTTGTACATTGCATTAATTCTGTACATCACACAAATGCTATGCATTTCATGAATGCTATAAATGTCACTAAGCCTATGAGTCCTTGTATTATATGGCTGATGAGCTAACAGTGTTTTTCTTCATTGATGAGACTGTTCATTTTTAACCTCTGGGTCTCTTCAGATTTGCTTCCTTTGTCCTCTGGCGATCTGTCCTTCCTCTCTCCATTCTTTCCTTCTGACCCTGACAGGTATTTCAGGGTCATCTCATCTGGTTTCTCTGTCCTATCCTTGAGGTCAGCCAGTTTCTCAAAGATTTCCCTTGGGTGCAGCTCTTTACCAGTGGGAATATTTAGACACTAAACTATTGCCCCATGAATTACTGAAAAATAACTATGATGGGGTGCTTTTTAAGAGCAAGAAGTATTAAAGGAACCACCCAGAGTGTTTAGAGGAATATGGGTCTGGCCAAAAGGCTGTATTTGTAGTCCTGGTTCCCAGGGGCCTGTGGGAGCCAGAATGTTCTTCCAAGCCTGTGAACTGCTCAGGGGGCTGCATCCGGGTCCTGCATTCGGGTCCCCTCCCTAGATGGTCTAGAAGTCTTTGAAAGCATCTCAACATTTTTAGGAGCAATCTGTGGTTTTCCTTCTTCCCACTTGCCTTATCAAGTAAGAATGCCTCCCTACCAGCGAGACCTCGTTTCTTTTAACTTTTTGACTCCTTCTTGGAATCACACAACTAACATAAACAAAAGCTAAGGCACAGTGCAGCCTGTTAGAAGGTGCTCCCGGCTAAGAGTGCTGTGGGTGCCTGTTTGGGAGGTGGGGAGCCAGCTCCCTGTCCCTCGCCTGCTGCACGAAGATATGCCCATCCTCTCTGTTTCCAGGAGACTCACCGCCGACAACCAAGTGCGCATCATGGTGGGAAATAATGCAGTTTCAACAAGATCACAACCTCAGTGCGAAAACTGCTCTTAATGAGGTGCTGTGTATGAATTAATTAAATTAGTTTCCCCTCTTGTGGCAAGCCCTGGTTAGCGTTTATCTGCTTCCCTAATGTATGAGTGTAAAATTATGGAGCAGTCTCTGCCTTGCTTGTTTTCATCAAAGAGATGGGCTAATGTGTACAGAAGCCTTATCAGTCAGGGGCTGCTGTGGGCCCACCCTCCCGGTGCTGACTAACGAGAGTGGACTGTTGAGCTTTTGGTACATAGCACATCCTGTGACCAGGGCGGGGGAGGGTGCCTTGGCCAGAGATCCTCACGGCCATCTCCAGTTGTTTCTTGTCTAGTAAATAGATAACCAGCCTTTTCTGTTTCCTGCTTGTTGGCATGTTGGAGTCTTTCTGATTATCCTTTCTTTCTTTCTTTTCTATTTTTTTTAAATACAGGGTATGAATTTAAAGTGGAAAGGGTGTGAAATGCCAGTGTCTTTTTGTTGGGGAGAAAGTGAAGATTGTGCATTCAGTGTTGGAACGGTGGTCGCTAAGAACTCCCAACAATGGGTGAAGGAACAATAATACAACCGGCCGAGAAACGGAGAGTTCTGAAAGGCAATATTCTTTAGTGTGGGAAAGTAATAGAGTGTCAAGATGAACTTCATAGAAAAGCCGTTGCAAGGAAGGGGGAGCATGGCTTTTATACTGCTGTCAGTGCTTGGGGTTTGTTTTCTTTTTATTCCGACAAAACTCTTTTGGGGTGTGTTTTTTTTCTCCTCAATTCAAACAGTTGATACTAGTGTTAATTTAAACTCCCATGTGTTTACATCCTCAAGTCTTTTGAAGAGAGTCTACCCCCAATGTTTTTGTTATCTGGGAACTTTTAAGGACAGAGCTACTGTTTCCAACACACACACACACACACACACACACGTGCACACACACGCACATGCATGTACACACATCACCCACTTGTATGCATGTACACACAGGGGCACACACATGCACACATGCTAGCAGCCACACATGTGTGCCCACATGCGTGCATACACACACGCACACATGGAAGCACACACACGCCCACATACACATGCATGCACACACAGGCACACACACACACACACACACACAGTCCTCAGTTGGACTGAGTAAATGACTCCAGAATAACTCATGACACCATTAAAGGGTTATATTCACTTCCATGCAGTTACATGATTATTCTGGGAAAGAAACTGTGTTCCTCCTCGGTCACTGATTACTTAATTTATTAAACACTGGCCACATTGCTATGCTTTGCATGAAGGCCATGGAATAATGCTTTGCACAGAGACCGGTGTCAGGCAGCTAGTCTATAGCTCAACTGGATCTGGGATTTCAGGCTCCGACTTCTCTCCTGTCACCAACCACTGATCTGCTTGATTTCCCCCAAGAATTCCAGGCCTGAGGAAGGAATGCCAGAGACATGTCTCCAAAGAGATGAGTCACTCCGTGTGGCTTGATAGAAGAAAATCTGTGTTTACTTTGCTTTTGAACAGATATGAGAGGAGCAGGTTTCATCATTATTTTCAACTTTATACCGAACAGCCTAGTGCTTTCTGTCCCAGTACTTAACGACACTGAGTTCACACACTGCCCTTCTTGTGTCTCCTGGGAAACTTGTATTTGAAAAACAAAGAGGCAGCCCTGTGTGTGTATGTGTGTGCGTGACCGTGTGTGTGTATGAGTAGGTGGATGTATGAGAGAGTGAGCATGTGTATGTTTGTACATAAGTGCATATGTGTGCATGGCCGTGCGTATGAGTGAGTGTGCATGAGTATAGTTGTGCATAAGTACATATGTGTGCATGACCATGTGTATGACTAGGTGGGTGTCTGAGTGAGTATGCATGTGTATGCATGGGCATGTGTATGTATGAGTAGGTGGGTATACATGTGAGTGAGCGAGTGAGTGTGTGTTATCCCACAGGAGAACTTGGAGATAGCATTAGCATCCTTTGTCTGGCTCCCTTAAATCTGACTGCAGGCATTCCAGTGCTAGCCTGCCTTGGAGTGAGGAATTTGGGGGCTTCCTCCTTTCCTCTTATGAAGGGCCCGCAACATCCATTTTGACTGAATTTCTGTATTACTTTCAAAGTCCGTATCATATCCTGTTGGCTTTGGGGCACTTTCTTTTGCCAAGGAGACACAAAACATCGTTCTCTGACGCCCACAGCTCATTTCATCCTGAAGCATTTATTCAGCATTCAGGGTTCTGGAAGGACAGTGATAAGAGTGAGGACAGAGGCAGTGTGATCGTAGCCCTCTGAGAAAGAAGGACTGGAAAGAAGCCAACCCATCACTTTGAACATGGAGCTCGGATTAAATGATGCTTGGGATGAGGGAAAGGACAACATGAGTGACTAAGGATAAAGCAGTTGGATGCATCTCTCTGGAAAGTACTACCAGGCTGTAAGGGGATGGCCGTGCGCAGATCTGGGAGGAGAGAGTCAAGCAAAGGCCCTGGGGCCAGAGACGTATCTCCACGAGGTCCATGGAGAAGAGAAAAGCTAAGTCCGGGCCCAGCCCCGTAAGGAGAGCTGCCCCCAGAGAAGCGGGCATGTCAGGTCACAGAGGGTTTGTGAACCAGCTTAGAGGTGTTGGTTTCAACATCTTGGAACAGAGTCAGGCAAAAGGTTATAAGAATTCGATTCTTTGAATGTCTTTTATGTCACTGCAATGCTTTGCATGGTCCCTGGTAAGGGACAGGGCAAGAGCTCTTTTAAAAAGTCAACCAGCACCACAGTGCAGAGGCGGAGGGGGCAAAGATTTGCCAAATTATGAATGGAGGGGGGGCGCTCTGAAATGGATTATTTGGATTATTTTAGAATTTGGAATTCTACTAGGACACAAAATTGAGATTATATAATGCCCTTCCTTCCTTCCTTCCTTCCTTCCTTCCTTCCTTCCTTTTGTTCAGGCTCCCTGCTATGTAGCTGAGGGTGGCCCTCCATTCCTGACTTTTCTGCTTCTGTCTTCCAAACACTGAGATGATAGGCAGGTTTGGTCATGCAGGGCTTCTGTAGTGCTGGGGCCTGAACCCTGGGATGTGTGCACGCTAAGCATGCAACAAACTATGCTACACAGCAGCCAACACACCTTGTTGTCCTTGACGGTGGCCAGCCTGACACAGCTGCTCTTGGTGGTAGGCATGTCTATGATGTCCGTGACAGAGTGTGTGGAGGCCTGGTGAATGAGAAGGTGCGTGTGGGAGCCAGGCAGAGCAGGCCAGCTTTGGTCCCTGGCTCTGTCATGTCCTTGCTTGGCCATCGCAATATCATTCCGTCTCTCTTAACCTTTATTTTCACCCGGAGAAAGTGTGATGTGCGCAGGGTCCATGCTATTGAGTGTCAAGAGCGTTTACTGGTCCCATCCTTCCAGAAAAGTAAGAATGGAGCCTTACAAGGGCCCCGTCCCTGTCCTCAATGCAGTCAGTGGCTTCCCAAGGGCTGCTGTTGCAAAGGCTTTCCTGGGATCCTCGGAAGTCGTGTGATGTCAGTCCTTGGCTCTCTTTGATCCCCTCCTTGTATTTCAGAATAACACCGATAGTAAGACGACACAGAGGAGCCTGGTTTTTATTTTAAACATCTCAAGCAAAACCTGCTCTTTCTTTTTTAAACTTAGGGACGCTGAGAAATACATATTCAGTAAGTAATATTGAGGAGAGAGTGAGTGATAGTCATTTGGCAGACAATTTCGATCCAAATACATCTTATTAATTTTCTTTCACGATTGACTCCGCTATAAGCTTGCGTTCATGAAGAACCCTCGCATGCCTTCAGCTCATATGTAATGGCTTGTGTGATCTATGTCCCTTTGTTGTCCAGCCACCCCCCCCCGGAACTATTTGTAAGGGCCAGCACGGATATGGCGTCATCTCCAACAATGTCCTCTTGTATGAAGGCCCCGACGGCTCGGTGTCCCGATGTACCCCATGTCTGAAGCGCTGTAGTGGGGGGTGGGTAATGAGCTCTCATCCCTTGGGAAGGAGACAGTAGGAGAAATGCCATCATAATGAAAGACGTGTAGAGTAATAGATGCAGCCTGGGGGCTTTAGCTGAGGTCCAGTTTAGAAGTTTGGTCTCTGGAAGGCCTTGGAAGCTCTTTGCTTCTATTTTCACGAAGATGCTGAGGTTTAGATATAAAGACGTGATTGAGAACAAGTGGTAGAAGTCAAACTGGAGGCGTGGCTTATCGCTCCTTTCCAACACTTAAATAATCCTGGACACATTAACCAGCCAAGTAGAAGATTCCCTCTGGCCCTTTTGTCTGTTTCTTTAATTTCTTCATTGCTGCTCCAAGTAGCATCACATAAGTTACCTGGGAATTGCACAGCTTGCTTGCCCTGAGCCAGAGAGCCAGAAAAATCTAGAATTTCCACGTGGTCTGACACAATAATGAAGCTTGGTAATTTGGGAAGAATGTGTTAACTTCATACTTAAATTTTAAATTTAAAAGTGATATTTCGAGTGAGTTGCACTTTCTCTAATCATTGTGTCTTCCAAGTGGTTGGAGCCAAAAAGGACAGAGGCAAGACACATGTCTAGAGATCGGTAGCGTGGCTTGGTGTTTTCCAAAACATATGAGTGTACTGTGAGGACACACTTGATATTCAAGCATTAGCCATCTTTGTGCATCCCCTGCACCCTTCCAGGGTTACTAGGAAATGAGTTTTCAGCAAAGTTATAACCCACAAACCCCTGGCCTTTATCTCCCACCAAGGAACCTGGAGACTAATATCTTTCACTTGGGTCTTCAGATTAGACTATTCTTCTTCATTCCCTTTGAATGGTTTGGATCCTTGTGACATATTTAACTGAGTTCATTATCTTGAAGTGGTGGCACACCCCCCCATATTCATCTAAGTATAGTGTAAGCATCTATAGTGTATGCATCTAGTAATTTATGACACTTAGAGTAAAATTAAAAAAATTTCAAAATCCAAAGCTTGTCTTTTGCTACAGAGAGCTCTAGGATGCTCTGGTCGTGAGGTCTCACCATTAGGGTCCGCACGCATCCTCTTCCCTTCCACACCCTTGTTCACATCCTGTGTGTCTCCTGATTTGCTTCTTCAAAGGCATAATTCAGTGGTTGTTCACAAATGGGGCATTTTAGATGGTTCATGCCATGAGACATTTTCCAAAACTAAAAAATTCAACCCCTGACCTGAAACCAGAACCCTCTTGTCAACGTTCAATGTCATTGTGGTGGAACCCATCCTAAAATAAAACTTGCTCATTCCAAAGAGAAGCAGCCAGCATCTAGATTTGGTGTTAGTCAATTTTTTTTTTTTTTAAGAACCTTGTGAATGTCTATAGAGGGGATGTAAGAACCGTTTTTAACTTACATTATCTGAGAAAGTTTAATACCTTAAGTGCTTCTCTGGCTCCTTTGTAGTTCTTTGTGAAGGAAGAGACAGAGGAGCCTGCAGGCTCTCAGTCTGACCTTCAAGTCTGAAGATTCTTCCTCAGGCACAGCTTCCCCTGACTGGGCTGTTGCCATAGGATGGGTCATGGTTTACCTTTGGGTGTGCCCACAGGAAATACCTTTATACATCACAGAAGAGGCTGCAAATTGAACGACAGTTAGAGTTACCGCTCTTTAGTCAGTGCTAGGCGATAGCAAGGTGGCTTCCGGAAGGTGGTGGTTCACTGACACCGTGAACTTTAATTCACAGTAGCTGTAGGAAGAAGTGAGACCCTAACTCACAGTGCTGTCACGGAGTCCAAGAGTACAATAACATTGTTTTGTGGTGCGGGAGATCAATCCCATGGCCTGGTAAGTGCTAACCAAGGGCTCTACCAGCAAGCTACACCCCCAGCCCTAATGACTTAAAACTTGTAGAATATAAACTGGCAAACCCTACACTGATGATGCTGAGATTGTGTATGTACATGTATATGAACATACACACACTTATAGGGGACCACATGTGTATATACCTTTGGAGATTTTTCTTTATGCCAATAGAGTTGGTGGCGTAATACATCTGCATTGCCACAGATTTCTGCTACATTAACCCTTAGGATGCTATACACTAAGGGGAGTATGTAATTCCTTTCTTTTTTTTTTTTCAGACAGAAAGGGGCTCATATAGTTGAGGCTGATCTCGAACTTCTGATCCTCTGCCTCTGTTAGCCAAGTACTGGGATTACAGGTGTGTGCCACCATACCTTATTACAGTTCTTTTCTGGAAAGCGTCTTATTTCCATGGAGAGTTGAAGTGATACCCAGAGAGCTGGAGCCTCACTCATGATGGAGACTCCTCCATGTATCATGGCTTTAGATATATTTTATAACTTCCTTAGGCCTCAGTTTTCCTCGTAAACTATGCTAATCATAACCCATGGTCTCTGTTGCATGTTCTCGCCATGGAGGTAACCTGAGGTCGTACATGGGAAATTCTTTGAAATGTTCAAGGGTGTCATTTGCTGTCCTTCTGGCTGGCTGACCTAGATTAGATAACATTCCAGTGTCTTGTCTTGCCAGGTGCAACTTAGGGGCAGTAAATCCAATAGGGATCATGCCTGAGGTATTCTTATATGCAGTACAGAACAAGGTTTGTATGTACATGTGTGAATGTATGTGTGGGTCTGTAGGTGTGGGTGTAAGTGTGGGTATGTGTGCAGGTATGGGGTGTGAGTGTATAGGTGTGTTGGTGTGAGTATGTGGGAGTGTATAGGTGTGTGTGTGTGTGTGTGTGTGTGTGTGTGTGTGTGTGTGGTACTATCTACCCTTTTCCATTTTCCTAGTCTTGTCCTCATATTATGGGGGGTGAGTTGGGAGGTGTCTCTCTACCTAGTTTCTTATGTGTTCTAAGTAAGCTCCACTGTGATTTGTGCAATCATTCTTCCTCTTTCTTGTCTCCTCCCAGCAGTAGAGAAGGAGCCCTGGTCTGTGCACATGCTAGATAAGTGCTTCATTTCTGAGTTACACCCTGGGTCTTCATACTTTTTACTTTGAGATGAGGGTCACTCATTTGCTCAGGCTAGTCTTGAACCCATGGGATTTGTTTGGCTCTTTCTCAGCACCCTGAATAATTGGGACAGTAGGCCTGTTCTATAGGTCTGGCTGTTTTTCCTACTGTAAGGCTGAGAAGCCTGAAGTTACCATCATCATGGGTAGGGGATAGCGGTAGATACTATTTCCTTTCTAAAATTATTGATGTCTTCTTTGACAATTTTCCACATGTACTTAATGCATTTTCGTCACACCCATTCCTCTCTTACCCTCATTCCCATCAATTCCCCAATTCCATGTCCTTTTGTTTTGTGAGCTTTGCTTTGTGACCTGTGGGTTTAAGCAGGGATGCTCTACTGGGCATGCGCGTGTCTACTCAGACAGTGACTCACTCGAGACTGCAGTCCACAAGACTCTTCTCCCTCAGTAGCCCTAGGCAGGATTGACACCATGGGCAACTCCACACCTGTGACTGGATGTTTACTGGTTTGGTTTTGTGTCCTATAAAGACAAGTACAACTGTTGTGAGTTCAAGAGTACCATGGCCATGTGACGCTGTGAGATGGCATTTCACAGTCCTCTCTCTCATCGCCTAGCTCCTACATTGTGTCCGTTCCTCTGTGGTGTTTCATGAGCCTTGGGATGATATTGGCGTCCTGTTTAAGACTGAACAGCTAACAGTCACTTTTTTTAATCAGTACCTTGATCATCCATGTGTGTCTGTATAAGCTAAGGTTCTCTGTAAAGATGAGTTCCTTTGATCTAGGCTGAGGACAGCACTCTGTGGATGTAAGCATAAATAACTAGTAGTCAGAGTGTGATAGCATGTTCATTTGGTGAAATAAAAGTAGTAGGTTTGCCTTTGTGCTTGTGACCTCCTCAGTGGACCTGATCCACTTTACTAGGCATGAACACCCTTCCATGAATCAGGTCTCAGATCCGATAAGAAATCAGTTTGGGGGTGCTGGGGAGATGGCTCAGAGTTTAAGAGCACTGGCTGCTCTTCCAGAGGTCCTGAGTTCAATTCACAGCAACCACATGGTGGCTCACAACCATCTGTAATGGGATCTGGTGCCCTCTTCTTGGGCGCAGGTGTACATGCAGATAGAACACCATATACATAATAACTAACTTTAAAAAAACCAGTTGTTACCCCCATAGAAACTGCTATGATTACCCCCATAGTAGTCATGCCAGTATTGCTCCAGAGTACCCCTTGCCTGGCAGGTTGGATACCGTCATTTCTGAAAAGTCACATCATAGAAGAGGAAGTTACCAATAAACACAAGGGTTTCCACTTGTTACTGGCATTGCCTTGTTACTGATGGTAGCTTTTCAAAGCTAGCTTTTTATTTCGCAGAGTAACCTTGACGTGGAGTTTCCCACATTGCATATCCAGCGGCCCTGGTAACTGACATCTTTACGGTGGTGTGGTTGGTTAACTTCTTCATGATTAACAAACCATTGCTAATTCATTCATCTCAATTGAATTCCATGCTGTGCTCTTCCCTTAGGTTTTTTTTTTCCTTCTGTCTCTTTCTGCTCTAGAATCTCATGTTTCATTTAATGTCCTATTTCTTAGGCTGTTCTTGTCTGCGATCGTTTTCTAGACTTTCCTTGTTGCCACTGACCGAGTTGAAGACATCTGACATTGACTTTTAACCAGAGACTTCCAGTTTGCCCATTGCAAGAGAGTTATCAGAGAATCCCTGCCTCACCCACAAATAAGGCCCACGGTGTGGAAAGAATATCCCTTCTTGACCTCATCAAAGTCTAAGTCTGTCTAGTAAACCAGTTTCAAAGGATGATCAAGGAATCCCATGTTTTAAAAGGCCGTGATACATTATCAGGTGTGCTCATGGCAATTAAAATGTTTAATGAGCCTGGGTGTCCACCCACTCGCCTGAAGATTTTATGGCTTTTGCACACATGCACTGACAACTATTCTGTTTAGCTGCTCAAGACGCATGCAAGATCAAGCTGATTTAAATCCTATTATTGAAGGTGGGGGCTGTCCTGTAAGGTTTCCCCTCAGCCGAGGAGTCATTGGCAGGTGATAGTGACTCACTCTTCTTCAGGGGATGGTGGCCACTTGTACCTTTCTCATGCCCTGGCAGGTGATGGCCCTACACCCATATACACACAGGCAATATTAATTTGACTGAATGGGTTATAAAACAATAGGGCATGGAGCTGTGAGCGAGATATTATGTTGGAGGAGTCCTGGGGAGTTAGTGGGAGGGAAGTAAGTAAGCAGGCTAACTATGGTCAAGACACATTGTCTACATGTATGAAGTGTTCAGAGAATAAATAAAAATGTTATTAAAATATTTACTGAAGACGAGAGGTAAAAATTATCGGAGGCATTTATATATGTCAATTCTTTTTGTTTTTTTTCTCAGAACCTTGTAATGTATACATAAAATGCTACATCGTAAGCCTAAGCACAGGAGACATTGTACATAGTACTGAATCTAAGTGATCGAGAGGCCCGTTCTTTCTGAAAACATCAATTTTCATCACAAGTATCAAGAACAAAATGTGCACACATCACTTGTAGACGGCAAAGGACTTGGGCGCCTTGAAAGTGTTTAGCTCCACTCACTCACGCACAATGGGCTGGCCTTAAGTGTTCATTATCGCGAGCGCCCATTTCTACTCCTACTTGACGAGATTGAGCCATTAACTTTTCAAAGTAACTTTATCCAAGCTTATGAAGCGATTATGTCTTGTCATTTGGGGATCATTATTGGCCTTGTGTTTTATGCTTTAGGACTCACCTTTCCCTTTTTGCAGTGACCTAGTTTTACTGTTCTTCTGAAGTCGGGGAAGTATGGCATTGGCATTAATTTAGGCCAAGTATTTCCATTGGGGAGAAATAGTTGTTTTCTGTGCTTCACAAAAAGGTGAGGCTTTTTAGTCTTGGGGATTGAGGACAAGTAGAACAGCCTGACTTTGAGGTAGTTATATATTTCTCATTATGCTTGGGCTGAGACATGGAGCCCTTTTAACCCAGCCTAAAACATATGGGTTCATAAGCAGGGAAGGCCACAGCATCTGCCTTCTTGTTTCTGTTTGAGTGACTGTAGTAAGGTTAAGGATTTTGTGAAGACAAAACCTTGGAGAGACATGTCTACCTGCTTGCACATGTCTCTTTAACCAAAGCTGTGTATACTTCTTTGACTCAAAGGCAATTAAATGGAGCAGGAAGCTTGTATTCTGAATTTGGTGAGGGCATCTGAAACATGGCTTGACTTGCTAGCTCAAGTTTACCTCAAAACAGCAGCAGCAACAACAAAAAAAACCCCTGTTAGGTGTGTGAAACAGCAAATCTCGCCACTAATAAATGGAACGGCTTTGTTTTTGCGTCAGGAGAAAGAAGGATGTGCTAGTTGGTTTTATTTACTTAGTTAGTGAATTTGACACAAGTTAGAGTCATCTGAGAGGAGGGAACCTCCGTGGAGAAAACCCTCCGGCCCATCAAGTTGCCGGCAGGCAGCGTCTGCGGGCATTTCCTGGCTTTCTGATGCATGTGGAGGTAACCCATGAGGAGTAAGCCAGGAAGCAGCATTCCTCTACGAGCTCTGCTTCAGTCCCTGCCTTGATTTTCCTCCTCTGACCTTTCTCATGGAAGGAGTGTCACTTGAAGATGAAATAAATCCTTTCCTCTCCACGTTGCTTTTGGTCATGGTGTTCAGCACAGCGACAGAAAGGTGACTTTGGGGATCACGCGTGGCTTAGGCTTGACTGTTTTGTTGGCCTGAGATGTCAGGGTTTCTGCAGAGACCTCACTCCACATCCTTTCCCTGGGCTCTAGTCGTCCTAGCTTTCCTACAAGCTCTGCTGCTTGAGCACATTGGCTAACCTCATCACCAGGCCATCAGACTCACTGATGGAAGCACATCTCTGGATGTTTCCAGAAAGGTTTCACTGCAGATGAAAGAGCCACATTAAATGCTTCTGTCCCTCTCCCTCTTGGGTGGAGACTGGAAACTGAAGGAAAAGGAGGAAGAGAGCGGAGAACCGGCATTCCTGACTGGGGTGCAGTTAGACCAAGCAGCTCACACTCCTATCACCGTTCTGGATAGAGTTGATCTCTCTGGCCTGTGAGCCAAGAAAACCACCCTCTCATAAGCTGTTCCTTATCAGGTACTTGGTCATAAGGAAGCATTCAAGCTTCAGTTAAACATGCCAGTCGGTGGTGGTATTACAGGATTTCTGTGAGGGTCTATTTTGAAAAGTTTGACTCTAATCAAACTCTGGAATTTGTGTTGGAGATCTCAGGGATTGAAGGATAAGGCAAGAGGTACCCTAGAGGTGTAAAAGACTCAGACTTCTAAGCATCAAGAGTTCTATTCCCAAAGCTTGTAATTTATTATTATTATTTCTTTTTTTTATTACATGGGATTTTTGTTCCTAACCAAACATGCAGGCTTGTGACTCAACTTCACGGTGCTTTGCAACATGTATGGGAGCCTGAAGGCTGCCCTGTTGGTTGGAATAAGAGAGGTACAAACTCATGGCACAGGCTCCTGAGGGGAGTGTGCTTCAGCCCTTCTCAGAAAGTGTGTTTTAGCCACTGGGAGAATCTCCTTGCAAGGACTCAAGTTAACTCAGTGCTGTGATACAGCTGTTCTGCCACAACTGTCAGTCACAAAACCAGCCAAGAGAATCAATCACTAGTGATTTCCACAGTGTCCAGTGCTTCATCCCAACCAGTGGGAGTGGGCCTCACCCAGGGAGCAATCAGGGCCCGGAAGGGGATGGGCTACGCTCAAGTTGGGTTGATTGATCTGATTGATGAGTGGCTTTAGGATGAAAAGAATGAAATCCAGCTATTCTTACCTCTTAATAATTTGATTGTGGCAGCTCTTTTGGTATCTTGTTACTTCTGAAAGTTCCCTTTGAAAGAATATTATTTTTAGCCCTGTGTTTTAAAAATTTGGTCCTACTGTTTAAGTTGAAATAGGCACAAATCACTATGAATGTACCCTGTTTCTAGTAAAGTCTGGACACTAGATAGTAAAAGGGAAATGAGAGCGTTTCCCCATTCCCATTTTGGATATCTATATAGTTTCTGGGCTTTTCCAAAGGTCTGTAAACTTGCCCACATAACACCACTTAAAAATACGAAGTGTGGAGCAAACAAAGCCTGAATTTCCATGAGTATATTCCAAGCAAAACTATGAGCAGAGCTTGCAATCAATTGCTTTTTGTTTTTTGGTTTTTTTATATTGAATTCTCTTCTGTAAGTGGAAAAAAATGACTGAGTTTTAGCCACATTTGGGTATACTGGCTTCATACCTGTTTCAAAAGATTCTATGTTAAAAAAAAAAGAAAAGAAAAAGCAACAGACTAATTTATGTTACAGTAAGTAGAAGAAAAATGATGTGAAAAGTCCTACAGAACTGGTTTATCCTCTTCCTTTGAATGCACAGTGTCTATCTTAAGAGCAATTTTGGGAAATTGGGAAATTTCAACCCAAAATTCCAAGCATGGCTTATTGTCTTTAAGAACTCTGCACCAGGTTTTGATAACGATCCAAGTCCCAGCTAAGTGGTATGAGTACTTTCCTTACTACACAACTTGGCTGATAGGGCAAAGCACATGAAAAAGAAGTCGCAGATGAAGAAGTTGCCCCTTATATACAGCCACAGTATGTGTCTGTGTCACCCTGGTTTCTCCCAACACCAGAAGGCAGTGTACCATGTGTGTGATGCCCCGTAAGCCCAAAAGAAGTTCACCGGCAGTATGTCTGTCTTGTGTCTGTGTGGGCAGTGCTCAGGGAACATAAAACTACGTGTTTGCATTCCACATTGAAAACTAGAAAATGTTTTAGATGTGTTTGGGAGTGAACTTTTTCTTAGGCGGAAACACCAATGTGCAGTTAGCAAAGTCTGAAGAATGACTCAATCCAGCTGATAGGGAAGATAACATGAAAGGCAAATCGTAACTCACTGTCACAGAGCCCTTGGCTCTTAAGATGTGTCCTGGTCCTTGGGAATATGAGGAACAGATCAACTGGAAACAGTCAAATCCTAGTCAGGAAGTTTTCCCAAGATGATAGACATCTCAGTCAACGATTGTCAATTTGTACTTCATTATCCGGTGGTTGGAATTCCTACACACTCCCAGCTAGTTGGAAATAGGCAGGTTTTCTGTCAAGTGAAATGGCCAGGAACTTTAATTACATGTGGAGTCTTCCTTCCTCTTTATTCTCCTTCCTTTAAAGCTCATTCTTCCACAGCTAAGCCTCCAGCCATCACTGAGCAGCCTCCCACAGGCCCACCCTGGCCCAGTATTGTGGCGAGACTCCTGGGGAGAGAGGCTACATACCCTTCTACCCACCCAGATAGGGAGCCTACAACAGACTGAAGTAACAATGGCACCAAAGTCCAACTTTGAACCAGTGAGTTATTACTGGAATTATTAACAAGAGTATTGTGATGGATGTCTTACAGGGAGCAGGGATGACTCATAGCCAGCTGCCTTATTGAGAAACTCATCCCCACATGGGTAAGGACAGCCCTGCCCCTCTCTCTGTAAGGGCTGGAGATGATCTCCAGGCCTGAGAACCTTCTCCAGGCAGCTTGGCTGGTGAGCGTCTGCTCCCTGGACAGGTTCTAAAGCCTTGGCAATGGAGTCCTGGAAGCCCCAGGTCTCCTAGACATGCGATGTTGTGTTGCTCCCATAACCCTTCCTTCCAAGGGAGTCACTCTACACACTGAGAAGGATGGAAGCAGACCCCACGCCCACCCCAGCCCGACACACTTTCCCACCTGCCAATGTCTGGAAAGCGCCTTCTCACTCCACAGGGACAGCTATGGAACCCTGTCCTTCAGTCTTATATGCAACTCTGAGAGTTGAATGTACCCACGTGGGCTCCAGGAAGAGAGGATTCCCGTGTCCCTACCAGAGTCACGAAGGAGAAGCTGCTGGTAATTGCAGAGCATGTGCGTGTAGACATCACTGCTGTCTTCCTTAAGAGATGTGGACATCTGGGTGGCCATCCAAAGGTCATGAGAGGCTGGAGGGCTTTCACATTGTTCCTTTAAGTTAGATCCTCAATGCAAACTGTTTTCAACACTTGCCAGGAAGCATGAACGACCTTTTGTAACTAGCCCAGAAAACAAATGGTGCGTTAACCAGAGTAACACGGTTTGCACCAATCTCCTC